>NC_091746.1:46473964-47073964 GCF_043380555.1 Nothobranchius furzeri | reverse complement strand
TCTTACATTAGATTTTACCCTGGCGAAGGTGGCACAGGAGTTAAGTGCTTGCCCCGTAATCGGATGGTTGCAGGTTCGAGCCCCGCTCAGTCTTTTGCTGTCGTTGCGTCCTTGGGCAAGATACTTAGCCCACCTTGCCTGCTGGTGGTGGTCGGAGGGACCGGTGGCGCCTGTGCTTGGCAGCCTCGCCTCTTGTCAGTGCAGGTGCAGTGCCAGGGCAGCTGTGGCTACATCATAGCTCATCCCCACCAGTGTTTGGATGTGTGTGTGAATGGGTGAATAATTGTGTTGTAAAGCACCTTGGGGGGGGGGGGGTTCCAGGACTCTAGAAGGTGCTATATCAAATACAGGCCATTTACCATTGTGTTTGATAGCAGATAGCAGCATGTAGCTTAGTTAAATCCTTCTGTCTGACTTCTTAGTTTACCTTTAAGCTCCACAAACTCCTGGGTCTTCTCTGTTTCAGTTAATATTGGAGCTCCAGTTTCTCTTTGTGAAATATATCAGTTATTTTTTTCTGAATTCATCTATGTGGGTGGAGCTAATGAAAACCAAACAGTAGCGGTTTCACTGTTGAACATGGGCTGAGTTTGACCGACATCTATCACAACCTCTGCAACAAGTCTCTTTTGTTTTCCTATTTTTGAAAGTATGAGTAAAAATCTTTTCGGTAGCGATGAACTTGAAAATTAGAATGTGGGACATTAAACTCGAATGGCAGGACAAAGAAAAAGGTGACCATGCAGGACAGGACAGTCCCACAGAGTTCCAGACACCTGGTAACCCTAATCGTATCAGTTGCACGGACAGGCTCCACCTAGGGCTGGGCGATATGGCAAAAATAGAATATCACGATTTTTCCAATATTTTATCACGATTTGTATTTTATCACTATTTTTTATCCATGAATAGCATAACTTCAATTGCGTATTAAAGAAGAGAAACATTGAATAAATAAATATTTATTCATATTAGGGATAATCAACATAGTGATAACACACTTATATTTTAACCTCACACCAGAGATGATAAAAGCCCTGAGAGAAACAATTACAAAAATCTGTTTTTCTCATTTTTCAAGTAACTTAACATAAATTAAAATCGTAAACATATTTAAAGTGCAAACATATCAATTGCAAACGTATTGTGCAAACATTAACTTGTTCAAAATACTATGTAGCTCCCAGTTGCTCATGTAGTGGATAGTTAAGCTCAAATACGGCTCTGATGTGCGGCAGGACCAGAGATCGCTTGTGGTAGCAAAAAACTGCACATTCTGAATATTTTCTGCAACGCTCACTTTGCATTCAGCATACATGCGTGGAATGGCGGTGTTCAAAAAATACTTGCGGCTGGAAAACTCGTAGCGCAGATCCAATGTTTTCATCGTGTTCTTAAATCCCACTCCTACTGTTCGCACGGGACACAAATCTTTAACCAAATGGTACATCACTGCATCGGTCACGCTGTTCCATCGTCTGCTGTCTCTGTCGTAAGGAGTGAGTTTTGTGAGTGTTTCTGTTAGCGTTTGCTGCCTGGAAGAAGCACTAGCCGCTGCAGCCGCAGGCTTTTTAGCTTTAGCTGCTAGCTGGCTCTCATTGTACTGTTTGGGATGCCTTCTTTTCAAGTGATTAAACAAGTTTGCGGTGTTGCCATCACTTGCCTTGACGCTCTCCTTGCAAATGACGTTTTGCTGCTCTTTGTCATCTGGTGAAAAACCAAACCAGTTCCATATAACGGACGAGGCGTTCCTCTTCGGAACGAAAACCTCGCTGTCGCTCTCAGCCGCGGCCGAAGCCATGTTTGTTCACACACAGGTGAAAACAAGCGGGGCACTAATATATTACTATGACTCACTCTGATTGGTTAAGGGTCAAACAAAGGCGTGCCATTCGCCTGGGGTAAGTTCCCTTTTCATTCAGAGGCAGAATTTCAACAGCAGAGCTGTGAATCGTGATAAAAAGGTCTCTCAAAAATGACAGACCGTCAGATGTGTAGATCGTAAAATGGTCTAAAATCGTCATATCTCCCAGCCCTAGCTCCACCATACACGAGCAACCTTATTCAGCCATTTGTTCCATCCAAGGTGTTTAGATCAACTCATCTCCATCTGCTAATCACACGCAGATCTCGACTCAAAACTAGAGCCTCCTCTGTAGCAGTTTGTGTACAGGGAGAAGAGCAGAGGAGAAAGTACACAGCCCTGTGGAGATCCTGTGCTAATTGTCTTAGTGGTGGAAACATTCTTCCCCAGCCGCACGCACTGCCTACGGTCTGTCAGGAAGTCAGTGATCCACCTGCAGGTGGAGTTGGGTACGTTGAGCATGGAGAGCTTGTCCTGGAGCAGAGCAGGGAGGATGGTGTTGAACGCAGGGAGTCTGGGTAGACAAGGTTATTTTTGTGTAATGCTTCTAAACGTAGCCTTACTTCTTTGTCTGTGTGTTGGTGACCTAATGCGGTAAACACTACTGAGCCTTGAACACAATCCATCATTTATAATTACACGGCAATATTTTAGTGATTATTAATTATCAGATCTTAGTTATAAGATCTTCTTTCCTTCAATGGTTATTTGAATTATAAAATGATTACTCATATTATGAAATCATCTTTCTTCTGGGAATATAAATTTATCTAAAACAGTTCTCTTGTAGTGAAGGGTCCTGGAAAGGAATGTTACTGTCATCTTTAGTTCAGCTGATGAAGCAGCGAGCATCTGATGAAGTCATAGATTAAAGAGCTGAGTGCAGACAATCCGTATCCTGTCAAGGGAAGATACAGCAGAACGGGTGTAACCAGGGTTATTTGCTCTGGCTGAGCATATGAACTGTGGGGTCTCTAAATCAGTCCATTTGGTGATGTTACATTAGTTTACTAGGGGGATTCTCTAGGCCTCACTCTCATGACGCTTTAATTTTGAACATGTTAAAAAAAACTTCCCATGAAGAACATTTTCTCAATAGTTGCTGTCATTGCCCACATCAGCTCATCTTAAACCAGGCTTAGCTTCAAGAAAATAGAAAAACCTATTAGAGATCTCCAATGGCTTGGTGAGTAAATGGCAAATTAGAAGTATTTAAAATTATAAACAAGTTAATAATATAGTATCAATAAACGTTATAGTCGCAATATGGTTTTTGCAAGTTTACAGCACATCCCATGTGACCTAGCTGTGTGTCGAACGTGTTGCTGTTTGATGTTATTTAGGCCAACTGAGAAGTAGGGCTGGGCATTAAAACTATGACAAGGGAAAGTGCTTCATTTCGGTGCTTTCCCAATAAAACGTCCCTGCCTCACAGCTTTAACGTACAAAGTGTTTACCTCATGTGTATACTATGTTTATTTATTTGGTTTATCTAAATATTTTTTCTTTCAGGTTTTCAGAGTAGATTTTCATACATTTGCACCAAAGAATAGATAATAGGTTAATGTGTATCTTCATACTGTTTACTTTTGTTGTGCTATATAAAAGGTTATTTCTTCATTTTTATACAGATATTTTAGTTTTTATCGTATTCTTCATCTAGAAGAAAGACATTTGTTAAATCATAGTTTACGATTTGTGTTGCTAATTTTTCCTCTGTTTAATGAACCAAAGCAAAAAAAAAAAAAGTATTTTGTTTTATTTAGGCACTTGAAAAAGTATTGTTTATGTACCAGTACAGAAAACCAGGTAATATTCAAGTACTGATTTGGAAAATAAATCTAAAGATTCCCTGCTCTACTCTGGAAAGTTGTAAAAAGAGTTTCCTCCTGTCTGACATTTGGGATTCTTGTACAATCATTTCAGTCTCCTCCATACACACAAGCCTGAGTGTCATTAAATGAATTACATTCTATTGGTTTCTCTGTCAGCTATGTCCAGCATGGCAGCCCCTCAGATCAATTCCCTGCTATTACAACTCTCCCTCAATCTTCCTATTCTTCCCTCTTTCACTGCTCCATATTTAACAGGATTGACCAAATGGCAGGCTCCATTTAGTGAGCATGTCCAGATCACTTAGTGTTGAAGATCTAAGAGAGAGAGGGAGAGGTAGCACGTTAAAATCTCTTCCTCCTTTTCCCCGCTGTCAGTCACTCTTTCTTCTTCCTCCCTCTCCTGCACTGCCTGGGCCAGCAGACTGCAGTTGTGTCTCAGCTCTCTGCAGAGCCAGCTGTCTTTAAGCCTCGGATTAAACGATTCACTTACCAGCCGCATGTTAATCCTTGCTGTCACACTCTTGCTCTCTCACACACTGCGTCACCTCACGTGGGTGCTCTAAATTGAATTATATTTGAATTATATTAGAGAGTTGGAGTTATACATGTAGTTCAATGATGCCGTTCGGCTTTGAATGGGAATTTGGTGGGAAGGCAAGCCCAAGCGGCACAAAGTATCCTTACAAAAGTTCAGCCATGTGTTCCATAGAAGCAGATTAGATGGAGGTACGTGTCTAATGAGGTAATGGAGTGTTTCAGGTTGCTGCCATCTGCTTCCCAACAAAGTGGCTGTGAATCCAACTGATGAACATTAGTGTATGTCACTCCTTGGCGCGTTTAATAGTTTGAGTTCACTGCATCCAGACCTGAGTAGCGCCCTAACACGTTTATCATGAATGTGAAGGTTAATGGTGGGGATGTTCAATAACTCTTAATTTCAGATACCAATATATATGCCCCCCACCCCCCTAAAAATTTAAATAAACTTTGGGAAACTAATCAGTGAGGCAAACTAGAGTAAAAGGCTTCAATTTGCTAGGGAGCATAAATATTGGACTCTGGATCAATGGAAGAAGGTCATGTGGTCAGATAAATCCAGATGGGCCCTTCTCCAGAGTGATGGGTGCATCAGTGTAAGAACCCATCATGCCTAGTGCCTACTCTACAAGCCTGTGGGGGCAGTGTTATGATCTGGGGTTGCTGCAGTTTGTCAGGTCTAGGTTCAGCAACAGGATGTGCTCCAAGAATCAGGTCAGCAAACTACCTGAATATACTGAATGACCAGGTTATTCCATCTTCCCTGGTGGTGCGGGCATGTTCCAAGATGACAATGCCAGGATTCATCAGGCTCAGATAGTGAAAGAGTGGTTCAGGGAGCATGAGACATCATTTTCACACATGGATTGACCACCACAGAGTCCAGACCTGAACCCCATTGAGAATCTGTGGGATGTACTGGAGTAGGCTTTGTGCAACGGTCAGACTCTACCATCATCAATGCAAGATCTTGGTAAAACATCAATGCAACACTGGATGGAAATAATCTTGTGACATTTCAGAAGTTCATTGAAACAACGCCACAGCGAATTGCTCCTTGCTAACTGCTTCATCTTTGAGTAAACTTATTTGATCATGTGGCGAGCTCGTCTCTTCTGTTGTATTTACAGAATATATATATTGCTAGCAGCACTTTTACTCCCTCTAGTGGCACAAAATATACTACACCTTAGCACAGCAGGACATGAAGCAGTTAACCAGGCAAAACTAGTTTACCCAGTTATGACATTAACGGCAAATAACCAGTTAACTGGTTAACTATTTACATCCCTATCATTTATTACATTTAGGGGAATATTACATTTTGACATGGGACACTTTGCAGACTGGTTTAACAAGTGACACAAAGCAGATGAAGTATGAAGCACTGTAGATACTGATTAGAGGGTCAAGGCAAATCAGAATTTAGAGCTTTGAACCCTCTTAGGAGCAAAGCTAAGAAGTAAATGAGACTCTTTCTTCTCGCAAAGCCAATTCTTTTTATTATTCTCCTCAATCTCAAGTTTTTGGGACCTATTCTTCTCCACACTCACATCTTTTGCAACTTGTAACTCACCAAAACATGCATGATGAAATACAGAGTTAAAAGATGGCACACCATTAGCTTTCTCTAGTTCATGATCTAGTGTTAAATTTATATTTTTTTTCCTTTTCACAAATTCTGCATTTAAACTTGATGATGTAAAAAACTAAATAAATAAATAAATAAAACTATCCTAAATGTGTTAAAAATTCCATGAAAGATATTTTTATTCCCATATTTCAAACAAAATCTACCACCAAGGGTGAATGAGGATTTTACTGCAAGGGTAACAGCTTGTCTTAATGTTGCACGACTTTCTGATCACACAGGGATAATAACATCCCGCCGATGTTTTCTGTTTTACTTACTGGAAGGCAGAGACTAAGTAGAAATGCAGATACTGTGATAAATTGCTCTCCACTAGCCACTTTTAAAGGTGCATAAGAACTTGTATGTACTATATCTAATGCCAACTTTTTATTAGGTAATGACTGCAATCAATCAAAATTGGACAGAGTGCCATCAGTACAGTGCGTTTGAGTGCACTCTGCCTACAATCTACAAGCTTTCTCTGCATCCACCCCTTTGTGTGAACAGGCATATTTAGAGGTGTCCTCCAATTGGTTTTGTTGTGTGTGTGTGTGTGTGTGTGTGTGTGTGTGTGTGTGTGTGTGTGTGTGTGTGAGTGTGTGTGTGTGTGAACAGTCTATACAGCGAGAGAGAAAAAAGCAGGTCATTTTTGTGCCCACCTTACAAATCCCAAACAAGGTTTGTATCAAACTGACAGAAGAGCTTCTGCCACCTGAATTTAGAGTACATATGGGACCACATTCTTTCCATCATTTCTCTTGAAAAAAAGCTTTAATCAGAAGTGGGATGTGGATCTGGGAAAGAAAATTTCCAGATATGCACAGATGACTCAAAGGTCTCATATTTTATGCAGCAAAATCTTTTAAAAAATAAAGGCAAAGAAATGATCCAATAAATTAATTTTTTTAGAGATTTATGTAAATTATGTCATAAAGCCAGGAGACTAATTTATTTGTCTACTTTAATGTATGAGAACTTTTCTCTTTAGGAAACAGCATTAATAATAAAGCATATAGACGTGTTTTCAGACTGTGTGGGAGGTACGAAGTCCTGGTCCTCTCAGCTGTTGCATCTCCATTTAAATTCAGTTCTTTTAGGACTTTGCACAGGCGTCAGCATATCGCCACTGCTTTGGCAGTGAGTGATGCCATTGATCAGCACCAGAAAGCACCCACAGTAACATTAATAACATGTTTTATTTTGTTGAAGTACATTCAATTCAATTCAAAGATACTTTATTAATCCCAGAGGGAATCATAACTTAATCCATTCAGAGAAAATGCGTGATGTAAAATGTGGTGTTCAATGACCAGAAGAAGCTTCGTTTTTTACGGTGTTCTGTGAGACATCAAAGCCATGTCAGTTAAGTAGTTGTGTGGGAATTCCACCATGTTTTCCGGTGTTGGGAGTTTAGCAACTCTTCTAGTTTTTCTACCGCCGGTTAGGGCTGGGCGATATGACGATTTTAGACCGTTTTACGATCTACACATCTGACGGTCTGTCATTTTTGAGAGACCGTTTTATCACGATTCACAGCTCTGCTGTTGAATTTCTGCCTCTGAATGAAAAGGGAACTTACCTCAGGCGAATGACACGCCTTTGTTTGACCCTTAACCAATCAGAGTGAGTCATAGTAATATATCAGTGCCCCGCTTGTTTTCATTTGTGTGTGAACAAACATGGCTTCGCTGCGGCTGAGCGACACATTCCGAAGAGGAACGCAGGGTTTCCTTAGCGCGCTTCTTCTTCTCCTTCTGGCTCTTCTCCTGGAATGTAAACAGTCTGAGGAACACCCGACCTTGGCGTTTTGTACACGGGTGTTACTGTGTACAGGGGCAGCTGTGTGGAGCTGAAAATAATGAACTTCATAACCTTACAGCGCTAACAACTTAGCGACGTGACATGTCTCGGAGAAAGCATAAAAACACGTTGGACGCTTCTTCTGAAGCAGGAAAATAACACCGCTTCTTAAGCAGAGCACGACGCCGCCTCGGCTCGTTCACCCTCTGCCGAGCCGGTGTCGGTACCGGACTGAGCTCGGTCACTAGGTCGCTGGAGCTGCCCCGTGACTGCCTGATGGAAAACCAGCAGGTTTCATCAGACTCGTAAAGTTTTTTTGTTTTTGCTGGGGACCCCCTGTAATTTACCGCTCCCTCCTGCAGTCTTCCCTTATTACAATTTAAAATGATTCTGTAAACTCCGTGTATCAATAGAAACAATCTCTGCCTCTGCCAGCTGCAGTAAATGTAGTTTCCAAATAATAAGAGGTGCATTCATCTGTGTATCTCCTTTGATCCACATTAGTGATGTTTTCAGCACCAGAACAGTGAAGCAAAGAAAGATTCCTGAGTTTGTTAGTAATTTTATTTATTAGGTGCATCTAACCTGTTCTATTTTTCTCTGAAATGAGATCAAATCAGTGCTTCTATGGGTTGTCTCCAATCTGCACTGGAAATTTTTACTTTATTTAGAGACTTGTTGCAGAAAATATTCAGAATGCACAGTTTTTTGCTACCACAAGCGATCTCTGGTCCAGCCGCACATCAGAGCCGTATTTGAGCTTAACTATCCACTACATGAGCAACTGGGAGCTACATAGTATTTTGAACAAGTTAATGTTTGCACAATACGTTTGCAATTGACATGTTTGCACTTTAAATATGTTTACGATTTTAATTTATGTTAAGTTACTTGAAAAACGAGAAAAACAGATTTTTGTAATTGTTTCTCTCAGGGCTTTTATCATCTCTGGTGTGAGGTTAAAATATAAGTGTGTTAGCACTGTGCTGATTATCCCTAATATGAATAAATGTTTATTTATTCAATGTTTCTCTTCTTTAATACGCAATTGAAGTTATGCTATTCATGGATAAAAAATCGTGATAAAATCGAAATCGTGATAAAATATTGGAAAAAATCGTGATATTCTATTTTTGCCATATCGCCCAGCCCTACCGCTGGTTGTTTTGGACAATTTCTGCTGTTGTAATTTCCTACTGAATTACAACCAATCAATTAACCAAAGGTTCCACTCAGCTACTCATACCGGGCCGTTCCGAGTGCCTACCCCTGGTCAGGTGCCGTCCCAGTCAAAGGGAGACACATACATTCCTGGAAGCTCCTGTAAGTTTACCCTGAAGTTATTCTTTTGAAAACCAAAAAATTGGAAACTTGGCTTGCCTGTTTTGTTTCCAGCTTCTTAACTTACTTGTTTATCGTAATAAAAGTTGATGGCATTATTTGTTGAGTTCCCTCATAGTCAATAGCTATTTTATACACTGTAGCTGTCACACAGTAGACCAAAGTCTAACACAATTTCTGATAACCAAAACAGTTTCAGTATTAACGCTTCTAATGTCATAATGGTTGACAATGATTAATCTTTAAAAAATATCTGGGCATGGTGCTAATAAGCCATGAAACAAACCTGGCATTGAAATTTATCAGTTTCAGCAAATATGGCATCAGCTGGGCCAGGAATGAAGAGGGTAATAATAATTAAAAAAAAGTTTTGGACTAATCCGTTTACTGATGATTGAGAACTTATTTCTCATCTTATTAAATTATAAAGAGCAGATGAAAAGGAGCCATGTGGTATTTTTGATTTGAAGCCATCATTCATATTTGTCACATTTAAGTCAGTTTTTGAAAATGTTAAAAAATGTTTGGTCCCTGTGTGAATCTAACATCCATTAGACATCATTCATACAGGAAACAAGTCCTTTCATCGCATTTACAAAAATCTTTGAGTGCTTCAAGTGCTGCTTTACCATGAAAATTGTGAAAAGATTCAATGTGACATCATGGCAATGCTTAAACCAGGAAAGATTTGACATATTTTGCTGAAGAGGTGCTTGACATTGCAAGCCGTCACCCCTCATTCCCTTATTGTGTGCCCTGTTGAGTGTCAAAAGTACTTTGCCCTCAATTTGTGGCTCACGAGCTGTGTCACTGGTTTGGATTCAATTCCTCCATCTATTTTATATAAAAATGCTTCTTGTTAGATTGTATCAATGGTGCAGAGTTTTTTTTCTGATAACAAAACCCCATGCTATATTTTGTCCCCATGACACTAAAATAAGTTATTTTTGAAACAACTATAGTACTTTAGAATGATGCAGAACTAGATGAGGATAGGGTAGGTGCTTAAATTGGAGACTTAAAAAGTTAGATTTGATGAAAAATCAGAGTTTGTTTGGCCCATCTGGTGAAGAATAAAATCAAAAAGAGCAGTGCACCTGCTTCAAGGTTTTTACACCTTCCTGTTGAAATGGCTAACTGAACCTTACAGGGATCTCTCCAAAAAAACAGCATTTATCCAATGGAAAAAAATGTAATTGGATTTTTTACTGCCTTTTGTTCTACACTAAAACACAATGAATCTATTTAATGTATTGATTGATTGAACAAATTAAAAACACTTATATGGCTTTGTTGCTTTCAAAACCTACTTATACATTTATTTAACTATTTTACTTTTCCTGGTTGAATTGCTTTTCTAAACCTGATGAACAAATCTACATATATTTGAGAAAAATAGCTGCTGTAAAGATTCTGAAGGATAACTGTGTCGTCCCTTTTGAACTCTGAATTTAAGCTGAGTTGAAGCTGAGTTGAATACGTCTCCAAGCGCTTGGATTGCCATTTTAGATGTAAGTGCCATTTCCTTCTGTGTATGTGTGTAAGATATATAACCTAATCAGCAGAGGAGTGGACTCAAGTCACATGACTTGGACTCGAGTCAGACTTGAGTCATTATTTTAATGACTTCTGACTTGACTTGATAAAATCTATTAAGACTTATGACTTGACTCGGACTTGAACGCCAATTGCTTACAAATTGATTCGACTTGAATCTGTTGACTTGATGATGACTTGAGCATATTTGATATTTTAGCACAAAAGTGGCACGACATGGACAAAAATCATAAATTGTTCTTCGTTCTGGGTTTGATCTTGTTCTGCTAAATGCAGCAGCACTTTGCTTATAATCTATTTCAGTTGCTATTTCTGCTTGTTTGAACAAATCAATCAAGCTTTAACAGCTTTATTTCTGGAATTTTTTTATTATCATTCCCATTAAATTTAAGTTGTACAGATGACTTGATTACGACTTGAAAATTCTAGGTTAAGGATTTGGACTTGACTTGGACTTCCAGATCATTGACTTTATACCCGACTTAGACTTGGTTGTCTTTAACTTGGACTTGACCCGAGACTCAACTGGAAAGACTTGTGACTTAGTTGTGACTTGCAAAGCAGTGACTTGGTCACACCTCTGCTTTTCAGCAGCTGAGTATAGAAAACAAAACGGCTAGTTGTGATAATGATAACAACACATGACTGGATAAATGGAGTGGAATGAAATAAATGTTGTTATAGAAACAAACAGTTTGATGCATGAATTATGAAATCTTCAACCATGATTTTTTAAACATTTTTTTTCATTCATCTTTAGGTGTGAATGAAACAAATTTCAACAAATATTTTTTGTAACATTTTGTTAATTTACAAATAATTTATTACATGTCCATCTCAGTGGATATTGACTTGTTTTTCAAAACTAGTACTGCTCCCTAACATTTTTGCTGTATTTTCAAAGCTAAGGAAATATTAAGGTGTTGCTGATTATTTGATTAACCGATCAACTGTTGTGGCAAATTAATCAATTATTAAAATAATCAGTAGCGGCAGTCCTAATAAATATCATGAAATATTATTGGAAATACAGTGTAGTTGTTAAATATCGGCCCGGTTTCCTTTTGGACCAATATATTGACCAATATTGATATTGACCAATATTGATACTGATGCTG
Organism: Nothobranchius furzeri; assembly: GCF_043380555.1. Classification (NCBI taxonomy): domain Eukaryota; kingdom Metazoa; phylum Chordata; class Actinopteri; order Cyprinodontiformes; family Nothobranchiidae; genus Nothobranchius; species Nothobranchius furzeri. The sequence goes on along the minus strand of NC_091746.1, from coordinate 47,062,279 downwards.
AAATATGATGCATCTTCAACCTTTTTCCATTAAACCTATTTGGCAGTTTTGTGTAATTTTCACTGTATATTGAAACTGTTTACTGTTTTGCTGCTGCATGATAAGACCATGGCTGCTTTTTCTTTTCTTTCTACACTTGTTGAACAATTGCTAAACCAGTTTCATTCTTTTGTATTTTCCTGAAGCTGTCTCTGTAAATTAGATAAAACCATTTTGTCAATATACCCATTGTGTCTTGAAGACAGCTCCTCCATCTCACTTTTCTATCTTTCTTGAGTTCATTTGTATCCCTCAAGAGTGGAGAAAAGGTGGATTTCAATCTTCTGTTAGTTGTTTTTACCTTCGTAGCCTCTCTGATCTATTTTGGCCTTTACTTAGTTTTACTCTTTGTCTTGTTGACATCCCAGGCACTACAGCTGTCAGCTCACAGGAGAAAGATTCCAGCAGGGTTCTAAACACGGAGAAAGGGCCAAAATAGAAGGTGATTAAATAAATGGGGAAAGGTTGCAAAAATCAATGATCTGGGCCCTTAAAGGCTGAAAAACTCCTCAACGAAGTTACCACATATTGTCCTAGAAATGTCAAACCATTGCTTATTTACACACCGAATAAGCTATAGTATACAAATACTTGTTTCATGACCTAAAACAAAGTCTACATTTAAACCTCAAAGCAACTTGTTTGGAAGATTATAATCTCAATTCTGCCTTTTACAGAATTGTCTCAGAAGAAAGAGTGGCCATCTAGAGAGACAGGATAGGTCCTCCGAACTCTCAAGTCCTCTCAGTCTCAATTACTGCTCCTCTATATTATTATTATTTTGTTGTGCTTATTTCAACATTTTGCTCTAGCAATTTCCTGATGGTGTGAACCTGCTCACACATATGGCAATAAACCCTTCAGATTCTGACTCATTGTCTTTGTGTGGGATTTACTTCCTCCAAATGGGAACCAATAGTATTTCCATTTAGCATCTCTTCACTTCATCTGACATCAAGTATGCAAGTGTGAGTGTCTCCCTCCCACTCAGGGCAACACACTTAGCAGTGCATACTGCTGGAACATCTCGGATTATGAGTGACCTCAGGATCAACATATGCTGTTGGTGTTGTGTGCTTGTAGCACTGCGGCTTCTGTTTACAACTCAGCATGCTGTCTCACATACTGAAATCCAGATACACAGAAAATCCTGGAAATCTTTTAACTAGGAGCTTTTAAGGTTTATTTTTATGCACGAGTGATGAAGTAGGCTCAATTGGAATTTTTACTTTGCAAAGTGCCTTCAGACAACTCTTGTTTAATAGCGCTATATCTCCTACCATCTTTATGCAGATGACACCCAACTGTACATCTCCTTTAAGCCCCATGAGATGTCTAAGCTGCAGCTGTTACACACCTGCTTAGACTCTATCAAAACCTGGATTGCTGGGAGCTTTCTACAGCTGAATGAAGATAAGACTGAGATCCTCATCTGTGCCCCAGACAAGCTGGTTCCCAAAGTTAGAGACTTTCTTGGTCAGCTTGCTTCTCACACCAAACCCTCCGTCAGGAACCTTGGCTTAACCTTTGACCCAGCTCTCACCCTGGATTCTCATGTCAGTTCTCTTGTTCGCTCTTCCTTCTTCCATCTCAGGAACATTGCTAAGCTGAATCTCATTCTGTCCCACTCTGAACTTGAGACAGTTCTCCACACCTTCATCTCCTCACGCTTAGACTACTGTAACTCTCTTTTCACGTGTCTGAGCAGAACCTCCCTGAACCGTCTACAGGTGGTTCAGAATGCTTGTGCTCAGCTTCTGACCAAGTCCTCCAAACACACCCACATCACCCCGCTTCTCCTCCAGCTTCATTGGCTGCCAGTCAACTTCAGGGTTCATTTCAAGATCCTGGTTCTGGTCTATAGGGTCTTACATGGACAAGAACCATCTTATATTGGTGGTCTTCTTAGTCCCTACACCCCCAGCAGGTCCCTGAGGTCCAGTGATCAAAGCCTACTGGTTGTGCAGCGCACCAGGCTAAAGACCAAAGGTGACAGGTCATTTGCTGCTGTGGCCCCCAGACTCTGGAACTCACTCCCCCTGAGCCTGAGATCAGTGGACTCAGTGGACTCCTTTAAAAAGCAGCTGAAAACTCACTTATTCAAAGTGGCTTTTGTATGACCTTCTTCACCACTCTCTCTTTATTCTGCTCTCCCCACCTATTCCACCTTCCTCTGGATCCACTGATTTCTCTCTTTCCTATTCACTCTCTCTCTTTCTTAACATCTTTTTTATCACAATTGTCTATTTTTTGCTCATTTTAAATATACCAGCACAGTGGCCTAGTGGTAGAGTGCCCGCCCTTAGACTGGGAGATCAGGGTTTGATTCCTGGTTGGGTCATACCAAAGACTTAGAAAAAAAAGGGACCCAATGTCTCTCTGCTTGACACTCAGCATTAAGGGGTTGGATTGGGGGGTTAAACCACCAAATGTTTCCTGAGCGTGGCTGTGTCTGCAGCTCACAGCTCCCCCATGGGATGGGTCGAATGCAGAGAACACATTTCGCACACACATCAGTGTGTGTGACAACTAATGGGACTTTAACTTTAACTTTATATTTTTAACCTTTTTCTAAATTATTTTTTATAGTTTTAAATTTTTTGTTTTTGTGAAGCGCCTCGTGATTTTTATCTTGACAGGCACTATAGAAGTTATATTTTCTTCTTCTTCTTCTTCTTTTTCTTCTTCTTCTTCTTCTTCTATATAAGTAAACTGCATTGAACTGAGTGTGAAAAGATGAATAATAAGAAGATGAGCTTGTTTCAGGATAGAAAAAGGTTAAAAGTCGATGCCTTTTTTCAAAGAACAGGTCGTTTTTATGTCGGTCACTGCCTCAGTGCTGCTTTCTCTGTGTGCGATGTGACACCTCCTTTAGTCTCATTTTTCTAACGGGATGTTTGGGTGAAATAAGTCACACCCATGCTGTGACTCACCCTTTCAAGATGGACGCCACATATATGGCATTATCAATCATTAAATCGTTTTAACGCCACTAATTTTACAGATATCGTGGTCACATTTTACGTTGCTATTCTTGAGTTTGTTTTCATCACACTTTGTGTTTAAAATAAGCAGAAAAGTGTGTTTAGGGTCAACCCTGAATGCAAATAAATCAAAATCTGTTAGGAATATGTCAATATTATGAAAAAGAAATGCCCATAAATACATTTGTTTTTTATTTTGGAAAAGAAGAAAATGCCAAATGTGTCTCCAAAAGGTTTTCCTGTTTAAAGTTGCAAAAATATGCAGAAAGAAATTGTGAATATTTTAGTTGTAAACTGCAACCAGGAAAGGTTTTGGATGGGACCATTTAAATTTACTGAGATGAGTTGCTGAGACTCGTATCTTTAACCCTGTTGGCTTTCTGCTTTTTGTCCGTGGGTGAAGAAACGGCTCAAAGGAATATTCTCAGTTTATGGATACAAGATGGTGATAATTTTGCTTATCATCCTGCTGCAGCAGGAAATACAATTTACTCACTATTCTGCAGTTGCTTATCCTGTTATCTGTATTTATTTGGGGATTTTATTAAAATATACTGTTCAGGTGCTGTAAGCGTGAGTTCTGTGCTAGTTTGAAGAGGCATTTACACTCGTGTATTATTCACTGTCTGTGTTCATCTGTAATTTCATTTTCAGATTTTGGCATCTTTAATTGTACTTGGACTCATGCCCAGCTAAAAGAGCTTCCATTTGTTTTCTCATATTAAACACAATAATTGGACAGTAATTATGAAGTCAATACTGCACTTTCACAAACAAATGAAACTCAAACCCACTGTGTATTATCGGTTGACTTAATCCTGAAGAGTCGAAGTGAATTAGTAGTTTTTTGCTGCACGAGATTACCAATGAGTTTCAATTGCCGTTAATAAAGAAGTTGGAGTGAAAAAGTCCGACTGTTGTTAATTTCTATCTGACCCCAGCCCTTTTGTCAGGCAAATGGAAGTCTTGCGTGATAAGGAGACCTGACACAACATTTGTTTCAGGAAACAGATGAAAGCTTATCCTAAGTGTTTGATGTGCAGCCATCCCTGTATGTCGGCTGTAATATCTCTCCAGTTCTTTGCGCAGGTGAGGTGAGACTTGATTTCTTCATTTCTTCAGGAAACAGTTTTTGCTTTCGGAGTGCGCCTTTGGCTTTGGTTTTTATGAGGTTTTTAGTCAACCGCGTGAACTGCCATCGCCTGCATGTTTATATCATCCCACTGTAATGCTTTAAGTAAATGATTTCTGAAAATAAGCTGGTGCTATAAAATGGAAAGCTGCTCAGACTGATTAGAAAGCAATAGTGTCACCACTGCTGCTGCATGAACTCCCAGGGTGTAATGGAGAGGAAGTCTGCTCGGCTGAAAGCTGTCGCTCTGTGTGACACTAAAAGGCCAAAGGCACAGTAGAGATGCATTTGTTTGGTTATACACGCACAGTGTGTTTGTGAACTGTGTATAAATAGGTTGTTGTGTAGTTGTCGTGAAAACCCAATAACTGAACACTCTTAGTAGCATCAACTGCATTTATGATGACTGGTGATGAGAATTGTGTCCCACTCTTTATGTAATTGTTATATATTCCAGCACGAATGAGATTTTTAAGGTTCATGCCACACCATCTCAATCATCAGGTCTGGACTTGACTAGGCCACTCCAAAACCTTTTCCCTTTTTTTGACCCTCATGGTGGACTGGTTGGTGTTTTCTGGATGGTTGTTCTTTTGAAAAACCATTTGTTTAAACTTAGAGCAACAACCCAATGGCCAATTGTTGTGCTCCAGAATCGTATTTTACTAACTTAATGTCATAATTTATGATGCATGTTTTTGGGTTTACTTACACATACAGGGGTGATGGTGGCACAGGAGTTAATATGCTGGTGAAGGTTATCTGTCATCCTGGTCATGGTAATCGAAATGGTTCAAATGAAGGCAACTAGACTTCTTTGGTTCCTTGAAGACGTTTCGCTTCTCATCCGAGGAGCTTTGTCAATTCTAGCTGGAGTATGGGAGAGTCAAGTTTATGAGCTGTTGTTATTTAATGAGCCGAAACTTCTCTGGGTACACCGCCTCTCCTTTTTGTGTGTTAGAGGTTTTGGCCTTGTACTAATTCCATTTTATAGATTGCATCTTTCCTTTTGTTGATTCATGACCTCTACCCTGAACTAAGTGAGGCTTACAAGACTTTAGGTACTGTTTTGGCTTCTTCAGTTTCTGAGTACTTTTTTTTTCTTAGTATGGGGCACAATGGTCTGGAAATGTGTCTGAGTTTGGCTGGTCGAACCAAACTCAGCTTTCCAGTAACTCTTCTCATATTATCTTTATCTGATAATGACATTTCTTTTTGGATCTGATACATAAAAATAACAAGACAAAGAAATCTGTAACGGGCCAAAAGCTTTTTCACAGCAGTGTACATGTTTCTCATTAGGAGCAAACTGAGTAAAATCTACCCAATAAATAAATAAATAAAAGTAAAGAAACAGTAAAAACCAACATCTTTCAAATCAGAGTTCCATTTGTTAGGCTTTATTTTTGATTAGTTAAAATAAAAAGTGCTTGAGTTTTTTTCTACTTTTCCTCTTTTTGTCTAAGCCAGCAAAAAGCTGCTGCATAATGTATTTGAGTTAATTTATCTTGTCGTTGCATTCCTATCATGTGACTTATTCATATAAATGATATGAAAGAGCTGCTTTTAAAGGTTATTCCTGTACTTCCCTGCAAGAAGGAGCAAACTGTTTAATGACTTTCAGCATAGAGATATATCTTACTCTGTTAATATTTAATAGCTAGATAAAGGCTGCTTGTCCAGCTGAAATACATGGGACTGTTTCTTTAGGTGCTCTGTTCTTGATTTCATCCGGGTTCAAAAGCTCTAAATAAACAGGAAACATATTTTTTATCCATGTCCTTGAAATGGTGAACAGCATATAACAAACCCTAATGTGCCCTCCACCATCATTCAGCTGAGAGACAATGAGGCTGTGGGTTAAATATTCACTAATGGGTCTTTTTATGTAAAAAAAAAAAAACAGTTAATAGGAAAAAGGAGGAGGACTTGTTCCAGATGGACCTCATAAACCTATGCCATTAAAAGGAGAACAACAAGATGATACCACAGGACCAACTAAAGCATTGAGCTCTGTACGTAATGATGAATTTTATTTAAATGTGGAGGTGATGACAGGATGAGCATGATCTCTGTTCGTTAGATATTTAACTGACAGGATTGATGAGCTAACGGCTAATCTCAACACAGCAGTTTGCTGCCATATTAAAGCATCTACACCCTTCTAAAGTTTACAGGAGTAAACCTTCCCACTTTCATTAATTTTGTCAAAGAAAGAGATTTTGGTAAATAAAATAAGAAGTCCAGGAAGGATTTGACCTCAGGAAGCTCAGGAAATGCTAAATTTAGCTGCTGCTAGTGGATGGGTGTACAGGTGTACAAAACTGCATGAAACATTGTGAAATTTGAGAGATTCGTTTTTTTTTTTTTTTAAGGAGACACCAATTCACTTTGGGCTTAGGTGGACTCAGCCTAGCGGTTAGCTAATCAATTCTGCAGGATGTAAGGATACTTCTCCAAACTGAGGTCCTTCAGGAAGCCATCTTAAACCGGTAATAATAACTTTTACCCATAAGGTCATTTAAAATATCCTTAAAATTCAAACCCAAAGTCTTGCATTTTGATTTAATGCATAACAGAAGGATGATGAAACGGAGCAACAGAATGCCATTTTGCTCTCGCTGTCTGCATCCTTCTTTCTTTCCTATTCAGCATCCATACTTTTTTTTTGTTGGGATAATAATGCCTACCTTCACTGTAACACACCAATTTACATGATGCATCGCCCAGACGGGCTTTAAAACCGAACAATAAACACATTCCATGACAGTAACCTGCCGGCGTCCTCGCTGCGTATTTAAATCACGATGAGCTGGCATCAGAGCTTTACAACAAGCGCTGTTTCTCTTCATAGAAAATGTAGCACATGAAATTTCAACAAACAAGCCTTCAGATGCTATAATAACCATGTTTATATCTTCTGACTGTCTGAGACCCTGGGAAGCAGAGGGAACTTGAGATCTATTACAGCTACATTTACCACAAGAACTAATTTCTAACTATAGTGAAGAAATGTGGCTAAAATACAAAGTGGACTTGTCATTTAAACAACCCTGCAATGTGCGATCCACTCTGGAGATTTGCTTATTGAAACTAGCTTCATTACTACTAATAGTGTCTTTATTCAGATAACATTCACGTCTTCCATAACTCAGCTGTTATTGACCTTTTTAGCTTCTCTGTTTAAACCCAAACAGCATCTCTCAACAGCACATTTTCACTGTCTGTAGTGATGTTGCTGTTCAAGATAAACTCAGTTTTTTCAAGGCAAGAAGAGGTCAAACAATCAAGTATTAAACGATAGAATATTCTACTCTGTTTCATACTGTGTGCTTATATTCATGTCGTAAATGCTCCTTTTAATCTGCAACCCAAAAGGAAGGAGCCAAGATACTCTTGAGTCCCGTGTGTAAGGGATGTACACTGCTCTAAAAGTAAAGGGAGTACTTAAACAACACAGTGTAGCTCCAAGTCATTCACACTTCTGTGAAGTCAAACTGTCCACTTAAGATGCAACACTGATTGACAATGAATCTCACATTGTGTTGTGCAAATGGAATAGACAACAGGTGGAAATTATAGTCAATTAGCAAAAGATCCTCAATAAAGGACTGGTTCTGCAGGTGGTGACCACAGACCACTTCTTAGTTCCGATGCTTTCTGGCTGATGTTTTGGTCACATCAGAGTGCTGGCGGTGCTTTCATTCTAGTGGTAGCATGAGACGGAGTTTACAACGCACACAAGTAGCTCGGGTAATGCAGCACATCCAGGATGGCACATCAATACAAGATGTGACAAGAAGGTTTGCTGTGTCCGTCATGGATTTACAATCAAAGAGTTGGTGTACCCAGCTCGGAGGGTTACCGGGGTCCCACCCTGGAGCCAGGCCTGGGGTTGGGGCCCGTGAGCGAGTGCCTGGTGGCCGGGCTTTCGCCCATGGGGCCCGGCCTTGCCCAGCCCGAACCGGATACATGGGCTCATCCAACTGTGGACCCACCACCTGTAGAAGGAACAAGAAGGGTCCGGTGCAGTGTGCATTGGGTGGCAGACCGAGGCGGGAGCCTTGGCGGTCCGATCCCCGGACAAGGAAACTGGTTTTGGGGACATGGAACGTCACCTCTCTGGCGGGGAAGGAGCAATAGCTTGTGGCAGAGGTTGAGCGGTACCGGCTAGATATAGTCAGACTCATCTCGACACATAGCATTGGCTCTGGAACCCAAGTCCTTGAGAGGGGTTGGACACTCTCCTTTTGCTGGAGTTGCTCCGGGTGAGAGGTGGAGGGCTGGGGTTGGCTTTTTGTTAGCCCCAAGACTCTGCCTGTGTGTTGGGGTTTACCCCGGGGGACGAGAGGGTAGCTTCCCTGCGCCTTCGGGTTGGGGAACGGGTCCTGACTGTTGTTTGTGCTTATGGGCCAAATATCAGTTCAGAGTACCCACCATTTTTGGAGTCCCTGGGACGAGTGCTAGATAGTGCTCCATCAGGGGACTCCATTGTCCTGCTCGGGGACTTCAATGCTCACGTGGGCAATGACAGCTTGACCTGGAGGAGTGTGATTGGGAGGAACGGCCCACCTGATCTGAACTCGAGTGGTGTTTCGTTATTGGACTTCTGTGCAAGCCGCAGTTCGGCCATAATGAACACCATGTTCGAACATAAGGATGCCTATCGGTACACTTGGTACCAGGGCAGCCTAGGTCGCAGGTCGATGATAGACTTTGTAGTCATATCATCTGACCTGTGGCCATATGTTTTGGACACACGAGTGAAAAGAGGAGCAGAGCTGTCAACTGATCACCACCTGGTGGTGAGTTGGATCAGATGGCAGGGGAAGATGCCACGTAGACCTGGCTGACCCAAACGCATAGTGAGGGTCTGCTGGGAACGCCTGGCAGAAGAACCTGTCAAGACGGCCTTCAACTCCCACCTTCGGCAGAGCTTTGACCGCGTCCCGAGAGCAGTGGGGGACATTGACTCTGTAATGGGGTAAAAACTTCGCACACACAGTTCTAACACAGTGCTATTCAATGCTAAAACTAGGATAACACAAACTAGTTAATATATGAAGCTTCTATCATATATCAAAATAAAATATTAATATAAGCGATAGAAGATCATACACCAACGAGCTTGGTCTATGATTAATCTACGGATTAATACTTAATTTAAGATACTTAAATTAATAGCAAAAGTTTATTTATTAAACAGAAGATTCAGTAAGATTCTTTTCATTCGATAAATGGAAATGCAACCCTTTTCTGTGTTTCGTTTCAATAATGAGGCGGTTAAAAATGAAGAAATTTTATTGCTAACAATTTTAAACTAAGGATTTGAAGCGACAATTATAAAATGACAATTCATGGATGGCAATTATAATGACAATCTTTTAACAGTTTTGATATTACTTGTTTAAAATCAAGCCTGTGACTGAATAGAGCTAAAAATGAGAATGGTGAGTTTTGGATGTGTGAATGAAGTTCTCAGAAGGTTTCTTTCAGAGAGAAAGAAAGCGTTCTGGGTGAAAATGATGGTTTGCGGATAACCGAGTTATTTTGAGAGAAACAGCATCAAACACCATCTGTCGTATTCTACCTCACCCTAACAGGGCCCCCTTTTGGATCCGAACATCAGGAGGATGGGTTTCATCCAAGATGACATTTCGGCTGGTAGAGGAGACGCAAGTGTCCAATCGTCCGGTCCAGAGATGTTCTGGGTACACGGCTTATGAAGCGTTTGGCAGATGAATGTTATCATCTTAACTTCAGAAATCAATGACTCTGGTAGAGTCTTCATTTATTCTTAGCTATTCTGGTCGGCGTGACAGAACAACAGGTGGAGGCTTAGGGACGGGCATTCCCTTTCCTCCTGGTGTTGGTTCAAGAACTGGACTTGAAGTCTGTGATGGTTAGTTTTACCAAAGCTCTCAGAACCCCTCCCACTCTCTCCGGAAGAAAGCTTGAACACGTGTCAAAACATGTGATGCAGTTATTGTTTATCTGAACTCTGTGTTAGCTGAATAAGGTGAAGGTCTTCTTTGCTGAACAGATCTTTAATCATTTAAATAATAATTATTATTATTACCCAAAGCGTAATAATCTATTTCATGTAATTAAAATACCTTTAAATTGAGCAAAGTGATCATGTTATGATGATTATATTAAACAGTAATAAAATCAATGAGTTTATTAATTATTAATCTAATTATTATCAAGTGACTTGAAGTGTCCTTCTCTGGGACGGAACAGCAGATATGATGTTATGATTTTGAGCAGACATCGTGGCTCCTTGGGTTAATCTGTGGATTCAAAAAGTACTGTTTGATCCAGCTTGACCCAGCTGGGCAAATGCGACCTTTGGCACAAATCAGAGAGCCTTCATCACGCTACAACTCCGAGTGGGCCTTGTTCCACTCTGCGATTATTGAGGCGGTTGTTGCTAGCTCTGGTCGCAAGGTGGCCGGTGCCAGTCGTGGTGGCAACCACTGTACCCGCTGGTGGACACCAGAGGTTCGGGGAGCCATCAGGCTGAAGAAGGAGGCCTACAGGGTGTGGCTGGTCTGTGGGTCTCTTGAGGCAGCAGACAGGTACCGGATAGCCAAGCGGGGTGCAGCAGTGGCAGTTGCCGAGGCAAAATCTCGGACGTGGGAGGAGTTTGGTGAGGCCATGGAGAAAGACTATTGATCGGCTCCAAAGAGGTTCTGGCAAACTGTCCGGCGCCTCAGGAGAGGAAGGCAACAACTCGCTCACACTGTTTACAGTGGGGATGGGGAGCTGCTGACGTCAACTGGGGCGATAGTCGGACGGTGGAAGGAATACTTTGAGGAGCTCCTCAATCCCACCCATGCACATTCCGAGGAGGAACCAGAGCCAGGAGACCTGGGGATGGACTGTCCAATCTCGGGGGCAGAAGTTGCTGAGGTAGTCAAACAACTACACAGCGGCGGAGCCCTGGGGGCAGATGAGATTCGTCCTGGGTATCTCAAGGCTATGGATGTTGTAGGGCTGTCGTGGTTGACTCGTTTCTGTAACATTGTGTGGTCATCGGGGGCAGTTCCTGTGGAGTGGCAGACCGGGGTGGTGGTCCCCATCTTTAAGAAGGGTGACCTGAGGGTGTGTTCCAACTGGCTTGTGGCTTTCTGTTAAGGGCCATTCAGTCCCTTTACCAGAGGAGCATGAGTTTGGTCCACATAGCCGGTAGTAAGTCGGACCTGTTCCCGGTGAGGGTTGGACTCCGCCAGGGCTGCCCTTTGTCACCGGTTCTGTTCATTACCTTTATGGACAGAATTTCTAGTCGCAGCCGTGGTGTGGAGTGTGTCGAGTTTGGTGGCAGGAGAATCTCGGCTCTGCTTTTTGCAGATGATGTGGTCCTCCTAGCTTCATCCAGCTCTGACCTACAGCTCTTGCTGGGTAGGTTCTTGGCCGAGTGTGAAGCAGCTGGGATGAGGATCAGCACCTTCTAATCTGAGACCATGGAAAAGGGTGGCTTGCCAACTCCGGTTCGGGAGATAGGTCCTACCTCAAGTGGAGGAGTTTTAAGTATCTCGGGGTCTTGTTCACAAGTGAGGGTAGGAGGGATCGGGAGATTGACAGGCGGATTGGTTCAGCGTCTGCAGTGATGCAGGGACCTGAGCCAGAAAGCCAGGCTCTCGATTTACCGGTCGATCTATATCCCAATCCTCACCTATGGTCATGAGCTTTGGGTAATGACCGAAAGAACGAGATCACGGATACAAGCGGCCGAAATGAATTTCCTCCGTAGGGTGGCCAGGCTCAGCCTTAGAGATAGGCTGAGGAGCTCTGACATTCGGGAGGGAACCACTGCTCTTCTGGATTGAAAGGAGTCAGTTGAGGTGGTTTGGGCATCTGGTCAGGATGCCTCCTGGACGTCTCCCTGGGGAGGTGTTTCGGGCATGTCCTGCCGGCAGGAGGCCCTCGGGTCGACCCAGGACACGTTGGAGAGGTTACATCTCCAATCTGGTCCGGGAACGCCTTGGGGTCCTGCCGGAGGAGCTGGTGGAGGTGGCCGGGGTGAGGACGGTCTGGAGCTCCCTAGTTGGGATGCTGCCCCCATGACCCGGACCCGGATAAACGGAGGAAGACGACGACGAGACGACGTCAGCGTAGAGTCCAGAGCATGGAAGTGCTACCAGGAGACAGGCCAGTACATCAGGAGATGTGGAGATCGTAGGAGGGCAACACCCCAGCATCAGGACCGCTACCTCCACCTTTGAGCAAGAATGAACAGGAGAAGTACCAGAGCCCTGCAGAATGACCTCCAGCAGGCTACAAATGTGCAAGTGTCTGCTCAAAGGGTAAGAAACAGAGTCCATGAGGGTGGTGTGAGGGCCCGACGTCCACGGGTGGGGGTTGTGATTACAGCCCAACATTGTGCAGGACGTTTGGCATTTCCCAGAGTACACCAAGATTGGCAAATTTGCCACTGATGCCCTGTGATCTTCACAGATAAAAGCAGGTTCACACAGAGCACATGTGACAGACGTGAGCCTGGCGACGCCATGGAGAACATTCTGCTGTCTGCAACATCCTCCTGCATGACTAGTTTAGCAGTGTGGTGTGGCATTTCTTTGGGGTGCCGCACAACCCTCCATGTGCTCACCAAAAGTAGCCTGACTGCTATTAGGTACCACGATGAGATCTTAAGACCTCTTGTGAGACCGTATGCTGGTGTGGTTGGCCTCCTGATGTAAGACATGCTAGGCCTCATGTGGCTGGAGTGTGTCAGCAATTCCTGCAACCCAAAGATATTGATGCTATGGACTGGCCCGCTCATGGACTCAGAATTTTGTGTTTTATGCTTTATGACTATTTTAAAGTTACTACTCCACTGACTTTATTAAGCTCTAAAATAAAGCAGTCTCCCATCTTTGAGTCTGTAAAATGATATAAAAGTCATTCAGTGACCAACACCAAACACACCAGAAATTAGATTTATGTGTGCACCCTCTTCACTGCTTTGAAGCTGGTTTTCTGTCCAGCAATATATTCATCTATTCTTATCATTTCATCTGTCTTGTACCACTGTGCTGGAATAAACAACAATTTTACCACAAACTACTGTTATCAGCCAGTTTAAAGCCAACAAATCAAAGCTCTGTCACACATTTTTTCATCATTCCTTTCCTTATTCAAAAACTGCAAATACACATTTTTATATAACCTTCTAGCTGCTTAGAATCATATAAGTTGCAATGAAGAGTACATATTTTTTTGGAAGTGGCCTTTTCCACAGTTTCATCTTTTATGTTTGAACTATCCTCCTATATGTTTACTCTGCTCTGTCTTTCATCCCTAATACTCAAGCTAATGCAGTAGTAATAACCCAAAAATTCTGCCAAACATCCATTTGTTCAGCTGGTGATAAACCTGCAATCATATGCTGAATGACCAGAACAATTCCCACTGGGACTCTTCACACACACACACACACACACACACACACACACACACACACACACACACACACACACACACACACACACACACACACACACACCTATATATAGGTTTTATTAATTTTGTCAGAAATATGTGGCTCCAAGTCCATGAATGCGAATCTGACAACAACTCTATAGTTTTTAAGTTAATTCATGAGTCAGAAAACTGTCAGATGTGCTGACTGAACTGAACAGGGTCCAGATTAACTCAGAGACACATTGCTTTAGGGCAGGGCTATTCATCTCCGGGCCTCGAGGGCCGGTATCCAGCACGTTTTGGTTTTAACTCTGCTTCAACACACCTGATTTAAATTAGAAGGTGATTAATAGGCTTCTGCAGTGTCTGATGAGCTGCTGCACAGGTGATTCAACCATTGAATCAAGTGTGTTGGAGCAGAGGAACCATCAAATTGCTGGATGAGTCCTTAAGGTCCGGAATTGAATAGCCCTGCTCTTGGGTGATGTCCTTATTAACGCCTTGTTTTGAGGTTATTATTTAAATCTTTAGATGAATAAAAGCAGTTTGACAATGATTGAACAAAATACAATAATTTAGGACAAAAAGACATGTCTTTGCTTCACCGTTAATTAAATAAGTGCAACTCCTAAAAAGAAAACCCTAAATATTCTCATTCATTAAGTCCCAGAGTTTACAATGGAAACACACCATTGTTTTGTTTCATTTCCACTGAATGATTCCTTAGATTGTATTTAACCCATGGCAAGAGAACAGATCCACAAAACTCTGAAATAAACATTAAATCTAGTTAGTGCCAATATCTTGCTTTTATTGTCTTGAAAAGGGGCAATTAAAAAGGTTTTATTGAGAAAAGTTGTTGTGTTAAGCTTTAATTTGTGTTAATAAATAGGAAACACGTTAACATTGGAAAATAAAAGTAAATAAATGGTTGCAGGAACTTATTAAAAGCAGCCTAGCAGCAGCGCTTACTTGGAGCACATCTGTAAAACCCTAGGAGGTGCAGCTACTGACCTGCCATTCTGCCTGGCTCTTAAAAGATCATACATCTGTTTTTAGGAAGCTCTTATGAACTTATGTCAACAGGAACATGGAGTACCGTTTGTACTGTGTGTGTGTGGTGTAAGCATCCCTCTTTGTATTTTTGCTCTTTTGCTCCTCACCAGCACCATCGGTGCTGCTCATGCATGACTTACATTCACACACTCTTGGTCTCAAGCATGTTGTGTGAAATCATAGTCAGTGGTCTGGTTTGATGTTCTCAAGGCTGTGCAACAGAAAGTTCCACTGAGCTACACTGATGTTTAAACTCCAGAGACTTTCTCCTGTTTTCCATCCTACATTTTGTTCCAGTAGTTCACCCACCTTCCCTTGTTTTTTTTATTGTTTCTGTATGATGGGAACGTTGCCGTTTTACAGCAGTACTGACAGGGAGATTGATGACTGTCAGTATAGAACAACAGCTGTGCTCAGTGTACACAAGTGCACAATGGAGCCAAGCAGTAAGCAGCCCCAAGGCCAAATACATAATGGTGAGTTCTAGAACCAAACCCTCAGATTTAAGGTTTTTGTGTTCTTTATTCACCACCTCTGCATGTTCTCAGGTTGTCAAAGAAAGGTCACTTTGACTCAAACAGGTTTGGGATCTCACATCGTTATTTGTTATTTAGGTCAGTGTCTCCCACTGAAAGGTTCTGAAGACAACTCTGATCATGGGCGGCTCCAGAATATTTTACCAGCAGTTGCTGCACAGTTGCTCGGTCAGCGTTTGGGGTTGCTGCTCCCTGTCGGCGCGTACTGAAAAGCGGGAAGGGGGGGTCCAAACTTGCCAAATATGGCTCTACATAAAATTCCAAAGCAACGAAATGAAGTACAGAAATAGGTGAACATTTTTTATCCTGCCTTTCAATATTGCTGTTACATATATACAGTATAGGCCAAAATGTTTAACACACCTTCTCATTCAATGTGTTTTCTTTATTTTCATGGCCATGACCGTTTACAAAAGCACCAACAAGTGCTAAACACCTCTGGGAACTCCTTCAAAACTGTTGGAAAACCATTTCAGGTGACGACCTCTTGATGCTCATCAGGAGAATGCCAAGGATGTGTAAAGCAGTAATCAGAGCAAAGGGTGGCTTTTTTGAAGAAAATAGAATATAAAACATGTTTTCTGTTATTTCACCTTTTTTGCTTGCGTACATAACTCCACACGTGTTCATTCACAGTTTTGATGCCTTCAGTGAGAATCTCCCACTGTAAATGGTCATGAAAATAAAGACAACACATTGAATGAGAAGGTGTGTCCAAACTTTTGGCCTGTACTGTATGTAATTATTATTATTACCATTATATACTTCATGTCTTTTTAAACTTAACTTAAACAGCAAAAACTGAAATCCTTTTTTAAAATGTAAGTTAAATAAAAAAAATTTGCAGGTTTTACCGTTGATCAGTTTTCGTATCAAATTTCTACTGAATTTCCACAACAGAATGATAATAAACATACAGTAATATTTTTAGATCAACTTATGTTTATTTTTTATTAATTTTCCACTAATGTCAACATCCTATTGAAAAAAATCACCATACTCTTGCAAATGTTCTTCTTACTTTATAAATAAAATGGTATTCATTCTAAAATGACAACAAATCTCTGAATATTTCTAGAGGAAAAAACATAACCGATCTAAATCTCTATTCGTAGAATTCTGACTTTTTTCCTCATAATTCTGAGTCGAGGCTTTAATTCAATAGCCTGGTCTGCCAGACTCCTCTTCTGTTCTGCACAGAGAAAGGGTCTGGGAACTCTCCTATTCAAATAACCCCATTCCGTGAGAATTGTAACCGAGCCAATCAGCGTAACACCGAGTTTGTCATAAACATGGTAACTGAAGCGGAGTTCACTGCGGCTCTTTCCTTTGTTCTAAATATTTTATATGTCGATGGTTCTAAATGACTTGGACACATCTTTAAAACAAGTAGAAGCGCTAAAAGCATTTCTTCTAAAAAAAAAAACTAAAAGATGTTTGTGTCGTTGACAGACGCCGTTTTTTACTACAGAGTCGCACGGTACAGTCGGAATTTCCATCTTTTTTCTGATTGGTTATTTTTGAGCTGCCTAGTCCCGCCCCTCATGTGCCTCGCCCGTGAGTTACCAGACTCTTTCTCTGTACTCTCTGGGAGATTTCTACAGCTGAATGAAGATAAGACTGAGATCCTCATCTGTGCCCCAGACAAGCTGGTTCCCAAAGTCAGACTCTCTTGGTCAGCTTGCTTCTCACACCAAACCTTCCGTCAGGAATCTTGGCGTGACCTTTGACCCAGCTCTCACCCTGGATTCTCATGTCAGTTCTCTTGTTCATTCTTCCTTCTTCCATCTCAGGAACATTGCTAAGCTGAGTCCCATTCTGTCCCGCTCTGAACTTGAGACAGTTATCCACGCCTTCATCTCCTCATGCTTAGACTACTGTAACTCTCTTTTCACGTGTCTGAGCAGAACCTTCCTGAACCGTCTACAGGTGGTTCTGAATGCCTGTGCTCAGCTTCTGACCAAGTCCTCCAAACACACCCACATCACCCCGATTCTCCTCCAGCTTCATTGGTTGCTCGTCAACTTCAGGGTTCATTTCAAGATCCTGGTTCTGGTCTGTAGGGCCTTACATGGACAAGCACCATCTTACATTGGTGATCTTCTTAGTCCCTACACCCCCAGCAGGTCCCTGAGGTCCAGTGATCAAAGCCTACTGGTTGTGCAGCGCACCAGGCTAAAGACCAAAGGTGACAGATCATTTGCTGCTGTGGCCCCCAGACTCTGGAACTCTCTCCCCCTGAGCCTGAGATCAGTGGACTCCTTTAAAAAGCAGCTGAAAACTCACTTGTTCAAGCTGGCTTTTGTGTGACCTTCTTCACCACTCTCTTTATTCTGCTCTCCCACCTATTCCACCTTCCTCAAGATTCACTGATTTCCCTCTTTCCTATTCACTCTCTCTCTTTCTTTACATTTTTAATCACAATTGTCTATCTTCTGCTCATTTAAAATATATATTTTTAATCATTTTTAAATTCTTTTTTATATTTTTACATTTTTTGTTTTTGTGAAGCGCCTCGTGATTTTTATCTTGAGAGGCTCTATAGAAAAGATCTTCTTCTTCTTTTTTCTTCTTATTTTTTCTTCTTCTTTTCTTTTTTTTCCTTTTCTTCTTCTTTTTCTTTTTCTTCTTCTTCTTCAGAATTAAACAGAGGATGAGTCTGACAGGCCAGGCTAATAATTCAATCCTCTCAGCATCTCTGTGTTCTGCTTTAACGTGGTTTAGCTTGAACCAACACAACCCAGCACCTCATCTGTGTTATAATCTGGATTTTAGCACGGACCTGTCTAATTACTGGGAAACTGTGCTTTTGACCAACATGTTTTATGACTCTCCCATTTTCTGCACCATTTCATATCAGACCTCTCATTATGACACAGAGAAATGACTCAGAGAAACATCACAGACTTTGTCAGGGCAGACACAAGTCTTTTTTTAACAGCATGTTCTCCACCGCGTTTGTTCAACTCACCCGTTTTGGTGGTCCGGGAGTGCTCCACACACTCCGGACCTGCATTAAAGTCCCGCCTCCTGGTTTGATGCTAGCCCCGGCTTTCTCCACGCCGTTTATGGAAGATTTAAACACGAAATGGGAGACTGTCTTAAATGCGAGACAGAGCTACTCTCTGGGCCAGCGCATGTCAGCACAGAGTGCACGCGGGGTATGGGTTGGTGGTGGGGGGGCGTTCAAGAGTTGGGGTTGCTAAGCCGTTGCTTGGCCCAGTCTTGGGGTTGCTGTAGCAACCCCTAGCTAATGCCTGGTCCCGCCGATGGACCCAAATAAAACATGTCACGTGTCGGCAGCGACCCTGGTATCCCGACGGCTGGAAACCTTGTTCTATTGTTGCAATTAAAACCTCCTCACACTAGATGTCGCTTTGGTGTTTATGTTCCATATCCACCTTTAATAACAAACTAAATGTTTCAGTCATTTACGTCTGCCCAGGCTTTAGCTCATCTCAGGGAGAATACATTCATCAATAGGGGTTTTCTAGCTCTCCTTAGCTACATTTTCTCCTGTCAGTTAAGAAATCTAATCAAATATAGCGTCCTGTGTTATTTAATTTACTAGAAATCGTATGTTCCGTGGCGATCCCTGCATCAGTAGTCTCTGTGTGCCTCATTGATCTTTGAATTTCGACATTAACATCAGTATATGCTTCCTGTTAACTGCTGTGCCTTGTGCACACGAGCCACTGGTTTTACTGTGGCTGCTGCTAATAACTGAACTGTTATCATATTTAGGAACTAAAAAGTCTAAAGGTTTTTATGCTATCCGTATATTTTTTTCCTTTTTAATCCCCTCCTGGCACTTGGATTCAGTTGAAAAGTACTTCACATATTTTTCTTTCATTGTGATTTATTTTTAAACCAAGATAATTATTTTTAATTGATGCTCTCACCATGTGTTTAGCACTGAGTGGTGCTCATTTTACACACAGGATGATGCACAGCAGCATCCATGTTTGGTTTCTCTTTAAAAAAACAGGATGTTGCTTGGTGTTGAAGTAGAGCTTATAAAGCGTTGAGCTGGATTGTATGGGGGCTGTTTTCGCTCACCTGACCTCCCGTGATCCAGCCTCCCTGTGAGAATTTGGAAACTATCATGAACAATAAAAAAATGTATATTTTTGTATTTAATGTCCACCCAGCTAGAACATTCTTTATGCTGACATATCAACCAATCCCTCAGAGGTAGATTGCTTCTGGACTTTAAAGTGCTTAGCCAGAACCCCATCAGCAATACCTGCCTTGGAATTTGAAACCCTTCAACCCAAACGAGACCTACGATAAAACGAAATGTCAATTATACTAAGAGCTTGGTCTGAATTCTCTAAAACCTGTTGTTTTACCACATTTTCTTTGTATTTGTTCCTCTTTTTTGTCTCTATTAGTTTAGCTTTTGCAACCTTCCAATCATTAATATTCCTGCCCCTGGCTTTTGTTTCTACTCCTATAAAATACATTTGAACCATCTGACATGAACACAGACACTAAAAGCACCATCATTTCACTGACAGCTGCTTTAGTGTTATTAGTAAATGCTGAAGGATCATCTCCCTGATGGTAATCATGTTATAAAATGTTGTAAAATTGATGAGGTCCCGAATGCCCCTCTGGAACAGAGCCAGCTGGGTATATCATGGACTCCTGGAAACAGTGGAACCTGATCTGTCTCTCTCAACTGTCTGTAGAGGATTCTGAAGATGTTTGGATATTTGTCGTTTTGGTGTCAGGAATCCTGCTGTTTGGCCTGAGCGGTTATCTGGCTTACTGGAAAATTAACGAGCTTTCGAGGAAGATTGGCTCAATCCCGGAGCTCAGGGATGGAATGCTTTGTGCTGTGAACGCACAAACTCATATAATTGTCGAGATGAGTCGAAAGCTTGGAACTTTGGTTGAGATTCAGGCTCTGACACAGAAGGTGGATACCATTAAGGAGCGAGTGGGCGGATCAGCACAGATTGGGATTGAATAATTGCGCCATTATTGGATCTAGAGGGGTTGTAGACCAACGGAACACTAAGGCAGAGAGGAAATTGTCTCTGTCTGTCCCCTAAACAATTTTTTTCTGAATCTTGTGCCCTTGGAGCCTGTGAGGCTGAAGTGATAACTCCCCCCTCAGAAGAAATGTGGATTGTTGCCATCGCTATGGTAACTCTTCTCCCTATCACAGCCTGGGTGGGACTGTGACCGGTGAAGGCCGTGGAACCGTATCTAGGAGTCACTGTGCCCTCTAACCCATTATCTCCCTCCCCTGTCCAAACAGAGGTGATGAGTGCTGCCCCATCAATCAATCAATCAGTCAATCAATCAATCAAATTTTATTTCTAAAGCACTTTTCAAACAAAGTGTTATTCAAAGTGCTTTACAAAATGACCCCAGATTCCCATAACAGGTTAAAAACATTAACAAACATATGCAATCACACGCACACACACACAGACTCACACACACACACACGAGTAAAAATTATATTAGGCTGAGTCCAGATGAGCCAAGTATGGTAACGCAAGGAAACGCCATCAGAGGAGCCGTCTGTCCCGGCAGCATCAGGTCTTCCACACTAAGTCAGGGCGCTCAGTGGAGGGGGAGCATAGACCCCCACCTATAGAGCGCCCAGGAAGCTACAGTATGCATGCTGCTGCACGCACTGAAGTGACGAGAGTCCCAACCCTACCTCCCCACCTAGTGGACACTTATGTTGTGTAATGTCTGAAGTCTGTGTGCATATCTGTCTGAGGTGTTTTTTTTTTGCATAGCAAAGCTGCCCTCTCTGTGAGGGTAACTCTGAAGTGCATTTTTTTCCCTCCCCCTGACATAAACCCACTTGATCTATTACGGTAGAGTGACTCGGGTTGCGAATGACCACAGTCACCAATTTTTGTCATGTGTCTATGTATGTATGTCTGATCTCAGAATTGTGTGTTGAAACTCTAATTTCCCTCTGGGATTAATAAGTATTTTTGAATTGAATTTAACTGAATTAAATATTGTGTTTATATAGAAGCTAATATTCTAAAGTACTGTAAAAGTAAACTGTAAATAAACTTTGGACCATTTGTACTAAAATCATATGTATAAATAATTCTGTTGTATTTTTAGGTGGGAGTTTTGCTTCCAATTCAATACAATTTTACCTCAATCTTGTGTTATTTCAACATATTTCCATTTTCTGCTGCAGCCCCAATACTACAAGGGATTTCAAAGCAAACAGGCATATTTTTATCATTTATTTATTTCAGTTGCAGAAAAAACCAATTCTCTTTTTTGTTTTCTCTGTTGAAAAATACATCTTAAAATCATTTTTCTGCCACACTGTTGGATTTTTATTGTATTTTTTTGTGTGTAGATTGAAGGTAAAGTTTGTGATGAGGGGTCAAAATTAAAGTTAGGTATTTGATGATGAAGAGATTTCTTTCCCACATTTTCTGGACAAAACATTTTTCTTGATATCCTGGACTTTATATCTGAAGACAGATAATTGTCGGTAAGAAAAAAACAAGAAAATGATGCTATGTATGAAATGTGCATCTGAGGTGGGAAGAAAAGAAACTTTAGGTTACTGTCATAACCGCGGTTCTCTGAGTAACATGAGTGAGATGTCTCACTATGGGATACGCCCCTCCGCGGATTCCTCAGAAGCACTTATCTCAATACCCCCATCCTGATTGGCCAGTGACCGTGACGTACGCGTCCCCCTGCTACTATAAGTAGCAAGCATCCCCACGCACGCACCATTCAAGATAAACACTTCTTCTCACTTCGCCCAGCAAGAAGGGTTGTCTGGTGAGACATCTCACTGATGTTACTCAGAGAACCGGGGTTACGACAGTAACCCAAAGTTCTCTTTCTTAACATTTGTTTCAATGTTTCACTATGGGATATGGAGATTCCTGTATTGCCAGACAGCTTATCCAGCGATCACCAACCTACAGGGGTACGTCTTGGCCCGCTGAGGACCCCACACCCAGAATCGTGTGGGTCATTGCAGGGACCAAATCGTCACGCTTATAGAAGCATGCAAATGCAAGTGGAGAAGCCCAACTTGCTGCAGCACAAATCTCCAGGACGGACAGCCCCCGAAAAAGGGCCCAAAAAGCTGACAGGCCCCTAGTAGAATGGGCCCTGAGCCCTACAGGTGCCTGAATGCCCTGACAGGAGTAAGCCAGAGAAATAGCCTCCACAATCTAGTGGGAAAGCCACTGCTTGGTGATGGGTTTCCACTTACAAGGCCCACCCCATGACACAAAAGGCTGGTCCCCCCTGCGAATTTTCCCTGTCCGATTAACATACTCCTTGAGCGCGCGAATCGGATACAGCTTGTGCAACCGCTCCTCCTCAGGAGAGGAGAAGGGCGGTGGGTAGAAAGCTGTGAGGAGCATAAGAGAAAAGGAGTCCACTACCTTTGGCACAAAGGCAGGGTTGGGCTTCAGGGACACCTTCATGTCACCTGGTGCGAACCGGGTGCAGGATGGGTGCAGAGAGAGCCTAAAAGTCACTAACTCGCTTTGCAGATACCAAAGCCAGGAGTAGCACCACCTTAAGAGACAGGATCTTAAGGTCCGGGCCGTCCATAGGCTCAAATTGAGGCCCGGAGAGGGACAACAGCACCAAGAACAGATCCCATGAGGTCACCAGGGGTCGAGACACAGGGAGAAACCTGCACGCACCCCTCATGAAGCTACACACCAGGGGGTGTTGACCTGCCAATTTCTTCCCAAAACCCAAGTGTCGGGCGGAAATGGCTGCTAGATACACTTTAATGGTGGAGAAAGCCTTCTTTCCATCCAGCAAGTCTTGCAGGAAAGACAGAATGACATTCACAGGACACTGGGAGGGTGAGACATCCCTGCCCTGACACCACGTTTCAAACACCCTCCATGTACAGTCATATAGGGACCTAGTGGAGGGGGCCCTGGCATTCTGAATGGTTCGAATGCCTGCCTGGGGCAGCTCTGCTGACCCTAACCCGCACCCCTGAGGCACAACACAAACCGCACCGAACTGTGTAGGCGGAAGCACACCAGGCAGAACGAGAGCGCGTTCACGTTAGGAATCCGCGGAGGGGCGTATCCCATAGTGAGACATCGAAACGAATGTTAAGAAAGAGAACATTCTTTGAAAACAGTCTAAATTGGTTTATTAAAATGTGGATGCTACATTCATTTGTTCAACATTTACAGTTAGTCGCAGACACAAACAGCATGACAAAAGTCCTATCTATGATAATAAAATTAGTCCTCTCCACTTTAAACATCCATTGTTCTCATGCGGCCCTGGTCTTACACCATTAGAACATGACTCTGGGTTTATTCCTTATGAATGTGTAGTTGCCACTTCGAGGAGATTCACAGTTTCGATTTTTGGAATAAAACTTGATATAAAGATCTTGCAATTGTTTAAAAACATTTGCTACCCTTTAATACACCTCCTCAGGGGCCTAGTGGTAGAGTGTCCGCCCTGGGACTGAGAAATCGGTGTCTCCCAGTGCCTCCCTGCTTGACACTCAGCTTTAAGGGGTTTAATTTGGGGCTTAAACCACCAAATAGTTCCCAAGCGCAACCACATCTGCAGCTCACCATTCACCACGGGGATGGGTCAAATGCAGAGATGTATGTTCACCAGTGTGATGATGACTAATTGGACTTTATAACAGCACAGTTGTCAACTAATGTCACACAGAGCTGGAATCAATAAATAAACCATTTTTTTCTGACTTTGCAAGAAGAAAAATCAAATAAACACCATCACAAGAAAAATAAATTGGTTATTTCTACTTGTGGAAACAAATTACCTTGAAAAACACTTTCAAGCTCTTAAAACAACTTTATCAACATTTATCTCTGGTGTCTGACAGATGGAATCATAGTTAACCCTAAAAGGGCACTTCGTAAAATGAAATGAAATGTAAAATGTATCAAAATGTTTTGGAGGGTTATTAGAGGACCTTTTTATTTAACAAATTATCAAAGGATTTTTTTAATGCTGTTTACCTTGTTTTACCTTAATAACCTTTCATTTTTTAAATTGATTTTTAAGTCATTCACTGCAGCTGTTTTCTGATCAGAAAATCCGTGGCCAACGTTTTTGACCATTTTTACTGTTTTTTGAAGCTTTTACGGTTAGCACCTCGCTTTAGGCATAGTGGCGTCCCAAAATGATCTGTTAACTCATGATCATGTGATGTGTGACACACATGGGTGGAGATCAGCTTTAGAGTCATGATGCTTACTGTCGAGGTACGCAAGCTCGTTCCCATGCCCGCCCCGATAAAATAAACACACAATAGTCGTCAATGGCAGTGAGTGGTTGGATTCCAAATGACGACTCACCTTAGGTTTTATGGGATTCCTAGATATCTCAAACCTAATTCCTACTAGTGCAGTTGTTATTAAGGAAATCCCTAATTATAATTTCTACTAGTAACAACATAGCTGTTGATGTCTTCATTTGCAATTTTGACTAATAAGAATACAAGTCATACGAGGATAAATGAAATTATTGCTATATGAAAAAGGAATTACTGAGAGGTCCACCCACCAACATTTACAGATCCCATCATGTTAATGTAATAATTGTCTCAGGCATTTTGCGCACGCCACCAAATCCCTGATTTCATAGCGATTGAAGGTACGTGTGACCGGTGTGGTGCAGCGCTACACATACATACCTCTGATCTGCAAACACCCTGATGTGTTTGGCACTGTGTTCGTTTTTACCATTTGAAACATCGGCCCAGGCGTAGGATGGGTGATTTACGGCTTTGATTGGCTCTAAGAGCCGTTTTGTGTGTGACAGACACATCACTGGTGTAACTGTCATACTACATTGTAGTAATGTACCACTTTACATGCCCAGTAGCAGTAATGCCGTTATAATGATGGGAAAAGTTATTAATTAAATTACTCTGTTACCTAAACAAAATAACACCATTGGTAATGCCTTTATGCTTAAACTATACTTATACTTCCAACACTGCAAATCAATAATACAATCATGTATAATCAATTGGAAATGGTCCTTTCTATTATAAAGGGTTATAGGGTCTGATTATATTCACTGGAATTGAAACTTAGATTTGCTTTTGTTTCAGATAAAAAATTTAAGATAAGTGTGAGAAACTCATTGTTTTGCCTAAAGCACAAAGGTTAAAGGGTCATGCTGCGGTAGCATGGATTGACATTTAATGCCAGATCTTTTATCTTTGGGGGCAAAAAGCCTTGGGATAAAAGTTATTTAAAATTTAAATGAATTTGGTTTCATCTTCTGTTGCAAACAGAAGGGATTCCTAAAAATGACTCACGGTTGAAATAGGTCAGTATATTTTACCATGGCTGGCTGGATCTGTGAACGGCTGATCTGAAACTCTAAAATCTGACTGTCCTTCGTTTTTGTTGTTGTATTTTTCACGTTTGGCTTGTATGCCAAGTAGATGTAACAAATGGATATTTTTCTCTGTTCACAAACTTCATATCTAAGTACTAATTCATGCTGCTATATTTGGAATAATCCAAAATTTGGATTAGCGGGTTCAGAGCTATATGAGAATTGGAAATTGGTGTTGACTATCATACTTTTGGTGCAACAATAATTGCCAACTATTGTTGCAAATTCACATCAAACCACTCCTGGTCTTCATCTAAATGGAGTATTATGATTAGTACCTTCATCCCAAACCTGCCATAACCAGTCCTGTACATGTCTACTGCCCTCTGGTGGAGGATCTAAATGTGCAAAGGTCCACTTTTCTTCCTTCGTGGCTGTTATATTTCTATATGATTAAAATAAAACTAAGTATTTTGTGATTGCTGTATTAACAACAGCTGATAAAAATAAATGGATTTCCAACTGTCAAATCTCTGAGTTTCATCTTTTGGGAACCGTGAACACAAGCAGATGTTTGGAATACCAGAGTCCCTGAAACAAATAAAACAAACTCTACTGTTTCTCTACCAGGACTGGCTGAGCAAGTTTGGCTACCTCCCTCCTCCCGACCCAGTGAGCGGCCAGCTGCAGACCAAGGAGGCCCTGACCAAGGCCATCAAAGTCATGCAGAAGTTTGGAGGGCTGAAGGAGACCGGAGTGTTGGGTATGTGCTGCAGACAGATGCTGTACTGTGACTGTAGAGTATATAGTGGAGTGTATAAGTCTAAGTAACTGGTGGAGAAAAATACCATACACTTCAAAACAACTGATGCAATCCTCCCAACAAAAACACAGACTGGTATTAGAAAGAGCTGAATCAATATCACAGAGACAAAACACTGAGAGGTAATATTTATTTGGGTTTTATTTATTTATTGGGTAGTATTACACCACACAGCTGTCTACCCACCACAAGACTCTTGTAAACATAAATCACACTTGCTGTCACACAGAGCACAGAATGACAATACCTCTCTGTGCCTTCTGTATGTGATTGATGATGCTTGTGTGTGTGAACCAGGACAGTATATTGATTAGCCTGCGTTCTGCCACTCTCCCCCATGCATTACATTCGTAATTTCCTGCAGTTCATGCTGGCAGTCTCTCTCGCTCACACGCGCCACAATCCTCCTCTGCAAACAGCCTTGTTATTTATCTCACACATATGCTATACTAGAAAGTATGTGAGGAATTTTAACAGAGTTGCATGTTAGTGATGTACTTGATGGCCCAAACAGCTGTAAATGAGAGTATCATTGCACTAGTAAGAGGGAATCTTACAAAGCATGTATATTTTATGACCTAAATAGCTTCCTAAAGCCTCCCTGTTCATGCAAATATATGTGTGCACATGATGATGTAAGTTACGCCTACTGAAGCAGAATTATGGTTGTTCTCTTAAAACATGTATTCATGTAAGGGATTATAGTGTTTTTGTTAATGGTTTTCACTTTATTACCCAGCATGATTATGATCTCTTCCCACCTTTTCAGACCAAGCTACTCTCGGTCTAATGAAAACACCCAGATGCTCACTGCCAGATGTCTCTGACGCCGACGTGACGACGGGGCGGAGGAAACGAAGCTTGAACCTGCAAAACAAATGGAATAAAAGGCATCTGTCTTGGAGGTAGGAAAATTAAGACTCACAATACAAAACTCTTAAAGATGGAGTTATACGAACATACACAGTGAAAGTATGAACAGCATGAACTAACCCTTTTGCTAGCTAGCCCATCTCACAGCTCTTGTCATATTTTTATCATCAGTTGATTGCGTATCTTAAGCTGTTTAATGCTCCACTAATTTTGTTTTGCAATACCTGAAAATAATAATTCCCATTGAAAGGCCACCCCTCCCAGTATACGGTGTCCTTAGTATTGCTGCCTCCCTGTCGCATGCACTGTCTGGTACTCTATACAGAGATTTTTATAAAAATCCAAATGTGTTATTACTGAATTTGACCAAAAAACTTTTTCTTTCCAAAAAGAGGTAAATGATTGTCTCAGTCTATCACTATGGTAACAGATTGAACCAAAAAGGGGCGGCAGTAGCTCAGGTGATCGAGCGGGTTGCCTTGTGATCGGAGGGTCATGGGTTTGATTCCACCTCCCACCAGGGGTATTCTGCTGTTGTGTCCTTGGGCAAGACACTTCACCCAACTTGCCTGTGTTGGTGGTGGTCAGAAGGGCTGACGGAACCAAATGGCAGCCTCGCCTCTTTCAGACCGCCCCAGGGCAGCTGTGGCTACAAAGTAGCTTACCATCACTAGCAGTGTGTGAATGTGAGAGTCCATGAAGCGTCTTTGATTGTCCTAAAAAGTGCTATGTAAGTTTGATGATTATTATTGTAGCGTCATGAATGGCCTCTAATTTGTGACAAAGGTCACATTTTCTCAGCTGGGTCAAGCTGGGTCGAACTGTAACTTTGCCCCACAGATTAACCCGCCAGGAGCCGTGATGTCTGCTGAAACACCATCTTTATCTGCTGCTGTTCCGTCCCAAGATGGACACTTCAAGAGTTTACAATAATAATTTTAGATAATAATTTTAATAAACTCTTGACTTTATTACCGTTAATACAACCATCATAAATAATCTCTTGGTTCAGTATAAATGTATTTTAATTACTGAAATGACTTATTATGCTTTGGGTAATAATATAATTATTTATGATAATCCGTAATGTGTGTTCAGTAAACCAGAAGGTCATCTTGCACGTTTAACCACCTCACGGAGAGGGAATCCAGGGTAAAGGGTAAAACACCTCACATGTCTTTACTTCATGACCAAGCTTTCTGACGCTGAGAGGGCGTGTTCTGAGGGTTTTGTTAAAACCAAATCCCGCAGCTGTAAGTTCAGTTCTTGAACCATACCAGGAGACGAGGGACGGCCGCCCAAGTCTCTACTACGCATTCTGTCACGCCGATAGTCTTGCTTCGAATAAATGCAACTGTAACCAGCTGATGCAAAACTCCTTCAGAGTTAAGCCAGATGCTCGTCACCGTGTACCCTGCGACATCTCTGGACCAGAGGATCGGTTCTACTCAGGTCTTCTCTACCGGACCGAGTACCCCTGAGGCTGACAACATCCTCCTTGACCTCCGGATCCACATAGAGGGTCGTCTTGCTGAGTGAGGTAGCACACAGATGGTGTCTGATGCTGTTCTTTCTAAGAAATGACTCAGTTAGCCACAAAACAACTTTCCACCCTGAAAACTTCTCTCGCTGAAAGAAACCTTCTGATATTCATTCACGCATCCAAAAACTCGCATTTCATTTTAGTTTCCATTCAGTCACAGGTTTGCTTTTAAAAACAAGTTTTAATATCAAATTGTCTGTTAAAAATTTTCATTTCTAAAT
Organism: Nothobranchius furzeri; assembly: GCF_043380555.1. Classification (NCBI taxonomy): domain Eukaryota; kingdom Metazoa; phylum Chordata; class Actinopteri; order Cyprinodontiformes; family Nothobranchiidae; genus Nothobranchius; species Nothobranchius furzeri. The sequence continues at coordinate 47,033,314 of NC_091746.1, read as the reverse complement.
TGTCCTTTTTAAAAGTGTTAGTAATAAATTCTTAACTTTTTAAAAAACTCTGACTCTTCTTTGAAATGAAACACAGAATGGTGTATATTTTTGGTTATTGAAAAGCAAAGATTCCTTTAAACTTCTGATTAAATAAATAAACTTTTGCTAGTAAATTTAATTATCTTAAAATTAAAAATTAATCTTTGGATTAAAAATAGACCAAGCTCGTTGGCATATGAACTTCAATCGAATATATATTATCCTAGATATTTATATGTGATAGAAACTTCATTTGTTAACTTGTTTGGATCTGTTCTCAGGATCTAACCAAACTGATAGCAAACAGTGTTAAATCCTAGTATGTAGTTAACCACGCTACATAATTATTATTAAAAGCTGCTTAGTCTTTGAAGCCGAATGTAGACTGCGTGATTTTTGCATCATTTTTAAGCGATTTTCCTCTCTGAAACAGTCTGGGCGAGTTTTGCGTTGTGTAGCATACAGGTAGTAATGATAAGTGATTAATAACACCAGCTCCTGAAAAAAATCTCAAACATCAAACATGAGGGTATTGGACTGTTGAAGCAGCGCCATGATCCAAATGTACCAGAACCGCTCACACAGCACATGCACCAACATGTCTGCCCAGCCATTTAGCGCGTCTATTCAAATCATGTCTTTTTCTTTTTGCACTTTTCTCCACGCAGAAAGGAAAGGGTGGTCAAGGAAGCGCGTTTGTTTTTGTAGAAAAATCTCTTATTCTCAGGCGAGTGTCTCTGTAACGTTTTCTGTGTTCATATCAAATAAAGATGAATCCCCAAACTTCTTTATAAACCTCAATTTACCTCCTACATGCCATTCCTTCTTCTACCTCCCACACCTAAAACTCTGCATGTCTTCCTTTAACTACGGCAGGCCTCAAGGACAAAAAGACACCAATAACAGTCTCCTCTCTTCCAAGTTTTTCCTCTTTTTATTCTTTGTAGTTTCCATGTAGAGGGTCTGATGTATTGCTACCACATGTACAGTGTGAGCAGTTAAATCTCATCCGAGTATTGGGCTGTACCATGTGAGAACATGACTCATCACCTGCATCCTACAAAGGAGTCGTACGGTTTCAGATGGAGGTGAACACAGCGTCTGAAAAGTTGCGCAGTGTACGCCCTGCTTTACGAACCCTGAGTTTGTTTTGGTTCCCTCCAACATGTTTGATCATTTTAAACAAGGTTGAAGAAAAATTACTTTAATTAATTTTTCCTAAATAAAAAACTGCTTTGTTCCATTTACCAAAACAAAAAGATGAAGTCTGGCATTCGAATGTAAGCCTGCTGCTGTTGCATGTTTATTATTATTTATTGGGCCAGAATATACTTGCTGTTTGTCGATTTGTATGCATGTTTAAAATGGCTGCCTCGTGTAACTTGTGTTGATTTGAAGTGTCGTTTGTGCGCGTCCCCCGAATTCAATGTGAGACATTCAAAAGCTGCAACATACGAGTAAACCGTAGGTGGAGTTGACAAAACTAGTAAGACAGACTCACCATGGCAGCTCCGTCTCTGGTTTAGTTTTTTTTTTTTTTTTTTTTACCGTCTATGTTACTGCTGCTGTCTTTTATTCTGTTGTGATCTCAGGATTAACCATTTACTGATCTCTTCTATTGACGCTATGTTTGTTTTAGTTGTACCCCACAAACCTGGGACTCTATCCGGTTTTCTACTGAGCCCCCTATCAGAATCCTCCACTACTACATGCAGCACTGTGCAGCAGCATGTGAAAGCAGACGCAGCCTGCACCAGCGCGAGGTTACAAAGCAAGTATAATCCAGGCCATAAACTGCAAGGAGGACTTCCTGCTCCATGTGAAACATTTTTTTTTATTGTGGTTGCATGGTAAATCATTATAATAAAAATACATTGTTGCTAGCAAAGCACATGCCTGGTTTGAATCGTGCCTCACAGGACGATCATTCAGTGTATCTTGGCTTGGACAATCCTCTACCGTGCACCATCTTGCCACAGGAGTCCCCCAGGGTTCTGTACTAGGATTTCTTCTCTTTGCCATATACACCTCACTGGGTGATATCATTCGATCACATGGCTTCTCCTACCACTGCTACGCAGACGACACCCAGCTCTATCTGTCATTTCCACAATCTATATCAATATCTCAATCCAAAATGACTTCCTATCTCAGGCTCCTTCAAAGGCAGTTCGAAATCTGGGTGTTGTGATTGATGAACACCTGACCTTTAAAGATCATGTTACCTCTGTTGCTCGTTCATGCCGCTTTGCGCTGTATAACATACGAAAGATCAGACCATACCTAACACAACATGCCACCCAGCTCCTGGTACAATCTACTGTCATCTCCTGCCTCGATTACTGCAATGCCCTTCTAACTGGTCTTCCAGGCTGTACTGTGAGACCTCTTCAAATGGTCCAGAACGCAGCAGCGCGCCTGGTCTTCAATCAGCCAAAAAGAGCACACGTCACCCCTCTGTTCATTGAGCTCCATTGGCTACCACTAGCAGCACGCATCAAATTCACATTGCTAACACTAACATACAAAGTCCGAGATGGCACGGCTCCCATCTACCTGAATCCTCTTGCAAAGGCTTACATCTCGGCCTGGCAGTTCCGGTCATCACAGGATCGTCGGCTAGCGGTGCCTACACCACGCTCAGGACAATCCAGACTCTTCTCATGCATTGTTCCACAAATGTGGAATGACCTACCAAGCACTACCAGAACTGCAACTTCCTTTTCAATTTTCAAGAAACTCCTGACGACCCTGCTCTTCAGAGAGCATCTTCTTAACTAGCACCTTGCCTGCACCCGTCCCCCTCTCTACTGTCCACTCCTTGTTCCCTCCTCTCCATGATTGATGTCAATGTTGTTGTTGTCATTGTTGTTGTTAGCCTCAAGGGCAATATGCCGATTATCACTTGTAAGTCGCTTTGGACAAAAGCGTCTGCTAAATACATAAACATAGATTTTTCTTCATTGGTTGTTAATTCTCAATTTGTGTGAACATTATGCAGCTTTAAACATAAATAACAGTCTTCCAGAATATACGTCATACATTTTTGTACACAGAAAGTACAAATTCTGTGCAAAATTGTTGAAAAGCATGTCTGCAGGAGACAGATAAAAATTTTTTACTTTCCCTATTGCTTAAATACTTTCGGTTCATTTCACAAGGCTGCAGAATCCAAACAAAAAGGACTGTAGATATTGACTTTGACTTTTTAGAGGAATTCAATTGAAAAAAAGAAGCAAAGAAAAGTCTGGATGTTGTTACATCAGACTGAGTCAGTGTGTCATAATTATAGAGTGCAGGTTTTAATGAGAGCCAAGCAATTACCCTTTTTCCATATTTTTATTAAATGACAGATTAGATAGTCTTTTTAATGATAAAGTCTTTGGTTTCTTGATTAATTTTGCTGAAAGTATTGTGTAAAAAAAGGTCAGCTGGTTACAATGAACAAAAACACGCAGCAAAGAATTAAAAGTGCTATTTGAGAACTCAGTGGGAAACGGAGAACAATGTCAAAAGTCTAAGTGAAGGCAAAGGACGACAAATCTACTTGGATATAGTTTTTGGTTTGTTCTGGAGGTCTCTAGTCCGCCCCCTAGTGGAACCATCCTGTAACATGCTCTTTACATGGGAGAAACAAGGTTCGCAGTGCAGCCAATTGTGTATGCAAAGGCTTTCTCAAGCATAACGTTTTATATGTGTGTGCTGTGATGTCAAGAGTATGGCACAGTAAGATCTACACGATGGTGAAATGTGCTGATTAAAATAAATGGCATCAGGGGTGATTCAAGGAGATGATCTGCTCTAAAATGCAGTCCGTGTAGCGGTGTCTCTAGCCTCGCAGCACAGATCAGTGATATAGTGAGAAACACATTGGCGCTCAGAATAATGTGCAAACATCCGAGAGAGAGAAAAAAACTAAATAAAAATATTGTAGCTGTTCATTTGCACACAACACAGAAATATGAATACACCCACATGGGAGGGAGACAGATCCTATGGCAGACAAAACTTTAGGTGAAAGCTGCTTGTTGCATTTAGGCTGTCATTGTCTTCAGAATGGCTTTAGACATCAGTGTGTAGGATGTGACATTCAGTATGAAGAACCTTCTGTTCAAGGGAAATATCTGCTTACCTAATTGTTTTACTGTTATAAGATACCACAACGATGGTATACGTTGGATTAGTTTATCCAGCTTTTCCAGGGCTTAATTAAATAGCCCCGTTATTTTGATGGTAAAAGGGCGTTAAAGGGTAACTTAAAGGAGGATGTGTCCAGATTTAAGATGAAACCTTGAGATTAAAATTGAAAGATTATTTCTAAAATAAAGTCAAAATATTCAAAGAATGAATAAATGAAAATGAATAATAATGTTCCAAGTTTATTTTGAGTTAAAAGAGTCAAAACCTAAACAAACTTTGGTACAATACCCATAATGCCCTTTGTTAGTGTAATTGATAACTTTAGTAAGTTTTGATCAAATTTCCCTGTTATGTCATACGTTATAACTTTCATCAGGAACGGATTAACCTTTTGTAAGCTTCAGAATTTTGATGTATATGGTTAAGTTAATTTAGAAGCTCTTATTGTGAAGGGCTAAAGAAAGTTCTTGGGAGTTCTGTTGCCTAAACATTGTACCTCGTATTCAAGAATAAATACAGTCGGGTGCAGGATACCAACAGCTTCCTTTGGCTGTTCTTGAGGTAGCTGCCTCTCTACCTCAACTACCTGTCTCTTCTGGACATTTTGACTTTAATCTGTCCCTAATATACCATCAAACTTTATTAATATGTCAGACATATTTTGGCTGAGCCACTCCTAAGCCTCCCTGGTAAGAGTCTGCAGTGATGCAGGCATTATATCAATCTTTTGTGGTAAAGAGAGAGCCGAGATGGAAGGCAAAGCTCTAGATTTACCAGTAGATCGACGTTTCAACCCTCACCTATGGTCATGAGCTTTGGATAGTGACCAAAAGAATGAGATCATGGATACAAGCAGCCAAAATGATTTTTCACTGCAGGGTGGCTGAGCTCTCCCTTTGAGATGGGGTTAAAGGCTCGGAGGTCTGCTGCTCCTACACATCGAGAGGATTCAGTTGAGATGGCTTGGGCACCGATAAGATTGATTCCTGGATGGATATCTTGGCTGGTTTGGGGCCAGCTGGTTCAAAACCGCTGTCACCATTTGCCCATGTTCCTTGCTGAACACAGCTCAAGCCTGATATTTACTCCTCCATCTGCTTGGCCACAGAGACACGCAACACCATTTTGCGTATAGGTGCAAGGGCTCTGATGGGCTCACAGAGACTGATGTAGACATGCCTAACTTTTTAACTATCTGTCAAAAATTATGGAGACAGCAAGCTTGAGATTGGTCAGAACGCCGCATCCTTTAAATTCGCAGCAGCACTGCCATTGCCTTGTCAAAAGTAAAAACATATTTAGAGGCAGATACAGAATAGATTGAAGAATACCTTGCAGAAAAAGTCCAAAAAGTCACACAAAAACACAACACAACAATGGTGGCGATGTTGAACATTCTGCTCAATCTGGTTGCTAGACTTTGAACCTGAAAATGGCAGCAAGGTAGCAGGTGCAGTGACTCCGCCCCTTAGCCAATCAGTGTCTGACAGTCGCTAACGTGTTTTTGTCACAGGTCAGTAAGCTTGGGACCACAACAAAACAGGTACTGAAAGTTTGGAGAAAAATACAAATTTACTTTAAAATGAGATTCTTTGGATGGAATGAGGGGGGTGGTAAATGATCCATGGTCTATAGTAGGAGTGACAAATGAGAATTTGTATCTTAAAAAGTTTGGATCAAAGTATAAAACAAAACAAAACCAACATCAGAAAGCTATTTTTACAGTAAAAACTCTTCAAAGCAAATACATCTGGAGATTATTTAAAACAAACAAATTATTTTATTGAACTTGTGGAAACGTTTAAAGTAATGCGGTTTTGCCACATCAACACCATCTACCTACAGTACAGGCCAAAAGTTTGGACGTCTTCTTTATTTTCATGACCATGACCGTTTACAAAGGGGCCAACAAGTGCTAAACACCTCTGGGAACTCCTTCAAGATTGTTGGAAAACCATTTCAGCTGACTACCTGTTGAAGCTCATCAAGAGAATGCCAAGAGTGTGTAAAGCAGTAATCAGAGCAAAGGGTGGCCGTTTAGAAGAAAATAGAATATAAAACATGTTTTCAGTTATTTCACCTTTTTTGGTTAAGTACATAACTCCACATGTGTTCATTCATAGTTTTGATGCATTCAGTGAGAATCTACCATGGTCATGAAAGTAATGAAAACACATTGAATGAGGTATGTCCAAACTTTTAGCCTGTACTGTACTCTAAAACTTCTTTGACTCTGTAAATAATTTTTGCTCTCTGAATCTTAGTATTTAATGGATTTGATGGACTAGATTATAAATGATAAATGGCCTACACTTGTATAGTGCCTCTCAGATTAGAATACTGTAATGACTTATCGATTAAAGATGTACCCTCCCATATTACAGTCTGCTTTCTTATTTACTTCATCTTAAACTAGATCATGGTTTCCAATCAAAACCATGCTGCATTAGCGAAATCTGAAATAGTTTTCCCAATCAAAACTATAAGGAGCTGCCTCCTGTGGCTGAAGGATGTGAGCTTAAAATGAAGCTTCAATGGGGCCCAAATGCCTGAACAGCAAAGACAAATCTCTCTAAAAAGAACAAAGATAACCTACCAGAGGTGTGGCTGGTTGGAGGAGGGAGATAAGTGCTTCCCCTGCAGCACAGCAATGTTAAGTTGGCTTATTATATTACGCACTCTCATCAGCCTGGAGCAAATTTCCATCGAGCTGCAGTTACTCCACCAATAAACTTCCCACGCCTTCACACTTCAATTAACATGCATCCAGTCTTTCAAAAGTAATGTGTTCACACATTCAGACCCTCCTATTGGAAAGGGGGAAAATGAAATGAGTTATAAAATATAATAAAAGTGTAGATGTTGCTGAATGTGTCTAAGTGCAAGTAAAGGTAGCAATAAATATTGGTTTAACAAGTTTAATCTTCCTGAGTGTCATAAGACCAAGCTGGGCCGACCCACCCAGCCAAGGAATGAGGAGGCTAATAGATCTAAGGTACGACTGAAGGGATGGCGAAAGCAGGACATCAAGGCGCTGGAGGATTGAGGAAATGGGTCGATGAGCAGGAACCGTCAGCTGACTGGAAGTTAGAGGAGGAGAGCATACATGCTGTGCTGGTTAAAAGCAGAAAGTAAAGTAGAGCTGAGACTAGATGGTGGGGATCACTCAGAGTCAGAGGACGGTGTTCTTTCCCACGTAAAAAAGTGTTGAAACACACAGAAAGGAAAGGCCTAAGCATTTATTAGACTTTTTTTTCTGAACATTAGTGCTTCCTCCACGCTTTATTACTTTTTAAGGAAATATTACTTTTGTCACATAGGAAAGTTGATGTTTTTATTTTGATTTAATTTTCCCAAAATACAGATTTTTTTTTAATTAAGCCTTTTGCCTTCATGTTTACATTAGTTGTAATTAAAGCCCTACCATTAGAAATAACAACGTGCAACAGACTTTCAGTATGGTAAGATTTTAGGGACAACGGTAGCTCCTGAGGTAGAGATCTGCTGTTGTGTCCTTGGGCAAGACACTTAACCCACCTTGCCTGCTGGTGGTGGTCAGAAGCTCTGGTGGTGCCAGTGTTTGACAAGCTTCGCCTCTGTCAGTGCGCCTGAAAACCGAAAATCCACTTTTGGGTCATTTTCGGCTGAAACGTTTTGGTGGGCGAATTTTTGGTGCATCCCTAAACTGAACTGTATTGGAATGTTTACTGCCTTGAGACCACTCTTGTCGTGATTTGGCGCTATATAAGAAAACCAAATTGACGGATGGAGCTGCATTCATTTCTGTGAACAACACAGATATTATGGTTAATATTAAGTATTTGGGATAACTCTTAGCCACTACTTCTGTTGTAGCAGTGGCAAATTGATGATTTATCTGTTATGACCATGAAGATGTAATATTCTATATAAATATAAAATATTAACCTGTGAGGTCTTTATTGTAATTAATCAGAAGATTCTAGGATTTAATTCAGAAGATCTAGGTTATTTGCTTTTCCAGTGATCAACCCCACTTTGTGTTACTACAAGAAACAGTCAAGTTTATAAAAGTAAGAATTTATTTTACAAACAATTTAAAACATTACTAATGAATTAAGCATGTACGGTGAGTGAATGTAACTAAAAGTGCTGAAGGAACCTATATGTAAATGTGATGTCAGTCAGAGCTTCCTTATCAAAATAAGCTGAGTTCTGGTGAAATGAATTTGGAGTGTGTTAAGCTTATGAAGTTATTATCATCAAAATATATCCAGATGCAATCTCTCTGTGTTCTACTTGCCCTTTTATTACCCTCGTCAGGATCCGGAGGTCAGGGAGGTCAGATGACCTCGGGGCACCCAAGTCCAGTAGATCGACCACAAGGTAACAGACTTCTCCAGTCCAAGAGATGTCACAGGCAGCACAGGATGGAATCAGCTTGCGTCTCAGGAATAACTCTTAAGGAGTTGAACAATTCAGCTTTGTTCTGCAGGAAGTGTTTCTCATCAGCTTTGCAGGTGCAAAAAGGTTTTTACGACGTGTAAAAATCTTCGATGGCTATAGAGTCTTGCAACAGATGGCCAGTCTGAGCGAACTCTCCAGTACTCTCCAGAACTGAAGATCTCTCAGCCTGTTTTAGTTTTAAAGTTTGGTTGTTATGGTTTGGGCAGCCAATCAGAGGCTGACAGGAACGAAGAGGTTACAAAGGCAACTCAGAAACACGCCTTCTTCAATATGGAGACTGTGATCTGGGTAAAAGGTCTAGCTATGTGTTCTGGATTTAACTTAGCCGTACTTGTTATGGTGTGGAGCAGGTGTAAGGACCTTGTCGTCAAAACATGGTGAACACATTGCAGTCTAGTAGATAATATAACATCCATTCAGTGAGCACAGATTAGTGAAGCATTTCATTTCATTATACTATAATTACCACAATTAATAATAAGCAAATTAATTATTAAATCGATTATAAGTCACAGAAGAGGTTATTAATCGTCGTCGTCGCCTTCCTCCACTTATAGGGGTCCGGGTCCCGGGGGCAGCATCCCAACTAGGGAGCTCCAGACGTCCTCTCCCCGGCCTTCTCCACCAGCTCCTCCGGCAGGACCCCAAGGCATTCCCGGACCAGATTGGAGATGTAACCTCTCCGACGTGTCCTGGGTCGACCCGGGGGCCTCCTGCCGGCAGGACATGCCCGAAACACCTCCCCGGGGAGGCGTCCAGGAGGCATCCTGACCAGATGCCCAAACCTCCTCAACTGACTCCTTTCGATCCGGAGGAGCAGCGGTTCGACTCCGAGTCCCTCCCGAATGTCCGAGCTCCTCACCCTATCTCTAAGGCTGAGCCCGGCAACCCAACAGAGGAAACTCATTTCGGCCGCTTGTATCCACGATCTTGTTCTTTCGGTCATTACCCAAAGCTCATGACCATAGGTGAGGATTGGGACGTAGATCAACCAGTAAATCGAAAGCCTGGCTTTCTGGCTCAGCTCCCTCTTCACCACGACAGATCGGCTCAGCGTCCGCATCACTGCAGATGCTGAACCGATCCGCCTGTCGATCTCCCGATCCCTCCTACCCTCACTCGTGAACAAGACCCCGAGATACTTGAACTCCTCCACTTGAGGTAGGACCTCTCTCCCGACCTGGAGTTGGCAAGCCACCCTTTTCCGGTTGTTAATGATTTATTATAATAATTCTTGAATTTAGCAACTGATTCGAGCTGGATCTTCTTTCTTCTGGAGGCGAGCAGTTGAGACCTTGGGGAAGTAAGTTATTGTTATGATTCAGACAAGCAGAGTCTGACTCCCAGCTGGGGTGAAGGCAGACTTGTTTAAAGGGAACACAAGCAATATTGTGTCTCCTTTCTGACCAGATGTTGAATAGATGGTAGAAGGTCAGGCTGTACCTAAACTGGCGCTACACTGTTATCTGTTGAACATGAAAGTAATGTCCACATTTCTTTGTTTGGTTTGCTGTGTTTGCTGTTCTTGCTTCTGTTAAGCACTTTGTGTTTGAAATGTGCTATACAAATAAAGCTTTCTTGCCTTGCCGTCACCAAAGTTTAGCTCAAAATCTGTGGAATTGATTTAGTCATGCTAGCTTTTTGAGTTAGCTATTGTCGATTAGCTGTGGTGTCCATCTTGAATAGGTTGATGCACATCTAGTGATTGCTGCCTGAAAGTTTCATAAAAATTAATCAAGTTGTTTATGAGATAGTTGGCTGTCAGGGCTGATCGAGATCCTGGTAAAGTATTTACCACCAGTATAAAGTAGCATTCTAACTGGTTTTTTAGATTGTGAAAGTCATGCACCCTCCACAGCCAACTTTTTCCTTGGCTAATTTAATCCTATATCACTCCTGAGGGTCTGGCATTGGACATAAATCGAGGAAAATCATCCAGCACTGATTCCCTGGGATGCACGTCTGGCTCATTCAGCCAGAATCTGCTGAGCAGAGTAAGCGCTTTCAGCAGCTGCTCAGACAGTGAGAGTGATGAGTTCACTGGTATGAATCACCTGTCACCAGGGGCTGGATCGTCAGGGCTTACTGAAAACAAATTACCTGGAGACTCTATCCCTGTGGCACAACCTTGTTGAAATAATCCCTCACATCACTGGAGGCTCTCAGTTGGGGGTTCAAACAATTTTGAGGGCGTCAGGATGTCAATGCATGAGGCGTTCTTGTTTGGTCTCGACTGACCTGGAAAAAGAGGTGGCTGCCATCCAGCGCTGCACACTGTACCGGAGCGATGAAGTCAACATCTGCTGAAAAGGACCGGCATGCTCACTGCTGTTAGGCTCTGCTGCTGAAATAACGACAACATTTAGCTTTTTTATGACTCAGTCTGTGCTTCTCTCCATCTTACAGCAGCCAACCGACTACTGTCAATCTCCTGACTGACACAAGACTCTAGAAGGTGCTATTTCAAATACAGGCCATTTACCATTTACAAGCATACTTTCAAACAATTATGTTCTACTATTTAAAGCCATACTTTGCAACATTTTCATGTTTAAAAATCATTTTCTTAAGCTAATATGTGCTAAAACTACCCTTTACAGGGTTATTGAAATGTCACCCCCACCGCCCTCTGTGGCCAGAATACTGCACTTGCAACTACAGAGTGCCAGTCTGGTCTGTTGGACTGCCTCCAGCAGGTTTCCTGCATGTTTTAGATCAGGAACACAGCTGGTTTGTTTAATTTAGTGATGAATAACTCTTGTAGACGCTAATGAAGGCTGGAGAGACATTTCAGCTTTCAGATTAAGGTGTTAAAAAGACAAACGCACAGTGAGGAGATAACTTTTACTTTTGATTCTACTAAACGGACACTAGGGTGTGCTAAAGCAAGCCAAAACTGCCAAGTCTCCCTTTAATGAACATTAAACAAAAAGAACATTTTCTAACTGACTTTTCTTTCCTTTGATTGAGACTGACTCTTTTTCACAACAACCACCACGTCCCAGGAAATTACACATATGGTTGCTCATTCTCATGTCAGGTTAACTTAAACAATTTATTCATATCACTTCATTATACATGCAGTCAGGAGACCATTTTGAAATAGACGTCAGTCAAAAAGCCAGTGGCAAAATTTCCAAGACAGTTTTTTCTGCAGCTGGATGTGAGAACAGAAGTGAGGGAAACGGTCTTTCACGTTTATAGAAAACTAATCAAAGACACCTTCTGAAGCCACCTGCAAGTGGTTATGGTTACACTAGATACAGACCCCTGAGCTAAACATTATGTATGCTGTGATACTTGTTACAGCAGCTGATTGATGGGAAGAAGAATGAATATTAACCCAGTCATTTAAGTACAGTTCACTGTCACTATGTAGTGGTTTGGCTTGTTGATAACAGCTCACGTCACTTCTTTATCTCTGCCTCAGACTCTGCACCAAATGCTCTGTGGTCTGCTGACAAATCTCAATATTTGTCCTTTCAGGACCATGTAAGACAAAGTAGTTAGCATCTAAGGAGTTGTTTACCCTAAGTTCTCCTGCAGACACTGGGTTCTTCCATAGGGATGAGCTAGGATGTAGCTACAGCTTTCCTGGGGAGCACTGACAGAGGCTAGGCCTGCTGAACTCTGGTGCCACCAGTCCCTCCGACCACCACCAGCATACAAAGCGGGTTAAGTGTCTTGCACAAGGACACAACAGCAGCATTCTCTGGTCAGAGCCGGGATAATACCAGCAACCTTTCGATTACTGGACAACCCGCTCTACCTCCTGAGCTACTGCTGTCCGTGCTGTGGTCAAATTACTTTTAATGTCTTTATATATTCTATCAACTTTCAACCTCCTTTTAATTTCATTTAACTTATCATGATTTTTCCATTAAATTGTAATGACTGATTTTTCAGAATTTTGTAATGTTTCATAAAGTGGACACCATACAAAAGACAAATTACCAAAATGTGGGGACTAATGCTGACAAAATAATTTATTTCCATTTGTAATTGTTGTAGAAACTGCATTCATTATTAGAACGTGGTCTTAGACTTTTAGGGTTATAAAATGGGTTCAGCTTTAATAAAACTGGGATGAAAAGTGATGTTTTGGCAAAGCTGCTCTGCTTAAACTGGCAGAACGCTGGCTTGTCCACAGCACTGCCAACAAACGCCAACACAGATGCTAAATTGCAACAATGAGGAGAAGTTGGGATTCTGCTGCTCGCTGCTTCGCTCACATGGAAGGGTGAGTGAGAAGAGAGACTCGAACACAAAATACTTTCCCGGAAACAAATGGCTATAGTGGATTATGATTACCTAAAATAACCAGAATCTCCCCAAAGAAAACCCATTTTTGAAAAGGATAACAACCGTTTTTCTGAATTTTATTTGTGTTGATCATTTGTTACGACTCAAGTTTAGGATCCGGGCACAGGTAATTAAATGAAGGTAAAAGGAGTGGGAGGAGTCGTAGGGCTGTTAAATAACAATATCTTTTAATAACATAAAAGGAGGGGATATAACCGCCTCACAGGATAATACCAGTTACACAAAAGGAAAAGGGCTGGGGAACCAGCCCCAGAAATAAAATACAACAAAAAATACCAAGCTTTCTGGTTTAGCTGGAACCTCTAAAACTTTACAAATTAAAGGCTGGTGTTCTACACTTCTGGATCAAGATAAACAAATCTAATAAACGAAAACTATAACCACCGTCTGTCTAGCGTAGGACCTCTAAAACACGCACACTCTATTGGGTTACAATCGGACACGGAACTCAACGGGAGTGAGGAGCAGGGAGACAACCCATGGGTAAGAGTTGCTCCCCGAACAGCTGATCCCACGTCGTCTTTATCCTCTCCGGCACAGCTGAAACAATCAGTCCTTATCTCATGCAGCTGGACTCTCCGCGCTTCAACCAGGGTTCCTGGATGACGCACGTTCATTTTGAGGGAATCCCCGACGTCGCCATGGAGACGAGACGCTCTTCCTGGTTCTCACTCGCCGACAGGTTTCTTCCGCTCTGCCGCTCCACAATGAGTATGCCAAAAATAAAATACAATAACCACAAGTACTTACAGGCCCCACTGAAAAAGGGGACGTAACACTTCCCCCTGTCAAACAAAGTTGTTCCTAGAACAACTTACTCACACCATTCACACTTATCTGTTGTACTTTCAACTCCTAGATAAGCAGTCAGCAATAACGTTCTCAGCGCCCACCTTATGTTTGATTTCTAGGTTAAACTCCTGCAACAACAAAGCCCATCTCATCAGCCTGTGATTTTGGTTAAACATGCGATCTAAAAACGTCAAGGGGTTATGATCAGTATAAACTCTTAACAGTTTTGCACTGGAACCAACATAGACATGAAAATGACACAATGCCATGATCAAAGCAAGAGTTTCTTTCTCAATGGTGGAATAACGGCTTTGGCATGAACTGAATTTCTTTGAGAAATAGGCGACTGGATGATCTATTAAGTCATCATCAGCCTGGAGAAGAACAGCTCCGGCTCCAACCTGGCTGGCATCAACTTCTAGAGAGAAAGGTTTAGACAAGTCGGGAGCTTTCAGAATGGGTGCACTGGTTAATAATGACTTACAGGACGTGAACGCATGCTGGGCCTCTTTGCTCCACATAAAAGGGACCTTGGTACTCAATAGATCTGTCAACGGGGCTACCACAGATGCAAAGCTCTGACAAAAACAGCGGTAATAACCAACCATTCCTAAAAAGCGTCTCAACTCTCTTCTGTTTCTAGGGTCAGGAAAATCCATGATAGCCTGGGTTTTGTCCTTCAGCATACAAACCCTACCGTGCCCGACTTCTTTACCTAAATATGAGATTGTTGCCTTTACAAACTCACATTTAGAAAGGTTAATGGTTAAACGTGCAGCTTTCAAGCGGTTGAACAACTCTGTAAGGGTTTTGACATGTTCAGTCCATGATGCCGCATGGACAACAATGTCATCCAAATACGCACTACAGTTCACAACGTTAGAAGTTATCATGTTAATTAACCTTTGGAAGGTCGCAGGCGCATTCTTCATCCCAAATGGCATGACATTGTATTGGAGGAACTCATCAGGGGTAACAAACGCAGAGACCCCCGAAGCCCTTTTACTTAACGGGACTTGCCAGTAGCCTTTTAACAGGTCAATCTTGGTCACAAAACTAGACATACCCACTCTGTCGATACAGTCATCAATACGCTGGAGCGGATAAGAATCAGCAACTGTTACAGCATTTATTTTCCTGTAATCTGTAATAAGTCTAGGTGAACCATCAGGGTTTTTCTCGATCAAACAAGGCGAACTCCATGGACTATAACTGGGGACAGCTAATTCATATTGTAACAGGTAATCTGTTTCTTGTTTCATTAAGGCACGTTTCTCAGGACTGGCCCTGTACGGATGCTGTTTAATAGGGGTGTCCGTTAATAGTGTAATTTCGTGTTGGCAGACATTGGTAACTGTTGGAATGTCTGAAAATAACTCCAAGTTAGCATTTATTAACGCCAATATATCACCCCGTTGTTACAGTGGTAAATGCAATAACTTATCATCTAGAGCAAGCAACGCCTGTGAGTTCTTCAATCGGGGACTCACGACCCCAATGGAACTTGGTCTTAACTCTTCCTGAGGTTCGATGGCCGGGGGGAAAACAGCTGCGCACACTGGTAACTCTCCGGACACCTCCTGAGTTGGAGAAAGATAAGGTTTCAAGAGGTTGCCATGACAAACCCTAACAGAGTGCTTTCTACCAGGAGTATTTATCTTGTAAGTGTTCTCGCTTACTTTACCACGAACCACAAATGGACCGTCAAAACGTACCGACAATGAGTCTCCAGTGACAGTCTTTAACATTAATACCTGGTCACCTGGTTGAAACTCCCGCAAACTTGCCTTTTTATCAAAGTGAGCTTTCATGTTTACCTGTGCCTCCTGCAAGTGTTTACGAGCCACTTCATTGGCTAAATGCAGTCGTGATCTGAAGGACTTAACATATTTGTTGACATTCACCTTCTTTGCACTCTCAGCTTGCAAGAAATTTTCCTTCAACGCTTGCAACGGACCTCTAGGTGAGTGACCAAAAACCAACTGAGACAGACTAAATCCCAATGATTCTTGAGAGGCTTCTCTTGACGCAAACAGTAAGAAAGGTAAACCTTCATCCCACTGTTCTTTTGAACTGTAACAGTACTTTCGCAACATGCTCTTTAAGGTTTAGTGCCACCTTTCTAATGCTCCCTGTGACTCTGGATGGTAGGCTGAAGACATTACATGCTGGATCCCTAATGTTTGGGTCACCTTTTTAAATAGCTCAGATTTAAAGTTAGAGCCTTGGTCTGTCTGTAACACTCTCGGAAGGCCAAAGAGTGAAAAGAAATTAGTTAGAGCTCTGATAACTGATTTAGTTGTAATGGAGGCCAGCGGTATTGCTTCAGGGAATCGGGTAGCGGTACACATTATAGTTAGCAAGTACTTTTTCCCAGACTTGGTACGAGGCAACGGACCAACACAGTCAACTATTATGTGGTCAAACGGGTTCCCTATGACGGGAATTGGAGTTAAAGGGATTGGCTTTAAAGGTTGGTTTGGCTTTCCCACCATTTGACATGTATGACATGTCATACAAAATCGAGCAACATCCTTCTTCATACCAGGCCAAAAGAAGTGATCAAGGAGAGCCTGATAAGTTTTACGTATCCCCAAATGACCCGACCAACGGCTTTCATGCGCTAGAGCGAGAACTTGATGTCTGTAACATTCCGGAATTATAATCTGGTTAACACTAACACTTGGGGAAGTTAACTGTTTTGGATTTACCCACCGTCTCATTAAGAGGTCGTTCTCCACATAGTAACCAGAGGACGTGTCATCTGTGTTAGCCACAGCCTCAAAACATTTGCTTAGTGTTTTGTCATTTTTCTGCTCCAATCTCAAGGTCGAGCGAGAAACTACACGTTTGGTTGGACTATCTTTAATGTCTCCTACTTCGGTATCTACTGAACTGCTTTCTTCAGACAGTTCATGTAGGGGAGAACTGAAGTCCGCTTCTTCAAACAAAGAGGATACATTCATGAGATCATCACCGCTTTTAACTGCCCCTGCTCTTGTGACAACACATGAGGGGGAGATACCGGGGGGTGGATTTACACAAGTTAAGTTCTGAGGTTGGGTTATGACTTGTGGGACAGGAATTACAGCGCCCCCTGCAATGTCATTTCCTAGCAACATGTGGACCCCGGCCACAGGCAACGTCTTGCATACGGCCACTTTAAACTTTCCTGTGACCAGTTCACTCTTCAAATTTACCTCATGCACAGGACACGAAATAACATCAGAGGACAAACCTCTCAAAAGTACTGAAACATGTGTACAACTGGAAACATTGAAAGGAAGCACAGACTCTAAAATCAGTGTCTGCGAGGCTCCTGTGTCCCTCAGTATTTCAATTTGCACCGAGTCTGAGTCATTCTCACCCACATGGACTGTGCCTTTGAACACAAACGGATCAAATCCCCTATCTCTGCTTTGCACATGCCCCTTGAATGCAGTTTCTGCAATAAAACCAACTTCTCTCTGGGATACATCTTTCTTACTCTTTAAGATTAGACAGTTCTTCACAATGTGACCCAACTTATGACAATAGAAACATTGTGGCTGTGAATTTCCACTGCTCACTCCGGGCGTCCTCTGTCTGACGTCCTGGGGTTTTACATTGGTAGGCCTGTTCTCAATCTTTATACGATGAGTCAGCATAAACTCATCTGCCAAAACTGCAGCAGCAGATAAGGTATGTACCTTTTGTTCGTTTAAATACAGAACAATCTTCTCTGGAAGACACCTTTTGAACTCTTCCAGTAAAACAAGCTCTCGTAACTCAGTCAGACTAATCACTTTTGACGCCATAACCCATTTATCAAACTAAATGCTTTTCTCTCTGGAAAATTCTACATATGTCTGCTCCTCGTCCCGTTTCCTAAGAGATCTGAACTTTTGCAGATAGGCTTCTGGAACCAGCTCATATGCCTGCAAAACGGCTTCTTTTACATGGTCATAGTCAGAAAAATCATGCACAGACAAAGCAGACATTACCTCTTGAGCCTTGCCTGTCAGTTTGCATTGTAACAGCAGAGTCCACACTTCCTGCGGCCAACTGAGTGAAGTAACAATGCGCTCAAACGCGGCGAAGTAGCTGTCCACTTCGGCCTCACGGAAAGGTGGCATCAGCATCATGCACTTCCCGACGTCAATCTGGTCTGCTGCAGTCGTCAGCCCTTTAGCCGTCTGATCAGCTCTTCTGCTCGGCAGCTGCGCCTGAACCTCCAGCTCCAGTCGTTTCAGCTTTATTCTGGTGTCTGCTTCAAGTTCCAATTTCCTCATTTCGAGGTCTCTTTCACGTTGTTTATTCTCTGCCTCCTGCTTCAGGCGAGCCAAACGATATTGAAAGCGGGCGTGGTCAAGAGAATCGTTCCTCGAACCTGGAGAATCCGGGTCAAATCGTGGGAGAGTTGGTGGAGGAGAGTGACGGTCCTCACCCCTTTCAGGGGTCCTCATCCCGTCGGCCGCATCCTCTGTCGCACCACACGCCTCAGCAATGTCCTGCTCTTTACCGTCAACACAGTCCTTCTCACTCTGAAAAGGCAAGACAGCAAGATCACTCAGGGGTGACAGCAGCTTTCTCCGCTCCATCACAGACAGAACCTCCTCCTTCAGGGCGTTCTTCAGCATGTGCTGAACCCCAGTGAGACCCAAGTAAGCAGCTACTTCTAATAAATCTTGCTTACGACACTCATCCAGTTGTCCACGGGAAGGCGCCCTCATGAAGGTTTCCACGTTGAAGCTAGACATGATCACAGAAAAGAAATTATTACAAACAACCCCACAACGAAACCCCACTTTGTTACTGAGGATAAATGTTATATGTAACCGACAAATCAGGACGAGCCCCCACTTTGTTACGACTCCAGTTTAGGATCCGGGCACAGGTAATTAAATGAAGGTAAAAGGAGTGGGAGGAGTCGTAGGGCTGTTAAATAACAATATCTTTTAATAACATAAAAGGAGGGGATATAACCGCCTCACAGGATAATACCAGTTACACAAAAGGAAAAGGGCTGGGGAACCAGCCCCAGGAATAAAATACAACAAAATATACCAAGCTTTCTGGTTTAGCTGGAACCTCTAAAACTTTACAAATTAAAGGCTGGTGTTCTACACTTCTGGATCAAGATAAACAAATCTAATAAACGAAAACTATAACCACCGTCTGTCTAGCGTAGGACCTCTAAAACACGCACACTCTATTGGGTTACAATCGGACACGGAACTCAACGGGAGTGAGGAGCAGGGAGACAACCCATGGGTAAGAGTTGCTCCCCGAACAGCTGATCCCACGTCGTCTTTATCCTCTCCGGCACAGCTGAAACAATCAGTCCTTATCTCATGCAGCTGGACTCTCCGCGCTTCAACCAGGGTTCCTGGATGACGCACGTTCATTTTGAGGGAATCCCCAACGTCGCCATGGAGACGAGACGCTCTTCCTGGTTCTCACTCGCCGACAGGTTTCTTCCGCTCTGCCGCTCCACAATGAGTATGCCAAAAATAAAATACAATAACCACAAGTACTTACAGGCCCCACTGAAAAAGGGGACGTAACATCATTGATTTATATATATATGTATGTATATATATATATATGTAATTTTGTATCTCCACAATATATTTATAGCTATACTATGTTAGAGGTTTAAGAGGCATGACAAATAATGTTTTAAACTAATCTGTTTTCTGAATTTGTTATAGCAGCTTAAGTCAACAAATTTTTGTTTAAATAAACACTCAAATATCTTAATAAGTTCATTGTGACATTAAAGGGACCATAAGGAAATTTAACAACCAATACATGTATAGAAATTAAAAAATATATATTCTCCTACAATGCCCTGGTCCTGTAGAAGGATCCCTGGTGTGTTTACTGTGATTGCCTCTGTATTCCTGTAAAATCACAGGGAAAAAAATGTTTGGGTCAAAAAAGCCTGCTTCCCCAGTGCCTTCCAGAGGCAGCGTAATGCAAGATTACGTCATGCACGTTCACGCTCAGGCATAGCCTGTAGTGTTTGTTAGCTGTAGCTTAGCGGCAGAGCTAACGCCTAACAGCAGTTTTGCCAACTCAGCAACTTTCTTTCTGTTCCTAGCACTTAGCAACATTTCTGAGGACCCTTTGCTACTTTCTGTAGAACTTTCTAGTAGAGTTTCCCTGCAGATCAGCAACAAAGAAACCATTTGCGCTCTGAACCGTTCTTCCGGCCGTAAGTAAAGACAATGATAATCTGCGCATGTGCATGAGGACATAGATCTTTCTCGGCCGGGCCAGCAAGAAAGCTTCAACTGCAGAGCTGGAGACCGCAGATTTTCGCCTGCTGCAGCTGCAGCTACTGCAGATTCACGCCTCTACTAGAGACGGCACATACGTGAATCTGCAGTCTCCGGTTCTGCAGCCGTCACCAGCACTTTGGCCCTTCCTTCCTTTGGCAAATAAAGTCTGCTGGAGTTTGATGTACGGCAGCCCGCGCAGCAGACAGGAGCCGCGATCAGACAGAGATGCGCCGAGCTGTGGGGAGGGGAGAACCGGGTGGAAAACATTGGTTTCCATCCGAGAGCTCCACAAGCCGGCAGCCCGCGCAGCAGACAGAAGCCGTGGCGATCAGAGATGCGCCAAGCTGTGGGGAGGGGAGAACCGGGTGGAAAACAGAGGTCTCCCGAAAGCTCCACAAGCCGATAGTGGGAACCCAGCTCCACCAACATGTTCAATTTCAACCCATTTTCTAAAGTCTAGCATTATGTTAAATGCACTGGGTTCTATCCTATTACATTTAAATTTCATGGTTAAACAGTACATGTTAAAATCTAAGCTCAGCTAGTGCAAGAGCAGCAGTGACCTAAAATACATAAATATAATTTTACTTACTGAAAAAAATGAAGTGGAGACTCCTTGGACGCTCTATTAGTGCAATTAATGCCACAGCAAGTCATTTTGTCCAACAATTGCACAAATAATATCCAAAAAAGAATGCACAAACACTACAACTAATGGTCTAAGTTGAGAGACTGAAAATGACGGAACAGTTTTCAGGCAAGGCCGAGGCTCAGGCTGAGGCCTTTCCCCGGAGCTAGCTCTGCGGTCACGTGGGTCTGATGCTCATTAATTATACAGAATTTTAGACTTTTAATACACTTAAACAGAAGAGTGAGAAAAAAATCCACCCCACTCAGAGTTGTCATGAGTGTAAACTAGATCATTTAAACCAAAAACATGTTTTGGTACCAGGCAGTAAACATGTTTATTTCTGCTGTGAAATTGGTATTTTTAACATGGGAGTCAATGAGGATTTGCTCGCTTCTGACACCAGCCCCCAGCGAATGAGGGTGGAACTGCAATTTATTTCACTTCCGCATTGGACTCAATTTCTGTCCCGCATTGTAGGGGCTTGGTTTTAACAGACAGCTGTACCAGTGTTTCTAAAGCTCAGACTGGTAGAGAATAGGCACTAAGGTTAAAGTTTGACAAGAATCAATACATTTTTATGCATTTAATTTACTGATTTATGTTTATAGTTTCTCAAGACAGCTTGAAGTGAGTTAACTTGTAAATATTTTACAGGAGGAAAAATATCGATATATATCGTATATCGGAATTCAGCTAAAAATATCGAAATATAAGTTTTGGTCCATATCACCCAGCCCTAAAAAGCATCCATTGGCCACAGTTTTTAGAGTGTTTATTATTCTAGCTAGCTGACAACAGTTTTACTTGGAGCTAAAGTTAACGAGTGTGGATGCAGAAATGCTCGGTTTTGACATTTTCTCTCCTCATGTGGTAAACTAGAGCGGATGGTAGAGAGCGATGATAGTAACTCTGCCTCAGGGGAATCTTTACAGATGGATGTGAGAATTGAAGTGGGCTTTAATTAGCAGCAGCAGCATCAGCAGTTGTAGTAAGTGTTAGTGGGGCTTTGAGGTCATGCCTTTGCCATAGAATAGAATAGAATAGAATAGAATAGAATAGAATAGAGGAAGCAGACCACTAACAATCTGTAATACTAGGCTAATATGTAAGGGAATTTCAGAGTCAGCTTTATTTTTTCATTGATTGAGATAGATAGATAGATAGATAGATAGATAGATAGATAGATAGATAGATAGATAGATAGATAGATAGATAGATAGATAGATAGATAGATAGATAGATTCCAGACGTACAGCATAACTGAAATTACTGTCATCTCAGACTCATGGTGCAACAAACACTGTTTAGAAAGAATACAGATAAATTACAAAGAATTAAAATACACTATTAACAATAGAACAGAATTATATTGAATATAAATAAGTGAAAAAATAATGTTGATGTCCAATATGTTCAGTTTACAGTAGGGCTGTAGCGAAGCCTCGACGAAGTCGATGACTCGATTCTAAAAATTTGTCGACGTCAGATCCGGAAGTCGACGCACCGCGCCCACTTGTTGCATACCCAGGAGTTTGTAAATAGAGGAGGAATCTGCCTGTTTTTCCTCTAGTTCGCCCTCTTCTCCGCCTTCACTAACATCTCCGCCAAATACCGAAGACCCGGAACAACGTCCGTCCACTACTAGATTATTTTCCTGTTTTGCCCCTTCGTCTCCCGGCAACGGGCAACAACTTCCGGGGTCAGATGCGCTGCTTCGTGTCTATCGCAGATGTAGAAAATCACCGGGAGCGCTTCTCCCTTCATTAAGGAGCTTCTTTCAGACATGAGGAGAGCTGTTTTGGTGGTAGCAGTCTCTCCTCCGTGCTGGTCTGTTTGCTGCTGGGTGTTTTTGGTTTATTTAAACTTGGTAACTTTAACTTAATGTTGGTAAAGCTACTGTTAGCATCTTCGCTAACAGCTTCTTGCGTTGGGATAAGCTGTTACGTTTTGGTTTAGAGTTCATCTTTTTTGTGGTGCAGATCTCCCTTTTATTACATTTAGAGTGTTGTGGGTTTTTGGTTTAGTGTAAAATATCACCTGAGTTTGGTTTAACCTGTAAGACCACTCGCCTCACGCACATAAGTGACCAAAACAAAGCAGCATGGAGACACTCCATCTTCTACCACCTCTCAGGCAGCAGCCTGCACTCCCAAGTTCTACACGTCACCAGAACATAACCAACCGCAACACAATAAAAGCAGTGTTATACAAAATGGAAGGCCTGTAGTGTTTATTCTCTTACAGTAAGAATTTATCCATTTTTTTGAGGAATTTATTTGAAATTTTCTGGTTTTTGTTAATTGTGCAATAGAAAAATAATCATTAGATTAATTTTCTAAGTAGTCATTAGAATAGTCGACTATTCGATAAAATAATCGTCAGAATAATCGTTTTAAAAATAATCGTTTACCCCCAGCCCTAGTTTACAGGAGTAAAATGGAGTACACATTTACAGTGGTGTATTAGTAATATTTGTCCGTACAGTAGTGTAAATAATCCAGTATGAGTGTAATAGTGTTCATGTATGGTCCTGGAGAGGATGTACGTAATGTGGTGGTTGGTCAGAATGATCGGGTGCCAGGGGCAGAACAGGGAGGGACTTAAACCTCTTCATTGCCTGGCAAATAAAACAGTCCTTTAACCAGTTGGTCCTGGCTCAGATAAGGGAATATGAGTCAGGGTTTAAATTACAGACAGGCTTCTGGGGGAGCTCTGTAAGATCGGGGGAGGCATTCATTCTCTGTAAGGGGACCTCTGTCCATCTAATATCCATAAGAGTGCCGGTGGGGGCATGCACGGGTCCTTTTGGCAGCAAATTGAGGGCTCCCCCCTTGGTGTGTCAATTGATGGTTTTCGGGGAGCCATCACCCTTTTTATTGGAGCCTTGGCTCCCCCATAATTCAGACCCTGTTTTTAATTCATCGTTTTGCGTGAAGTTTCATTTTGCTATTTAGCATGAGGACCTGAGGCTAGTAGACTAAAATCAGCTAGATTTGAGGACCCGTGTTTGACTAGAGACATAACAAATATACAGGAGTCCTTGGTTTTCACTTTGTTTTTGAGTTCATGATACAGGAAACATAAGCAAATGCAAAGTACTATTTAAAACAGGCACCATAACCCATTAGGCTTTTTATACATGAGTTTTCAACCTTTTACCTTTCTATTCATTTCTCCCTATCACACTGAACTGGTATATACAGCCCTCTTGCAACAAGTTTTATATGTGGCTGAATCACGATGGATGTTTTTTTGCAACCTGGTCACCAATAGAGGTGAACTATCTATTGTTTTCTGATCGAAATCGTGTTTCCAGACAACGCAATTGTGTTGCCTAATTCGCTTTCCGTCAGCTATTTTACACAACCTTGGTGAAATCCCGGGAGGCGTTTGGGTTGCGAGAGCCAAATCTAATGCACGAGACATCGAAGGGGTGTATTTAGTCATTTTTCCATTTTTTTTTCATGTGGTGCTACTACATACTATTATTTATGGCTATGGTCATCTGTCACATGTTTTCTGACCCTCGCTTGGCACGGTTAGTGAGTGTGAGACAGAGAGGCTGATTCACCAGGTTCCTGCAACAGCAGAAAAGGATTTACCATAATAATACGTCTAATCGCGTTTTCTGCCAGAAAATTGCATTTCAGTCTTTTCCGTAAATGATCCAGTCTTAGTCAATCACTCCTAAAGTACTCTCTCATTTTATCACCTATTGACTAAACTAAATTAGGAAGAGTGAAAAGCACCAGTGTTGCCTTTGTGACTGTTTTGAAATAAAATGTGTTGTATACATTTTTATCACCGCAACAGCAAGGAATCAAATAACTTTTAAATAAATTTTTTTAACTGTCTCTCAAATACCATTCCCAATTTGTCGCCAGCAGTCACAAACCTGAGAGATCCTGGATTAACTTCAGGCTCCTAAAAAATTATTTTATTTTACTATTTGTGAACATTTTGCTTATTGTTGCACAACAAAAGTTCTAAAAAATGAATTTCACAAAGAGCTGTTTGGTACAACTCTCATGGCCAGATGCACAGTCGGATTACCTTGAGGTTGTTTGGCAACTTTCAAAGTAACACAATAAAGCAGAAAATGAATATTACCCTAAACTCTTCTTGGCTTTAATAGAAGTGCCACGCCAATTGGATTTGGCAGTAGAAAGTGTACACAAAGTTTGCATCAGACGTCAGTGGATTTCCTGAACATCAAAGCTTTGCTTCCATTCCAACTTAAAATGCACTTGGGAATTTGATTGATATGAAAATGCTGTCAAGAAAGTAATATAATAATTATTATTTTTAGTAATACAAATCAGAAATATAAACAATATATTATGATGCTACATTAAATTCACAAACACTGAGCCAAAGTGTGCAAATTAGGCCAGTTGCTGATCAAAGCTGATTAATTCGTCCTCTATGGAAGATGATGTTTGGGCATTTTGGTGGTCTGGACATCACAGATGTTCAAAAAAATCATTAATGGTTTTCTGCAAATCTGGAAAGAAATGGGAAATAATTTCCAAACAAATTTAAGAAATTGACCGTACTTCTTATAAAAGCTTTTTCCCCCGTCTTCTATCATCAGAATTGATGTCTGAGTGCCGAAGACAAGCCTTACAGTTTTATTGTCACAGGTGGAGCAGAATAGCTTCAGCTATAATGCCTCACCTGATACCTGAACTTTGTTAGAAATATTTTTGGTTGTTTTAAATCCCAACAGACATGGAGACAAAAAGGAAAGAGAAAGGGGGAGAAGAAAGGAAAAGGTGGGGGAAGGAGGAAAAAAGGTTCACACAAATAAACAGTAAAGGATGTCGAAGAATCCACTTCTAGACCTGCAAAAAAAGAGAAAAAAAAAGGGTACACATAAAAACACAACAGAACCAAAGTACCACTGCTCCAACTGCATGAGGATATAAAACACTAATTTTTTTTTCTGTCATGCTCACGGTAATAATTCATAGTGTATTTAGTGCCAACCACAGTCTTAGGTGGTGTGTTAAAAATGCCCAAGTTCATACTTGTGAGAGCACCATGTGAGCACCTGCGCTTGTGTCTGTAAGGTTTCTCTATAGTGAGTATGAGGGGCCACAGACCTGCCCTCAAAGACCTGTGGAAGATGGAGGAGAACTAAGCCCCAGAGATCTCCCCTGGAGCTTGGAGACCCCAGGCAGACCGCCACCGGAGAAGCCTCAGCCTCAACCTCTCTCCTGAGAGGAGTAGGGGATCACCCCGGCGGGGCAACCAGCGGCGGTGCCAGAGGCCCAAGAGATGACGACAGCAAGCCCCCAGGCCCGCCTGCAGCTGTCCACTCCAGTGCAAGCTGAGGGGGGTGCTGAGGACCATGGTTAAGAAACACTACATGAAGGAAAGACCAGAGCAGGGCTGCAACTGAATGACGCCCTGCTACTGAGAGGGCGTGAAGCTTCGTTTACAATGAATGCAGAATGGATGCAGTCCAATTTCACATGGATCAGAAATCATTGAGTCTAACCACAGCATTTACACCTGCTGTGGTGCTCGATAAAGCTTCCACGTGGAGTTTATTTTTCCTGGACCCTGCAAGAGGATTGTTAAAGAATTTACCTGAGCCAAACAAGAAGTGCGATGTGGTTCAGAGTTAAGAAGATTTAATGAAATTATTTGCATTTAGTAATCGGTAGTATGTTGTACCTTAGGGGAATCGCCAACACGTTTCACTAAGGGGGCACTCGTGGTACGAGATATCAGTAAAGGGGTGAGAATATTGACTGAAAAGCTTCTAAATTTTTCTTGACTTTATTATCCAGCAGCAGATGAGTCTTCTGGGGAGTGGACATTCCAGGAAGACTCACTTTCAATACCACTTTAAAACATTACAAAGTAAAATGTAAACACATTATAGACATTCTTGTAATAGATTGTATCTCAGAGTCTTCCTTTTTTATTAAAGTATGTTAAAATGTTTATTTCATAATCAATTATTAACATCTACCTACCCATTTTTCTCTGCTTACTTGGGATTGGGTCAGGGGGGCAGCCACCCTGTGCAGAAAACCCACTTGCATCTATGATCTCGTACTTTTGGTCACCACTCAAAGCTCATGACCATAGAACAACACAAATTATAAATAGACTGAACCACAAGAACTTCTTTTAACAAAACAAAATGATACTACCGCCTTGGTGTGGGAAAAAAGTCCAATGACTTCTACATTTAAATAATTTTAAAAGATGTGGTGAAGATGGAGAAGTTTGGTCATAATCTACAGACAGAACCAGGCACAAACAAAGTATCAGTCCAGTTGTGGAAGCCTGATAATTTGAGCCAGTTTTGCTGCTACAGGCAGTGTTGTGCCCAAACGCGTTCATTGAATGATCGCTCGTGAATTTGTTCGTTTTTTGTGTGAACGTGAACTGAATTTGTTCGTATTTTGCCTGACAAACATAAAGGTGAGTGTGTTCGTCCTGGCATGCGTGAACGGGTTTATGAACGTGTTCTTTCGCCGTTCTAGCTCCAGATCTCCACTGTGCTTTTCCGGAGCTAAAGCCTAGCTAAAACATCCATTTAACCATAGAGTTTATAAAAAGTAGATCCCGCAAATGCGGCCAAACATTGGCAGTAGCTGTTGGTGTGGCGTCTACTCTTCTATGTCTATGCTGTGTGCAGGAGTCAAAGTTCATTCAGAAAAATTGAAACGGTTACGGGACTTAACTGAACGATTATACATTTTTTTATGTTTTGCACTTTTAATATTGCACTTTGAGTTTGCTACCTCAGCCTGCTTCCTAAGCTTGTTTAATAATTTCCCATTAAAAAACTGTTCAAATAATGTTTCCCTCATGTTATTGAGAATTTACTGTAGGGTAAAAACTGCAGCTGTGTATGAATGTGGACCGAACAGGTGCCCACTATTGGAAAATTATTTCATAAGATATATATTATATATATATATATATATATATATATATATATATATAGATAGATAGATAGATAGATAGATAGATAGATAGATAGATAGATAGATAGATAGATAGATAGATAGATATAGGGGAAAAAAGAACTATGAACTAGTTTGTTTTTGGAACAGTGAACTTAGTTTAAAAGAATTTAAATTATGAACTAAGAAACAAACTAGTTTGTTTTAAAATGTATGAACTGAACTTTGAACTAGTTCGTTTTTTAAATGAACTTTCCCAACAATGGCTACAAGACCAGTTTTTTTTCTGCGCTTGCTGTATCACTGATAAACTCCAAAATCAGATGTGAGACCATCTGTCTGACAGCTGAATGTTGGCTGAATTTGGGTCATGAACCAGGACAGAAATTTCAAGTGCAGCTGAAAATACCAAACAAGAATAGTTGAAAATGAAAGAATTAGGGTCATGCAGTGGTTTAACCCAAGCTCTTACTGAGCTGTTTCATCAGCACTTGAAGATAGCTGTGCATTAAGGAACACAAGCATGCATGCATTTTAATGCTGCTGCTGTAATGGCATTTTAGCATCGACTCTGTAAGGATTGACTCCCTCAGTGGTAGTCTGGGAAAATGCAGTACTATCAAATGTAAAAATTAATAAACTGACTTTCATAAAGGATCTAGCTGTTTACGAATCTCCACTGTTTGTCTAAAAGTCAAATAAAATATATTGTGTTTTGTCTGGGGATGCATAAAAAATGATCTGGTTTCCAGAATTGTCCAGTGCATGATTAGCTTAATCTGTGATCGACCAGTCAAGAACCAAAAAAGTTATTTATTTTCATTAATAAAACGATTTCTGTTAATTACAGATGTTTGACATGAATCAGAATTGGCTAGAATTTGTACTGGTGGGTTAAATGTCTACAAGTTTTTGAGATTTGGCCTTTAAATCAAGAATTGGTACATTTCTAGGGCTGGGGACTGAAATTCAGTACCAATGAAAAACATTCAGTAGGTACTAGTACCAAAAACACTGAAGGTTTGCTGTGTTTTTTCTCGGTTTAATAAACAGAAAAAAGCATTGTTCAGGTAATGATACCAAAAAACCTGGTATTTTTAAAAGTACTGGTATAACAAAAATGTCTAAAAGCTGTTTTTATTTTTGTAGACGTGTTCTTTTCCACTATCTCTTTGTCAAAGACCCGAGTCCCCCAAACATTTTCAAAGCTTAAACTAAACAGGAAAAATATGACCAGGTCAATACATTTTAAAAATATGTAGAAATGTTTGAAAAAACATAATCATTAATAACTTACACTATTTTCACCCACATAATCTTATAATGTTAATATTATTAACTTTCATTGAAGTATAATCCTTCTTACCTCCATATTAAGTTTAAAATACGTCTTGGTTTTGAATTTAAAAGGCTGAATGTTTAACACAGAATCAAGCTCAGATGGCAAAAAATAGAATAAAAACATTAGTCGGTGGCATGAGCAGGTGAAGGGTTTTTGTGATGCATTTTTTAATGACGTTGATACAAAAGCTGGATCATAAAAAACATACACTGCTGTAGACTTAATGAGGGCAAACTGTTAAATAAACATCAGATCTGACTGCAGTTGGTTGTCTGATTATAAAATAATCAATAAGGCAATTAAAATCAAGATGTTTGACTGACATACTAGTGAGTTCATGATCCGTAAAGATAATCAAATTTAAAAGAAGCACTGCTGAGAAAAATGACTCTTGCTTTAATCTGAATACACATATAGTCTCTGCGTGTGAGCACCTGAGGTCCACACACTCTAGTTCATCTGAGATGCAGGGCAGGAATGTTGTGACCTTGGCAGACTTCGCTGCAATTACACACACACACACACACTCACACATACACACACACACTTATGCACACGACATTTAGATGCACAAACATGCCTGCAGCTGACAAAACTTTGCACTCTGCCTCTCCATCTTTCCCTCTCAAACACTCTTTGGAACACACAGACAAACACAATTGCCCACCCTCGTCTGTTTGAATTTGGACTAATCAGCAGGTGAATTGTCTGTGGAGGCTGAGCCATTTGCAGTGACCTTGTCTAACTGGTTAGCAGTGACGGTCACACACTCAGGCACTCCTGTATGAATAAATAGACTGTGCTGTCACATTTTTTAAAACAAATAGACAGAAAAAAATAGCCTCACTGTAGAAGAAGATGAAGAAAATATCATTTCTATAGCACCTCTCAAGATAAAATTACGAGGCGCTGTACACTGCAAGTTTCCTGCATTCTAAATTGTCAAACGGATGTTGGAAGCCACTTCCTGCATGCATTTGCACGTTAATGACTAATACCCAATTTTCTAACGACTACTTTAACGTTGCGTCTAAGCTACTGGAGTCCATCTGTTTTTGTGACAACTGTTGATACAGACATGTTTGCCAATTAATGCAATACTTAGCTGTGCTAATGAACTAATTTGCATCTCTAGAAGTGTTAGACATTTTGGTAACAGCAAAACAACAAGCAGCTCATGAGTGAAGTGAAACCATGGATGTTGGCCTGGCATCAAGCTCTCATTATGCTGTTAAGGGAAGGATCAGATTGAAAAGCTGACTGGTTTTCTCTGTGTAATTTAGCTCTGCCTCCTACGTAGATATTGCTATACATTAATATTAAAACAGTGTTTGCTTTAATTTCCATACCAAGGTTCCATACTCATCAGCATGCATTATTCTTTGTTTTCAAAATTTTAACAAAAACTGTTGCAAATCCTTCATTACTTAATTAAAATAATCCTTGTTATTAAGTCTGAAATAAAAAGTGGTGTTCAATGGGCATCCTTCAAAGAATGCTAGGCCGTGAATTAAATGTGAGATTCACAGTATTGTTGAGCAACTTGATAACAATAAAGACACCGGTAAATCCTCCACCAGAGGGCAGCAGATATGTATAGAGCTAAATATGGTAGGTTTTAGATGAAAGTACTATTCCTGATCTGCCATCTGGATGCTTTATGGCCAGAAGTGGTTTGATATGAATTTGCATTAATAGAGACTTTAGCTGATCATGCAGAAAATTGGCCACAAACATCTTTGCCGGAAGATGCATTTAGATTTTTTTTGTTTAACTTTGTATTTGTAGCTTGGTCGAGTGACGTATAAACGGCCCGTATTAAACACGGTTAAAGTGTTAAAAGGAAGGCTCCTCTTTGATTCCCTGTTGTGCCCACCATTGTGGTAGCCTATTTTATTTAAGCAAAATGGTTATTTTTTTCTGAACAAAGGCTATTGTGTCTCTTTGTTTTATGAGTTTGAGTAGGAAATGGAATGAACCGCTGCCACGTTTGGACGCACTCTGAGGAGGCAGCAATTGCTTGCTGCCAGAGGTCGCATGATCCGTTTATCCACTTTCATTTTTAAATTAATAAATAACCATTTAATACAGTTAAATTTCCATTCATTTTATATTTAGTCCAAACAAGCTAACAGAGTGCCCTAGTAACATAAACAATGTAATTAAACAATTTCACTTGAATTAGGAACATTTCACCTGCTGCGGCCTGAACGCACATTCCTTCTGCTCCTCGTAAACCTGGGCTGGTCACCCGCAGCCTGTGCATAATCAAATGTCTCTAGGGAGCTTGCTGCAGAGGTTATGAGACTCTGGATTTTTGTCCAGATAGATTTGTGGATGTTTAAATGTCCTAGATGAGTCTGTGCTTCGCTGACACACTTGAAACAGGAGCTGAATCACCAGGGGCGCCTCCAGAAAATGTTGATGGGGTGGCCAGACTGGGCTAAAGAAATTTTTGTGGTGGCACACCAAATTGGTCCTTGTGGTAATTCTGGGAGAGTTTAGCCTGTGGCAATGTACTGCATTGCCCCTTTGTTTGTTTTTACTAAATTAACAGTACTTATCCAAAACATGAACTTAAATTTTACAAACACGAACATTTCAGAAAAAAAAATTCTGTCATTTAAGAAGTTATTTCAAATTTTATTTTAAAATGTGTTTTTTTTTTGTTTATTTCACCTGTTGCTGTGTTCACAAAAAACTATGGAGATCAAAACTTTTTTAAATGGCGAGCAGCAGAAACATGTATTTTTTTCTTAATTCTGATTATCTTTACTCATTAATTGTATTATTTTTGTTTTGTTTTACAATTATGTCAGGAATAAATAAGATCAATTTATAGTTTGAGTGAACATGAATATGATTGATTAAAACTGGCTTTTGCTGGAGGGGGGCAGAAATTTTCTAGGGCTGCCCCCCCCAGCCACCCCTTGGGGGCGCCATTGTAAATAACGAGCGCTACTCAAGACAAAGTTTTAAAATCAGGAAACTTTTCTCCTAAAGATTTAACTACAAGTCTTCCAGACACTCAAAGATGGAAGGTTTTCCACTTTCCACTCAACACCGCGCTGTTGTGCACAATGTCGAGTGTGTCACAGACGCTCTCCGAGCTCCTCAGCGAGCCGCTTGTGCCACTGTGGCGGAGATGGTGAGAAAATGCTCTTATGCGCTGATGGAGATAATTTCTTGCTTGTTATCTCTAAGATGTTCTCTGTACGTAACATGTAAAATATTTGTCAGTAACAAGCTCACTTATGGGCAAACAAATACTTAAATAAACAAATCCGTAAAAACACAACTGTAACGGCTCAGCCCAATCGCCGATGGTCGATCCATTTGTCCCATCGCCCAACCCTACTACCCTGTTTTTTTCTTTACATCATCAAAAACTCGAACAATAAACAAAAAATGTTACTTTGGTGTAATTCCTGTAAGATTACATCTAAAAGTTTACTACATAATAATGATTACTTCCTCTCTTCTACAACAGTTTTTTGTATTTACACATTTCAATTGTTTTTGCTTTCCCAGAGTGAGGACATTCCCAAAAGATTCAGCCTTACTGGGCAGAGAAACGGTTCGAGCCCTCATGTACTACGCCCTGAAGGTCTGGAGCGACATTGCTCCTCTGAACTTCCACGAGGTTGCCGGCAGCGACGCAGACATTCAGATCGACTTCACCAAAGCTGACCACAACGATGGATACCCCTTTGATGGGCCGGGCGGCACAGTGGCACACGCGTTCTTCCCTGGTGAGAGGTTCACAGCCGGAGACACTCACTTTGATGATGACGAGGCCTGGACCTTCAGATCACCAGGTGAGAAGCACAGTCTTTAACCATCAACATTATTGCTGTTGTGCTTGAATGTATGACACTTTTAATGTTAGTGTTTTCATTCTTTATTATAGTGAATAAAGCCACGCTGATTATTATCACAAGTTTATTAAGAAGAGATAATGCAGCTTTTATTCAGCTGCTAAACTCAAACATCCACCCTCATATTTGCCCACTGATTAAAGTTGCTTTTAACAAAAAGGAAAATTAATTGAATTTCAGCCTTTATTGATTCATATTTATCAATCCACAGACTTTTACTTACAACTGGATCTTTTAATATTTGAAGATGGGGATGAAGGAGCCTCGTGTTTTGACTGAGAAAAGTGATTTACCAGACTGTAAAATATTTCATTGGATTATCTTGAGAAGTAAAAGTAATCTAGCTGAAGTGGAAGCAGCCACATGAACTGTGACCAGCTGTGCCAACAATTATCAACAAAGAGTGGTTTGGGTATGAAACCACTATAGAGGCTGATTGTAAATACTGTTTCATGCTGAGTTCAAGAGCTGCAAAGTCAAAACAGTTATTCATTCAAGTTTTCTCAGAGCAGGTCCAGAGTCAAAGCTAATTATTCGTAACATTAGATTTAGTCATTCTAGGATAACAGTTAAAAGTTGTTCTGTTTAAAGAAATCTAAAGGAACAAGCAGATTAGAGCAAATTGGGAAGTCAAGGTCAGGTCCAGGTAACTATTAATACCCACA
Source organism: Nothobranchius furzeri (assembly GCF_043380555.1). Taxonomy (NCBI): domain Eukaryota; kingdom Metazoa; phylum Chordata; class Actinopteri; order Cyprinodontiformes; family Nothobranchiidae; genus Nothobranchius; species Nothobranchius furzeri. The sequence goes on along the minus strand of NC_091746.1, from coordinate 46,999,881 downwards.
GGTAAATTTGATTTGACATGTGACACGAGAATTAGCTCCCAGGTTACACACACAGTCACAAAACACACACACATCAATGAAAAATATAAACAATAAGTGAATAAAAATAAAATAGCAATGCCAGACTCAGTTCTTATTGAGTAACGTTACTGCCTCGGGAATAAAGCTTGTTTTGTACCTCTTGGTCCTGCACTTTGGCACAGTAAATCTCCGTCCAGATGGCAGGAGAGTAAACTGGCCATGAGTGGATGGCCCGTGTCCCTAACAATAGCTTTAGCAATCCTCTCTACCTGCCCACTGTACAGCTGTGCCACACTTTTCCCTGGTTTTCCAAGCAGATGACCCGACCACTTTAAAATCCTGTTGGACAGGATTAAGGATGACACTGGGAAGAAAAAACAGAACAAGGACTAGGCTCAGAAGTAGTGACCTTCTACCTCTACCAGTTGGTGTCCTGGAGGACAGGAACATGGACACAGACAAACACAAAGAATGGGCCAGTCATCATTTCTATTGGAAGACAAGCTGAGAAAACAAAGTTAAAGCTGTTAGAATGAGTCTTTAAGCAAGCTAGGTTTTAAACGCAAACACTGGTATCTTAACCTAAGGCTTCTGCCAGGAACCCGCGTTGCCAGAGGAAACATGATAGCACTAAACACCAGTTGCCATTTTCTTGGTCCAAACGTCTTTTGTTGTCCACGACTTTAAACTAGCTTTTTCTTTTTAGGACTCTGGTTATTTGACTAAAGTTGAAGTGGTAGCAGCCGGCTGTGTCTCCTTCTCTGACATTAGTGAGCAGAGAACATCTCACACCAGTGGTGTTCTGTAGCTAAATACGCAAGTGCGAAATGAGCGAAGGACCCAGGGAAGTGGAGAAATGCAGCATTTTGGCGAGACCAACAACCGGATGGTCCAATAGTTGCTTTCGGTCTGAAACTTGTTATTGGCAGAGGTTTTTAGACAAATGCTAGACAACCATTATATTTATTTATTTATTTTTTTGTTTATTTTTTTTAATCTATAAATATATTCATAGCTATTCTATGTTAGATGGTTGTTAAGAGGCATGAAAAAGTGTTTTAAGTCATGTATTTTCCAATCCATTGCAGCTTTATTAAGAACAGTAACTGTTAATACTAACACAAAGAATAATGAGATTAAAGAAAATAGAGTGATGGTCATGATGTCCTCTAACAGTTTAAGCCTACAACAGCATAACTAAAGGGATGAGTCAGGATAACCCAAGCTAAGTCTAATTATAAGTTTTATCACAAAAGGAGCATTTTAAGGGTTTCTGCCTCATGGATGAATGTCTGATTCCACTAGAGAGAAGGCTAGTGGCTCTGCCTCTCGGGGATTATCGGCTCATGTGTGATAAGATAGTTCTTAGTATAGGATTCAATGTAATCATCACTCTGTACCTCATGGGAAAACTGGACCTCTTGGGTCTGAAAACCTCATTATGCAACAATGCCGGTCGCAGGGCTTTCATTCTGAGTAACTAGAGTCAGCTCCATCACACTCATCACTGAGCCCCACTGAGTGTGTGTGCGTGTTCATTTTCTCCAATGTCAGTGTGTGATGACTGTGCTTCATCATACAGCCCAAACTCCTTCTTCAGACTTACTGATGACATGACTGTGCTTACACCCGTCATCGGTGTAGATGAAGCAAAGTTTAAGGGAGGTGAGCCAACAGGGCGTGGGATTGTATGATGAGCAATGTCTGCCTCCAAAACCCCAAATAGACACTTGAGATCATCCAGAATGATGAACATCGTCATTCCCCTGGCTCTCCAGATGCCGCATCTCCCATCTCTTACTACCTGGTACTCTGACCTTTCCTATGGATGAATAAAGGGAACATTTATTTAATCCACTTGCAAATTCTTCTGCCTGATATTTATACCAGTGCTTTACTTGCGTTCTACTATTTTGTTCATCTTTTTACTTGTTCTCTGCAATGACCTTTATTTGTTTTATACTTTGACGAATGAAAATGGCATTGACTCATTGATATACAATTTTATGCCCTTTTTTCATTTTTCAACTGTGGCAAAGTGTTTTTAAACCCTCACTTTTAAACTGTTATGCAGCATATTGTCACTCGGGGCAATTAAATGCGCATCTTAGTCAAGCTTTGGCAATAACTGAGCTAATACCTTAACCAAAATAGGAGTCTTTGTCCTAGTTTACATGTTCATTAGAAAACCTAATTACTGAATGAAGCACGTTCAACTCCAGCACTGTAGGTGGTGACATGCATGCTTTGTAGGGATGAGCGAGTACACCACTATCTGTATCTGTATCTGTTCAACCAACTAAATTATCTGTATCTGTATCTGTACTCGGAATGGGCGTGGTATAACCCGGAAGTGGGCATGGTTTAACCGGAAGTGGGTGTGGCTTACATCAATATATTAAGTCTGAAATTTATATGGATTGATCAGAAGTTGATATGCGTATTGTTTATTTGAAAACTATTTACAGAGCAGCCTCAGAATAGAGATTAAATATTTTGATCACAATAGTAAAGAAACTATTACAGAACAAGTGTTTCAATAAAATCAGAACATTAATATTTAAGTGCATGAATTAATACATCTGAACTCATGCAGTAGGAACTAGGAAATATGAAATGCTAGAACCAGACACAACTTTATATATATTTTTTTATTTTAGTTTGATTAAACTGATTTTTTTCCTTAACGTTCTTGGCATTTTGACCCACACAAAGTTAAACAAAGCAATGTTGATTAAGGTGTGTGTGTCTGAGAGAGACAGAGAGGGTGAGAGGGAGAGAGATGGAGTTTAAAAAAAAAACCCGACCGGAAGGGAGGTAGTGAGTGACTGATGCAGCACGTCAGCTCTGTCTTGTCAAATGCACCATGTAAGTTATGAAAAAAGTAACTTTAAATATTCAACCGAAAAAGAGGCGAGCTGAAGAAAACTTAGGGAAAACTGAAGAAACGTGAGCAACAGTGAAGCAATCACAGCGAGATCCGTTACTGTCTGTGTGTGCGTGGATGAGCCGGACGGACTGAGCTCCTGGCCGGCTAGAGAGTTTTGTGTGTAGGGAGGGGCAGGCGCTCTATGTGACTGGCCAATCACAGAGCGTGAAGACAGTCAGTTACCCAATGAGGATTTTCCTTCAGCACGATTACAGATATTTCCGAGGTTTACTCGTGTCATGCTCCTATTCGTCAAAAATGCTTTATCCGTACCGGTTACTCGTCTGAAACGAGTAACCGGCTCATCCCTAATGCTTTGTGTCGTCATTCTCACGGCTAGTCTATGGCAACACACAAATAGTAAATCAAACACTGGCGGGAGTAAAGCAGGCGGCGTAAAAGTAGGCTATGCAAAATGGCCAAAGAAATAGACAACACTGCAGCAAAGTACATTACATACTGTACCGTTTGATGGTGTTACACGTCAGTTTCAAACATAGTCTTGTAGTGATGGTGTAGGGAGCTTACGTCCATCTACTTCCAGACCAGTGGTCCCCTACTGCCAAATAAATTAATGTTTATTTATTTATTTGGCAGATGCTTTTATCCAAAGTGACGTACAATTGTTAATCTATAGGGCATGTTGTGATCTTGGGGGAAACCGGAGTACCTGGAGGAAACCCACACTTGCATGGGGAGAACATGCAACTGAACGTAGGAAGGTCACAGCCGGGTTTTGAACCTGAAACCTTCTTGCTGCAAGGCAACAGTGCTAACAACTGCACCACCACGCAGCCGTGCATGGGAATCTACGGGTCTATAAGTTATTTCCTGATCCTGTTTGATATGTGCCATGGATTTCACTTACTATATCTCGTCTGTTGATACCACGTCAATCTGGCTTCTTAGTTCTTCAGGTCTGCTGTGGCCTTCTTCTGGCTGCAGTCTAGTGCCGCTTTTGTTGTTGACATAAGCTGGGGAACTCGGGTGTGTCTTATCTAATTATGAATTCTGTTTTTTTACACCCAAGCAGGTTAACTTTTTGTTGGTTCTTGCTCTCAAGTCAGCATGTGTGAGAACATTCCAGGCCACATGCTGTTAAAAGTAGACATCTGCTGAGGGATAACTGGAGCTTGTAGAGGATTTCCTTCACATTGGTGTTGAAGATTATCATGTTGCTACACATCGGTGTGTGCCTTGGAGTTCTATTTTGTTTGCAAGATGTTAAAAGCAAACACATCTTTTTTGATCCAGCTTCTATCGTCCATATGCACCACCCGCTTAGCTGAAAATAAGTAGATGAAGCTACTTGTCTCCGAGATCTTCAAGAGCTATGTTTATTCTGACAAGGAACATTTATCTCTGCCATCGTGATATTCAGATATGCATGGTCAGCATTATCTAAATCAAGTTGTTGCACATAGATTCAATGATTTCAAGATTATCCGCTGAACTTCTCCAAAAGCATCACACTCTCTCAGTTGGCGCAGCCTGCTATACTGCCATCTTCTCCTCAGATAAATGTCACACGTGCAAACATCCATCTGGTTTAAGGGAAACCATGATTTGTCAAACTAAACCTACAATCTGGTATTCTCATTACTGGCTGAATTAGCATGCAGAAATCTGCAAACACAAGCAATAAAACTGGTCTATCTTTATGCAGCTCCATGTACAGAAAGCTGTCTTCCCACAGAAATAACTAGCAATACGGTTTCAGCCGAAGATCTTCTGTCAAACTGAGCCACTTGGGTTGAATTTACTTCTTTTTCTGCTCGTGTTTTGAAAGAGTGAATTTTTAAACCGCAGGAAAATTGTCTTTTTTGTTAGTTTTTTTAACCACGCACTTCATGATGCAAAACATGTTAATCAGCTTTTTAAGATTTTCATTTATTATTTATTTATAGATTTTTTTCAAATTTTTATTTCTTGTTTTCATGCAAAAACGTGCATTCATACATATTTAGCCAGCATAAGGCTGCCTTTAGTTTTCTTATTCTTAGCAACAAAAAAATAATATATATATATATATATATATATATATATATATATATATATATATATATATATATATATATATATATATAATTCTTAATGTCTTCAGAATACCAAACTGGCCTTTTACAAAAGCACTAAATATTGTGAGTTATCACCTCATATTCACTGCTAGGAGATGCTTTGCACATTTCTACACTTTCAGCATTTTAAAAGAAAACAACAAGGTTTTGTGTGCAAATGCCACAGGGATTGCTTGATTTGGGTAAAAATACACTTCTTTCCAGCACACACTGCTTATTTTTATAACTAAAACCTGATGGACAGGACCCCTCCAGGATCATTCTGCTTGCACTCCCAGGAAACGGAGCTGAAAGCACAAAGCCAAAATGTGCTGTGGATGATAGTGATGAGATGCTATCCAGGCTTTTGCCCATGCTAGCAAGCAAAATTCACAGCAGTTGAATTTTCTCCAGTTTCACTTTTCAGCAGGCTGCCAGTATATGTGCAACATGTTGCTGTTGTTGTCGTTTAGTTGTAGCATTACAAGTTATGAGAGTAAAGATATGAAATGCCTTTATTTTATGTCATTAATTCTTCCATAAACTGATTCCAGGATGAAATTCTTACCAAATATAGTGTTAAATTTCATCCGTCTTTCTAATCCACTACAAAGTCTCCCAAAATACAGTAACTTCCAAGTCCATACTAATTACATTTTAATTGTTTAGCTTTAAATTTAGCACATTTAGCTCTGGGGATGTAAGACAATATCTGCACTGACAGATTTATGTCTCATTATTATAATGTCTTGATATTTAAAAGCAGTTTATCAATTAATTTATTGAGAATTTACATGCAATTTTTTCTTTTTTTTCTTTTGGGTGGTGCAATTAAATCTCTGACAGCTAGGTGGCAGCAGTTTTTATCGCCTTCATTACGATGAAACAACAAAACCTCACTGTAGCACTGCATGTGTTTTTGAAGTGTCTGTCCTGTGTTTTCCAATCAAATTCAGTCCAAAAAATTGCAAATAGTGTCACATAAAAAAATCACTTTTTGTATCACATAATATCACACCATCTCCTCCATATTGTTATGTAAACTGTATTGCCAGATACTTGCCTATGGGGAGCATAGGTCACACCCCTCTATTTTAGGTCAGTGGGCCCCCTACCGCCAAAAAAATGGGCCGATAAGTTATTTCCCGTTTGATAAGTGCCATGGACCACTTATGAGGTCTGTGAATTTTAAAGACAATTTTTCCTGTCAAGAAAGCACTTATTTTCGACAGGTGGCAAAAGTTATTTTAGGTTTTGTGTGGAAAGTCGTAGAAGACTTTAACTGGTTGTCTCACTAAATTTATAAACCAGATGTAACTAGGGTTGGGCATCGAGCATCGATTGGAACCTGGACCAACTGTTAGTTTTTCCCGGAATTAGGGCTGCTCGATTATGGCAAAAACAATAATCACGATTATTGGGACTAAAATTGAGATCACGATTATTTAGGACGATTTTTCTATTTATGTTGATTTTATTTGTTTTTATTCAGTCATAAAATTGCTCAGGACACAATCAGGACAAAAGTAAATAATAAACAAGATGATCACTAAAATAACTCCTGATTCCCAGTATAAAAAGACAAATATACTTATAGCTCATAGTCTATGACCCAAGGGCTATAGACCTTGGTTTAACTCATTTAAGTCTAACTAGTGCAGACCCAAATACCAATACCAATATCTTTCAAATACTGACAGCAAGAATTACACAGTGGCATTTATAACAAATAAATGCAAATAAATTGATGTTCACAAAATGTTGCATAACATTTATTGAGTCGTGTCAAGGTGCTGTAGGAGACTGCACTAGCACCTTGTCCTCAGAGAGATTAGTTATTAGTTATCAGCGTGAGGAAGTTATTTCTACCTTATTTATAAACTATTTATTTACAGGTCCATCAGTTAATGTAATAATTGTCCCAACCACAGCTGTACCCCCCACCCCCCAACCTGGTCTCACAGCAATCGGGGCAAGCTGCACGCATGTTTAGCGCGCCGCACGCGCACATTTAGCCATTTTTATCGGCTCAGGAGTCCGCAGGTACGGTGTGTGTCACTCACCCTGGTTACTCCAACAGGGAGCCGGCTCCGAGAGCTGTTTCTTTAGTGACTGACACATCACTACATCATTCCCTTTCCTAATGTCCTGAAGAACGGTCCGGAGTGCAGGCGGAGTGTTTAGCTAACCTGCAGTAAACGTCGACGACAGTTATCCAGAAAGTAGCTAAGGGTTACCAGAGATGGTTCTGAGATGTTCGCTTGGTACTTTTAAGATTTAAAAAGTCAAGAAGGGGGTCTGAGAAGCTGCTAGAAATAGCGTCAAAGTCGCCAAGTTGGCAACACTGTGGAGGAGCGCTTCATTTGTAACTCAGGGCAGTGCAAGTGGGAGGAGCAAATAATCGGCTTGTTTTGTTTTTTATAATCGTTCAAAACTCAGATCGTAATCGTGATTACAATTCGATTAATTGAGCAGCCCTACCCGGAATTGTTCAAAGTTTTTTATTTCGATTCCTAGAATGTCGACGGAAGAGGAATCCGCGACCGATCTCCGTGAAAAATAAACGTGATCTGCAAATTGTGATCAACGCTTTTCAGAGCTGATCACACCAGCTGTCTGTGAGCCCCCCACCCAGCGCACAGCGGCCAGATATAAACAAACGCGTCTGCCGAACTTTTACTCCGTAATGTAAACTTTAACTCCTGCAGCGTAGAGGAAACTTGTTAAAATACGTCAACATGGTGGATTTAATAGAAGTTTTAAAGAACAAACTGTGGACAGTGTGAGGTGAGTTTGTCTCACTGCGGAAATAAAAACACACAAGGAGCGTCAGCAGTCAGATGTAGCCGCTCACCAACAGAAGGCTGAACAATAACCTGTAGAATAATTACAGTCATCACGCTAGAGCAGCTTTCTCTGTGGTGGACCACACCAGCTTCTGCCACAATAAATAATTACAATAATAATAATAATAAATCACACACAAAGCTGTGAACATTTTAATTTTCTTTTTGAACTATTTCTGTTGAGAGTTTTAATGTTTAAAATCTGTTAGATTGTTACTGACTGCAGCTACATTTAAGTTTCACTTTCTGTTCTGACTGAATGCTGCTGCAGCATGGAGGTGTAGTTCTCAGTCATCCTGGACATGATCATCCTGAGAGTTTTAGCTGAAAACAGCTGGACATTTCTGGAAATGTTGGAGACATTTAGCCTCTCATCCCAGAGGCTTCTTCCATACTTTGGTTGTGCTGCAAGTCTTTTTCTTTTTTTCTCCAAAACATGTTTTTGTCTAAATGAAGGTGATGTTATTGTTCATAGAATTAAAATTCATGTTGAAGTTGAGATTATTTCATCAAGTAGGACCTGTGGTTAGCTGGCTCATTTAAAACATGTCATGTCTTGAAAGAATCGGAATCGGGAATCAATAGGAACCAGAATCGAAACGAGGTATTGGAATCGGAATCGGTCAAAGTCAAACGATGCCCAACCCTAGATGTAACCCAGGGAGCCACTCTGTCACCTTTTTCATTGAATGACCTACACCTGCCGCTCCCTTAATTGGATGCCTTTTAGAACCCTCAACCTGATGCTTCCTGTTTTGTTCCACTGCAGTCCACTGTGATTGTTGCTCCCGCCGTGACATATTGGAACTGGTGATTTAGAGTCATTCTTTATCAACTGAACACCAGTCCGAAGTCATACTCATGTCAAATGTACAGCAGTCCGAACACAGTTGGGGCAATGGTGATTCTGTTTGTTCAATAGGCTTTTGCACTCAGTGTAAATGTGTGCCTCACTGATGATTGTTTACTTAGCACTGCAGCAGATTACCACCCATCACCCATTATTCAGACACTCTCACTGTAACCAGACACGTCTACTAATTGTGAAAGGCTGGATTTGTCTTGAGAATGTATAGAAAGTAGTTGTACAACATAATCATGTGAACCTAACTGAACTTGGCCTTGCTGTCCTGTGGTTGAGTTTGACCTAAGTGCACTTAAACTATTTTCTTTGACTAGTCATTTCTGCATAGTGAGTCTTGGTAAATATGATTGCCCCTGAGAAACGGGTGCGTTATGATGAATATGTGTTTAATCAAATTACTATATATTTGATCTATATTATTTGTCTTTACTTGTTTGACCCTTTTGGATGATTCCCAGTGCTGAGATCTGGGATGGCGAGCCACCCATAACCACTGTGATCTGGTAGGACCTCTGATGTGACAACTTGTTCATCATCTTGATTCTACACAGTCTCACCTTTGGATACTAAGAGATTAGGACTGTTGGTTGGACTGTCAAAGGAGATCTCTTATAAAATAATTGTGGACTCTGGAAATCACGGGATTTATTTTGTGTTTTTTTTTTCCATTTGTTATACTTGGTGTTATGTTTAGTAATTATAATAATACTATAAAAATATAATATATAAAAATATATAAATATACATATAAAGGTAATACCTTAATTGATATTAAATCTTGTTTTTTAGTAAACACGTTTATTCTGGAAAGTAAAGTCTGATTGTGTTTTATTCACGCACTTTGGCTCTGTGGACGGACTTAGTATTCACTGCCTGGCCTAGAGGGGGTTACACAGACACAAAAAAGAGAAGAAAAGTGGCTGAGTTCAGCGACCTTCTAATCCTTCTTCCAGCACGACAGAAGGAGAATTAAAGTGGAGAAAATCACTATAAATCTGGCCACATGCCAAGTAGCAGCTCCGCCGGGGAGAGATTATGTGGTGACGTCAAATATGCAGCGTCTGATTTGTAGTCATTTTATTAATTTTTGCAAGCTGATGAATCTCAAGTTACATGACAGATGACAGCTAAATGAATCAGCCAGCATGGACTTCCCGCATGCGTGATTCATTATCTTTCTGGATACTGTGGAGTAAACATCTCCTGACAGCAGCTCAGAGTTACTGCTCCAGCTGCAGCAGCACAAGGACAAACTGCTGTGAGGAGCACACAGCAGTCTCTGGGAGAGAACGAGCAGGAAGCAAAGTCCTTCCTTCCTTACAAGACACACCATGCCGTCAAATCAGTGTAATATTGCCACAACACTGTGTCTTCTAAACGCACCACAATTTTGCAGCATTTGTTCTGCTTCCCTTGGTAGTAATATTGCGGTGAGTGTCTGTCTTATAAAAGGCGATTGCACCTTGGCACAACAGAGGGTGGTGTCGTCATCATGTGGGGAGTTACTGCCAAGCTCTGACCAGCAACTATATTGAAAATGAAGCAAAAAGGGGCCTAAGTTTCTCTTTTGTAAACAGAATCAGCTGAGATGATCATTTGGAGCAATGCAGCACTCTTGGAGATTTTCCCCGTTAGAGCTGGAGGTCAGATTGCCAGAGACTGTGAAGGACAGGCACCTTTAGGAGTTGCTTACAAAACTTAAGGAGTTAGAAGGCTTGGATCACAACAAAAAGCAAGTTATGTCCAAGATAAACAGAAGTCTGCTGCAGTGCAGAGATCACCCCCATGCCTCCTTTATGCCGCCATTGCGTAATCTTTTGTAAAAATGACACAATTGCGCAACATATCCACCACAGTTTGACCACTTATAAACAACCTAAGGCTCCCTGATGCCGGCTCAGCGTTGCGGCAAAATGGTGGCATTCTTTTCTAAAAGAGGCTAGACTCTAGCCTCTAGAGCAGGGGTCGGCAACCCGCGGCTCTGTAGCCGCATGCGTCTCTTTCATCCATCTGATGCAGCTCTCTGCTTGTAAACTAATTAATGAATATTTAATTACATTGTATTTTATTTTACTGCATTCATTTTTTGTCTGTAGCCAATTCTAAATTTAAAGATTGTCTGCGTAAACCTGAGCAAGCCACCTGCTTGTGTGTAATCAAATGTCTCTGTAGGTGCTTTCTGAGCTAAAGAGGATGAGATTCTGGACTGTTCCTCAGACAGGCTCATGGATGCGTCTCAGTGTTGGAGACAGGATCAAGCGCTATTCAGCCAAAGATTCATAATCAGGGAACATTTTTAGTGACAAGTCTCTGAGAGTCTGGGTTTAGAAAACACAGAATCTTCCTGGATGGTTCTGGTTCTGCAATGCGCTCCAAGCCCCCGATCTACACATCTTCAGCTCGCTGTCCACCTTACGCATGCGCTGACAGTGAGCAGCGCTGAGCTCAGTGTCCATCTCAGATGTTCTGATGGGAATCTTTTCCTGATTCATATAGCTACCTCCACGATGTGCATAACGATTAAAATGTCAGTGCATCTGCAGGCTTGAGACTTCCCCGTCAAAATAAACAATCAAATACGGGAAATATCCGGTCAGTCTGAACCCTGTCATTTAACTGTTTTACCTTCTTGTGAAGATTGTTGCCAACAGAAACATTGAACCTGATTAACACCAGAGCCAGGCACACTGCGCCGTTATCTCCATCAGTGTAAATGAGAGGGAAAGAAACTAATTGATTGGATCCTTTTCTTACCTTTTGAACAATGCAAAGTTTAGTTCAGTACAATGTTTAATTACAACAGTCCAACGAGACAGAGCCTGGATTTGTATTCTGAACAGTTATGTGTGACGCCTCTAAAAGCGTCACCTGCTCAACTATTAAAACCACTAGCAGGGTGAAAAATATCGAAATGTAGCACAGACGGGCTACAACTTTTGGATCAATTTTATACAAACTGTTTCATTAATTATCTGCTGTTGAAAGATAACTTTGAGGTACATGAGTGAATGGTATTGGTTGCTGTCACCTGTTGTGATCGGTTAAAGCCGCTCTCTAGGCCCCGCCCACAATGCCGCGGCGGCTGCGACTCCCAGTGTTTTCTTTACTGTGGGAAATGGATAACAATGGCTCTTTGATGGGAACAGGTTGCCGACCCCTGCCCTAGAGTCTCTAAAAGAAGCACTGCTCACAGCTGTCTTTGTTTACTAACAGGGAGGACACCATAGAATTCTCCGTGCGTCTTTTGCCCCACCCAGCTGCTTGGAGATTTCCATGTTTCTGAGAAGGTTGTGTGAACCAAACCTGCAGGGCAGGACTGATGCTACCAAGACCGGGTTGGACTGGGCCAAATGCGAAAACACTTTTTCATAGCCCCATTTATTTGCAGCCATTAATTTTGTTCAGGGGGCCCATGAGCTGACCACAAAGGGAGGTGACTGAGGTTCCCTATACACACACACACACACACCTATTTTACATTCAGCCATGGAGGTGGCTAGGGTTAGTCTGCCCTAAATCTTAATACATCTCCGTAGGATTGCAGACATTCTTAGACACCACTAAAACATCCTACAGTATATTGGTTATATCAAAGTATTGATTCAAGTAGCTTTAAAAACATGATTTATTGGTTATAGTTGACCCTTTTTCTACTGTTGACATTTTGTCAAGTTGCCACAAAAAAACGGACGGGTTGTTAATAATTACCTGATTCTACTCCAGGAAAGGCATAACAATATAATAGTCTACAAATAAAGTTTTCTGGGCCACTGAAAAGAAACCAGCCCACTATTAACCATCATTAATTACATCCATGCTTTTCAATGAGTAATAAAACGTGATAAAACGGCCATTTAAGTTTCAAATTCAGACAACCTTGATGTTATTATAATAACACGGGACTGATCTCTGTGGTATATTCCAAATCTGCTGAGACAATGAAATGATTCTGTTGAGGAGGTATGAAGTTCTTTGTTTCACCAATTAAGGACACCATTTTTTACTCCAGCTCTGGACTCTGAACGGTTCAGGAGGACGCCGTGATCGACCAACAAAGGCAGCTCTTAGATCCTAAAGAACTAAAAAAAAAAGATTGTCTCCTCCTTCAGTATTAATCAACAAGTCATTAGTCACCCAAACAATCATGGTCTATGGATGACGAGCTGATTTCAACAAAGACTGGAAGCTGTTAAAAACAACGTTATTCATAAACAACATCTGTCGTGCGGAGATGACTTTCTGCAGGATAAGAGAGATGGTGTTGGAGATGGGGCTGTTTGTAGTTAAAGGGTCCAATATGGACTTTGTTTTTCATTTTGCAAGCAGAGGATCTACAGCAAAGTGTTTAAAGCAGCATGAAAAATAACTCAAGGCCAAAGAATCAATGAAAAATTGTAAGACAACAAGCCTCAATGTGAGGCCTTTTTCTCTAATCAGCCTAATGACCTGGAGGGGTGTGATTGGGAGGAACGGCCCACCTAATCTGAACTCGAGCGGTGTTTTGTTATTGGACTTCTGTGCAAGCCGCAGTTTGGCCATAACGAACACCATGTTCGAACATAAGGATGCCCACCGGTACACTTGGTACCAGGGCAGCCTAGGTCACAGGTCGATGATAGATTTTGTAGTCGTATCATCTGACCTGCGGCCGTATGTTTTGGACACCCGAGTGAAGAGAGGGGCGGAGCTGTCAACTGATCACCACCTGGTGGTGAGTTGGATCAGATGGCAAGGGAACATGCCGCGTAGACCTGGCAGACCCAAACGCATAGTGAGGGTCTGCTGGGAACGCCTGGCAGAAGAACCTGTCAAGACGGTCTTCAACTCCCACCTCCGGCAGAGCTTTGACCACGTCCCGAGAGCAGTGGGGGACATTGAGTCCGAGTGGGCCTTGTTCCACTCTGCGATTGTCGAGGTGGCTGTTGCTAGCTGTGGTCGTAAGGTGGCCGGTGCCAGTCGTGGTGGCAACCCCCGTACCCGCTGGTGGACACCAGAGGTTCGGGGAGCCGTCAGGCTGAAGAAGGAGGCCTACAGGGCGTGGCTGGTCTGTGGGTCTCCGGAGGCAGCAGACAAGTACCGGATAGCCAAGCGGGGTGCAGCAGTGGCAGTTGCCGAGGCAAAATCTCGGGCGTGGGAGGAGTTTGGTGAGGCCATGGAGAAAGACTATCGATCGGCTCCAAAGAGGTTCTGGCAAACTGTCTGGCGCCTCAGGAGAGGAAGGCAGCAACTCGCTCACACTGTTTACAGTGGGGATGGGGAGCTGCTGACGTCAACTGAGGCTATAGTCGGACGGTGGAAGGAATACTTTGAGGAGCTCCTCAATCCCACCAATGCGCATTCCGAGGAGGAACCAGAGCTGGGAGGCCTGGGGATGGACTGTCCGATCTCGGGGGCAGAAGTTGCTGAGGTAGTCAAACAACTACACAGCGGCGGAGCCCCGGGGGCGGATGAGGTTCGTCCTGGGTATCTCAAGGCTATGGATGTTGTAGGGCTGTCATGGTTGATACGTCTCTACAACATTGCGTGGTCATCGGGGGCAGTTCCTAGGGAGTGGCAGACCGGGGTGGTGGTCCCCATCTTTAAGAAGGGTGACCTGAGGGTGTGTTCCAACTATAGGGGGATCACACTCCTCAGCCTCCCTGGAAAGGTCTACGCCAAGGTACTGGAGAGGAGGGTCCGATCGATAGTTGAATCTCAGATAGAGGAGGAGCAATGTGGTTTTCGTCCTGGCCGTGGAACTGTGGACCAGCTCTATACCCTTGCAAGGGTGATGGAGGGGGCATGGGAGTTTGCCCAAGCAATCCACATGTGCTTTGTGGATTTGGAGAAGGCTTATGACCGTGTCCCCAGGGGCATCCTGTGGGGGACGCTCCAGGAGTATGGGGTGGGTGGCTTTCTGTTAAGGGCCATTCAGTCCCTTTACCAGAGGAGCGTGAGTTTGGTCCGCATAGCCGGTAGTAAGTCGGACCTGTTCCCAGTGAGGGTTGGACTCCGCCAGGGCTGCCCTTTGTCACCGGTTCTGTTCATCACTTTTATGGACAGAATTTCTAGACGCAGCCGTGGTGTGGAGTGTGTCGAGTTTGGTGGCAGGAGAATCTCGTCTCTGCTTTTTGCGGATGATGTGGTCCTCCTAGCTTCATCCAGCTCTGACCTTCAGCTCTTGCTGGGTAGGTTCGCGGCCGAATGTGAAGCGGCTGGGATGAGGATCAGCACCTCCAAATCTGAGACCATGGTTCTCGACCGGAAAAGGGTGGCTTGCCACCTCCGGGTCGGGGGAGAAGTCCTACCTCAAGTGGAGGAGTTTAAGTATCTCGGGGTCTTGTTCACGAGTGAGGGTAGGAGGGATCGGGAGATCGACAGGCGGATTGGTTCGGCGTCTGCAGTGATGCGGACGCTGAGCCGATCTGTCGTGGGGAAGAGGGAGCTGAGCCAGAAAGCCAGGCTCTCGATTTACCGGTCGATCTACGTCCCAATCCTCACCTATGGTCATGAGCTTTGGGTAATGACCGAAAGAACGAGATCGCGGATACAAGCGGCCGAAATGAGTTTCCTCCGTAGGGTGGCCGGGCTCAGCCTTAGAGATAGGGTGAGGAGCTCGGACATTCGGGAGGGACTCGGAGTAGAACCGCTGCTCCTCCGGATCGAAAGGAGCCAGTTGAGGTGGTTTGGGCATCTGGTCAGGATGCCTCCTGGACGCCTCCCCAGGGAGGTGTTTCGGGCATGTCCTGCCGGCAGAAGGCCCCCGGGTCGACCCAGGACACGTTGGAGAGGTTACATCTCCAATCTGGTCCGGGAACGCCTTGGGGTCCTGCCGGAGGAGCTGGTGGACAAGGCCGGGGAGAGGACGGCCTGGAGCTCCCTAATTGGGATTCTGCCCCCGCGACCCGGACCCGGATAAGCGGAGGAAGACGAAGACGAAGCCTAATGGGAGCAATATCTAATGCAGGAAGATGTCATGGAGGTTCTGAGCTCCAACTGAAACAAGCTAGCTGAAACAAAATACAAATATTAGGGATGAGACTCATTTAAGTGTTTAATCAAATTAACCAGAGGCTTTGTAATTAATTAATCTTGATTAATAACATCGCCCTGAAGCATTGTTGGAAAGTTCAGTTCAAAGTTCAGTTCATACATTTAAAAACGGACTGGTTCGTTTCTTAGTTCATAATTTAAAAAATTTTTGAACTAAGTTCACTGTTCCAAAAACTAACTAGTTCAGTTCTTTTTTCTCATATATATATATATATATATATAACTTATGAAATTGTTGGCACCTGTTCGGTCCACATTCATACCCAGCTGCAGTTTTTACCCTACCGTAAATTCTCAATAACATGAGGGAAACATTATTTGAACAGTATTTTAATGGGAAATTATTAAACAAGCTTAGGAAGCAGGCTGAGGTAGCAAACTCAAAGTGCAATATTAAAAGTGCAAAACATTAAACAATGTATAATCTTTCAGTTAAGTCCTGTTTCAATTTTTCTGAATGAACTTTGACTCCTGCACACAGCATAGACGTAGAAGAAGAGTAGACGCCGCACCAACCGCTACTGCCTATGGTTGGCCACATTTGCGGGTTCTACTTTTTATAAAGTCTGTGGTTAACAGGATGTTTTAGCTAGGCTTTAGCTCCGGAAAAGCTCAGTGGAGATCTGGAGCTGGAACAGCGAAAGAACCCGTTCATAAACCCGTTCACGCATGCCAGGACGAACGCACTCACTTTTACGTTCATCGGGCAAAATACGAACGAGTTCAGTTTACGTTCACACAACTCTCTGCTGAGAGTTACAAGATGAGTGCTGTGTGAATGGTTGTCCCTCCCGCTGTAATGTGTTCATATGGATAAAGACACTTGCTTTTATTTAATTTTACTTTCCTTTTGTTCTTTTTTGCTTAAAGAGTGATTTGTGGTGATGTATTTAATTGGAGTTTTAGTTGTGTTTGGAGCATGTAAAAAATGTGTACGGTCCTAAAGCCCAGGCTCTGCAGCTTTTATTAGGAGAGTGGCTTGATTATATTTATTGATAATTGGGGCACAAATTTTGAAGCTCAATGTGTAATTTTCGACACGTATATACATATAATTGATTATTTTAATAGCTTATTTGTCTTTGACAGTTTGCTGCTTCTTCATGAATCAAATGCATTTTAGGTTTAGACAAACATTGTTTTAGTTTATTTCTTATTCAACAACCTCTTAAATGGAAAATCAAATCAATTAAAGCTTACTTGAGGTTTTAAAAGAATTTTAGTTGCCTAAGTTGTAATTGTATTTGATCTGAAAAGTTGAAAGCAGCAGCAAACCTGATCATGCATGTCTCACTGGAACACCATCAGCCACCATCAGGTGGGACTTCAGGCACAGCTCCAGCTTTTCAACTCCCAGTTAAATTGCGGACATCATCACTGCCTTGTGGGCCACCTGGTCATCATCAGAGTAATTATACTCACATAAATCAAGTTGAGCTAAGAGAAAAACTGCTTTGAGTGATCTTCTAGACCTACAAGTTTATTGTTAGAGTTTGAGAATGCATGCATTGCATTCTTTCATGGTAAAATATTAGATTAGATCTGCATTTTCATTGCTATTGTCCCATTTACCTAAAGCAGGTATTGATTTTTCTAAAATAATGCCACCATTGTATGAGTTTACTCCATTCTACATATGACAGACCTTTTTTCCTCAGTTTTTGAATTAAAAATAAGAGTTCAATATTTTGACTTTAAGTTTGGGTTTAATTTGTAGAGGCTTGCTGGATTTCAAATATTTTCAACTGAGAACTCAGTTATTTAATTTCCCTGGACTCCTTTTCATTAAAAAAATCATGAGTCAAGTCCATTCTTCCCGAGGAATATCAATATCAAATTTTGAGCTTTACTGGAGAGAGGGAAAAGATTTAGGTTTCACTCTTCTTTCCAATAATCCAGTACATATGAGTAATACCATCCTTGCGTTATTGGTTAAAGGTTTAGCAGTCTCACTGGTCTGATAAAGTTTAGATATTATAAAATAGATTTATTAGATGCTGTTGGAAAATAAAATGCTAATCAAACATTCTTTACAATCATTATGTAAACTGACTACAGAAAAACTAATAATGAGACTAAGTTAAAGTCGATGCCATTTTTGTCAGATATTTTTTACTCCCAGATTCTGATAATCCCATCAATTAAAATAAATACTGGCATCTATAGAACTGATTTTTTTGGTCCCTTTTTGAAATAATGCTCAAACCACTTCTTTGTTACTTCCTGTGTCTAGCTACAATATGTGGTTCCACAGACATCTTAGGCCCAATCCCAATGATTGCGTTTCTTTCCTTGTGCCCCTCAATTGTGCATTCCAGTGTCCCAAAGTGCGGAAGTTGACCATGCCTCTTTAACACCCTTGATCCACATTTGGCCCAAGTCTGCAAGTAAAGGGTATTACCCACAATCCATTGCTGCATGGGAATTTTGTGAAGGCAGGACAATGATGGCTCAAGTTCATTTTCTGAAAATATGTATTTTCAAATGAAAGAAGTTCATTTTAAGACGATTAATGCTTGTTCTATTCATGCTCTGAATGTTTTAGACTAAGATTTAATGTGAACAGCAATGAATGTAAATTTTGTCATGAAATTGCTTGTTTGTTTGAAAGTTGTTAATAAAGATTTTTAAAACAGTAACACAAACAGTGGCCGGCATGCGTTGCAGTTGATGATGTCCCAATTTGGCAATTATTGGCACACTTGTCTACTATGCACTCAAAACCTTACTGCACTCTTCCTCCAACTGCACTTTGCTGAAGACCATAGGGCACCGTGCGAGTATTGGGATTGGGCCATAGGCGCTCTATGGACTGGCACTGTCTTTTGGAGCCGCCATCTTAGATGAGTCTTCATTCACCCCCATGGCATTCATTTCTGCTGAGGAAGGTGTTTAATCAAACTAAAAAACACATTATATTATGCTTTTTCATAAAATCAGACAAATAATATGGCATGATAGCTAAAATCTAACTATAATTACTTACACTAATTAAAAACCTCAAAATTAAAATATCAACAGGTAGTCTAGAAACGGCCCAGAAAAGTCCCACATGATCTGCTTTCAATAGTGCGCTGGTTGTTGCAACCGCAGGCTGCACAAAAAACAGGCAAAGTTGCTCACTCTGCATTGACTGACTTCCGTTGGGTTTGGAGAGTGAGGAGACCCACTCAATATGGCAGCAATGCTGTTAGGCTCTCCAGCGCCCAATGGGGCGTCTACGCATTCATGTCTATGAGTGGTTCCACCCACCATTTTTAAACCAATCAGAGCAGTCACGAACCTCTCCTGTAGCTTAAATGCAAAGTTTGACAGATGAAAGTAAATGTTTCGTACCTTTCTTAATTATAGAGGATGTATACCTGTCTGACAAAGCACCATTGTTTTATGAGTCATCCATCATTTAAACTTTAAACAAAAGAAAATAAATGTGTGTTTGGTTCACTGTTTGTTGTAACAATGCCTTTTGTTCAATGCATCTAAAATATGTGCTATAATCTGCTGCAGTTTCCTCCTGTAGATGTTTACTCTTGTTTTGAGTTGCTTGGTGGGTTGGATGAAAATGTAATTTACTACTGTAATAGGAGAAAAAGGAGGACAAGACTATCACCATTAACTGATGTCTCACGTGGACCTGAATGACTGACATTAATGTCTTACTTCACACATAGTCTAACCTACTCTAAGCATTCTAAAAAGCAGTGGGATACGACAGAAACCTGGATGTGAATATTCTGAGTAATCCAGGGTTACAGTACTAGCCATCTCACACACGCACAGGAAGGCCCGTTGCTCTTTGTGTTCCCAGTTCTTTCCGTCTACTGTTTAATACACTGCCCTAATCAAACATTAACTAAATTGTTTGACCTAATTTTATCGGGTTGTGTAAACATCAGACTGTGACCTCAAAAGAAGTGACCCTACGTTGTTCATAAAGGTGTGCTGGTAGATCACCAGATGTCTTATAACTTTTTACTAACTAACAAAACAATTCAGCTGTTCCCATTCTTTTTGCTTTATTGAAGTTAACAAGTTTCAGTGGCAGTAGTCGCACCACCAAAAGGAAAAACTGAAAAAAGTAAAACATATGAATGCTAAAGCCTTCTTGTACTCTATACTCTTTTTCTCTCTCCCTGCACAGTCACACACACACTCACTTCAGTTGTCATGTCAACCAACTTATAGGCCAGTACAGCATGTTATTTTCACCCCTGCCCTAAAGGCATATTGGTGATATGTCAAAATAATGAGAGGATACCCTGAATTTACGATTCAGAAACTATCCACAGAGATCACACTGTTGATGATTTTTATTGTTGTTCATCCACATAAATGTTCTTCAAGTTCTGCCCAGTTCTGCTGATAACCTGAGATGAAATACATTGGATTCCTTGTTCTGTCCTTCAGTCCACATTTCCTCTCATCGCCTTACACGTCTTTAAATTACAACTGCCATTTGGCCCTTGAACATCCCTAGTGTCGTAAGCACAGTTGCACCTCTTCACTGGTTCTTAGCTTTCAACGAAGCACCGCCCTGAAATGTTCCCAGTACGAGGCCAAGATGAGGTTAACTGAATGCAGATTTGATCTGAGCCATCATGGAGCTCTTAGCTAGCTTGGCTCCAAATGCTTACCCTCACATGTGCAAATCTCACCATCCCAGGTTTTGTCTTGCCTTGCATTTATAAACTCTAATGTTTTGGAAGCTGTTTTTCTTTTTAGCCGAATGTCCATAAAAATATGCTCTAATGGCCTTCAGCCTCTTTGGGTATCTCTCCACACTCAGGCTTTGATTGGCAGCCCAGAGGCTCAGCCAGTATTGCCGTAGTTATCTCACAGCACTGCTCTTGCAGCCACCAGAGCTGTCTGTCATGTCTTTTTTTTTTTTTTTGCTCGCAACCTATAGACGTCAAACAAAAGCCACCTTCTGATATCCATCAAAGCTGGGGGTGATAAAGCAAAGGTTAAGCCTCAGTGGAAGTATGTCATGCTTTATAAAAGAGGCGAATTGTGTCGTAGGTCTTAAAGCAATGAAAACCTCCTAGTTGTGAACCATTTTGAGATGTTGTAGATTTAAAACATAAAAACCTTGTTTCCGAGCAAAAATTAGATAGTGTAATAAATTCTCATTCTTGCTTTCTGTGCCTCTTTTAGACTCTCACGGCATGGATCTGTTTGCGGTTGCAGTCCATGAGTTTGGTCACGCCATCGGTCTGGTCCACACGTCGGCTATGGAGTCCATCATGAGACCATACTACCAAGGACCTGTGGGAGACCCTCTGAAATATGATCTACCGTACGAGGACAAAATTCGTGTCTGGCAGCTCTACGGTAAAATGCCTCCCCTTCCCTTCTGAGTGTTTGGATGTGTGAAACAAGAGGGAGGAGTTGACTTCTGTGGGTTCGAGTTATTGATTAATGAAAACATGGAGGGAGTTAATTGGACCTCTTTATGGTATGTAACCTCCTCATCTGCTGTAGAGAGTAGGAGTGTGCAGGGGCAAAATTAATGACAATGAAAAGGTGAATGAAATGTTGGAAAGAACGCTGAAGGACAGCGATAAAGAGGAGGATGAGTTTAAATGAAGAACACCAACCACACTTACAATCAATCAAACAGACATGGTGACAACACAATACTCACTGATTTTTGCTGTTTAAATAGTAAATTACAGGAATTCTGGGGGCTGTTTTTCTGTTTGTGGGTTCAATTATTCAAACCAATATAAGCCCGACCAAATGCAAGATGCACAAATCTGTTGTTTGAGATATTTACACTTATAGATAACTATAGAGTTCAGTGTAATGTGAAATGAACTGTGATGTAAATGTTGTTAAAGTAACATTGCATGAATTATTTTCACTTTATTAAAATTTAAACCATTTTAAAGTTGCAGTATGTATGAATTTAGTGAGAATTTTAAAGTAAGAAAAAGTGTCTCAGTCATTTTGGAAATAAGGTTATGCTGAAACATATTTCATATCCAGCTGGCTGTTGATATTGTCAGTTTTTCTCCTTTCAAAGTAAGGAAGGAGGGACATAACTATATACTATTATTTATAACTGTTTACCATCAGTGAGTGTGGGATTGCCGTGTCTCCTGCAAGCTAAAGCTGCAGCACCGATAAATGCAATTTGACGACGGCCGGCAAAAAGCTCCAGAGTTGTTTAAAGTTTTACCAACTTTTACCACAGGATATCATTTTTACTTGATTTCTACATAATGCACCTTTAATACACTTTTTTTTCAATGCATCAAAAACCAATTGTCATTTTTTTCCCCCGCACACTGTTCCAAATGGCTAAACAACCCCTTTAATTGTGTTATTTGCCTCTTTTCTCTCTGCATGTCCACTCTTTTCCCCAAGCAGATGCACTCTATTGTTCCATAAATCAAATTAAGTTAGAACATAGCCGTTTTTAGAACAATTTTATAATCAGACCCATATATGCCTAATGTTGCATACACAGAACCTTCTGTGAACGTATATCTAAAAAGAATACTAGTGTAAAAGACGCATGGATATCTGTGGACAGTGACGTTTGATGGTGTTGACCTATTTAAGTAAATTCAACACAAATGGCCCTTTAATCACTTTATTTTAACTACATTTACTTGACTTCCCCAGGTGTCAGAGACTTTGTGTCGCACACAAATCAGCCAGGCAATCCCTCGCAGACCCCTGAGCCTCCTGTTCTCCTAGACCTTCCTGAAAACAGATCCACTCTCCTGTAAGTAAGAGATTGGGTGTACTTTTAGCCTAATGCAAATAATTCAGTGTCTAGCGGTCAAACACTAAACGTCTGCATACACGTCTTCCTCCTGATCCCTCTTCTCTTCACCAACCCTGCCAAACACACATTACATAATAAAGCTTGTCATCCTAAAATGATAAAATATAAAGTAGAGTACCTCCTGATCTTTCATGTCTGCTTTTTTATGAGGTTAGGTTGGGTTGAAAAATTCTGCTTTAGATCATTTATTCATTTTGTCAATTTCAGTTCTTTTTTGTTGTTTGACTAAATCACCAATTCAGTTTGTTCCACCGTTGAAGGTTCTGTTCTCATTCTCTTGCACTTTGAGTCTCAACATTCTCCACTCAGTTGTTTTCACTGATCGGCTGATCTGATTTTGTGTTAATTTAATTAACTTTGAAACTTTGTCTGTGGGTTTAACTAACCTCCTGGTAATATATCAGGTAAATTTTTAGCCAACCAGTTAAAAAATAAATAAAGAAAAAAACCACCATATCTGCTGTTAAAGACTTAACCGGGAATATAGTTTATGATCCTGAATGAATAAACAACACTTTCAGAGACTTTTACCAAACTTTGTACTCACCACAGGTAAACCCATCAGATAACGAGATCAATTAGTTCCTTGACAGGATAACACTTCCTAAATTATCAGACAGCCAAGCTACAGTCCTGGACTCGCCACTAACATCAGTTGAGTTCCAGGAAGCCCTTAAATTCATGCCTAATAGGAAAGCTCCAGGTCAAGACGAGTTCCCAGCAGAGTTCTACAAAAGAATTCTGGATCATTCTGGCTCCAACATTCTTCGGAATGGTGAGGGAAATCGAAAAGAGCGGCAGATTACAGCCAATATTAGTCTCTTGTTAAAACCAGGCAAAGACCCTGCATTTCCTACCAGCTATCGCCCAATTTCTCTTATTAATGTTGATCTCAAAATAATTAGAGAAGGTAACCCCCTTCATAATACACCCTGACCAAACTGGTTTCATTAAGGGTAGACAGTCATCCACAAACTCACATAGATTACTTAATTTGATAGATTTCTCTTACGGTAGAAACATAGAAACTAGTATATTATCTCTAGATGCAGAAAAGGCTTTTGATAGAGTTAACTGGAAGTTCTTATTTGCAACTTTACATAAATTTGGTTTTGGGAACATCTTCATAAACTGGCAACAAACATTATACAGTTCGCCAACGGCACGTGTCAGGACGAACGACCAAATATCAGCTAGCGTCTGTCTTCAGAGGGGGACCAGGCAGGGATGCCCACTCTCCCCCTCACTATTTGCTATCTTTATCGAACCACTAGCAGCAGCAATTAGGCAAACAACAGATATTAAAGGCATTAAATGTAAGAAAATAGAACATAAGATCAGTCTTTATGCAGATAATGTTTTACCTTTTCTCTGGAATTCTGAATCCTCTCTCTCCCAAGCAATAGAACTGATAAACTATTTTTCAAGAGTTTCAGATTACTCTATAAACTGGTTAAAATCCACAGTTCTACTGATTAATTTCTCATTTGTAAATTTGCTTAATACACAATTAGAGTCAGGGAATATCACATACCTGGGAATTAATATCTCTCCCAAGTTGGCAGATCTAACCAAACTGAATTACATCCCACTTTTAAAGAAAGTGGAAGATGATCTTGCGAGATGGAAATCCTTACCGATATCATTCATGGGGAGGGTTGCTACGATTAAAATGATGGTCTTACCCAGAATAAATTACTTATTTTCAATTATCCCAAACAAGCCACCAGCTGACTGGTTTAGATCTCTGGACTCCTCAATCACCAAATTCCTTTGGCAGGATAAACCTCCACGAATTAGCTCAAAAACGCTTCAGAAGACCAAAGACAGAGGAGGACTGGATCTGCCCAACTTTTATTATTATTTCTTAGCCAACAGGCTGCAATATATACCAAGATGTTTGCAAGATAACCCACTAGATGAGTCCTGGTTAGATATAGAACAGACACTTTGCAATACGATAGAGCTTTCAGACATACCATTTATTAGCTCAAGCATAAGAAAACATGAAGGCTTCAAAACTATTAGTATCAGCACCTCTCTGACAGCATGGTGGGAGTATCTAAAAATGACAGAGTCTTCACTAATACCATGCAGACGCACACCTATCTGGAATAATCCTGATATTTTGCAAAATAACCAAATGATGAACCTTCCCGACTGGAAAAGTAAAGGAATCCTATACCTGGAACACATATATGAAGGATTGGACTTCATTCCATTTAATAGAATAGTCTCCCAATTTGGAATAGATAAGAATAGCTTTTAAGATTATCACCAAATTAAATCTGTAGTCAAACAAAAATTTAAGCTCAATAAAATAGAATTACAAACACCACCAAGGGTATTAGACTTCTATAATCTCAAACCCCCCAAATAACTGTCTAAAGTTTATAAGACACTGTCCAAAATTGGTGATAGAATAGCAATCCCTATTGAAAACTGGGAGGTGGATTTATCAGTCAGCTTTGACCAGAACTTCTGGTCCCAAACTTGTTTAAAAACTTTTAAAATGATCAGACACCCCAATATACAATTAATTCAGTGCAAAATTTTACACAGAGTACACTATACAGGTCATCGGATGTTCAAGATGGGGTTTGTGTCGTCTGACACCTGTACACACTGCACAAACAACATTGCTGACAATTACATCCACGCACTGTGGTCCTGTCCACCCCTCCAGGAATTTTGGGGTAGAGTATGTGAAGACCTGTCAAAGTGTCTGAAATGTCATATCCCAGCTTCCCCCTCTAATTGTTTACTGGGAAACCTGGACGATGGCCCGATTGAAACATCTTTAGTTCACGTGGTTCTGACTGCCATATGCATCGCTAAGATAACTATCCTCATGAATTGGAAAAATAGAGATACTCTTTGCATTAACCAGTATAGAAATCTTTTGTTAGATCATATTGCACTTGATACAGCCTCTGCTTCCACTTCAAATCAATCTCTCTGGGCTCCTTTGATCGGTTCCATCACATAACGATGATGGGGGATCATTGATATTGTCCTGTGGGAAGATGTGGGTGATGGGGTAGAGGGTCTGAGTTTGGAGTATCCGGACGTTCCCTGGAGGTGGGTTCACTAGGGGTGTCTGGGACTTGGGGGCTGCTGCCCCCCTCTGGAGGTGCTTGGGTTGCCTCGGGGGATGGACTACTGGCGGTTGTGAGTGGGGCCCCTTGGGGGTCTTGGCGGTGGCCATGGGTTGTTGCCTGGCAGCTGCATTGCCCCCGAGCGGGTCTGGGTGGGGGCCTGGGGGCTCGGGGTGTGGGGGTGGCCGGCCCCGTGTGGGGATCTGGGCGGGGCCTTGAGGGCCGGGTCCTGACAAGTATGCTGCCGGGAAGAAGGTAGGAACATGCGGCAGTGCCTGGCCCGGGCTCAGGGGCCTAGGGTGGACCTTGGCTCCTCTGCTGTTCCATAACAGGGGAGGGGGATGTCCAGGAGGGGGAGGACCGAACCTTACCTGGATGTCCTATGTCTTATATATTCTGGAAGTTGTGCAAATGCAGGGATGGGAGTAGATATTCTGCTGGGTTGGGGCTGGGTTGGTGCCCTCAGACTCCGTGAGGCTCTGTGATGCTGCTGCTTTGGGCCCTGGCAAGATGGGCTGGGGTCTTCATGTCCTTGGTGTCATTTTGGCAACAGAGGTGCCTTTTGGGGCCAGTGGGCGAGCTGGCTCCCTGGAGGGCTCAAGTCCAACCAGTCATTCCTCCCCATCCCCACACATTTTTCTCCTCCTGCTCCCTCACATCATCACACAATCATGCACATAGGACCTTGGGGGGTGGGCAAGTCAGGGGTTGCGGGTATGAAACCCATTTCCGCATTCCTGTGGCAACCTGCCCCCAATTTTATTTGCACCTTAAGCACTTCCACCAACGACATTCCACACAAACACACACTTAGGGCCTTGGAAGTGAGCATATTCAACGGCATTTGACAGGGGGATTTTTCAGCCTCAACCTGAGTGCCGGTGCCCACTTCCAATTTTAAACTGCACTTAGACACTGAGGGCTTTGGGTGCAAGTGGGGTAGTGTGGTGGCATCAGCTGGCATAGGCCAGACAATGCCCACACTGCCCGCTCACCACAGCCACTGAATACACCTCATCAACACGCACTAACACTATATTGGAGCAGGTGGAGGGAGACTAGGGGTCTTAGCACACCTCTGTTGTCACTTGGCTTCCCGGGACTGGAGGCTAGGAGGGAGATGTGGCAATCTGGTTGGGGTCTGGGGTGGTGGGTTGCTTTGCTTAGTGTTGGGTGGGCAGCCTGCTCATCAGCACCCCAGCAGAAAGGGTCGAACTCTGGGAACTGGTAATGGTTGTACCCCATGGGCAGCAGTGCCGGGACCAGAGGGAATAGGGTGTGTATGGGGAGCATGAGTGGGTGTCCGGCGTGCATTTTTGTAAGTCTTAGGTTGTTTGTGTATGTGTGAGCATGAGGGAGGGAGTGTGTGACTGTGTTTGTGTATGACTGTATATGTCAGGTGGGGCCTTTGACTCCTCCCTTCTCCTGGGACTTTTGATGCTATACATCTTCATCTCCCCTCCCCCTGCCACACCTGGTGTGGAGTGTGGTGCCTTGGTCTGCCTGAGTGTTTGTGGCTTCCGGGTCAAGGGGTTTAAGATGTTTGGTGTCTGCCTGATCAATCCCGGTGGCTGCCTGGTGAAATCTGGGTCCCTGGGCTCTGCTGGGTCACTGGCGGGGGTGGTCGCCCCTGGGTCCCGGGTTGCTGGGTCCCGGGCTTGGCCAGCTAGGGGGTGGGAGGCTGCAGGTGGGCCTGTGGGCTTGTCGCTGATATCTCCCAGGACTCTGCCGGCTGCTGGTTGTGGCCCCCCGGGGCGATCCTCTGCGCCTCTTGAGGGGGGCAGGAGCTTTTCTGGTCGCGGTCTCCTTGGGGTCCCTGTGCTCTGGGGCAGCTCCTGGATCTCTGGGACTTGGAGCTCCCTCCATCTCCTACGCATCTTTAGGGGGCAGATCTGTGGCCCCTCACACACTCTATTGGACGCTCCTATAGAGAAACCTTACATATACAAGCACGTGTACGCACACAGGTGCTCACATGGTGCTCTCATAAGTATGGACTTGGGCACGTTCAACACAGGTCTTAAGGCTGTGGTTGGCACTAAATGCACTGTGATTTATTATCGTGTGATTGTCCAGTAAAACAATGTTAATTTTACATTTCTTCAAGTTGACACAGTGATAGCTTGCTCCTGTTTGTCCTGGTCTAGAAGCAGACTCTTGTTCATCATTGATTGTTTATTTTCGTGGGACCCCCCCCCCCCCCCCCCCACACACACACACACACACACACACACACACACCTTTTGTCTCTTCCTTTCTCTTTCACCTCTGTCTCCGTGTCCGGTCGAAATTACAAAGCATTCAAAAAACAATAACAATAAAGTTTCAAGTATCAGGCATGACATTAAAGCTGATGCTTTGATGCACCACCTGAGAGTAAAATCTGTAAGGCTTTTCACCAGCATTCAGACATTAATTCTGTTTGCTTCACAGCCAGACAGGACATGGAAAAAATAAAATAAAAATAAAAATAACCTCCTGGAGAACCTAAGCAGTGTAAGGATTGACTTCAGGAAACCACATCAGTTAGTCATTAAACGCCCAGATTTTGTGGTCCAACATCTCATCAGAATGAAAATAAATTATAATGCTGATATATTTCTAGGCATGGGGCTCCTGCCAACAATTAATGGGTTACAACACTGAATAAGTCATTTTCCAAATTTTGTGACCATTTGGGCATTAACTCATCACTTGACCTCCAGGCATCATGGAAAGGAGACACAGAACAAGTTAAAATGGTTAGAAATGAAAAGAGGAGCATGGAAATGATTAGTGAATTTGTATTATTGGAGATTAAACCAAGAGAGGACAGATTCCATGTAGGCCCTTTTAAGTAGTTCAGTGGACCATTTGTCATTAATGGACAGGGTGCATTACAATTCTAAGCAACCATCAGATGTCACCAGTGGGTCGTGTCCTGGTGACTATGACGTGTTACCCACACGGGGAAGTATTTCAGCCACATTAGAGCAAATCCGTTATTACAGATGATTAATGCAATGCTCTAGCACCGAGCCTCATTTCACCTCCAGTTGCCAAGTTACTGTTTTTCTTACTAAATTTATTGTCTTTCTTAGCCATTTTACTGGACTCTTAAAAAAAAGAGTATTAAGTATCTTGAACCTATTAGAGTGAACCAAAAGCTAATCCTTTTGGAGAAAAATCTCTAGCACGGTCTCTTTTTCTAATGAAATGCCAGACCTTGTGTGTGAATGCATTATCAAGAAGCCGGAAAACTGAACATGCCGATTCCAAATTAGGTTGCCTGTGTCGATGCAATGGTTCACTTGATGTTAGTGGCAGAAGAGAAAGATGGATGAAGTGCAGTAAGTGAGAGAGATCAAATTAAATGCATGCTAACAACATCTAATGTCCAACTGGGTATCATAAGAAGGCATGCAAACAGGGTGGGGACGGGGGGGATCCCCCCCCCCCCCCCAGTTTCAGATTGACCCCGATCCATCCCCTGCACTAAAGCCAGAAAGAAAACAAAATCGGAGGTTAAGCGCTTGAAGCTCCTTTTTCCAATTGCATTGAATGCAGCATGACGTAAACAAACACCAACTCCAGAGGCGCCAAAGTGGTTGCTGCTAGGATGCAGGATGAAGCAAAAAGACGAACAACAATTACTGCGTTTTTAAAAAAGACCAACAGTGTAAGTAGGCAGGACCGATCTGTCTGTTTATGCATGTTGGTTCTAGTTTCAATACATTATTGTCAGTGTTGGGACTTACTCGTTATAAGTGCCAAAGCCTCATTGCTGACTTTAACAAGTCTCATCTACAAATACGATCCCTCATGAAGTTACTACCTTACACCAGGAGATAGTGGAGATGTGTAATTTTCAGGCTGAGCAAAGTTTGGGAGTTTTTAGAGCTTGAAAAACGCCTCCCGCCGAGAGGCTCCCAGTTGGGGAGAAGAGGAGATGTGCACAGCATGAAGAGCACAAATATTAGATAAGGGTAACCATACGTCCTCTTTCACCCGGACATGTCCACTTTTCACTTTCTGTCCTGGGGGGGGTGGTGCTACATTGATCAAAATGTCAGGTTTTTCATCCAGGAGCAGGGATTGAGTTATGGGGGCTAGTTATCTTTCAGGGAAATATCCAGTTTCTACCTATATTACAGTATTTATGGACTCTTAAGCGCAGCGGGATTCTGTTGCAGACCGCTGATCGTTGGTGCGTCCGGCGCACGATACATTCTCAAGGTGGCCCAACAAAACGTCATTATTAACACATGATCGTTCATATATGTTTAATCCTCAGGTACTCTGTATTTTAATCGTTCCTGACGCGCTCCTCTCATCGTGCGCTGCGGGGATTTCACCTCACCGACGCAGCATCAAACGCGCACTCCGCTTTGCGGTCAGGAGATCCTTTGAGCTGCTCAAAAGTAACTGATGAGGTGAAAAAGTAAGAATTCAGGCAGCAGTTTCGCTGGAGAGTTTAGAGGAGATGCAGGAAGATGAGAAACGGACAGGACAGGAAAATAGTTACATGAAAACAAGAAACCAAAGCTTGAAAGTCAAATGTATGTAGATGTATCTCCACTACACATTTTTTAAAACAATAAGTTATACACAGGTAATATTTATACATCTAATACAATTCAGATCACCTTCAAAACTCAGTCACACACCCAGGGCTGTTTCAAGGCATTTGGGGGGCCAAGGTAAAACGTAAAAAAGGGCAGATGCGTTACATATGGAAGTCAAAGTTTTCCACATAATCATAAAATTCATAGTAAATATAAAATTTAAAAATAGATTTATATATTTATATATAAAAACTTTCCAAATATAATGAAAATTTCTAAATAACATAAAAATATGAAGGAACATCTGTTGGTCAGGCTGAAAAGTTTGGGAACCACTGCTCTAAGTGATACGTGAATATCGTTTTTTAAATAGATTTTATGTGCTGTTTTTTTACGTAGGGCTTTTATGTTTTCTGTAAAGATTGGTATGCTGAAAATCAGTTAATGTTTAAATAAAACATGTTTTGCATAAAGCATGAGGTTTTGGTTCGTAATATATTGGGAGAATAACAAATGACTGATTTGGATAGTGTTGATGAGGCAGAGCTTTGTAGCCAGCGTTCCATTGCACAATGACTTCAAACACGTGTATAAAAGTGTTAGTTTTTACGTAAACCATTGGATGAAATTACACAAACTCACTGAGCTCAAGTCAAGGCTCTTGCAATAGTTTGTGTGTGTGTGTGTGTGTGTGTGTGTACGTGTGTGTGTGTGTGTGTACGTGCGTGTGTGTGTGTGTGTGTGTGTTTGTGTGTGTGCGTGCGTGCGTGTGTGTGTGTGTGTGTGTGTGTGTGTGTGTGTGTGTGTGTGTGTGTGTGTGTGTGTGTGTGTTTGGGTGAGGGTACATTGGAACTTTGTCCCCCCCAGTTTGAAAATCCTATCTGCGCCCTTGATCATAAGCACTTATATGCAAATAACTAAAGGCCATTAAACAAAAGAATGTAATTGTCCCCCATTTAATTAACCTTGTTTAATACTGAAAAAAGATGCATTTGCAACTCTAGTAAAACTTTTGCTCACAAACTATTAATGAATCAATTATGAATAATGAAAAGGGGTTTGACAGTCTTAACCACAATAATCCTGGAAAGTCAAGAAAAGGTGTGGTTTTGAATACAAAGAGCTTTTTTTACAGAGTGTGTTTTGCCCATTTGTGCGAGACAACAACGTCTCCTAAAATAATTTATGGCATGTTTACAACTGAGTAGGCAAACTCGTTGGTGAAAATTAAAGTTCAGTGTACATGCTGCAGGATGAGAGTTAACTCAGGAGGCAAGATGGAAAAGAAATCCAGTTTTTTTGACGGTTCAAAAGCATTTCTAAACACAGCTGGTGATTTTAGAAAAGAAAGAGAACACATTCTATAGCTATTTACCCTTTTTCCGGGAGGTGTGTGTGTGTGGGGGGGGGGGGGGGGGGTTCGCTAAACCAATCTCCATGTGTTATAAGCAGGGGTGCACATAATAGTTTTGGGTTGGTACTCAGGGGAGAACCTATGGTTGTTGCTTGGTCCTCACATTTTTTAATGCACTTAATTCTTAACCCAACTCACAATAAGAACAAAACAGAGTAGCGCGTTGATGATGCAACACATTTTAATTTTGACTGAAAACAATAAGTACAACAGGTACATATTGCCAGCTTAACTTAAACCTTCTAATTTTCAAATAACTTGACTGAATTGTCTGAATGTAAAACACAATGTGTAAACAGCTGCTTGTGTGATGTCAAAAATCAAATGAAATGAATTAAAAAGCACTTAACAAAATTACTATTTCAGAGCACTGAAGTTTTTAAAATGGCATAAATGCCGTTTTTATTTCTACAGACTCCCATCATCCTCATCATCATCCTCACTATCCTGACTGGCTTCCTCCAGTTCACATACAGCAGAGGACAACTTTCTGATGTTCTCTGCTGTTAGTATGTTTATCAACCGCTGGATGATTGAAGTTTTTAGTGCCTATGTAAAAGGCGCTGTTTTTGTCTGCCAGGGTGGGATTTTCACGACATAATCTGCACCACATCTCTGTGCGTTCATCGTTTGTTTGAAGCCAGCCGACCTCCTGCAGCCACTTCTCCACAAATACTCTTTTCTTTTGCGGTTCCGACTCAGTCTGACGTTTTTTTGGAGGCGGAGGAACACCAAAATAATTTCTTAATGAAGCTTGCTTCTTGGACATCTTTAAAATGCTCCAGAAATGTCTTTCTTCCTCCACAAAATCTTAGGTGCGCAAATGCGTGCTACAGCTTTATTTCATTTGCGCATTGTTTATTTTGATAGCGCATGCGCACCTGCGGACCACTTATGTGCACACCTGGTTATAAGGATTTGGAAAAGGCATTCGACCCCATCTCTTGGGGGGCCCAGTAGGGAGAACTTTAGGAGTATGGGGCACCAGGCCCTTTGATACGGGCTGTTAGGTCCTTATATGACCGGTGCCAGAGCTTGGTCCGCATTGCCGGCAGTAAGTCGAGTTTGTTCCCAGTGAGATTGAACTCTGCATGTTGCGGGTATTGTACCGATCTGTCGTGGTGAAGAGACAGCTGAGTTTACGTTCCTACCCTCACTCATGGTCACGAGCTTTGGGCATTGACCAAAAGAAAAGGATCGTGGATACAGATACAAGTGTCTGGGCTCTCCATTAGAGATAGGGTGAGAAGCTCTGTCATCCAGGAGAGACTCGGAGTAGACCCGTTGCTCCTCCACATGTCTCTCAGCTGGCCAGGGAATGCCTTGGGATTCCTCTTGAGGAGCTGGCCCAAGTGACTGGGCCTCTCTGCTTGGGCTGCTGCCCCCGCAACCCGAACCTGGATGAGCAGATACAAATGGAAGGATAGATGGCTGCGTGGATGGAAGTAAATAATGTCTCAAAAAGTCTATATTAAAAATGGATTTATTTTTTCATTATAAGAAATGCAACGTCTTCTTCCATCTGACTGTGAATTTCTTTTCTCCAACTCTCAGAGTGGCGCAGGATGCTCTGGACAGATGTACCAGTCACTTTGATGCTGTGGCCCAAATACGAGGAGAGGCCTTCTTTTTCAAAGGTGATTAAACCTTATAGGAGAAACTGAGCTACATAATGTTCAGGGAGCAACAACATGCTCTGAATTTTACAATAATTGACATTTTTTTCTTTGGGTTATATATTTGCTTATAAAAAGTTTTTATTTCAATAACAATTGTTTTAAACCAGTAACAGGATTTACTAGAAACAAAGATGTCTTCCACCTTCTACTGTTCCTATTAAAGGGATACTTTGCAATGTTTTCATATTTTCAGTCATTTTCTTGAGCCAGTATGTGATAAAATTACTCTTTACAGGGTTAATGAAAGGCTACCCAGAATATTCCACTTGCAGCATCAGAGTTGTCGGTCTGGTCTGTTGGAATTAGAAAAAGATGGAGCTGACATACCTGGTGCTGCAGTCTGGTTCCAGCATGTCTCCTGCATGTTTTAGATCATGAACAGAGCTGATTTGTTTAATTTAGTGATGAGTCCCTTCTGTAGACACAAAGGAAGGCCTCGCGGGGTCACCCATAGAGACAGTGGGGGTCATCGCTGTGTTGTACAAACGAACACTGGGGGGTGCTAAAAGCAAGTCAAACTGCCTAGTCTCTCTTTAAATGGTGATGTCAATATTGAAAGGTGTGGTTCACTTGTTCAATTATTAAATTTGCAGTGGTCTCTAGTAGGAATGAATGCCTTGTGAGTTGTACTCTGGATACATAAAGCCCCGGTGCACCTGTTTCAGGATTTGGAGTCTTACTTCTGATATTTGGACATCTCATCTCTGATTGGCTAACAGAACCACGACTCTACCAATGACTCTGTTTGCTTTCCAACGTGGATGTTTTATCTCCACAAATAAGAAGTCTAAAGGAGTTCTGCTATGTTTTGGAGTTGCAATGCTAACAGTTAGCTTCTACTAGCCGATACACGGGCCGTTTCTCAATGTACGTACTTATCTGAACTTGTGTACTCACCTCCTTGTGAAACGTGATCAACGATGGCCCAAGGACTGTTCCAATCCTAAACGTGTACATCATGGCAAGCTGATGCTCCACCTGAGAGTAAATCTGTAAGACTTGTCACCAGCATTCAGACATCAGTTCTGTTTGCTTCACAGCCAGACAGGACACCGGGGGGAAGAGAGAGAGAGAGAGAAATGGCCGTTATCTGCTATTTCCTGGACACTAAACCAACAACGTCCTTCCCAAACAATTACTAATATGAGCTGGAACGGAACTGAGGTGCTGAGTCACTGCTCTGGCAGCATGTTACAGAAGGAGACCACCATGAGTGTGTAGTCTGATAAAATCTGACTTTCAGGTAAAGCCCATCACTCACACCTGGTCTGTATGTGAAAATAAAGCAGGAGGGAAAATAAGAAAAGAGCCAAATCCCTGGTGAGGGGAGCAAGAACCTGGCAGACACAACGCTGCCCCCCTTCCAACGGGCTCCCCTTGGTCCAAGATATCAGGGTTTTGAGAACAAAAATCTCCAAGGAAGGGATATTGGATCCGATGTGAGAGCTATGAGTTCCCCACTCCCCCCAGAAGGCTACTGATAGGGCCGCCGACTGTCCCAAATGCTGGGTGGAGTGGGAGCAGAAAGAGGAACTCAGGGGACACAAACCTTCTTCAGCTGAGACACATAAAAGAGTTGAGGGAATCTGAGACAGGAGCGTATTACAGTCAGAAGCAGTGGCAGAGCGATCCCATTTTCTGGATTAATCTCTCAGAAACAAGTCATTTATTTCAGCTTGCTCCGATAGTCGGGAGACTCGCGTTTGCTGTCATGTCTTTGCATCTTGAACAAGAGGAAAAACAAATTTGGAAGAAGCAACTGTTTGCAGAGCAGGAGACCATCTCCAGGTCACAGCTCTGCTAGAGGAATGCTTCAAACGTCCTGTTTTCCTGTCATAATAAAAGTCACTGACCTCATTCCCTTCAGAGTTCTCTCAGCTCATTAGGCTACTTCTTTCACATCTTAACGCTGTTGCTCATGTTCTGAAACATTGCCAAAACTTCTACATTTATTCTTCTGCACTGGTTCAAGTTTCTACATCTGATTAATTAGGCTTATTACTGTGAACATGGATCACTCTAAAAAGAAAACACAGTTACCGATTTGCACTTTTACGGTTTTCCTCTTGCATATCAGTTGGCCAATGGGAGCCCATTATTCCTACCATGCCACTCACCTGGAAATGTGTCTGGGAAAATCATATGAATGAACCAAAGTCAGCCATGATACCAATTATGTTTTTTAATCAGCTTGTATTATTTTAAGTGTTTAGTTTGTGACTTTTGAACCATTTAATCAGAATCATGTTGTAGTTTTGCTCAAAGTTAATGAAAAGTCTGTTTGATTTCGCTATCATCAGCAACTTGCTAGCTTATTTTTTTTTATTTTCTTGAGGTAATCTGCTAAGGTGCAGCATTACAAAATGATTCCTGTAGACTGAAGCATCGTTCCTTACAGACCTCATCGGGAGCTGTGATTGTTCCGCTGGAATGAAGTGTTAGGAAAACACAAACTACTGATGTTTGATGTAAATAGGTTGGGGTTGGGGTTAGGGATACAGATGAACAAGAGACAAATAAATGGACGAAGACAGAACTGAGGAGAAGATGTTGAAAGTAAAAGCTTTTCTTCTAACTTCATGTTGTGCAAAATCTCTAATTCACTTCCTGCAGGGAAACACTTTTGGAGACTAACGCGAGAAAAGCACCTGGTGTCCCTTCGTCCTGCTCAGATCCATCGCTTCTGGAGAGGCCTTCCTCCTAACTTGGATAGTGTGGATGCCGTGTACGAGAGGCCAGGAGACCACAAAATTGTATTTTTTAAAGGTGAAAATCACGTTTTAGGTATTTGGTTTACGTAAGCTCTATGTTTTGTTTTTAATGTTGTTTTTGTTTGCTCATTTAATTAGGTCAGAAGTACTGGGTGTTCAAAGACAATAATGTAGAGGAAGGTTATCCTCGTCCAATCAGTGACTTTGGACTGCCAGTGGATGGAGTGGACGCAGCTTTTGTTTGGCTCCACAATGACAAAACCTACTTCTTTAAAGATAACAACTACTGGCGCTATGATGACCACTTCAGACGGATGGACTTGGGGTTTCCTAAAGACACCATGCTTTGGAAGGGGCTGCCGCTACAGCTGGATGACGCCATGAGATGGTCTGATGGTGAGAATTTTTTTTTCATTTTTCTTAATGTCGATTTGTTCTAAAAATGTTTGACTCGGGTTTTGGGGAGATAAAAAAAGCTGTCCCACACCCCGCTCAGCTCATTTTTCAGCTTTTACAAAGGTGCTCAGACTAAAGTTCATCAGTTTATCCAGTGTGTTTGATTTCTATCTAGTCCAGTAGCGCCGCTGGCTGAAACAGTAAAACATTAACAGCATTAATGAAAGAGGTTGCAAAATATCTGTAAACATGAGCAATAGTTCTCATTTTGAGTCTCGTTTTTGTCTGTGGAAGTTTGAACGTGTTGAAAACCTTTGAAACCCAAACTCTGGCTCCGAATGATGCATAACTAAACCTTAAACCGTTTTCATTAGCTTCT
Organism: Nothobranchius furzeri; assembly: GCF_043380555.1. Taxonomy (NCBI): domain Eukaryota; kingdom Metazoa; phylum Chordata; class Actinopteri; order Cyprinodontiformes; family Nothobranchiidae; genus Nothobranchius; species Nothobranchius furzeri. The sequence continues at coordinate 46,963,114 of NC_091746.1, read as the reverse complement.
CGGTTTGTTGCAGGGAATATGAGTCAACTTTGGGAGGGATAAAAATAAAACAAGTAAATCGCAAACACATTGAAACATAATGAAATAAAGACCTTTTGCATGCTAGTCTGTAAATTGATGCAGAGAACACATTTACAAATAAATGTGGCCATCAAATGGGGAAGAACTACGTGCCAGCCTGGGACTCTAACCACTGGACTACTGAGTCTGTTACAGAACAATAGTTGCCTAACCAGGGGCACCCCCAGACATTTTTCATAAGGTTGGCCTCACAGCGCCAAAGAAAATGTTGGGGTGGCACACCAAATTGGTCCATTTGGTAACTCTGGGAGAGTTTACCCTGTGGAGATGCATTGCATTGTTCTTTTATTCTTTTTCAATAAAAAAAGAACAATTTATATCCCAAACACTTAATTACACATTTGAGAAACACATACATTTCAGAAAAATACATTTCAGTTTTTTATGTTATTTAAAAATATATTTTAGAATTTTGTATTTCAGTTTAGTTCACCTGTCGCTGTCTTCATGAAGAACTATGGAGATATAAACTTTTTTAATAGTGAGCAGCAGAAACTTATAATTTTTTTATTCTGATTATTTCTGTACTCAATAATTGTGTATATCTTTTATTGTGTTTTACATTCATTTATTGAAAAATAAGATGAATTTATAGTTTGATTGAACATTAATATGATTTATTAACACTGGTCTTTCCTGGGGGGCCAGCAATTTTCTAGGGGTGGCCATGGCCCCTCTGTGCTTAACATACATATTCTGAGCTGGTCATTACGTGCACCATTGTAGACAGGCAGCATGGTTCTTTCAGCTGTGTTTTGTTCCTGATGCAGAAGTAATTTGTCATAATATCCACAGAATATCCAGGTTTCAGAACTGAGACCACCAGCGAAAGGGAAAGGAGAAATGACTGATGTAGTAGTAGTTTTCATTCAGGCATTTTCAGGAAAATTCATAAATGCAGCCAAAATCTGGTTTGGGGGTTGGTTCATGAGGAAATAAAAATATCACATTGTAAAAAGCTCAAAAAGTGGATTTTCTATGATATGGCCCCTTTAACATTACTTAGTGTGTTACTAAGCTTTAATAAACTATTGAATACAACATTAATGATTTTGATGAAGACATATATTTTAGCTTCATATTGTAGTGGTAGCTGTCTTAAAATTAAATCCAAGCCAAGCTCACGCTTTGTGTTACAGATGACATTTTACTTTTTTGACAAATAATATCAATGTTCTTTTATGTATGCAAGGGTGTATTTGTAAAATATCCAGATGAAAAAAAAATGCATAAAGCAGGATACTACATGCACACACACACACACACACACACACACACACACACACACACACATCAGATAACTATACAAAGCCTTCTGTTGTCTTGGAAGAGGTGTTGAGTCTGGCATTAGAGACCTTTTATAAGCTAGCTGCTCAGCTTTAAAGACCCCAAACTTTTCCAATTACAGACACTTGGTCAGTCTATCATAACGCGTTTGACCTTTACATGGTGAACAGTGGAGAGCTGCGTCGGCCGTCATGAATGCACAAGTTGGCCCTGTTGAGCGTGGTGGGCTCACAGGGAGCATATATTTCAAAGCAATGGCTAATACAAGGTGACAAGTTCCCCAGTCTAATCAAGGAGGTCAGCATTTCTTCAGCTTTGACCTGTTCACCCAAATCAGTCTGTAGGAGCCAATATTGTTTTGGTTTACATTATATTATGGTCTAAGTTCGTTTTGATAATGTCTCATATATATTTCGGTTTATTGCACTCTGGTTTATATTTCTTTTGACCACTGGTGTCACTGTGGAGCCTATATAGGTGTCAGGGTGGCAGTGCACTGGCGTTTTTGGTTGACGGGAGGTCACACGATTTTTACCGCTTCATTTGGTTTCATTCCATAACTAATTTGCCGTTGTAATTTTCATCATTTTCATTACCTTGACAAGATATCGCTATTCTGGAACCTGCATAATTGTGATTGTCAACATCTTCAGTAAATGGGATAATAAACCCAAGCCCGCTTGCCGCCTGGACAATAGTGTTGAAGCGAGTCATTGCCTCCACCAGCACCCGAGGGTGACTAAAAGTGGTCCATTCTGACTTGTTCCTACTGATCTATTGCTTATTGCGCCAGCGTAAAAATAATGTCCCCTCCATGCTGCACCAGGTGTGAAAGTTTCATCTGACTTCTTTTTAAGACAGGAATGCATTCAGATCTCAAGTCGGCTTTAGTTTTTATTACTGCCACCATCAAACTCTTTAATCAGCACAATCAGAGTCAAAGTTGCAGTCATTCCATTTCAAGATGGCCTCCACAGCCAATGAACACTTCTTAAACTCAAATATGGCCACAGCTCAGTCATGTTTATTGATACTGAGCTAGAATTTGGTGTCATGTTGTTTTCCACAGCACATGTTGGGGGCATTGCACATCATAATTAAAGAGGGACTGCACACCATCAGAAAACGTAACTCCACCCCAAGATTTGGAAAATGCTATGAAAGTGGGCGTTGCCAGGAGGCACAGAGTGGCATGGCCAAGTGTGGGGAATTTCCATCCCGGTAGGGAGGGGGAGAGAGAGGAGACTGTACCAGCCCCAGTCAATCACAAATTTTAAATGCAGTAGCTGCTGTTCTGCCACAGGGGGCAGCACTAAGACTTTTTTTAGACCTAGTTTCTAGATTTAATCAAGTTTACACAAACATGTAAAAAATGCACAGAAACAGAAAGATTGCATTTGTAAAGATCCAATTATACAGTTTATAAGCAAAAAAAAGTTATTGTGGGGCTTAGTTACTCTTTAAATCATTATTTTTTAATTGGTTTATTTATTCTGAACAAAAATAAGAGATTGGATTGCCACAGTTGCAATCAAAAACAAAACAAATATATTTGGAAAAGGTTAGAAAAGTGACTTTTACAACACCTTTACTCAAGGTAGATTAGTAATTCAAACAATATTAAAGTAATATGCAAGGAGCACAGTTCTGGTGATCCTTTCAGTTTCCTGTTTTCAGCTGAAAAGGAGTGGTCTTCTGCTGATGAGACAGACCATCTGCTTCAAAGTTCAACATGTTATGGATCAGAGATGCTGTTCTGCAGACCGGAGGTGGAACTGTTGCCCTTCTGTCTGTCTCAAATCAGCCTTCACATTATCGTCTAACATCAACAACACATACTGAGTATGCCATTTGCTTTGTATTCTTTTGTTACTGAATGTTATTGATGCAAATAAATCTCCAGCTTAACACAAAAAGAGACATTAGAATGTTGTTCTAACATGCAAAAAGATGACAAGAATAGTTGTTGTTGAATTTCTCTGACAGCCTTGGTACAGTAGCTGTTTGAAATTGTCCTTATTTTCTATATTCAGGGGGTAGCTACTTTTGCAGGAGCGTTTTATCCATCTTCCAGGCTGTGTTTGCTCTGAGAGACTTTGCTGTGTGAGCACCATCATCACTCAGACTGCAGCCTGCAGTTTTACGGCTGACTGCTAGCCGAAGCCACGACTCTGTTGTTTTCTACGCTCATCTGTTGTCACTGAACTATTCAGCATGAAAAACGTTTCACGGTGGCATCACAGGTGCTGCCTTCTGTTTGTGTACAATTAAGCTGGTTCCAGAATATGATAATTGTCTGTGAAGTTTCTAAAAAAACAAACCACAGAGGCCGTCTCACCACCAGATGGATGACAGATGTATTGTTTTCCACCATAATTACCACAAATTGGTTTATAGTTTTTATGATATATGATCAACTACTGACAGAGTGGTTGACTGTTTCTAGCAAAGGTCGTTACCAACAACTGATGGCCCCCCTCAAGCATCAATCAGCCTATTGTGACCTTTTATTTATCGAGTCAGAGGTGGTCCGTATTGTGCCTGAGGAAGTGTGTGAGGATTGTGAGAAGCAAATCCATCTGGAGCTTTTCACAAAATATAACAAAAATGAGCTTTTATTTGTCTGTTTCACCATTTAAAAAATGGTCGTGAATTACAGAAAGTCTTGCAGATGCTAATGTGCATCACAAGTGTTGCCTTTAAATTCTTGTTTGGGTGGTTATTTTGTCTCTCTCCTTCATGCCCGTATATCTCTCCTCTCCCTCGTTCCTAAACACTCCTGGTTCTCTAAAGGTGTCGAGCTTTATGGTAGGAAGTGAGGCAATTCGATCATTACTGAGCCCGTCACGCTCGAGTCTGCCGTGTCAGGAATGTTTACAGAGTATGTGAATCTATACCTGTAAAACATTCTGTTCTTATCCCTCCTATAAAACGTTGTGTACCTTCTATAAAACTCAGGCAGTTGGTGTGTGTGTGTGTGTGTGTGTGTGTGTGTGTGTGTGTGTGTGTGTGTGTGTGTGTGTGTGTGTGTGTGTGTGTGTGTGTGTGTGTGTGTGTGTGTGTGTCTCCCATGTAATTATCTGTGACATTTGCTTTGCATATCTCACAATGATTAGATTTTATTAAGCTGTTCAAAATAAGTTCCAATAAATTAAAAAAATCATCAAAAAGAGAAAATTCAGAGCAATAAAAATGTTCAGTTTTCCTCAAGAAGTTGTAATATATTATTATTTTGCACACAGATGCTATGTAAGAACTGGGTTTTCATGAGATTGTAACAAACTCAATGGAACATGAGTCAGAGCAAGAAAATCTCACTAAGCGGTCGGGGAACTTGGTGCAAGCTGCAAACGTCCGTTTACAGAGCTGGTAAAAAGAGTTTAAGAGGCACATAATGGTGGATAGCGACAAAATGCAGCTTGTGCCTGAAGGAGATATAAAAACAAATACTATGATATAAATCATTGACAAATAAATGGATGCGCCCCATTTTATAGCATTAAATGGGAAGCATGCGTGTGAGCGGCTGTTCCAGAGTTCCACTGCGTTGTAAAACTTTCATATTTGACTGATCCTGACATTTGATCTGACACTGGAATCAGTCCCTAGATGCTGGAGTAAAAGGTTACCTTCTGTTACTAATAGTGAGTCAGGTTCCTGAAGTGAAGGCATTGTTTACGAAGTATTTAATAAGAATATTCATTCAAAAAATTGATCAGAAACCATCCATCCATTTTTTTCTGCTGATCAGGTGCTGGATTGTTGGGGAAGCGTTTTCAGGAAGAAAATCAGACATTCCGCTTAATGCATTCCAACACTAGAGACGAATTATAAGTCCTGGGTCTGCCCTGGGGTTTACCTTCAGTAGGACATGAATGGAGAACTTCCAATGTAAGGTGACCAGGAGGTTAGTTGTCTCCCTGTCAGTTTATATAAACATAGTAAAAACACGGCCTAAAAAAGTAGAACTGAAATTAAAAAAAAGGTCACAGTAATAATTCGCTGGACCTCCGTTGGCTGTGGTTACGACACACATTCGCTGTGGCGTTGTTTCCATAAGCTTCTGTAATGTCACAAGATGTATCTCCATCCAGTGTTGCATTAATGTTTCACCAAGGTCTTGCATTGATGATGGTAGAGTCTGACTGCTGCTCAAAGTCTTCTCCAGCACATCCCAAAGATACTCAATGAGGTTAAGGTCTGGACTCTGTTGTGGCCAATCATGTGTGAAAATGATGTCTCATGCTCCCTGAACCACGCTTTCACTATCTGAGCCTGATGAATCCTGGCATTGTCATCTTGGAATAACCTGGTCATTCAGGATATTCAGGTAGTCAGCTGCCCTCATTCTTGGAGCACTTCCTGCTGCTGAACCTAGACCTGATCAACTGCAGCAACCCCAGATCATAGCACTGCCTCCACAGGCTTGTACAGTACGCACTAGGCATGATGGGTGCATCACTTCATCTGCCTCTCTTCTTACCCTGATGCACGATCACTCTGGAACAGGGTCCATCTGGACTCATCTGATCACATGACCTTCTTCCATCGCTCCAGAGTCCAACCGTTTTGCTCCCTAGCAAATTGAAGCCTTTTTTCCAGTTTACTTCACTGATTAGTGGTTTTCATACGGCTACACATCTGTTCAATCCCAATCCCTTGAGCTCTCTTCATTTTGTGGGTGTGGAAATATTCTTACTTTCACTTTCAAACGTAGCCTTGAGTTCTACTATTGTTTTTCTTTGATTTGATTACAGCGATTGTTTAAGTGATCGCCAATAACGATCATTCGGGATTTTTTTCAGGCCACATTTCTTCCTCGAAGATGATGGGTCTCCACTATCCTTCCAGTATTTAATAATGCGTTGGACAGTTCTGAATCGTTTCTGCAATCTCTTTAGATGTTTTCTCTGCTTGGTTCATGCCAACGATGTGACCCTTCTCAAACAGACTAACATCTTTTCCACAACCACCAGATGTGTCTTTCCACATGGTTGTTTAAGAAATGAGACGCAACTCAGTGCACCATTTGTTGCCAGCTGAAAGATAATCACCCATGCAGTAATTATCTAATATGTACCTTTAGGCAGTGTATTAATTATGTTTTTTGACCCACTAGAGATGTGTTATGGTGGATGTTTCTTAAGAAACAAACCAACTTTTGTTGTTGCTGCAAACTTTGGGTAGAGGGTGTTAAGACACAAGTTTAATGATTTTAAAGTAATGGTTCCATTATTGAGGCTGATTTATAATCAAGTAAAGTCTCTTTCCCACTTTGAGTGCAGCTGAAACTGTTCAAGTGGAGAGGAGGAGAGTGTGTCTGATTAAGCTCTGATAAAACACTCATAGCTGGATAAACATGTATAAAATTAGCTATTTTGCAGGAAGTTTTCAGTCCTAATTTCAGGAAACTCTCAGGAGAAGGAAGCAGCATCCCTTTGATTCCATGCATCAACACCTCGTCAAACGGGTGGAAGTTTATTTTCAGGTCAGGCCTATCTCTGATTTATCTTCAGCTCGTCTCCAAGTTCTGTGATGTGAGAAAAAACAGGCCAAGTACAACAGAAGTTGGTGTGAAGTCCTACATTTATAGAAGGACCTATTAGCAACACATCATTTTACTGTAAAAGTTAAAAAATCATCAAGAATATCTAAAAAAAAAAATCCCACGAATCTCAGCTGTGATTCTGTAAACTTTGTAGATATTGGATTTAATTGGTCTTATTGATTGGTGCAGCATCATGGAGAGGAACTCTGTAAGACGAAGATATTATGAGCATGACAAAGAAGTTAAATTTCCCCTCAAACCAATTAGTCAGCTCTTCTTTCAGTTGTCACCGAGTCCCTTACTGGAATTCCAAACAAATGTCAAACAGAGACCGACTTCATTAGTGGCGTTCATTAAAAAGCCCCAAACACACATCCAGCGCCGGAGTGAGCCGTCTTATAGAAGAATGGGATTTTATCCCTGTATATTGTGTGCAGAACCTCACAGCCTTCATCCAGGTCCACAAACACATTGCTCATGCTAATAGCTCATTATGTACACTGAGCTAACAAGCACATTTCCTTCTTGGGATAATGGCCATTTTCCTCTCATTACTTTTCAGATTTTTTTTGCCCCAAATCAGCTTATAATGTTGTTAACACTCATTTTGGGGTCATTTTTTCCCTCGCCTTTCTGTGAGGCTCACTAACAATGCCTCAGAAATCCTGCCCACTGGAGTTTTAATATGGAAAATGCTGTTTGGTCAGCACTAAAGCAGGAGAAAAGTTTCCACCTAATGTGAAGTTTGTTGTTTCTTTGCTTTGTCTAACACACAAAATGATACTCAGCTGTCTCTGTCTCCGAAGGCTCGTCCTATTTCTTCAAGGGGAAGGAGTACTGGCGAGTGCCTGGCAGCGACATGGAGGTGGAGGCAGGATACCCCCGCCTCATCGCCAAGGACTGGCTGCACTGCACTGAGATGCAGTCGGACTCTCCGGACTCAGAAACCAAAAGCACGGAGACGAGGGTCAACGAGCATCACCACCCGGACCACGCGGAGAACGGGTTTGAAGTGTGCTCCTGCACCTCAGACACAGCCTCACCTTTGGGGACACATCTCTCCACGTCCCCCACCTGGCTTCTGACTCCTTTCTGGACGCTGTTACTGACCCTCTGCTCTGAACTGCTATAATGGTTCTGGAGAAGGACTTTTTGAATGAAGGGCCACTGACTGCTCAGCCAAAACAAACTGAAAGAATTAGTTTATATAATTACAGGGCTTTTTCTTCTGTTTGAACTTTGGACTGGGGGGGGTATTATTTATTTGTAATGTTGTTTTAATCATTTAAAAGGCCAGTTCAGCCAGTTTTACAAACTTTGGTTTAACTCTTAAATATGTAAACGGTCTCATGTTCATTGGTAGGGCTGACTACTTATTAGCTGTTTCCTCAAACATATTCAGTTATATGAATATGAGCTTGTTAATTAGACTCTGTTTGGATTTAAGAGTATTCACTTAAAGGCTTAAAGACATTTTTGGAAATAACTATTTATTTATAGAGTTAAGTATCGAGCGTCGATTGGAACCGGGACTCATTTTCAGTTTTCCCAGAGTCGTTGAAATTTTTTTATTCCGATTCCTAGTTGTGATACCGAGTTCGCCAACTGGAAGAACAAGCCGTTGAATACCAACGAAGAAGAATTTGCTGAAAGTTTTTGCTTTACTGAATTCTAAAGTTTGGATTCATTTTAACCCTCTCAGGCTCAAAATTAGTTTTGATAAAAGGATGAACAACGAAGTCCTTCAGAGGTACTTCTGAGTTAAAAAATGCTCATGAAATACATATGTGGAGTAACCAGGTAGGTAGGTTTTAACGTTGCAAATCTGCAATGCTTGCCTCCAGAGGGTTAAAAAGTTTAGATAAGTAAAATTAATGGAGAAGTTCCGACTATTTCATCAAGACAGACCTATGGTTAGCTGGCTCAGCATGAAACGTTTTTGAATCCGCCTCCTGAAAGAATCAGAATTAAGAATTGCAAGGAGCCAGAATCCAAACAAGGAACTGGAATTGGAACGGGAATCGTTCAAAATGAAAATGATGCCCAACCCTACTAATTACCTAGAAATAGGGATGCTTTCGTCCAATAGTGTGATTTAAGAAAGATCAGAATCGGGTGAAAAAGCTCAGATTTACCTTTTAAAAATCACTCATGACTTTTTAAAAGCTGCCTGAGATTGAGATTTTCAGATGGATGAACAATGGCTTAGAATTTTTTTTTTCAATAAGTTCCTCTACATCAATATTATTTGTTTCTTATACAAAAACAACACAGTATTGTCACACAATTTACAGCAGGCAGGGATTCAGACACCAAGATGTAGCTGTTAGCAAACAGGCTAACATAGAGCAAACGTGTATTTTAAACTGGACAGCAAAGTCAGAGCTACAGTCACTTGTAATGTGTGCATACTGGGTATTCAATGTCCAAGGAGGGACACAGCTCCATGATTCGCTGCCTTCACAACAGACTACTTTTGCATTTGACTTTTCCCTTCGGACATCAACAAAGCCATTCACTGGCTTCCATTAATTCCCACATTTCCACTGACAGTCTCAGTTCACTGTGAACTCAGACAAAAACACAGAGCCAGCTGACTGAGAAAACTACGATAATCAACAAAGAGAAATTACCAACAGTCTGCAAATCATCGGGGTTTGTTAAGTCTGCTGCAGCACCCAAGATGCCCCAGTAGCTACAGGTGTTTTTCAGGGAAAATTTAGCCTGCCTACCGATTACCGAGGCTCTGTGTGCCTGCCTTGTTATGGGAACATGCATCACTCAACAACTTGAAATTTGAACAAAGTAGCTACTTTTACATATGTTCAATATATAAACACAGTTTTAATCAGTGTACATCCTACACAAGTGAAAAAGTTTCCCTTCGTATTATAACGCTTTCCTGAAAAGTATCGGACTCGGAATCGGATTGGAAGCAAAAGTATTTTGGCTTAGGCCAGTACCTCACAGCTTTGTGACTGCTGTGAGTTGCAAGAATTCTTTCCCAGAACATTTTTAGGATATTAAGAAAAGTTTCATTCTTTCAAAATGATGATTTGACATTTGTGTGTCCTGAGTTGTTTCATTTTATTTTAGCACAAATATTGTGTTAAAAATACATTATGTTGTGTCAATCTCATTTCCCTATCTGGCCTTGGACAGTTTTAGTCCCCACCATTAGCTCTTTATTTTACACACTTTTTATGCTATTTAACAAAATGCTTTATTTGTCCCAAATCATCATTCCAGTTTTGTTGGTTTTACTTAGTTTAATACCTTGTTTTCTTTCATTTGGCAGCTTCTTTAACTTATAGGTTCACAGTGTCAACTCTCATATGTCACATAAAAAATAACTCCAAACATTTAGGTCCATCAGTGAAGAAGAAACAAAGACCATGACTGTGAATACTCCTAAATAACACTGAGACAAAGGAGCCAGGGATTATTAGTCAGTCTTCACACGCATTACTTGTTGTAAAACTGCAACAACAAAAAAACTATGTTACATTCTTTTATTAGCTGCCAGTCAGATCTTAGGTACCTGGGATAGATGGAAAACATTTATTAAAATGTCACGCTGTTGCTCGGAGCAGAGGTTGGAAAGCAAACAGCTTCTCAGTAGATTGTTCTGCTGGGGTTTTAGGTGGACTACTGCAAATATCACATATGGCCACGGATAAAATTTAGGTCAACTGTTCCCAAAGGAAGAGGTCGGGATTGTCATTGAGCCCAATATAGACTAAAATCAGGGTGAAGAGTGACATTTGAAGTCAGTGTAGCGAGACACAGCGTTGACTGACATGGCAGCAGCTGCATTTGCAGGTGAGCACAAAGCACCTGGGGGATGTGGTGCAAATGGAAGGTTAGTTTTACAGGTGAAAGGCCCCATGGGATCCAGGCAAGAAAACACATGAGTGGTGTTCTAGATGTCCACAGGTAGACGAGTGATATTTAGGCTGGTAAATGGGGAGACAGGTGAACAAAGCCGTGAAAATGTTACTCTGGGGAGTTTTGGGGGGGGGGATATGACAAATGAATGTTAGAAAGTTCAAATCCAACACTCTTCCGGTTGTTTGGCACCATTTTTCTTGCTTTAAATCCTTTACAAGCTACACTCAACAAAAATATGAATGCAACACCTTTGTTTCTGCTCCGATTTTTCATGAGATGGACTTAAAGATCTAAAATTCATTCCAGAAACACAATATTACCATTTCTCTCAAACATTGTTCACAAATCAGTGCGCTTCTGCTTTGCTGAGATAATCAATCCCACCTCACAGGTGTGCCACATCAAGATGCTGATCCGACATCATGAGTAGTGCACAGGTGTACCTTATACTGCCCACAATAAAAGGCCACCCTGGAATGTGCAGTTTAGTCCCACAGCAAAATGCCACAGATGCCACAAGCATTGAGGGAGCATGAAATTGGCATGCTGACAACAGGAATGTCAACCAGATCTGTTGGTCGTGCATTGAATGTTCATTTCTCCACCATAAGCCGTCTCCAAAGGCGTTTCAGAGAAAATGACAGTACATCCAACCGGCCTCACAACCGCAGATGACGTGTATCCACACCAGCCCAGGACCTCCACATCCAGCAAGTTCACCTCCAAGATCGTCTGAGACCAGCCACTCAAACAGCTGCTGAAACAATTGGTTTGCATAACCAAACAATTTCTGCACAAACTGTCAGAAACCGTCTCAGGGAAGCCCAACTGCATGCTCGTCATCCTCATCGGGGTCTTGACCTGACTCCAGCTCGTCGCCGTAACAGACTTGAGTGGGCAAATGCTCACATTGGATGGCGTCTGGCACGTTGGAGAGGTGTTCTCTTGACGGATGAATCTCGGTTTACATTGTTCAGGGCAGATGGCAGACAGCGTGTGTGGCGTTGTGTGGGTGAGCGCTTTGCTGATGTCAATGTTGTGGATCGAGTGGCCCATGATGGTGGTGGTGGGGTTATGGTATGGGCAGGCATCTGTTATAGACGAAGAACACAGGTGCATTTTATTGATGGCATTTTGAATGCACAGAGATACCGTGATGAGATCCTGAGGCCCATTGTTGTGCCGTACACCCATGAACATCACCTCATGTTTCAGCAAGATAATGCACGGCCCCATGTTACAAGGATCTGTACACAATTCTTGGAAGCTGAAAATGTCCCAGTTCTTGCATGGCCAGCATACTCACCGGACATGTCACCCGATGAGCACGTATGGGATGTGCTTGACCGGCGTATACGACAGCGTGTACCAGTTCCCACTAATATCCAACAACTTCGCACAGCCATTGAAGAGGAGTGGATCAACATTCCACAGGCCACAATTGACAATCTGATAAACTCCATGCGAAGAAGATGTGTTGCACTGCATGAGGCAAATGGTGGTCACACCAGATACTGACCATTTCTGAGTCCCCAGACCCCCAATAAAGCAAAAAAAAAACTGCCCATTCCAGGGTGGCCTTTTATTGTGGGCAGTATAAGGTACACCTGTGCACTACTCATGATGTCAGATCAGCATATTGATATGGCACACCTGTGAGGTGGGATGGATTATCTCAGCAAAGCACAGGTGCTCACTATCACACATTTAGACTGATTTGTGAACATTGTTTGAGAGAAATGGTAATATTGTGTATCTGGAATGAATTTTAGATCTTTAAGTCCATCTCATGAAAAATCGGAGCAGAAACAAAGGTGTTGCGTTTATATTTTTGTTGAGTGTAGTTTGGTATTCCATGCCACCATGAGAGCTCATATTGGTTTGGTTATTGTTTGTTTATTTTGGTAACCAATATGGATTTATTGTGAGTCCATATTTCTTTGATGAGGTGACAACTTTTAGAGCATCCCAGGCTCCTAGAGGTGACGTCCATCTCAGCTCTCACAACGCAGCAGATTTATTATTGCTGCTGAAATATTAACCTACACTTTAAATAATGATGGATACATTTGAGTCCAGATGTTCCGTGGTTGTCGCAAACCAAGTGGACTGTGTATATATCAAGCTGTGTTTTTTAATGTAAAATATTTTTCTAGAAAAGAGTAAATAAAGAGTATTGATGATTTGTTGCTGTCAACCCGTGTTTCAAGATGAATGAAGGTAGGCTTAAAGACATTAATGTCTGTCTCTTTGGGGGCTTTTTTGAGTCTGTTTTTCCTTAAACGTCAATCATGCTGTACATGATTATTGTTTGTCTGTTTTGGAAATGTGTATGAGTCTAAAGGTTCCTGAAAACCCTCAGTTTGGGAAAACAGAGTTTACAACATATAGGATCGATTAGCTAACCACTAGTCTGATTAGAGTCTTAAAAAAGGTATATTTCTGCCATGTTAAAATGGTCTAATCTCTAAACTTTCAAATAATTCAATGTGTCAGTCTTTTATAATTCTCCAGTTTTGCATTTTTTATTCAATTTGGAGGAAAAATCCAGAAATTCCTGCTGGATCTGACCTCTAAATGCCCTGAAATGGCATTCCTTTACTGCTGCTGATGATATTCTTGCTTGGGAAATAAACTAAATTACAGCCACAAAACCTTTTTGAAAAATCATAATGAAAATTTTGTTCAGATTTTTACAGTTTATTCGGCTCTGTTTTTATGGTGTTTTGTGTCACAATTTCTCCAAAGGGAGGTTGTTTGGGAATCTACCATGGTAGTAATTATTTAGAATATTTAAGTACCTGATAAAGTCATAACTGGTGTTCAGCAAGGCTAAAGAATATGTTAATCCCACAGTGGAGAAATTCACGTTAGGGCAGCACATATACGTAGAGAATAAAAGTATAATCCTGGTAAAAACATGCACACAGCAGGCTTTGGTGAAATAATGGTCTCCAATAATGGAATAAAAATTAGAAACTGCACAGAAACGATACATACTGTACATCCAATTACAGGTGAAACTCTAACAATTAGAACATGGTGTAAAAGTTAATTTGTCAGTAATTCAACTTGAGATAGACTCGTTACATGCAAAGCCAGATATTTCAAAACTTTGTTATACAGGTCCTTCTCAAAAAATTTGCATATTGTGATAAAGTTCATTATTGTCTGTAATGTACTGATAAACATTAGACTTTCATATATATTAGATTAATTACACACAACTGAAGTAGTTCAAGCCTTTTATTCTTTCTAATATTGATGATTTTGGCATACAGCTCATGAAAACCAAAATTCCTATCTCAAAAATTTAGCATATTTCATCTGACCAATAAAAGAAAAGTGTTTTCAATACAAAAAAAAAGTTAACCTTTAAATAATTATGTTCAGTTATGCACTCAATACTTGGTCGGGAATCCTTTTGCAGAAATGACTGCTTCAATGCGGCGTGGCATGGAGGCAATCAGCTTGTGGCACTGCTGAGGTGTTATGGAGGCCCAGGATGCTTGGATAGTGGCCTTAAGCTCATCCAGAGTGTTGGGTCGTGCGTTTCTCAAATGTCTCTTCACAATATCCCACAGAGTCTCTATTGGGCCATTCCCATCTGTACCGGGTCGGCCCGGGCCGGGTAGCGTAGGTTGTTTACATATCTGGGTGGCCTGGTATTTTTCTGGGCCAACCAAGGCTCATTCTCAGCCCTCTTCTCAAGGGGGTCTGCTTCAGACCGACCAGGGCCAACACACCCACTGCTGACAGCAAATTCACACCTTCCATTAGAGCAAGCCTCTGATTGGTGGGTAGAATCAGCCCACATGGGCTTAAGGCAAGGATGCGTGGAAACAACCGGGCCAGGCTGGGGCCGACTGGGGCTACCTGGCCCGGCACTGTGAGCAGGTGCCAGGTCATGCTGAAAAATGAAATCTTCATCTCCATAAAGCTTTTCATCAGATGGAAGCATGAAGTGCTCCAAAATCTCCTGGCAGCTAGCTGCATTGACCCTGCCCTTGATAAATACAGTGGACAGACACCAGCAGCTGACATGGCACCCCAGACCATCACTGACTGTGGGTACTTGACACTGGTTTTCAGGCATTTTGGCATTTCCCTCTGACCAGTCTTCCTCCAGACTCTGGCACCTTGATTTCCAAATGACATGCAAAATTTTCTTTCAGCTGAATAAAGTACTTTGGACCACTGAGCAACAGTCCAGTGCTGCTTCTCTGTAGCCCAGGTCAGGTGCTTCAGCCACTCTTTCCAGTTCAAAAGTGGCTTGGCCTGGGGAATGCGGCACCTGTAGCCCATTTCCTGCACACGCCTGTACACGGTGGCTCTGGATGTTTCTACGCCAGACTCAGTCCACTGCTTCCACAGGTCCCCCAAGGTCTGGAATTGGTCGTTCTCCACAATCTTCCTCGGGGTCTGGTCACCTCTTCTTGTTGTGCAGCGTTTTCTGCCACACTTTTTCCTTCCCACAGACTTCCCACTGAGGTGCTTTGATACAGGACTCTGAGAACAGCCTATCCATTCAGAAATTTCTTTCTGTGTCTTGCCCTCTTGCTTGAGGGTGTCAATGATGGCTTTCTGGACAGCAGTCAGGTCGGCAGTCTTACCCATAATTGCGGTTTTGAGTAATGAACCAGGCTGGGAGATTTTAAAAGCCTCAAGAATGATTTGCAGGTGTTTAGAGTTAATTAGTTGATTCAGATGATTAGGTTAATAGCTCGTTTAGAGAACCTTTTCATGATATGCTAATTTTTTTAGATAGGAATTTTTGGTGTTCATGAGTTGTATGCCAAAATCATCAATATTAGAAACAATAAAGGGCTTGAACTACTTCAGTTGTGTGTAATGAATCTAATAAATATGAAATTCTGATTATCAGTACATTACAGAAAATAATTAACTTTATCACAATGTGCAAATTTTTTGAGAAGGACCTGTAATTGTGATGATTGTGGTTTTACAGCTTATGAAAACCCCACATTTAAAATATCAGACAGAATATTGTGAAAAGGTTCAATATTCTAGACTTAAAGTGTCACATCCATCCATCCATCATCTAAATCCGCTTATCCATGCAGGGTCGTGGGGGGCTGGTGCCTATCACCAGCAATCTTTGCGCAAACAGGCAGCGTACACCCTGAACAGGTTTTTAGCCCATCAAAGGGCAACACAGAGACACACAGGACAATCTACAAAGCGCACAGACACACACAAACACACACACACACCTGTCACACTAATTAACCTTACAGTCATATTTTTGGACTGTGGGAGGAAGCCGGAGTACCCGGATAGAACATGCAAACTCCTTGCAGAAAGACCCCAGGCCAGGATGTGAACCCAGGGCCTTCTTGCTGCAAGGTAACAGTGCTAACCACTGTGCAGCCCATCACACTCTAGTCAGTTAATGAATCCAGAACACCTGAAAGGATTCCAGAGCCTAGATGGTCTCTCTATATTAAATAAACTTTTGTATGATATTGTAACTTTTTGAGTTTTTCCTGTTAACACAATTATTTTTGCATTGATGTTAACAGGATAGTAACAGTTAAACTGTAGAGCAGTGGAAATAAATGACCAACGATAACGTTCAGTGGATGTTTTAATCTGCGATTGAAGGAGCTGTCCACAGTGAGATACAACAGGTGAGAGGGGTTGTCCAAGATGGAGGTTGGCTTTGCCAACATCCTCCTTTCACCCACGTCCACAATAGAGCAGCAGTCCAATTTGGTTGGTACACAGGTGAAGAAGCATGAACGTGGTCAATGGCTTGTATTTGTATAGCACCTTGGGGTTCTACATCCCCCCCCCCAGAGCAGTCCACATCCATTAACACACTGGTGTTGATGAGCTACAATGTAGCCACAGCTGCGCACTGACGAAGGCAATGCTGCCCAACACTGATGCCACTGGTCCCTCCGACCACCACCAGCAGCTATGAGGTTGGGAAGCTGTGAACAGGAATATGAGTTTCGGTAGCCAGCCAGCCAGCCAGCTCCATCAGCACTTGATATTTCAACCCATCTTTGACCAAGCAGGGTTGTGTTAAATTCACAGCATTTTCCCCCATTCAACCAGTTAATTAAAGTACAGAAATATAATTTTACTTACTGATAAAAAAATGAAGCAGAAACTTCATGGATGATCTGTTAGTGCAGTCAATGCCACTGGTTGCCCTCTCCAAATTATTCCATGAGTGACATCCAAACATAAACAAAGGACACAGCTAAAGTTCAGAGAGTGGAAATGGCTGAACATCTATTAACCTGAGGCCTTCCCTGGAGGCTCTGACGCTCATGCTACCTGTCAATCAAATCTAATTGTTTATGATTTCAAACATTTAATTACATCTAAAGGGAAGAGTTAGAAAAAAGTCACCCCCCTCAGAGTTGTTATGAATGTAAACTAAATCTATTAAACCTCAAATGTCTTTTTAAACCAGGCTGTAAACATGTTTATTTCTGCTGTGAAATTGGCATTTTTAACATGGGTGTCAATAGGGAGCCTAAGTCATGCCCATCTACTTCTGGACCATGGGTCCCCGGAAGAACGAAAAAATGAATGCAAGTCAATGGGGCTAAAAATGCTATTTTCTTATTCCGCTTGTTTTTTGCCATGGATTTCACATATGATGTCCGTGAATTTTAAAGACACATTTTAATACCAAGAACTCGCTTATTTTCAAATGGGGAAAACGTTATTTTAGGTTTTGTGTGAAAATAAGTCTAAGACTACAAATGCGCTTCACGAAAGTGACGTACGTCATCAAACCAGACACAGAGAAAACTGAGGGAAAAGGGCTGTAAGTTCAGCAAACTTCCCACAGGAGGAATGAACCACCATAAATCATTTAGTCAGTAGCAGCTACTTTAGGTGAGAGGAGATTATGTGGTGGTGTAATGTATGCGACGTGCCGATTTCTGGTGTGTAGTCATGCTAATTACGAACTTTTACAAGCTGATAAATCTCCAAGTACATGACAGGCATGGTTGAAACACCCATCATTACTTTTTAACAACAACATATGTGCGATCCAGGGTCACAGGCAAAGCAGGTTAGAAAATATCATTTTTAGCCCCATTGACTTGCATTCATTTTTTCGTTCTTCCGGGGACCCATGAGTCGACCGGAAAGAGAGGAGACTAATGGTTGGTTTATGCTTAACACGTCCGCAAGGTTCACATGGCTCCGCGCAGCAAAATTTAGTCACTTTAACAACCACGCCCCTCCACCTGGCCTCCGCACAGCCCAAACTTTCCGCTCCGCGCACCTAGGAAATTTTCTAACCATGCGGACGGTCGAACATGGAAAAACATGGTGGACTGGCAAGAACTGGTTATGGAAGTTCGTAAATACAGACATTTGTATGGATGCAATGGATTCCGCTCTCAAAGATCACCGTGATAACATGTTGTTAATAATTCTTGGAGAGAAATAGCTCGCCCTGTCGGAAAAGAAGAGGACGCTGTTAAAAAATGCTGGAAAAACATGAGGGATCGATATGTGAAGGCAAGGAAGGGGAACAAACAGAAAAGCGGTGATCCTGGTGGAAACAAGAACACTCCACCAATTCTAAAAGAGCTGAGTTGGCTCTCAACTTTCATTAATTATAAACAACAGTAATTTCTACTTCTACTATGGTGTAGTGTTGGATGCATGCCGTAGAGCTCCATGCTGCCCCCTACAGTTTGGGAGAATATTGGCTCACTGCAGAGACAAGCCGCATGAACCATAAACGCTGCAAGTTGTGAAGCGTGTTCCATCCGCGAGCCGCATCACCAAGCGTTTAGTAAATGCGTCAAGCATAAACAGAGCTTTAAGCTCTCTATGAGGATTTGCTCACTTCTGATGCCAGCCCCTAGTGGATGGGGGTGGAACTGCAATTTTTGTCACTTCTGTGTTTGCTTAATAAAGTTCACATGATGTTGGTGGCTTGGTGTTAACTAACCGGTGTGGTACAAAGATGACCCGTCCTCAGGAAAACATTCAGCAGCTGGACAGGTGACTCCTCCACCACAACCAGTTGATTCCATCTGAGCAGGAAACTGCTTTATTCATGCTGTGAGGATCTGACCTGATATGTTTTTTCCTTTTTAATCCATCTTGTTTAGTCTGCACATCCACATTTCCTGCATTAATTAAAACATCCCGACTTACTTGACAGCAAAGGGAAAGTCATCCTCTTCAGTTAGAGCTCAGGTCTCCTGCAGGTTTCGTGTTTCATGTTTAAGGATCTGAGGTCTCATTCCCAACTCGGCATGCGTCAAAGTGTCACAAGATTTGCAATTACAGTGATGACAGAGAGCTCGCTAACTTTGAGGTCTTCAACATTGTTGTGTTTTAGACTCATCTTAAAATGTATTTCTTTTCTCTTGTCTGTCTGCTTGCTGTTTCACACAATGGTGAAGCAATAAAAGTGGAATCTGGGGCTGCTTTAATAACTTTGTTCAAAACAGCTACTTAGAAAATATTCCACACAGGAGTGTTCAGAGCCGCCTTTCGTTTGTTTATTGCCCTCAGCTGAGCCCTGAAGTCGTCCACAGAAGAATTAGATGTGTTTTCGGCTGGGAGCTTCTCCCAAAGTGTTTGGTAAAATATTTTAACCAAGTTGGAGGCAAGTAGTTCAGGTTCTCCTGGTTATTCTGTTGTTAACCATCTAACTAGCAGCAAAGTGGGTTTGTAAAATCCATTTTCGTCTACATATTTTATTCAAACATGCACTTAAAAAGGACTAGGAAATAAATGAAATGTGAACATGTTTGTGTACAAGAATATTTTGTATTACATGAATATAAATTTACTATTTTAATGTATTATTCATTTACATCAAATGATTATTGGTAGAGGCCCAAGTGAATAGAAAATATAAACAATTTTTTTTTTCTTTTTTTCTCTATTTTTTATGTGAATATTCACGGGTTAAAATATTTCAGTAACATTGTAGATTTTTATTTTTATGTTTTGCATCCATCAATTTTGACTTTTCTCATGCTCGCTTTTTTTTTTTTTTTTTTTTTTTACAAAATCATGCTACAAAAACAGGAATATGATGCAAAGTCCATGTTTTATTTCACTCACTGCAGGGTATTGTAGCCAAAACTCCAGACTATAAATCATCTGGTCAAGAGGGTTTTTTTTTTATTATTGTTTTCCTTGAAATAGTCCAACAGTCAGTCATTTTAACAGGCTGCCATGCTACATTTAAATCTGTATCTTGACACAGGCCAGTCTCTCAACCTCCTGAATTTTCTGTTACTCCAAAAGAAAAGAAACTCTTCATATAATAAATAGTTTAAAAAAACAACTGAAAGAAGCTTTCTGAATGAAGAATATTAAACAAAATGTCATACCCTTGTATGCTGAGGCTTTTACATAAGATGCTCTCAAACAATGAGTCATTTGCATTTATACAGTTTGTTCAGATGATGAGGGTTGGTTTATGCAAGATCCAAATCCGGGATAAAAGCGTGCATGAGTAAAACAAACATACAGAAGGGAGTATTTACTGTTGCAAAAAACCCGTGAACACTGTACGGTAGAAAAATAGCTAAATTTCTCCAGAAAACCAGAGAAGTTTCCAAAAACTACTTAGACAAAAGTTCTAAAACTGTTTTTGTCTGACATGTGTCGTCTTTTAGAAACTAACCCACGAACTCGGAGTAAAACGGCATTTCCAAGAGTATGTACAGAAAAACTGGACCTGTGGAGTTCTCTATTAACTAGTGTGTACAAGGAAGTGTGCTGCTGCAGTGCAGAGATGTGATGCTGTCAGGAGTCCTGGCTCCTATTTGATTCATAGTTTGAGTGTCATTGAGGAAAGGATCTGCAGAAGGAGCTCCAACAGGGAGAAAATCATTTGGCAGACATGTCATGCTGTGCTCTGGTAGCCCTCCGCTGTCACATTCCACTAAAGGTCATATTGGATTGAGCTCCAGCCCACACACAAAGCAGGTGGATATGCCAGGACTTATGGTTCAAAGTTTGAGCTGAGACGTCATCTCCACTGGCTGCATAGAGGGACAAAGTTCCTGTGATGAACTTGGAAGACTTCTCCTTGAAAGATTACTTTGGGGAGGTTTTGGAGAAGAGTAGAGTGTACTTGTGAACAGCTGGTGTCATCCCTGCAATAGAGAGCAGTCAGAAGGACCTTAGATTATGAGAACTGTGGTTAACATACGTACGTACCAGCCTGCAACAAAAGGCGAGAGGTGAAGAACGAATGAGATTGTGGTGTTGATGAATACATCACATCTCAGGCTGCACCCTTTAACCCAGGCTAGATGTGGTTATTGTATCTGAAGGGTCAAGGCAAGACCTATAGGAAAAATGTCTTTAGCAGTCCTAACATCTTAATGTTTGTAGCAGACTTTGTATTTATTTTATGTTTTGGTCCTTCCATTACCATGAAGTAGAGCTCTGGCGTGCATCTTTAGAGACGGGATAGGAGATGTTTGCTGGAGCATTTTTTGCCATATTGCTTGAAATGCTCTTCACACATTAATGGCAACCAATGAATCAAACAGTTTGTCAAAAAATGATAAATATAATTGCCTCTGTAATGTGCATTCCGGGAAAAACCTCATCCAATAATTTTGAATGTCGCATTCCCATTTATTGCATCGTGATCCATCCATCATCTGCCGTCTGACTGTCCTTCCCTGTCTGCGCATACCCCTTTGTGTGCATTGATTGGACATTTGTCAGCTTGGAGCAGTTAAACAGGAAGCAAAGCCACAGCCAGACGAGCTATATTGTCTAGCATGCTAAATTGTTATATGGTTATGTGTATTATTTTAGTTAAAAATAAGAAAACAAAAGATTTATGTAAACGCAGCTTTACATTACAAGGGTCTTTAGCTGTTTTTTACAAGTGTCTAGACTATCAACACCACGTAATTCCGCGCTGTAATTGGCCCACCAAACCAATAGAGTGCTGTTATTGGCAAGACTCAAGACTGTTTGACCCTGCTGAGGCTCCCATGGAACGTGGCTAGACTGACTTGCAGAGCAAAATACTATAGCGACTAGGTCCCAGTGGCCTCTTTCTTAAATATTGGGAGCAAAGTCTGGAGAACTCCTGCCTGGCACTGGAGGAGTCTATTGGAAGCCTGGATGTTTCCTAGCTGTTATGTAGGTGTGTTACGTTAGGAACTATGGCAGAAATGGTGCCAGCAACTGGTAAAAGTGAAAGATAATATAATGTTATTATGATCGTTTGACAGTATCCAATGGGTCTGGTGGTATACCATTTTCTGCTACCATTAGATTCTGTGAAAGAGGTTGGGCCTTTAAATTGTATTTTTATTTTATTTTATGTAGCTTGATGAAACAACAAGATAACCTCAACTTTCAAGGTGTTTCTTGGTTGTTGAAGGGTTAGGACTAACATAGAAGTGTGCTTTGCTTGTGGTCAAAACTATGTGTTAGTACAAGCTTGTACTTCTGTTTTTGTCTTGTTGAGAGTACCTCAACAGCTTGGTATTTTTTAAGTGAGTCTGAAGAGTTTTAAGAGGCGTCGGTCTAAGCTAAAGCTCTACTTATGCGACTGCTCCTCCACACCACTGTACCTCAGAGGAAATAAAAACCAAACTATTCTTTATGGAACAAATGTGCAGAAGTGCTGCAAAAATAGACTCAGACAGCCTTTCTCTGGTAAACCGACTGACACATTTAACCAGGTAATGACCGTGAGATGCCCCTGACCATTTCAAATTGAACTGAGATTAAAAATAAACAGGGGCAGAGTCAAAGGGGACTAATTTCATTGAGTCATCGTACACAGACTGGCATCCTGAAATGAGTCCAGCAGAACAGAATACAGCTTTTAATGTTGTCTGCTTCACCTTTCACCTGAAAGTGAAGCTGCTCAACGCTTTACTAAAGCTTCATATCCAGTCTATGAATACAGAAGTCCTCCCTTAAGTATCCGACTCCCTTGGTTGTAGTAGAGAATATTGAATTTCCTTGAGATTCTCGGTTTAATTATCTAGCGTGACCTATTGGCAGGAATTACAAGCTCCAGCGTTGCAGTGCAACGTGCAGACAAAAGTGGTATGCTGATAAAGTCGTGTACGTGCAATGCAAGGCAGGTGGGTTTGAAAAAGCAGTGACCTTCGTGGCAAGATTACTACCCATCTGTCTGCAAGGAAGGCTGGAGAGCTGAGCAAGCCTCGGCGCCACAACCTGACAGAAGCTACACGAGGAGAGGCCTTGGAGGGGGTGCCTTCTGGCAAGCTATGAAGGCTATGCACCTTATCAAAATAGTGAATTATAATACATATCATGGACAGCTGTGGAATTGTATTTTACTTGTAGAAAATAAGAAGACACTATTTGGAGCAATGCCTTATTTTCTGCAAGGTCTTCTCATATGGAGGAAGTTTAATCCCCTCTTCTCTAAGGTGATGATTCGATTTTAGCCACAACATTCCAGTTGGGATAAAACGGCCACTATTTCTTCAACATCTGTTTTATTTATGCATTTGTTTCCTACGGTTAGTTCAGGGTTCAGTCACGAGGGTTCACTCTCCATCTTCTCTGGAAGGTTTCAAAGGCATCCTCCGACCAGAGATGATATAAAATCCCTACAGTCAGTTCTGCCTCTGTGGTCTTTTCCCAGTGGAAAGTGCCCAAACAAACCTCTTGATGGAAGCAAGCAGTCCAATCTCCAACTCTCCTTGGCTGACTCTTTTTAGTCATTAGTACGATGATCCCAAGAACACAGAAACCAGCACTGAAGAGCATCATGATCCTGGGGATGTGTTGTCTGGGGCGTCGCCTCCTTGTGGCTGGGTGGGGCCCAGGTAAGCTGATCTCTGGCTTCACTAACTGACGGTGCGGATGTGCGGAATTCCAGGTAAGGGTCTTGGGATCTTTATTGGAATGACTCAAGAAGGCCAAGAGTCAAGTTGGACAGATCGTTTCACTCAAAGGATTCATGGAGGCAAAATCCTGCTCAACACCCCTCTCCACGATGCAGAACAGTTGGTTGATGTGTTTTTCCTGAAAAAGTTTTTAACAATTTGTGTAGTCCATCTAAAAAGCTTTATTTTGTCCCCTTTCTTACAGAGATGTGGAGGTTTATTCAGATGCAGCTCTGCAAAATGTGCAAGTTGAGTTTAAAAAGTAAATACATGTTCTGTGAACACAATTTGAGACCTGTAAAGAATTTGTTTTTCATGCAGAGCCTGAAAGCCTTTGTACCAATTGACAAAAACACGAAGTGGACCAGAAAGAACTAATCAATCATTCTGTTTAAAAGCACAGCGGACTCCTGCAGCGTGGACACCTGCAAGGCTGTCTGGTGTGTATCCTTCTGCAGAAACGTCAGCTGTCCTTCTCAGGAAAACTTTCCAATTCAGAGAAACAGGCAGAAAATGTGCAGAGTAAAGATGAGAATCGCTTTTTTAAACATATTTAATATTTGAAATAATTATCAGCATGAGCTAGAAATATGAAAATCCCTTCCTACTTCCTAAGCCTACAGTAAGACAAAATTCTGACTTCACCTGCTTGCAATGTAGGAAAAGATCAACCCACCTCTTTAAGATTCCTCTACTGCCCCCTTGTGGTGTTCTTGCAGAACGTTTCGAAGTTTCACCAAATCTGAAGATCTGAACCAACTTCTTTCTCACAGTCAAGATTTTCATCTTTCATAACAACATTTTGGGAGCAAAAAGCCTGCAAGCACAGATGTATTTATCCTGCATGAAATAAAAAATAAAAATAAAAAAGGAAGTGACAATTTGGTGTTCTAAGATCATGTCAGTGATTTAATTAACTTTTTTTACTAATTTACCAAAAAAATAAAAAATTAAAAAATACAATCATTTTACTTGTGCAAGGGAGGATTCATCAGAGGCTCTATTTTCCAGCTTCTCCTATTCTCCCATGCACAAACGTTGAAAGTTAAAAGTCTGTTAAAAAATGCAAAAAATTAGCTCGTTAAATACTGAACAACTTTCTTTTTTTCCAGTTAATCAACCAATCAAAACTTTATTTATTACATGCAAAGCAGTGCAATGTGCTTCTCAGCCTGCAATCTTTGAACATTCTGTTCAGAAATACTAATGAAAAGGGCAATACAGTGACCTAATCTACACGTAATAAAAGAACAAATAAGTTTGTCTTTTTCCATTGAAGAATGTTGCTGCTTTCTGTTTTATTTAGGCTTTTATTATGTACATTCTTTAATATATTGGTTTGAGCTGTAGAGTTTGTCTGTCTGGGTAGCTCAGGGTCACATTTCACTTCACATACATGTGTAACTGAGCAAATAAACATCTTAAATCTTGTGCATAGATTTTGTTGGGAAACCCTGCATCTACATGCTTTCAACTATTTGATTAACTTTCCCATATTTTCTTTTTCTGTAAAGTATTTTTCAACTGTTGCTTAACTGTTACCTCATGGGGATGAAACTGATTATAGTAACAATGATGATGATTAGGATGATTGTTTCCTCTTCATCTCAGAAAACCTGGAACATTTACAGGTTGGATAGGCGAAATCTGAAGAAGTTAAAAAAAGAAAATTATTTTCTTTAAACCTTTTTCTTCTTCTTTCTTCGTTGTTTATTTGCATGGAAACAAGCATCAAGTAAATGCAAGACACAGAAGCTTTATTCATATAGCACATTTCATACACAGAGCAATTTTCTGGTCTTGGTGTCTAGTTTCTTTACTTCTTTAAGTTGCCAGTTGATGATATTAAAACTGTTTGTAACAGTTGGAACAGCTAAAATGTTGATGGCTTTGATCTTATTTGCAGCATTAAGTTCACTCTTGATGACAAGCCTGACTCTTCTGTAGTACTCTTTAGCCTTTGCACATTTGTCAAGTCAAGTCAAATACTCTTTTTTTACTTTTTCTTTCATGGTAGCATGTTGTATTCCATCTCCTTCATTGACCCCCAAGATATTTGTATGTACCGTAAATCCTCTAATACAGGCCGGTACTCAATTAAAGGCCGGGTCTCCAATTTTGGCCGGTGTCGGAGTCGGCGGAGGTGAATAATGGCCGGTCTCTTATTGTGGCCGGGTGGAATGTGGTAACAAGCAAGTACGGGGGCGGTTGTGTCATCGTCTCACTTTTGATTTGCCAGTGATAGACCGCGAGGGTAACTTTAACCGTGCGGAGACGAAGAGGAGGCGAAAATTTGATATCAAGTTCAAAGAGAACGTGCGCTGCAGAACACTGGGGAGCAATAGGGGTTGTATGAACTAGTCGACTTCACTATAGCGACTTTTTATGCCTGTCATCGACTAGTCGCTGTCACATGATAATTACTGGCAAGATGCAGGCCCCGGAAAAGACAGCAGCATGCTGTCAGCAGGTGACAAGCTCCTGCGCTCGGGGGGGGGGGGGGGGGGGGGGGGGGGGGGAACGCGCAACGCGCTCTGCCAGAGCGTCGGTACTGACACGCGATCGTTCATGTCGGTTCATTTCCTTTAATGTTTTCTGTCTTTTATTTGCGCCTGATGTGTTTCGCTGCTGTGGAGCAGGGCACATCACCTTGTCCTCCGATGCACCGATCACTGATGCGGCTGCCAAGCAGGGAGCGCTCCGCTGTTTTTGCGGTCGGTAGATCTGCCTACTGAGCACGGCCACAGTAACAATCAGGTGTTGCCAAATTATTTAACACGCAATCGTTCATGTTGGTTCATTTCCTTTGATGTTTTCTGTCTTTTATTTGCATCTGATGCGTTTTGCTGTGGAGCGGGGCGCATCAACTTATCATCCGGTGACACACCGATCACTGATGGGGCCGGCAAGCAGCGAGCACTCCGCTGTTTTTGCGGTCGGTAGATCTTTTAGAACTGCAGTTCAAAGGTAACTCATAAGGTGAATATATATGAACCCAGGTAGCAGTTTCTCTTTAGGATTGAGAGGAGATGCAGGAAGATAATAAACAGACAGGACAGAAAAATAGTCAAAATAAAAACAAGTTAGTTTTTGTACCTGGTGGTTGCAACAAACAGACACCATTGAAGGTAATCAGAAGTGAGGAATAGAAAATGAAATAATTATTTTAATGTTTAGAGCAGCAGGAACTCCGAGAGGCTGCAGGCGCATCAGTGAGTTTGCGGCTGCTGTGCAGGGGGAGGGGGGAGATGGCTGAAGCAGAAACTACCGTTGTTAAAAGAAATGTGTTTAACTATGAAAATGTGGGCTCAATATTAATTGTCAAAAACTCCAACGAACCATTAGTTCATTTTGCTCAAATAGAAATAGAGGCCTGCCTCTAATACTGGCCCTCCTTCAAATAAAGGCCTGGAGCTTGATGAGCTTGAGTCAAATACAGGCCCGGGCCTGTATTAGAGGATTTACGGTATCCTCTTGATTGAGCTCCATTATGTCAGTCTCGGTCCAATTGTATGTTTGATGTTGATGTGAGTTTTTCCTTTTTGATGGTAGCCTTTGCACATTTGTCAAGTCAAAATTGCATGCAGATGACATCACTGAACAGCTTGCCTATTTGCAGTAGTCCCTCTTGTTGGTTATCATTTTTGTCATTGGTGTTCAGATCATCCATGTAAAAAAGGTGGTTGATCTTCTTACCTTGAACCTCATATCCATGTTCACTGTTGTTAGCATGGTGCTGAGTGGGGCTAGACACAGACAGAAAAGGATAGGTGATAGTGAGTCTCCTTGAAAGATACCACACCTCACTTTTATTGGTCTTGTCTTGATAGATCCTTCCTCATAAGTGAGCATCATAGTGGTCCTCCATGATTCCATACTTGTCTTCATGAAGGTGATGAGAGTTGATGAGATTCTATGAAGTTCCATTATTTTGATGATCCATGAGCGTGGTACGCTGTCGAAGGCTTTCCTGTAGTCTATCCATGCTGTACTCAGGTTTTTCTTCTTCCCCTTGCTGTCTTCCAGTATCATCTTGTTGATTAGGAGTTGGTCTTTGCTTCCATAACTTCCTCTCTTACAGCCTTTTTGTTCTGGTGGTAGCATGTTATTGTTGTCGAGGAAGGTGTATGATACTTGTGAGGATCTTGTACATCGTTGGTAAGCATGTGATTGGTCTCTGTAGTTCTTAGGGTTTTTTGTGTCATTGTTCTTGGGTAGCAGATATGTTAGACCCTGTGTTAGCCAGATTTGGCTCCTTATTGGTGTTTTAATGTTTTCTGTGTATTGTCTTGCAAGATCTTCATGTATGACTTTGAGATGTTTAAGCCAGAAGTTATTTTGTCTTCTCCAGGTGACTTCCAATTATTTGCTTTCTTTAGTGCCAGTAGTATTTCTGTCTTGCTGATGTTTGTCCACTCCTGTACTGGTCAGCTCTTCAATCTTTCTGCTTCTTCTTTGATCCGTTGTGCTGCCTCATTGTGTTTTTTCTCTTTTTCCCAAACATTGCTCCAGAATTCTTCTACTTTTTCCAGAGATGTACTTTTTCCAGAGATGGTAGTTCTTTGATTTCTATCTGTTTCTTGCCAAGTTCTCTGTAGAACTTCTTTGGGTCAACTTTGAAAACATGGTTGTGTCTGAAGTGTTTACTTCTCTTTTCATATCTTCTGATTCTTTGTGCCTTGGCCTGTATCTGATGTTTGAGCTTTTCTTTTGCTTCCACAATGTCAGTTGTGTCCTGGAAGTTATACCTCTTCTTCATTTGCCTCTCTTTTCTTTTTTATTAGTATTGTTACCTTTTTCAATTTCTGTGAGTAGAGAGAGATCATTTGGGCTGTTTTCTTTTTCCTTGTTTTTTTTATTTTCTTGGCGCAACTGAAGTCTGTGATTACTGTAGCTGCTGCATAACATATTTCATTAATTGATGTGAGGTCCATTGGTTTAGAATAGTCTTATTTGATGTCTTGTATTGCTCTGTTGGCTAGGCTGATGAGGTTCTTGATATTTTTGTTGCTACATATCTTAGGCAGCTTGTCTTGATTCTCCAGCCCTTAGAGTTTTACTTCCATCCATTTCTGGAGTATGCTGTCTCTGACTTTTTCAAAGTCTGTGTGTTCTTCATATGTTCTGTTGGTACCCTCTTCAGTCACTCCATCTACTTCTTGCTGTTGAGGTTGGTCTTCTTCATTCCTGATTTTATCTTCCTGTTCTTCATGTCTGCCGTCTTCCACTGTGTTTTCATTTTCTTCTACGGTAAGTCTGACCTTTCTCCTAATAGCTTCCACCTCTGCATCTGTAAGTCTTTTCTGTTTGATGATGTCCCTTCTTACATTGGACAGTTTGTTGGGGTCCATGTTGGGTCTTGATGTGGGGTTTGCATTTCTCCATAAAGTAAAGGTTTGTTTAGTGTTGCTCTCTCCTGATGGTCTTAGTTGAGCTGTGATGTACGCTTCCATAAATTGTTTATACTCCTTCCTAGTCAGTTTCTTCCTTTTACATTTGTTTTCATTTGTGGTAAGTTTTACATCATGGGTGGCTGGTTGAAGGATCACTTCAGATAGCTGGTCCACAGATGCCTGAGGGTGGGTGGAGTTTGTTCCAGTAGCACACTTTTCGCCATCAGCCTGGTCCCCTGCTGAATGACGCGCTCCTTGTTGACCTGCACGACTATTAATGCGGTATGGTTTTCTGATTGTTTGACTCATCATAGTGAAATGTTGTCAGAGCCCCATTAGCCGAGACATGACTGGCTTGTCATGCCTACGTTGCCCGTCCTGCACCACGTGGAGGTGGGAGTTGAAATTTGCAGGACTTATTATTATTGTTATTGTTATTATTATTATTATTATTATTATTATTATTATTATTATTATTATTATTATTATTATTATTATTGTTGGTAGTAGTAGTAGTAGTTGTTGTTGTAGAAGTTATATTGGCATTGTAATATCTTATCTTATTTTAAAATTAGCATGTCCAGATTGGGTATGAGCATTATTTAATTTAATTTAATTTAATTTTATATTATATTATTTTATTTTATTTTATTTTATTTTATTTTATTTTATTTTATTTTGTTTTATTTTATTTTATTTTATTTATATGATGTCATTTCCTTGCTGTAAAAAAAAGTACGTCAAACGAACCGCGTTCTGTAACTGTACTGCGCATGCGTGTTTTGTACCTGGAGAGCCCAGAGTCTGCTTTGTTGTCAGCATCGCTACTGTGAGTAGCGGCGAGTTAGCTGCTATTCCAAGACATTTTACGGAATTTTCACGTGGCTCATAGGATAGAAAACGCTGTGAACTTCGTTTACAATCATCACTTCTACCATTTTTGTCGGTTGGACGTTACAGACGACAGAAGTCTGGACCTCTTGTATACAAACACAACGCTGCAAGCTGTTTTTTAAGGTGGTACTTCGGAGAGGAGCCAGACTCCTGCGATTGCTGTTTGCAAGTTTGGCTAACTTCGTCTTGGCCGCTTTGTTAGAGATGGAATTATCCATACAACACTTTTAGGAGTTAAACTCCAAAACGTAACCGTAGGAACATGAGAGAAGAGGACAGTTTGATGTTGGGAAGCCAGTTGATGGCAAGTGAAAGAGGGGGTGAACGTCCCTTCTGCTGCCCCCACTTGACGGAGGAGAAAGGACTAACCGAGCAGCAGGGTGGCCTAAGGCCTCCTTGTCATCTGTTCAGGTCCTAGTGGAACAAACACAGACTATCGACATGGAGACGGTGGGGAAATTTGAGTTTAGTCGGAAGGACTTGATAGGACATGGCGCATTTGCTGTCGTGTTCAAAGGAAGACACCGAGAGGTGATTGTTTACATTGCATGACCTCACACACAATCTCAAGATCATTTAAAAATTACAACGGCATTTTAAACCATTTGGTTTGGTTGTTACAAAATATGTACGTTTTACTGTTTGATCTGAAACGTTTGTTGTCATCGTACGACCTTAAGAGGCCTGAGAGCACACGTTTCCTGAAAAAAACGACAACCAACAATTACAAATACAGTTAGATGTTTCTGTAGTAAAACATGTTCTAAATGCATGGATCGTTATTATCCTGCGACTGTCTTTGTTCTCCGTGACTGTGCTGTTATGGAGTTGGTTTTATTCTAACGTAGGCAGCAGACTCGTATTGTTTCCCCCTAAGCTCGACACCGAAGCCATTAAATAGACATGTTGAAACATGTACTGTACTCGGATTAAAACAATATAAACCATTAAAGCTTCAGTGTAATGCACCTCCTTAGTCATATATGCCAAATGTTGCACGAAAAGGCAGTGGCATCACATTATATTCTCTGAATAATTATTACAAAGTAAATATCACCAGCATTTCTGCATAATTTTGACATTTTCGGTCAAGTGACAGTTTAATAGCCAAGTAAAGACACAACTGTGCAATGCATTCAGAAAATGATGTCTCCATCCTTAAATTTGCTTTTAGAAACATGACTGGGAGGTGGCGGTTAAATGTATAAACAAGAAGAACTTGGCGAAATCTCAGACACTTTTGGGGAAAGAGATCAAAATATTGAAGGTGAGTGCAAGAAAACTGTATGGTGGATGGTTAAAGTGTGGTATTACATAGAGCTGTGCATTTAATCAGTTCCATCTCCAAACAATCACAAAATAATCTTCGTACTGTGTTGGTTATTCAATTTGATTTTCTTTAGCTCTTCGTTGTACACAGAGTGATAAGGGTTTGTTGTTACCTTTGCTGAGTTTACACCGTGGACCACTCATGGGACAGGGTGATCAGCAGAGAAGGCGCAGACGGCAGAGGGCGATATCGTCCGCCGCTGCCTGCAGATAAAAGAAAGTGACACCACCAACATCCGGCGGTTTGTTCTGACGAAGGCGTCAGTAAACGTCGAAACATGTCAGCAAAGGTAACAACAAACCCTTATCACTCTGTGTACAACAAAAAACTAAAGAAAATAAAATCACAAAATAATGTAATTGTAAAGAAAACAAATTGGCTTTACATTTTGCTTTGTGTCCATGCTGTGGAATGGGGACATTCCATGCCTTCTGAAGGCCAAAGATGGCAAAACGAGGGCAAAACAAACCACAGGTGTATGACACAATTATCACCTCCACACAAACGTTGTGTGGCAGCCTGCGATATTTTTAAATGCAACTTTATTTTCAAGCCTCTAAAAAGACCAAAATATTTGAATGTTTACTCACTTCCTGCGTGGACATCTGGACTTCTGCAGCAGCTCTTCTCCACTTTTATAGCAGGTTTTGCTCATATCCTCACCAGAACTAGCAGTTGAATTTGTTTGTTTCTTCATATTTTAAACTAATATCTGAATGTTGCAAGAATATTTACTTGAAATAATCTCATTATAAATAGATCTGTACATTTTTAAAGGAGCCTATGTTCGTTTTAGTGTGATTAAGAATAATTTTAATCACCTCTAAACAGTCTTCTAAAAATGTTAACTCCAGTGTTGAAACTCCATTAATAATCTTGGTAAATATCTTTGGTGTGTTCTTACTGTGTTCAGTTTCTAATTCCATTTTTGGTGAACACAGGAAAGGTTTTTTCTTTACCTGCTGACATGTAGGGTGTAGCATTTCACATTCTGAGAGATTTTAGACTTTGAGGACATCTTAAAATGTCCACCAACAAAACCATACACAACAGTTAGAAACAGACTAGTGTACCCAAAAGACAAGATACCAGCTGGACATAAATGTGGAGTCGTTAACGAAATCCC
This sequence comes from Nothobranchius furzeri, assembly GCF_043380555.1. NCBI lineage: Eukaryota > Metazoa > Chordata > Actinopteri > Cyprinodontiformes > Nothobranchiidae > Nothobranchius > Nothobranchius furzeri. The sequence goes on along the minus strand of NC_091746.1, from coordinate 46,930,695 downwards.
ATGCAAACTCTGCAATAAAACATACATAGGAGAAACCGGACGCCAACTCAACACACAAACAATAGAACACAGAAAGGAGTGCGAGAGAGAAACAAGTCAAAGACACACAAGAGCAGCAAAACATGAAGCAGAAAGCACAATAAAGAAGTCAGCCGTACAGATCACTGCACAAGAGAAAACCATATAATGGACTGGGACAACACAAGGATCATAAACACCGAACAACAGAAATACAAAAGATGGATAAAAGAAGCTATAGAGATAAGGAGACGTGGATGTGGGACCATGAACAGAGACGATGGAGTTTACTCATTGGATCGCGCATGGGACTGCATCGTCGGAGAGGGGAGATCGGGCAGCAGAGAGAGACAACGTCCTCTGCTGCCGGCAGATAAACGGAGAAGGAAGTGACGCCACCATCAGCATCAGCTCTGAGGATGTTTTGCAGCCGCAAACGAAATGTTAGCAGGGATTTTAAGATGTCCTCAAAGTCTAAAATCTCTCAGAATGTGAATTGCTATACCCTACATGTCAGCAGGTAAAGAAAAACCTTTCCTGTGTTTTAAAAAGAACCAAAAATGGAATCTTGGTAAATGTTCATGATTTTAATATTGACCAAATAAAACATTATTATTATGTAGTTCCATATTTGAGCGGGCCTAGTTTTCCAACATTTGATGTTGTAGAGCTTTTAGTATCTAGAATTAGCCTTAGTGAAGTTTTATGGCTTGTTATCTTGACATGTTTGTTTAGCGGAACATAATTATGTCGAAGTGAAAGATTGACGTGTCTCCTACGTTGTACAAAGAGTTCTGATCGCCCATATTTAGTACAAAGTCTATCAGGTAAAAAGGATGGATGCATCTTACACATAATTATTCTAATAATTATTTTTCTTTAATTTTTGCAGGAGCTCAAGCATGAGAACATTGTTGCTCTACTGGATTTTCAGGTGTGTGGTACTTCAGTCAAACATAACATGTAAAAGGCTTCAGTTTTTATTTTTTTTAACTCCGATTACTGGTGCTTGTGTTTCTGTGCAGGTTATGTGTCGAACATAAATGTCTCACTAATGCAGTTTGAACAGTCAGGCCTTCTTGTTAAACAAAGACTTGTTAGATTCTTAGATTCTTGTTTACCTTTTCCCCTTCAGTGTACATGCTGTCTTTGTGTCCTTTTGAGCTCAGTCATCACTTCCTGTGTTTACATGCTGTGTGCATTCACTCATCCCTTTTCATTAAGGCCTTCTGGGAAATGTAGTGCACCTATTCTACACATATTCATCAAAAGCTTAGGGCTTTCCTTCTCTTGCAGCTTTAGCTAGCTGTGTAACTACTGGCTGTCCCACTAGCTGCTGCACCTCAGTCACGGCGAGGCTGTTGCCTGTAGCCTAGCTACTGATCTGAAGCTCGCTGTCGCAGCACCTCCAGGGTAGCTGAGACATGATGTCCCTCACGTCCTCGCAAAGTCTTATCTGAACCCAGCAGGTGTTCCTTTGTTTTTGAAGTCCATAATTAACACGCTGCCATCTAGGTGATAAACAGAACATTTTATATTGTTTCACAAACAAAATAAACCAGAGTTTGGGTGAGAGGACGTTTGAAGAATGTTTTGTTTGAGTCGTCTTATCTCTCGGTACAAACCCTAGTGGAGCACTGGTGTTGGCATTTTTCTGCTTGTGCATCTTTTATGGTGGGTGAGTCAGTGAAAAAGCGGTTCTCTCTCTGGGTACGACAGTCCAAGCAGTTCTGTAAGTTTCAGCCATCAATCTATCTAAATAGTTCTGAGAGAAATGGACACCAACCAAACACTGCAATATCAGCAAGCATTATTTTCATTATGTGTCTGAGTTCTGTTTCAAAAGAGTCTTTAAATAAATGTGCAAGATTTCCTCTTACAGGTTTGGATCACGTCTTTGAACAAGAAAGACACCATCAGTGTTTGGAAAAACATGTTAGACAATACCAACATTTTTCATCATCTTCCAATAAAAACCTGAAAATCTCCAGACATGTTGACCAACGTGCCTCTCCTCTAAACTTGTTGCCAATAACTTGTTGCCATAAACTTCCTGAAAACCAAAAACTACAGATTGTTGACAAATTGATTGGAGATCGTGACACAGATACTTTTTTCAATGATCAATAATAGATCGTCTCTGATCTCCGTGGCAGCAACACATTCACAATGTTTAGGTGTATTGATATTTCATTCATTGCAGAGTTGGTAAGAAGTTGCCTAACTCTTTAAAATCTTAGAAATACTCTAGTTGTTGCTTTGAAACGGATCTGCTCAGTGAGCGTTTTTATAAATCTGTAGCGAGAACATCAGCAGAGGTGTGGCACCTACATTTTCTGAGACAGTCTGTAAATTCAGTCTCTGCCTGAACCTCAGTGACTAAACCTAAAGTTAGAAGTCCTGACTCAGCGGAACTAGAGAAAACAGACTGGCCTCTGATCGCTGCATTCAGAGATATACTGAAACGAGGTCAGAGTGAGAGATGGCCGTCATCTGTTACCATGTGATAAGAGGGGGCTCCGCAGTTCAGCAGCTACGTGTTTTTTTTAGTGTTTCCTCCAAAACCTTTGGTGGTTTGCTTAGGGATAGCTAGAACGAAATAATAATTACTGAAATTAAACCTCTACGTTTCTCAAACGTACAGGATGAAGAGTTTTATTGTTTGGTGTTTTTGTGTGTGTGTGTGTGGGGGGGGGGGATTTAGTTTGAGTTTAGACACTTTTCTCTCACTGTATTTACTAATAAAAGTAATGATGGAAACAGCCCTGTCCTTATTCACGTTTCCATTAACTTTAGCTGATGCCAGGTGTTCTGTTTCAGTTGGAAATGACTTAGAAAGATGGAAAAAAGACTTTATTGACTTACTCTTTTCCAGGGTACTATTTTTCCAAAGATCTTGTCTGAAATCATGGTCCAGCTTTATTCACCAACAGCCTGTTTGTCTATGACTAAAGTGTGTTTGTGTGACCCTCTCTCATCCTTTCTCTCTTTAGGAAACCGCTAGCTCCGTGTACCTGGTGATGGAGGTAAGCTCGCTGTGATCTCCTGCTTTGTTTGCTGAGTGCCATATTGTCTCGGCTCTGTCGGGGTCTGAGCTATAATTAGCAAAGCCTTCAGGCATCGAAGCAGTAAATGGTTGCCAGGCGATAATTATATGCTGTTTTTGGTACTATTCACCTGATGAAGAGTGACGGGGAACCATTGTGCATCCTTCCACTGCTTTGTTTAGTGTTTGTATCTGTTGGTAAGGCACACCACGACCTACTACATTTGTTTTCTGTGAGCTTAAAATTGGCTACTGTTGTGTAAACTATCAATCCTTGCAGTGTGGGTCTTTTATTTCCTGTTGCAGTTTGAATAAATGCATGTTGTTTTTGACAGGTTTTCTGGTTAAGTTGATCTATTTGTCATGTCCATTGTAAGAATTTATGGACCATCTGGGCTGTGCGATACGGCTGAAACCTACATATCCTGTTAATGATGTATTTTGTATTGATTGATATAATATGTCCCATGCTGTAGTTCTTTTTGTAAAGCACAGAACAGTTTTGTTACCTGTTTTCCCACTACGTTTTGTTTGCGGCTGCAAACTTCCTCAGGTAACAAAACTGTTCCGTGTTTTAAAAAAAGAACTACAGCATGGAATTGGAAACGCGACACAGCAAGAACACACCTAAGATGATATAATATGTGTTCTGTAAATCAAATAAGTTGTTCATTTAATAAAATCCTTTTTTTTTCTTTTGTGACAAAATCAGAAAAAATGTTATTAAGGTTTTATTATTATTTCTGTCATTTTAAAATGACAAATATCTTAATTCTGCACTTTTGGCTACAGATTCTCTCCCCTGCTGCACGAAAGAGCCTCACTTGTCACGCCTTCCTTTATGTCAGCCCATTCATATTAATACCTGGAATAGGAAGAAGTGTGTAAATCTGTGAACATGTCATTTTTAAACATCTACTGTGTAGCCCTCTTTGAAGCAGAGAGTTAATCTTTGCACACAAGTCCTCTTTTTTCATGTGTCTCCTAATGTTATTCCTTTTTATCTCTCTCCCATCCTGGCTCTCTTTTTGATCTCAGTACTGCAATGGCGGTGATCTCGCTGACTACTTACACTGTAAGTTCATCCACTCCTCACTGATCAGTGCCATGTGCTCAATCCTAGTGAAGTAAAACGCTAAACTTGAAATGTAGTTAAAATTAGTTTTTTTCTGGTGCAGGAAATCATGAATTTTCTTCATCTGTAGCTCAGGTAAAATCCAGTCAAGCTACAGCAAACATATTGTGCTGTTCACGTTCTTTTTTTTGCTTTGGTTTTACCAACAAAAAAATAAATAAAAAATCCTCGAATGGAGACCAACTTGGCCTTTCCACCAGATGCACAGTATGCTGCAATTAGCCGTTGTTATAGCAAACGTGTGCTTACACCAGCAGCGATCTGGCTTGTTTTAGACACATCCCAGAAGCGTAGTTGTGCAGCGCTCTGCTGTATTTACGTTTTGAGTCTATTTTTGGGCGCTACGCTTCCAGAACGCATCAAGCTGAGAAGTTCAGATTGGACCAGGAAGTCAAACACAGTTTAGAGCATCTAAAAAGCAGTTTAAAGTATCTAAAAACTTTCTAAATAAAATACACATACTGCTTTACTGTTGCTTTTCTAGTAAAATAAAATAGATAATTAGTCTGTCGGAAAAGCGTAGAATGCCTTCTCTAGGTCCTGCCCCAAGTGGAGGAGTTTAGTTTTGGTCACCAGTGAGGGAAAGTTGGAGTGCGATATTGATGGGCAGATTGGTGCTGCGTCTGCAGTGATGCAGGCATTGTACTGGTCAATCTACTTTTCTTCCCTAATCTATAATCACGAGCTTTGGGTAGTGACTGAAAGAATGAGATCGCAGATACAAGCGTGCTGAAATGAGTTGCCTCCACAAGGTGTCTGGACTCTCCCTTACGCCAGGGACACACCGGCCGCCGAAGCGCCGGGAGGCGGAGCGCTCACGAAATTCGGCCGCTGCTCGCTGCTCCTCAGTTCAGACCAGATGCTTGTTTCTCCGCTCCAGTTGAGGCGCGCCTCGGCTCAGCTGTAGTTTTTCTTTTAACTACTTGGTGTCCTCCATTTCCTCTCTGCCTTTTCTCTGCTCTTTTCCTCTACACCCCCCTCCCCCTTGCTGTTTGTGTGTGTTTGCCCGCGTCTGTATGAACCTATGGTGTGAACCAGTTGTTAATAGCTGGCCTATGACTTTCTGCCTCTGTCCTGTTTGCTCCGTTTGAAAGACACCCAAAACCACACCCCCTTCACATGGTCACGCACGCACACAAGTTTGCTGTGTGTGTATGTGCGTGTGTTCGTGTGGTTTTTATGCAGTGTCTGTTTACGAACACATTTGACTATCGGGGAAATTTATTTTGAAATGCTTTATTTTGTTACATTTACCGGCCTGCCTCTTGTCTAGGTGTGACTTCCTACCAGAATTGACATGATTCACCCGCAGCTCGCGAAAAAAATAGAGCAGACGCAAAAACGATCGCTACACAGCGCGGGCTGGAGCGCCGGCGCGCTGCGCTTCGCGGCGCTTCAGCAGTCCATGTGGCCTATAGAATAGGATAACAAGGGCGCCGAATGAAGGCGGCCCCCATTTCGCGGCGCTTCGGCGGCCGGTGTGTTCCCGGCGTTAGAGATAAGGTAAGAAACTCAGTCATTCAGGAGGGGCTTGGAGTAGACCTGCTGCTCAAGTGGAGCAAGTTGAGGTGGCTCAAGCATCTGGTTAGGATGCCTCCTTGATGCCTCCCTGGCGAGGTTTTCTGGGCACGTCCAACTAGAAGGAGACCTAAAGAAAGACCCGTTCGAACTTCGCTTCAGACACCATCTTCATTGTTTATGAAAACTGAGCATTGCAGTGTGTGACGTACGCTACTCAGTGCTGATTGGCTCGGTTAGAATTCTCAGGGGGTGGGGTTATTTGAATAGAGCAGACAGTGAATGGGCGACGGTGGCACAGGAGTTAAGTGCTCGCCCCGTAATCGGAAGGTTGCTGGTTCGAGTCCCGCTCAGTCTGTCGCTGTCGTTGTGTCCTTGGGCAAGACATTTAACCCACGTTGCCTGTTGGTGGTGGTCGGAGGGACCGGTGGCGCCAGTGCTCGGCAGCCTCGCCTCTATCAGTGCGCCCCAGGGCAGCTGTGGCTACATCGTAGCTCATCACCACCACTGTGTGAATGTGTGTGTGAATGGATGAATGACTGATTGTGTTGTAAAGCGCCTTGGGGGGTTCTAGGACTCTAGAAGGCGCTATATCAAATACAGGCCATTTACCATTTACCATTTAGAAGATTTCCCAGACCCAATGCTTCCCATAAGGGAGCATGGGGCTGACTGGGAAGAGGGAAGTCTGGGCCTCTCTGCTTAGACTACTGGCCACCTGACCTGACCCTGGATGAGAGGACGGTCGGGTGAACATCATTACCCGTTGACCCCCTTCGTAGCTGAAGTAAAGAGAACAGAAAAATCCTGCAGACCTTTTTGCACACATGCTGCGATCTTTCTCTTTGCTTGTTATTGCGCTGACTGACAAAGTCACACGTGGTCTTGCTATTTTGTGATTTTGTATCCCTGCAGGATTACCCACGCAGAACACTTTTGCTGCCATTTTGCAACTGAAACGCTCACGGTGGGAAGGGATTTGCTGCCAAGCTTGTGGGAAAAACATGTCTATTATATTAGATGTTGCTAATGCATCTGATGGAAAGGGCTGTTCAGGAGACTAATTTGGAGAAAAACCTCAGCTCTGTGTTTAACAACACTACCTTCACTACCAGGTAGAACAAAAAGATTAATGCAAATGAATGAGGCGAAAAGAGCTATTTTATAATCTGCTTGCCTTACGACCTGTTGTATGTTGTACTTCAATTTAAATGAAGAGTAATGATGTGTGCTTTGACCACGCCAGTCATGTACTTTGAGATTAATCAGCTTGTAAATTTTCTTACTTAGCATGACTACAAATCAGACGCCTGTACGTCTTATATATGGCACCACAGCATCTCCTCTCCCCTAGCGTAGCTGCTGCTTACCACATAGACAGATTTACGGTGGTTCTTTCCTGGTGAAGGAAGGATTTGAAGTTCGCTCAACTTACAGCCATCTTCCTCTGCTCTTCTCATTTTTTTCTTTCTTCTGGGGACCCATGGTCCGGAAGTAGATGGGCGTGACCTAGGCTCCCTATAGGACATAACGATATCAGTTTAGTATTAATGCCCTCTTGTCTATCTGCAGCTAAAAGCACGCTGAGTGAGGATACTATTCGAGTGTTCCTGCAGCAGATCACAGGAGCCATGCGGGTCCTCCAGACCAAAGGGATAATCCACCGAGACCTCAAACCTCAGAACATCCTGCTGTCCTACCCACCTGGGCGCAAGTCTTACTCTAACAACACCTGCATCAAGATAGGTGAGTTTCATCAGATCAGTTTGCTCCATCAGGTTTTTTCTGTGGTTGATTAGTTATGGATTCACAGCTCTTGGAGAATGTTCATTAGGCTGTAAGGTTGGGCGATATATAAACATTTTCCAAGCCATATTCTTCTTTCCAAAAAATAACAATGGCCGACTTGTTCGTGCAGGTGAAATTTAGACCAGTCACAGTCGTTCTTACTCAGTTTGCAGAAGCAGATCTCCAGGGAGATCTGATGTTTTTCAAATTTCTTTTGCTGCTCATACTGAACCGCAGCTGACTTGAGCTACACACATGAGAATAAGGAAAGGTCCTTCTGACCGCCATTGTCAATAGTTGATCATTTTCCCTCAGCATTGGGGACAACCCTTCACCTGTTGGATCAGATGTCAGTCAAAAGCTTGAAGTTAATGTGAGAATGCTAACAGAGGTTATGGTGAGAATTAAGAGACGCACCTGAAGAGAACTTTGAATGTTTTCAGCGGTATATTATGTTGGATTGTGCACCTAAGACTTGTTGAGGATTAACTATTTTATTGGAGGACTTTTATCGGACCCTTGTGGATGTAAAAAGATGGTTTTTGTTTGAGAGGACTCTCTTCTTTCAATGATAAGAGGCTTAGTTTGAACGCTGAGTTAGAAATTATTTTGAATTTCTGAGCAGTTGACAGTTATAGATGCTTGTGGTTGTAAATGACTGGAATCACACAAATCCCAGCTTTCTAAGACTGAGTATGTACAGAGTGTTGCAAAAACACTGATTTGATGTAGAAGTTTGTAACGTCCCCTCCACGAGACAAATTCTTAGGCTTAAAACATATTGTAAAACCGATCAGCGAAGGGCTCAGCCTTTCGCCAATGGTCCATGAGTCCATCCAATCGCCCAACCTTAACTTGTTTATTTTATTATTGTTATTATAAAAATACAAATACATGATATAAATGGCTGAAACTCTGTAAGGAAAAGTACAGCATGGTTGTTGGGAGACAAGTCCTGTTTTTTTCCACAGAGTTCAGGGTTTATGATGTCATCTCCTTACATCTCGTTCATCATCATAACTATAAGATACAAGCCGGTCGTGGTTGTCTGTCAGACGGGGTTTTTTGCTGCTATGACCTTTAGTTCTGTGGCTCATTCTGCTCCTCCCATCTCCTGTTGCAGCAGCAGTTACGTCTCGGCTGTGTGAGGCAACTCTCACACTGTTGAAACCGATGCAGGGATGTTTAAAACGATTTCTAACTTGTTTACTTCTTTAGAAATAAACATGTCATTCATACAGCTGTTAACTCAAAACTTGTTACAGTTTTTTATACAGACGTGAGAGTTATTAAACCATGCCCCTAAGACAAAGAAAACTTCCAAAGTGTGTTTTATTTTCTCCACCTGTCATCATAATGAAAATACCACTATCTTTTTATTGCTGGATTACTGTAATGTAGCTTTTATTTGTTTTAGATATGAGTGTTCAGCTTTTTCTTTGGGAAGTTATTTTCCATCTACTTTTTTATTACTGTTCACCTTCAGTTCATCCCGCTCATCTTATCTGCCTTTTATTTTCCCTGCAGCGGACTTCGGCTTCGCCAGGCATCTGCAGAACAACATGATGGCTGCTACACTCTGCGGGTCCCCCATGTACATGGTAAACTCAATTAGTAGGACTTTAGTTGAACAGAAAAAAGTCCATAATCATTCACAAATAATACAACTCACTGATTGTCTTTTCTATGTGAAAAAGCCAATTTCTTCATGTTTATTGTTAAATTTTTATTATTTAAAATCAATCTGAACACTAGTAACAGCTGACATATGATGTAATTAGTTATATTTTACACTAATCGTTGCCAACAGGCTCCTGAAGTCATCATGTCCCAGAACTATGATGCCAAGGCTGACTTGTGGAGTATAGGAACCATTGTGTTTCAGTGCCTGACTGGAAAAGCTCCTTTTCAGGTAAACACCATAATAACACAAACATTTAAAGTTAAAGTCCCATTAGTTGTCACACACACAGGTGTGTGTGCGAAATTTGTTCTCCGCATTTGACCCATCCCCTGGGGGAGCGTTGAGCTGCAGACACAGCCGCGCCCGGGAACCATTTGGTGGTTTAACCCCCCAATCCATCCCCCTTAATGCTGAGTGTCAAGCAGGGAGGCATAGGGTCCCATTTTTTCAAAGTCTTTGGTATGACCCGACCAGGAGTCGAACCCTGATCTCCCAGTCTCAGGGCGGACACTCTACCACTAGGCCACTGAACTCTCTTGTTTCAGTGTCATAAAGTCATTTAACCTCCGAATCCGTAGAGTGTACGTCCCTGTCTCTTCAGAGCATAAACCACATCCATTACGGTCACAGTCTTCCTTTTGGCATGGTCGGTGTAGGTGACTGCGTCACGGATAACATTCTCTAAGAACACTTTCAACACTCCGCGAGTCTCCTCGTAGATTAGACCGGAGATACGCTTGACTCCACCACGGCGAGCCAGACGTCGGAAGGCAGGCTTAGTGATTCCCTAGATGTTATCACGGAGAACTTTACGGTGACGCTTGGCACCTCCTTTCCGAGTCCTTTGCCTCCCTTGCCTCTTCCAGACATGCTGATCAGTGACTGATCAGTTTATTGAACAAATGGGCATAAACATTCAATTTAAATAGGTTTGTATTTAGTAGGGGTGCCCAGATCCGGTCACGTTATCGCAAATCGGTTCCTGTCGCGTGGTTTCAGCCACGATTGGTCATTACTTCCCAATCCAAACTCGGATACAGGATTCAAATTACAGGAGAGCTATGGGGAACCTGGTTCTCCTGAAATGTTGTCGGGCTCCCGTGAAGCCCTCAACTTACACATGCAGAAAAGACCCACAAAAGATGCTGTTTCTACCTGTATTACATCATTTATTTGGACTCTCGGTATGGCGGGGATTCTTTTGAGCAGACAGCTGCAGAGCGCTGATTGTTGACGTGCTCCAGACAGCTGCGTCCTGCGCACGGCCACAGTAACTTTCTCAAAGTGGCTACACCCAAAATATATAATTAACAGGCGATCGTTCGTGTTCGCTCATATTCTCTGGTACTTTCTGTTTTTATTCGTGTCTGAAGCGCTCCACTGCAGTGAAGCTCATCACCCGTGCTCCAGTGACCGCACCCCGCTATGTTTGCGGTCGGTTGATCCCTTTGATCTGCTTAGTTGAAATGTAACTTGTGAGGTGAAAAACTAGAAAGTTAGGCAGCGTTTTTTTTTTCTTGAGGACTGAGAAAAGAGGCAGGAAGATCAGAGACAGACACGACAGGAAAACAGGGAAAACAAAAGAAAACTGAACAAAGTTGTTGAAAAATAAAATGTAGGTAGATTTATCTTACTACACGTTTTATCTTTATAAAGCAATTAATTATCAGCATGTAATATTTATATATTTGATACAGTTCACATCACCTTCAAAACTCAGTCCCACACTCAGGGTCGTATCAAGGAATTGGCCCCTGCCAGGTATTTTAATTTGAGGTGTTATTTGTTTTTATATTAGACTTTTTTATATTTGCACTTAAGTCCAAAAGTGAAGAATTTATGTTTTTTATTACCTCACAGAAGTTTGTTAAACATTAATATAATGTTTATTAAATAAAAATTACGGAACATCCTCGATCCATTTCTTCGCTTTCTTTATTCTTTTTTTAATTTATTGAAAGTATTGGATCGGGACATTCTCAAAATCAAATGACTCGGACTCGTGGGCAAAAAAATCTGATCGGGACATCCCTCGTATTTAGTATTTTTCTACTCTGGCCTACATAACTCCACGTTTGTTTCAATATACAGTTATTTTGTTGAGTTGATTACCAAGCCCCTCTTTATTTATCTCCATAACTGCAAGTTTTCAAGTCTTGTTTAAATGTCTTGCAGCAGCAGCAGAACAAAACAAGATCTGCAACTTGGCAAAATTATTCCGTTCCTTTTGCATCCTCACATCTAGACTGCTCATTGTTCAAAGATTTACCCCAAAATTAAAACATTTATCCTACAATCTCTCAGCCACAGGAGAAAAACACCTGCTAAGATCATCAAATTATTTTGCTGTTTATGTGTCAGAATCAGATAAAGACAGGTAAATGTGGAATAGAAAACCCCTGTGATGCCTTTTCCAGCAGAAGTGTTTCTCTTTCGCTAATGGCTGCTTTGTCCCGGTCCAGCAGAAGTTCCCATCAGGGGTCACTTAACCTGGGGTAAGAATGGTTAATGGTCAGGAACATGGAAGCAGCATACTTGCTTCGTTTTATTCTGATCACGTTTTTATTGTCACTTCATTGTTTGCTTGTGGAGTAAAAGATAAGATTAACCCCAATGGAACACCTGATGTCATCAACACATTCTTTTGTCTCCTGATCTGGTTCAGCAGTATTTTTTAAATCATCTTAAATGTGACTCCATCCAGGTGTGAAATGAGATATTTATTCAAAACACAAACAAGTAGAGTGTTTTGAGACTATGGAAAAGATGTGCTAAACACCGATAGATTACAATGTTTTTTAACCTGTGTGTGTGTGTGTGTGTGTGTGTGTGTGTGTGTGTGTGTGTGTGTGTGTGTGTGTGTGTGTGTGTGTGTGTGTGTGTGCGTGCGCGCGCGTGCGTGTGCGTGTGTGTGTGTGTGTGTGCGCGCGCGCGCGCTTTCTACTTTTATCTTCAGGCCAGCAGCCCTCAGGACCTCCGGATGTTTTATGAGAAAAACAAGAATCTCAGCCCAAAGTAAGCTTTCAGATCTGATTCTGTATTGAGTAAAAATATCCGAGTTCTTCTGTTGCTTGGAGTCCTCTCAGTTCAAGATGGCCGCCACAGCTAATCCACCTTAGAAAACATAAACGATGGTTAGAACTCTATCAGGTTTACAGAGTAAAGTGAAAAGTCTTAAAAAATCCCAGATTTTCATCCAGGCGTCTAAAATTTTATTAGGTCAAGTCTTAATTTTTAAGTTGTTTAATCCCGGGAAGCGTTCACCATTTAAAATAATAAAACTCAGTTATCTGGTGTCTGCCTTTTTCTGAGGGGCTGTGTTGGTGTGTTATGAATAAAGTCTCCTGATAACTGCAGGCTATGAACACTCAGTTCACATGGAGCACAGAGAGTTTGTAGCTTGTTTGCTGCTAGCTAAAATCTGATTAGTTAGGTTAAGTTAACTTCTTGTCATCGAAAACACGAGAAAGTGTGTGTTCAACGAGAGCTGGCTGCTCTTGGCAATCGATATGAAGCTCGCTGTAGACTTTGCAAAGATGGCAGCGTGTATCTATAGTTCTGGTTTACTGTCTGTTCCGTTTATCTCGGCTACTAGTTAAGGCACTGGAAATCTGCATGTGACTTTTAAAATAAAATAGACTCGCGTCCGGTGGAAAGTCCCGGAAAAGTTGACTACAGCAGTTATAATTCTTATTTCCAACAAGACATGATCGTTGTTTTAAATCTGGAATGTTTTTAATATTCCAACTGGCCATGTAGTCGACCACTTTGTTGCTATTTTACTGTCTGGAGCAACTTTCCCACCAGGATCAATAAAGTATTCCTGATTCTGATTACGCTTGATTGTATTTGCTGTTGTAGAAACAGCCCCCTGCTCGTGTTTGGTTTTAGGAAATGCTTTATCTAAACGTGTGGGTTTTCTGTCTGTTTTATTCGTTTGCAGCATCCCCAGAGAAACCTCCACCCATCTGAGGCACCTTCTCCTGGGCCTGCTGCAGCGCAACCCAAAGGACCGGATGGAGTTCGGTCAGTGAAAATCTAACAAAGAAAAATGAATCGGAGCTTTTTCTAAAGTGTGAATTTAAATGCCAGCACGTCTCTAACTGTGTTTCTGTTAGACGAGTTCTTTTGTCATCCTTTCCTGGACGCCAGTTCATCCATTAAAAAGAGTAAGGCAGAGATTCCATGCTTGACTAATATTGAACACCATTAATAGGATTTGTGTTAAGTTGTAATGATATTGGTTGTTTATTTTTAAATCATTGGGCTTGTTTGGTTCCAGCCACCCCTACAGTGACCATGACCTGTTTGCCCAGCTCTGCATCAGCCAGCTCTTGTAGCAGCTCCTCCACCTCTCACCTTGCCTCCCCACCGGTTTGTATCCATAGCATTTCTCTGTTTGCTGTATTTCTTTCTTGTTTCTGTCATTTTGTCCTGATTCATGAAGCTGATTACATAAACCTCTCCGGCCCTCTCTCACTGAGTACTACTTTACTCCCTTTGTGTTTACCTGCTGCTTCCTGTCTTACAGCAGTCTCTTGCAGAGACTCAGAATCTGCGTACCAAAGTTCTGGCCTCCCCGACCCAGGAGGCTACTGGTTTTCACCTGAAGGACTCATCTGGAGGAGATGTCAGTAGCAAGAACTCCTCCTCCTTTGACACAGATGACTTTGTGATGGTGCCCGCTCATTTTACAAGTAAGGACAACTTAAACTTTCCACAAAAGCCTTACCCAAAGTTCTAATAGGGCTGCAGCTGTCGAGAATTTTGTAAAAAATACCTAGATTATTCAAGTACTCAGGTATCTGCAGGTGAAACTCCAGCAATTAGAATATGGTGCAAACGTCCATTTATGTCAGTAATCCAGCTTAGACTGTGAGACCATCTAAAGGCTCAGGAACCCTTTGCAGGTGTTCTGGATTCATTAGCTGATTAGATTGTGACCCTTTGAGTCTAGAATATTGAACTTTTTCACAATATTCTGATTGTCTGAGATTTTAAATGTGGGGATTTCATCAGCTGTAAGCCAGAATCATCAATTCTAACAAATAAATAGATTATAACAAATAAATGATTGAAATATCTGGCTTTGCATGTGATGAGTCTATCTCATGTATTAGTTTCACCTTTTGAGATTAATTACTGAAATAAATGAACTTTTGCACCATATTCTAATTTTTTATTGTTTCACCTGTATATGCATTTGTATGCTCTCATATATGCACTTACATCAATTTAGTTGCAATTCATTCATTAAAGTCACACTAAACAGTTTTTAACACTTGTTTAAAAGTGGGTTTCAGTGATTGTGTAGGTAGAACCAGAAACTGCACTTAACAGTTGTGTGGAGCGGGTATGTGCCCTAGGGCAGGGGTAGGGAACCCTGGTACTGGTGAGCCGTTGGCCAGCATGTTTTAAAAGTTTCCTTGCTTCAACTCAGTTGAATCACCTGTTCAGCAGCTCTGTAGAAGCCAGTTAATCACCTGCTGATTAAAATCTGGTGTGAAGAATCAACTAAAATAAAATGTCCTACTTTACCTTCTGTACCAAGAAAACCAGCAATATTCTTGCTGATTTGTTTCATTTTTCATTCATTTGTGGGGATAAGTGGTAGAATTTAATTGGGTTAATTTCCTGAAATAATTTTCTGAGGGAATTAATCCTATAAAACAGTAATAATATAGAGTTAATGTTTGGTAATAATGTTAAACTTTCTGTGCAAACATCTCCACGTTTCTCCTCTTTTAGTCTAGTAATTTTTTCCAGTTACATTTGATTCTTAATGAAGAATGAGTTTTTAAATGAATATCAGGTTGTATGTTTACTTCTCTGCCATTGCTCATTTCTGTCTGTGTTTTGTCATTTGCAGCAGGTGAGCTGACATGTGAGAGCAAAGTGCTGCAGGACAGCCTGACAAACAGCGGGTGAGAACCATAGACTTGTTTTCATATTTATTGTAATAAATGTGCCTAATCCTCCCCAAAAATACTTCCCAGTGAGCATGACCACTCACTTTATTCGTTTTTAAGATATAATTGTGTTTTTCTGTTATTATTTTTGCTTTATTTTAGCTCCCTTTTGGCTTCTTCTGGTTGTAATCAAGCCAAAACACCTCCTCACTCACCTTCCCACAGTGGTTGTCCCAGTCCTGCCAGGTAAACAGAGCTGAGCAAATGTTCATAGAAACTGCCCAATATTCCCTCCTATGACTGAGATTTAGAATGTGTGTACGAACAGTCAAAAGACTGATTTATGAAACATGCGGTGGCCTCTCGTACCTCCACAATCGTCTGATGATAAATCCCACCTGTGCGTACCCAGGTGCTCGTGCCTGTTCATTTACATTCAGAAACACCCTCAATTAACCATGTTTGGTCAGGCTACGCCCTTAGCACGTGAGGGAATTCCCTGTTTTTTTTGTTTTATTATTATTATTTTTTTTTTTTCAAAAAAAAGAAAAAAACTTTATTGTCAACGAGATTGAAACGCTGGCTGCCAAAGTGAAAAGAAAGTTGCAGAGGTTATAAACGCGGTCGGGACAGAGGAGAGGTTCCCGTCGGGAATAAATAAAAGAATGAATCTGATAAATCGTAGAGTAACGGGTTGTTATTTACATTTTACATTTAAGGAGTTGTTCTGTTTGGAGTTAGTTTTATTTGGAAATCCTTTGACCTGTCATTCAGTCTGGTTACCTTGGCAACGCGGCGTGCATGACCGGGGAGCAGAGCAGGTTCTGGGGGTTCTCGTAGTTGTAAAACAAAATATGAACTTTAATCGGATTTGTGCGGTTTATCTGTCGTCCCAAATCACAGCATAAAAGAAGGATTTCCTTTGAGATCAGTGCACTCACGGAGAATGCGTTCCCTCCAGTGTGCATGTTCTGTTAAGTCCTCCAATAACTCAGATTAGTCATGATATAATGTCAGATTCCCATCTGTCACATGTGTCTTTTATTGGTTTTTGCACCAATAATGCGAAAAAGTCGTTTTTCCACCTACATAATTGCATACTGGGTAAGCATGAGGGATGCAATGATACCACTTTTTTCCAAACTGATACGATACCGATACTTGGATCTGAGTACTCGCCGATTACCAATATGTCTACCACACAAAAAAATGCAATGAATTGGATTACAGGTTTTACTTTATTTTTTGCTTTCAACAGGAACAGACTGTGTGGTAGGAAAAAAAAATTAAATATATTAATAGAAATGATCACAAAACTAATATATTAGGTCAACAGAAATGACAAGTTACAGTGAAGCCACTTTCAAGCATCTGCATTGGCATCGGTTCCTGGTATCGGCTAACTTTTATCGATATCAATACCGGAATTGTGCATAAATATAATTTGTGGATGAGGAACACGCATGGGTGACTGAGACCTTCAGAATTGCTGTTCCCCCGTTCTACCACTAGATGCTGTTCCTACGCATGATCAGAGCTGTTCTTAAATTAAGGAACATTTTCACACACACGTAAGAACTGGTAAATACCACACAATGTGTAAAATCATTCCCACGCATGAAATACGCACAGATCTGTTCGTAGGTAAGGTTGATAAATGAGGGCCCTGCTGTGTGTGTGTGTGTGTGTGTGTGTGTGTGTGTGTGTGTGTGTGTGTGTGTGTGTGTGTGTGTGTGTGTGTGTGTGTGTGTGTGTGTGTGTGGTGCCATCATGATCAGATCATGTGATATTTTATAGCAGATGTGGTTTAGAGCCCAGCACGGGCCTAAAATCTGAGTCTGGCCCGGCCCGAGGAGGTGGAGCCCCAGCCCGACCCGGTCCGAGAAGGTTTTCAGGATTCTCTGGCCCGACCCGAGCCCGACTTTTTTTTAACCTTTCATAATGTTTTAGCGTGATAGAATGCTCAGCATTCTAATTATCTGTGAGAAGCGTTCTGCAGTAAAAAAAAAAAAAAAAAAAGAAAAGAAAAACAGCATCAATGCAGCTTTTTTTTTCTAACAGAGCGTATTTTTCGAGCGGCAGATGAAATTTACGAACACTAAATTAATTGGATGAGTTTGTAAATTTAATCTGCCGCTCTGAAAATGCGTTCTCCAGTTAGAAAACAAGCAGCAATGAATGCTGTATTTTTTTTACTGCAGAACGAATTTATTCACAGAAAAATAGAATGCTGCCGTTTTCATGAGAATAAACGAATGGTTTCTGACATATCAAGTGGACATAAAATGGCATATTAGAATAGGGGCACATGTTTCAATCAGCAGTTTGAGGATTCGTTTATATAGGCGCATTTATAAACCACACAGACCTTAACTAAGCTAACGGGGCGTGAGAAGCAGGCAGGTGCTGCTGCGTTCAAGTGTTTCAGTTTTTATTTTTTATGAATTTGATTAAAAATAAAGGCGCCCGGCCCGTGTCCGAGGTAATTACACAGCCTTTGGCCCGAAGCCCTAGGCCCGTGGGCCAGAGGGCCTAGGGCTTCAGTGCAGGGCTCTAATGTGGTTGTTAAGAGACTGAGCAGGTAAATTAGGATTAGTTGAGTTAAAGTTTAGCCCTGATGCAAAGTGTGTTCATGCCATTGCATTTGTTAATACAGACTTAATTACCGGTACTTTATGTTGGCGTTCTTTGCTCTCCTCTCTGCTGTGTCCAGGCCCATGGAGTTTCTGGGGAGTCATTTTTGTGGTAACCAAGGAAACCAGGGTCAGTCATTGCCAATCCCAGTCCCCACTCAGGTCCAGAACTACCAGCGCATGGAGCAGAACCTCCAGTCACCCAAACAGGAGGGCTCACCACGGTCTGGACACACACACACAAACACACACACACGCACACACACACATTTTTAATGGAAGATGTGAATGTTGATCTTACCATTACCAGGCTGTCCATGCTGGTCCGCCGCTGCAGCAGCGGGAGCTCAATGGGCACTGGTAGACCTGGACCTTCACCCCCCAGGCAGGTAGCAGTCCCCACCTCCCGCAGGCTCTCCCTAGGAGGAACCAAGACCTTCCAGCTCTCACCTCAAGGTTTTTAAATGATCCATTTTCATTTAATGAAAAATACTGTTTGGCCTCTGATGAAAATCTTTCTTAAAGATAGATATTTACAGGACTTGTTAGTTGGCATCTATAAACGTCCTTTTAAACTCTGCACATTCTTTTCCATTGGACATTGCAGCCCCACATCTCACTGAAGTGAGGCCGACCTCTCAGCAGCAGCTGCAACAACCGGCGGGGCTGGGCTCACGGCTCCACAGTGCCCCCTGTCTGTCGGAGTGTGTGAGCGGGGGAGGAAGGCCGAAAATCAAGAAGCAACATTCGGACCCTGTGGCTGTCCCCTCCACGGGGATGATGGCTGTTCGTCCCCTGCACTCCTCCCCCAGACTTAGTGAGCTGATGCAGCGTAACCCCCTCCCCACCATCTTGGGCTCCCCCTCTAGGGTGAGTCAGATCATTACTAGTTTTAGACTCACACAACCAGTTTCTCTATTTCTTCTTTTTATACCGTTGGTTCATTTCTCTCCTCTCAGACCATTCCTCCATTTGAATTTCATAAACCTCCGAGTTCTCCGAACCTTGTGAATTACCTGACGCAGACGGGTTTGGTAATTGGCTCGCCTTGCAGCAGGACTGCCCCAGGAGAGCTCAGAGACCTCGGACAGCAAGCCACTAACCCGGCTCACTACATCCAAAGAATGAATGATGATGGCATGAGCTTCGGGAGGTTAGATTGTTGCTTTTTTTTTTTTTTTTTTTTTTTTTGTATCAATATTATCGTTGTGTTTAAAAAGCTTTCTCTGTCTCTGTTTGATACAGGTCACAGAGTGCCGGTCGTCTGTCTGATGTCCTTCTAATGGCCGCGTTTGGAGCAGGAGGACATGTGGTGGACCGAGGCAGCCCAGAGAACATGATGTCTGAAAAAGCCATAGACATATTAGGTTAATTTCTTTCTAATAGTGTTTCACTTTTATTTATTCTATCCTCTGGATAAAGTGCTTCAGCATTAGATGCACCATAAATCACAGGAAACCAGAGTTTAATTATCCAACATTAGAAGTCTCTAAAGGGGCTGTGTCATGCTATGTTACACCTTCCAGAGCAACAAGGCACAATATATGATCAAAAATTACCATCAGCACTATTCAGATGTCATTTTCTTATGAAATAGAAGGTACTTTCATGAGCCATGTCTTCAGCCTGGAAATAAGATGCTTGGATTAGCTCAAACCCTGACACCCCCCCCCCCCCCCCCCCCCCCCCCAAGCTCTAGTCACTGTTGAAACTGGAGCTCCAAATCAGCAATCAGCATCTACCATTAAGATCATGGGCCAAGTGGTAAATGACGAGTCCGTTAGAGAGGGGAAAGGCATTTAGAAGCATGACAGCCAGATACCAGTTTACTTGGATACAATAATATGTACTCCTTCTTCATCCAAACCTCAAAAACATGTAAATGTGTTATCCTTGTTAAAACAAATTAAATAATTGTTGTTTTTGTATCTTTTAGGTCCCCCTGGTGGTGGAGGAGGCTTTGCTCCTGGTTCAAGCAGCCCAGCTCAGGTGATCTTCACTGTTGGCTCTCCACCCAGCGGCACCACCCCACCTTACAGCTGCAGACAGAGGAAATGCTCAGGTATTCATATAAGCCTTGTTAAGAAGACACACCATGCCGGCAAATCAGTGAAATACTGCCTCCACGGTGTGTTTTATGAACGTGCTGTGGTGGTTTTATGTTTGATATTGAAGTTTGTTTTAGTTTCATTTGTAGTTTATATTACATGATCTCTTCATAGTTATTCCAGGGGGCTTAGAAGAAGAATAGGAGTACATGGAGCTGGGTTTTGATTTTTGTATAATTTTGTACAGCTCTACGATGGTGAAATACAAACAATTGTATGTTATTTATCGTTATATTTATCAAATAAGATTAAATATTGAGCTTTGGGTAGTGACCGAAAGAACGAGATCGCAGATACAAGCGGCCGAAATGAGTTTTCTCCGCAGGGTGTCTGGGCTCTCTCTTAGAGATAGGGTGAGAAGCTTGGTCATCTGGGAGGGACTCGGAGTAGATCCGCTGCTCCTCCACATCGAGGGGAGCCAATTGAGGTAGCTAGGGCATCTGGTCAGGGTGCCTTCTGGCCGCCTCCCTGGTGAGGTTTTCCGGGCACGTCCAACTGGGAGGAGACCTGAAGGTAGACCCAGGACATGTTGGAGAGACCATGTCTCTCACCTGGCCAGGGAATGCCGTGGGATTCCCCAGAAGAGCTGGCCCAAGTGGCTGGAGAGAGGGAAGTTTGGGCCTCTGGACTTAGGCTGCTGCCCCCGCGACCCGACTCCGGATAAGTGTAAGAAAATGGATGGATGGATTATATATTGAGAAAAAAATATATTTAATTAAAAATGTGATTTAATTAATAATTAAACACTCAATGTATCGATAACTGGTACTGTTGAGTACCGGTATCGATTCCAAGGCACCGGGAATTGGTACCGTATCGATTCAAGTGTCAAAGGTAACCATTCGTAGGCACAACAGAGGGTGGTGTCAGGATCATGTGAGGAGCTACTGCGGAGCTCCGGCTGGCAACAATATTGTAAATGAAGGTAAACATGGGCAGTAAGCTTCGCTTCAGTAAACACTCAGCTGAGATGATGCAGAGCTCCAGGAGCTTCTCTCTGTTGAAGCTGGAGCTCAGATCACCAGAGACTGCATGGGGACTGTGGAGGACCGACACCTTTAGGAGCGGCTTGTGAAAGGAGCACCACAATCGGACCACTTATAAACGACCTGACTCTCAGATGCTGCCTCAGCTTTGCGACAATTTGGTGGCCATGTTTTAAGAATATATGGGATTAACCAAAATACCAGTAGAGCCTTTCCTTCAGCTGTCTAAAATCTAAATCTATGCTCACAAAACACAGGATTTAATGGTGAAAATGCATCATCTTCTGGTTTTAAACCGATAGCAATCATCAATGAGCACAGCTGATGGGTTCTCTTGTATCTTTATGCAGAAAAGTGATGTTTTATTCTCTCATATTTATGTGTTTTTCTGACTCATACAGGCTCCTTCACTTCAGGCAGTCCTGCAGGCTCCTTAACTAGTCGCTACCCCCAGACAGGCACCTATCTGGATGGCTTCGAGGCCCCGCCCAGTCCCCGTTACAGTTTCACTGATCCCATTACAGCCAACATGGGCGGTCCAGTGACTTTTGAGGCTCCCGAGCTTCCTGAGGAGACACTGATGGAGGTGAGAGCAGGTTTCCCACCGTCAATCTTTAGGACTCTTCCCAGATTTCATTCTAAAATGCTGATCCTGAAACAAAGAGGAATTAACATTCTGTTGTCTATGTTCCCTTCTGGTGGAGTGCAGCAGGAACACACAGAAACGGTGCAGCGCCTGCGCTTCACCTTGGATTTTGCCTACTGCCTGACAGAGGTGGCTGCTGCCCGTGGGGCCATGGTGGCAGAAGGGCAGGGAGAGTTCTCCCATCCCTCCTTCCTTCAGCAGCAGAGCCTGGTGGCAGATCAGATCAGCTCACTGAGTAGGGAGTGGAGGTAAGGTCGGCTCAGGTCTGGGTTAGGGTGCATGGTTGGTTGATGCTGTTTGTCCAGCTTAGCTAGAGAATCTCTGCTCTGAAGTGGATCTGAGAAGCCTTGTGTTGTTTTGACTCAGAATTAATGAGAAGTTTCCTGGTGCTTTACTCTGCTAAGATGAGTCAAGTTTAAATCCCTTTAATTGTTTTCGATGCTGCCCGTGTTTCACATCTGTGACATAAACTATCTAAATATATTATTATTATTACTGTCCATCCACCCATCCTTTGTCTGAACCCGCTTTGTCCACGTAGGGTCACGGGGGTGGGGGGGGGTGGGGGTTGCCTATCTCCAGCGGTCAATGGGCAATCAGGCGGAGTACACCCTGGACAGAGAGCCAGTCCATCGCAGTATTATTATTATTATTATTATTATTATTATTATTATTATATTTTATGCTCTGTGTAACCAGAAAATAACTGAAATGTGATCATTCCGCTGTAATTTAGACACCAGATCACTGATCAAATGAAATAGTGAAGAGTTTGTGTTTGGTTTGCAACAATAAGTCGGTCAACAACAACAACAATTTATCAGTTTTACATAAAAGTAATCAAGCAACCGATAAAAGGAATAGGTTGAAGCCTAGTGGCTTATAATTAGCCTATCCTTAACTCCCACAGCGATGATCAAATCCTTAACCAAGAGAACAAAAAGTAGGGCTGATAGCTAAGATGCAGAACATTTAAAGAAAAAGCAATGATAAATCAAGAAATCAAATCAACACAAGGTTAGACATCAAACTAAGTTTCTATAACTTTGGAAGATGCAAATTTTTAAAATTTTCTTGAAAAATTATAAAGAATAACACATCTTCAGTTCATCATTAAGTCCATTCCATAACTTCACTCCCAAAACCGACACACATCTATACTTAGCATCAGTTCTCACTTTAGGTATTTCAAACATATAAGACCCCCTCAAATCATATTTTCCATCTCTTAATTTAAACATACTTAAAATGCAAATTGGAACATTCTTTTTCACCACTCTATACATCATTTATAAAGTTTTAAGATCTATAATGTCCTTAAATTTTAACATAGCTGATCCTACAAAAAACTGGATTGTGGACTCCCTATATCCAGCTTTATTTATTATTCTTATAGCTCTTTTTTGCAATTTAAAAATTGAATCCAGATATGTTTTGTATTTTCTCCCAAATTTCCACACAATAACTCAAATAAGGCAAGCAAAGGGATGTGTACAGTAAATAAAGGCAGCTCTTGTGCAATAAATCTCTTGTTTTATAAAGAATAGAAATAGACTTAGATAATTTCCGTTTCATATGTCAGGACTTTATTCTAACTTAATCTCAGGAATATTGTATTTTGTGGAGAACAAAGAAGCTGTGAGAGAAAAGGATCACGTGCATTGAAAAGATCATATATTTATCACGTGTTTGTTGAGTTAAAGTTGAGGTTAAAGTTCTGTGTGTGTGTGTGTGTGTGTGTGTGTGTGTGTGTGTGTGTGTGTGTGTGTGTGTGTGTGTGTGTGTGTGTGTGTGTGTGTGTGTGTGTGTGTGTGTGTTTTCACTCCACAGTTATGCAGAGCAGCTGGTGCTCTATCTGAAAACTGCAGAGCTCTTGTCTACTGCCTTAACCACAGCCATGGAGCAAGTTAAACAAGGCAAACTCTACCCGTCTGCTACAGTCAAACAGGGTAAGAGCCTTTAACAGCTGGGATGAATAATCAGTGTATTGTTTAAATCATGTTGCATCTTTTCCCTCCTACAGTAGTCAGAAGGCTGAATGAGCTGTACAAGTCCAGTGTGGCATCTTGCCGCTCTCTCAGCACCCGTCTGGAGCACTTCTTCACCAGAAAACACCGTCTAATGGACCAAATCACCTCCATCACAGCGGAGCGGCTGCTCTTCAGCCACACTGTGCAAATGGTAAAGCAAGCCATCATGTAAATGTGTGTAAGGACTCTAAAACATTAGGATGTTCAGATCTTGGATGTTTGTTGTGTGCTCAGGTTCAGGCTGCTGCGCTGGATGAGATGTTCCACCAGGGGGAGGCGTCGGTCCTACGCTACCACAAAGCCCTGTTGCTAATGGAGGGCCTGTCCCTTCTCCTCACTGAGCAAGAGGACATCCTCAGCATCAGCAAATGTAAGCCTCTATCTGGCCTCCTCCAGGCTGCACGTGAGCAGACTGGAGCAGAGTATTTTGTGTAACATCTTCAGATAACCTGTTGTGTTCTGATTTTTCATCACTTCCCTTTTTGTCGTCTCTGCAGGCAAGGAGTGTATCGAACGGCGCCTCACAGCTTTGCAGTCAGGGCTCTGCGTTTGAGAGTCCCGGTGCTGTGTGATGTCATCCATTTGCACCCAGCGCATTACCAGCTAACCAAGCTCCCCCACCCCCATCTCATGGTTTGACAGAGAAACTGTTTCGTTTTTGCAAGAAAACCACAAGATTTAAGATTTCTGTGTAACTTGAGGGTCTGTGTTGTGAATATTTGTGATGTTCTTCAGCTCTGAACCATTGCAGAGACTTCCTGGTTGTTGGATAAGCATTGGACACTTTTACTGCTGGCACCTACAAGACAATAAGATCATTCCTACCCCTTAGCTGTAAGCATAACACATGCAAGGAGCAGATATTGCCAAGTAGTCACATTCCCTCACGTATCTAACGAGGCTTTTTAGGATCAATGAAAACTCATGCTACATTCAGATCATTAGACGGAGTTTAATCTTTTATTAAATCACAAGCGGGAAGAAAAATGCAGTTCATGCTGCATATCTAATAACATGCTGATGAGGACTGACAGTGTCCACAAATTCATGTCTTAAATCTTTTTTTGTGTGTGTTTATCTGTGTTTTCTGCAGCAGATGTGCAGAGAAGCTCTCATACCAAACTGCTGCCAAAAACTCCTAAAAAAGAAAGTCTTCAGTTTAGTGTTTTAGAATTGGGATCTGTAGCCATGCTGGTTTGAGCCAGAGTCACTGGGCAAATGACCCAACATGAGTCATAGAGCTGTTGTGTTGTTTGGATTTTAAATCCATCCATTTTCATCTGCTTATCGGGGGTCGGGTTGTGGGGGCAGCAGCCTAAGCAGACAGGCCCAGACTTCCCTCTCTCCAGCCACTTGGGCCAGCGTCCCCGGGGGAATCCTTAGGCCTGGCCAGCCGAGAGACATGGTCTCCTCCCGATTGAACGTGCCTGAAAAACTTCACCAGCCTCACTTGTCTCATAAGACAGGGAGGCGTCCTTTATCTCGTTCTTTTGGTCACTACCCAAAGCTTGTGACCATAGATGAGGGTAGGGACGCAGATCAACCAGTAAATCGAGAGCTTTGCCTGTATCACTGCACAGGCAGCACCAATCCACCTATCTAACTCCCGCTCCATCTTTCCCTCACTCGTGAAGAAGACGAGTGGATTTTAAAAAAAGATTCTCTGAAGCCATCTGAGGTGTTTCAGGCTTGTCCTGCCAGCAGGATGGCTCTGGGTCCACCCAGAACATGCTGGAGGGGTGAAGTCTCCACGTTGACCAGGTGAAGCTGGTGGTGTTTGCTGGGGAAAAGGTGGTTTGGGCCTCCCTACTGGAGCTGCTATCCCCGCAGCTCAGACCCAGATAAGCGAGTGAAAATGGACAGAGGACAAGACTGTAGTTTGTCTCCAACTTTTCTCAATTTAGTTTCAGTGAGTTTGAAACTGACTAATGTGAGAAAACTTAGCTGATAAAACAAAACAATTAAGATACTTTGTGACCAATTTGCGACCCATGTGATCTAAATGTGCCACTTTTAAAACTTGTAACTAAAGTGTCTCGTGTATCAATTCTGTTTGGTTTCTACTGAAAAAAATGAAAATTTTCTCTCAACTTTTGATTCTCCAACTAGTCGTCAGCAGCTACAGCCCAGTGAGACCCTGGTATTAAACATCTGCCACTTTACTGATACCTGTTTATTATCAAAAGCCTTTTGATATTTATTAACACTATGTGGTTTGGACAGAGGTTGTTTGATTCTTTATTTTTCCAACTCGCATCACCTCGCATCATTCTGTAGCTTCTAATTCAGAGTCTGGAAATCATTCTTCAACATCTTTCATCACAAGATGCTGCAGACTCCTGGGACGTGTTCATCCGTCTCACGGAAGCTTCCACACAGCTGGTTATTCCCACATTCTGTCCTTTTCTATCCCATCAGCCAATCATGTTGTTCAGCAGGCATAATCAAACCTGAATGTAGGGCGGTGAGAAGCAGACTGAATGTTACTTGGTTAGCATTGAGGCGGGTCCTAAAGCTGAATGTTTTTGCACTGTTTAAGTACTGTATTAAAAGAGGAACATGCTAAATTCATCCAGTTTTTGAGGCTGTGCTCGTTTAGAAACTTCTGATAACTCATTTTACCGCCTTTATTATTATTATTAGTTGTGTTACAGTAGCCGTGTGAGAGTAGTACATGCTTTATGTTAGAACGGCGAGAAGGAGATGGTATAAGCTATAAAATCTTCTATAGACGAAGAAATGGAAAGAGAAAATATATTTACACTGAAAAAAAGTGTTTTGATTGTTTTGTGCTTTATAACAGACCTGTTGGGTATACTTTTGTAAAGCTTCATGTCTGTTAAGAGTTTGCTGTTGTTGTTAGCTTTATTAGCTCATCTAACCCTTTGGGCCAACTGGAAATTTGAACCTCTTAATTAGTTGCTTTTGAGAAGTTGTTGGTGTGCATGCTCGTGTGAAGTGGTTATTTAGTGTGTTAATGGGTGATGGGGTGTGTACAGCACATAGTGACATAACTCTACTGGAAGATGCGAGAAACAGAAGCATCCTCTCAAAAAACAACTTTTAAGTCCAAAAAAGAGCTTGTTTTAATGGTATTAATTTTTTTATTGTTTTTTTTGCTGAAGATAAGTTGATATTTTATTATGACGTTGTGATCTTGGCTGAAGGAGGTTTACATTGAAGCCTTGACAGATCAGCAGGGAAGGTTGTCTCAGTGTGTGTGTTGCCTTTTATTCCCTTATCATTTGCTCTATGTGTGTGTTTAAGTGTACATTCCTTGTCTGAGTTTATTCACAGACTCTTGCAACTAAACACGCTGCTGTTTTCAGTGACACGTGTCACATTTTTTACTGTTCCGTACAATCATTCCCATCCAGATGAGGATCGATGAGGAGTGTTTGAGGGGAAGGTGGATCATCACGTTGAGTCTTTTTCTGAATTGTCTTTCTTTGTTTATTGTCTAACATCCTAGAATGTGTTAATTGTTGTTTCATTTGATTAATTATGTGTTGCTTGTTGTGATGAATTAAGTTATTGTGTGCTGTGCACTGCAGGCTCAAGAGAACGGTACACACCACCTGTACTTTCCAAAGACTAAAGGCTTTCTGCTTGATCTTCCACATTTTCCTGTTTTCATAACCATAACATGTGCACTATCTCAGTATTGTCATGTAATCTCTACTGTTTGAGAGCTGCATCATTAATAAAGTGAAAGGAAAAGTCACCTCGTTTGTGCAGAATTTTTATTTTGCTTCAGTGGAATTCTTAGAATGGATACATTTCCTCATCCTGTTCACCACTTCACTATTCTACACACTTGTGAAACTTTTTGCTCAGCCTGACCCAGGAGTTGTCCCAGTTTGCAGAAAGTTGGACATTTTAAATATAAATGCAATAACTTGAAAATATTTTCAAAATTAAATGGAAAATTGTTTGCTTTAGTGCGTTTAATAATGATCGCATATATATATATATATATATATATATATATATATATATATAGTTCGAGAGACTAGCTGGCAAATATTGTGAGGAAACTGCTAGAACGAAACGGTAAGGTAAATGGCCACACACACACACACACACACACACACACACACACACACACACACACACACACACACAGGTGCTGATTAGCTACAATGTAACCACAGCTGCCCTGGGGCTCCTTTACAGAAGGTAGGAAAATGTCTACCATTTTTTGAACGAATATCTTTTTTTATTGTTTGTGATATTTGTTGTCTTGATATCAGTTTCATTGAAGTTGGACGTTTTTGCGTGAATACAATTTGCTGTAGGTCGTAGAAAGTACTTTTCTTTAATTTTTTTATTGTTAACATTCACTCGTAGACGTAGGAGTTTTCCTTGTAAAGTCAGTGACACTAACGTTGTAATAAAGTTTTATATTTCCGGTTTAGTAGCTAACAAAATGCCTTATTTCCTCGGGGCATGGTTGTCATAGCAACGTCGCAGTTGTCACGGCAACTTTGAAGCGCGTGATAAATGAGAGCTGAAGCTATCCGAGGATTTACAGCCTTTTTAAAACCACGTGCGTCTTTAGCTAACTTCCGTCATCGTTTTAGCACTACACTGTCAGCTGAGCTGCCTTCACGCTGAAATGTAAACGCCAGTGTGGGAAAAAATCGTGTTTTTCGAGTAAAAAGCGCTTAAAGTAGGGGAGTCGTTAGCTAAACGAAGCAGAGATGTCAGGAAGCAACAGTCTCCCTCCGTTACAGCATTTGCCACATTGGCCCAGAGCTGGGTGTCTCGCTAAACCGTGCTCTCCGCTACCTTTACCGGTGAACCCACCGCAGCATCCCCTGCCTGCTGTCATCCAGCTGAAGGCCAGAGGAGTGGAGTTCGCCGCCGCTGAAGCAGCGGAGGAGTCCGGTCTCAGCGGCGAGGAGGACCCCCGCATCGCCTCGCTGCAGAGGAATATCGAGTTTCTGCAGCGACAGCACTCGGAAACTCTTGAGAAGCTGCATGTGGAAATTGAGTATCTCAGGAGGAGGAACAAAGGTGTGCTTTAGAACAAGGTCACTGTATCAGTTGGGTTAAGAGGTGGTAAAGATTTTGTCAATGCAGCAGGTTGTTGTCATTTTGATCATGCAAGGTTGCAGTAGAGAGATGCACATTTGAACAAGAAAGAAAAAAGCTAAAAGTGTGGTCTTCATTAACAAATGAGACAGTTTCATTGGCCTGCTGCCAAACATTTCATCTAAAACACACACATCACTACATTGCATTTACAATGAATGAACTCAATGACTGCTACTTTAATGAATCAAGCCAAAGACCTGGCTGTCTCCTGATGAGGGGCTGGCAAAAAAGGGAAATTCAGTCTAGGTGTAGTGGTTGCATAGCAACTGAGGGTTTTAAAGTCAGGGTTTGACAGGTTCTCAGTAGGTGGCAGACAAAGATCCAGTGTCAGGACCGGTTGTTGCATCTCACCACCCACCAGGAGAGTCTCCATAGTCTCCATCCATTAGTAGTAGTAGTTCTGATAGACACATGGGATGTTTGCTGGGACTCGGTCATGCACTAATGTTTTCCTTTCATGAATGTTGCAGAACTGCAGTATAAGCTGATTATGGAGTCTTCTAAATCAAGAGGTAAATTCTAATTCTTGATTTATTTTTCAGTGCTTTCCACTGACTGGTATTGTCACAATTTGCCACAATTATGTTAAATTCGTATTGAAATGTAAATTCTGGATTCATCTGCATTCTCCGCTGTTATTTAATGTCTCTACTTGTTAAGTTGCATAAGCGTCATAATTTCTGTCAGATGACCTATTTGTCTTTTATCAATCTGTTACCACATCATTGTCTCACACAAGCTAAACTGATGAAGCCTAGGGCTGCATTAAAGTGCAATCTTAATTAATTTACATTCAATCATCATGCTAGCAACTCCATGTGCTGGCTGTGGGCATATATGAGACTGAGGGTCCCAATTGCAAAAAAAAAAAAAAAAAATTCCATGCAGTTTGAGTCTGCACGTTTTGGGAGCCATTGCAATATTGTGTGTGTGTGTTTTTTTTTAAATAAATCATTGACACATTGTGCAATTTCTTACTATTGTTTTGTTGTGTGATCATCTTTAGGAGTGAAACAAAGTCTCCGAGACAAAAGGCCACCCACCCAGGGCAGTGAGGCCCACACAGGACCCTACATGGAGGCACCGCTGCAAGATACATGGCCCTTACAGGACCGGACTTTTAGGTACGTTCCCTTTCAGCCACAGTGGAATATATTTTGTTATTTAGTGTAAAATATCAAACAGAAACAGATGTGTGAAAATGAGATTTGAAAACCTGGCAAAATCTTATGATTACAATCCAAATGTATTTACTGTGATTCTATTTCTTAGATCGAAGATATTTACTTTGGACTGAATCTGTTTTATGTCTCACTGACAAATGATTAGAGGTTTAGAAGAAGGTAGTAAGTGTCTGAGATCAGCCAGGCCGCAGCGTGGAGCCGACATGATGGGGCACCTCATCACTTCCTTACAACCTCTACGAATCAACAGCGGTCTGTCTCATCCCCCGCGAGCTCCCACGCTGCAGGAGTGTGAGGTCATCATTCGACAGCTCTACAACGCCAACAGCTTACAGTCTCAGGAAGTATGTAAACATCAGAATATGGAATAGAATAGACTTGTTACAGCAGCACAAACACTTAGAGAATAATTCCTAGATAAATATTGATGTATAATAATAATAATAATAATAACAAAAGTACATGTATATACACATAGGCAGTAAGCTAATATTGTAACCTTCGACTGCATAAAAACATGAATAAAAATGAAACTTGAGTTCCAGAACTATGCAGCATACTGTAAGGGACACAGTCACACTTTGTAAATCCGGTATTGCACAAGTATTGAACACATACTAAGTGTTGCATTGATGTTATAGTGTACCAGGAGTGAAGGAGCTGTTCATAGCCTCCACAGTGGAACGCATTGGGTGAGAGGTTTTTTTTAAGATGGAGGTCATCTTCGCCATCTTTCACACGTCTCGTCAACTGAATCCAGTGGGCAGGCCAGAACCAAGCTTGCTTTGTTAACTAGCTTGTTGAATATGGTTCCTATCAGGGGAAACTAGCTGCTAAAAATACTGCAGGGAGAAGACATTTGAGGACTTCTTTCACTTATGTAAAGCTGACATTTGACAATCGGTGTCATGCAGATAATACGTGTGAAGGCCCTGCTGAGAGACATCGTTCTGAGTAAAAAAGTCACCCCAGAAAACTACATTCTGACCAAATCATACCTCACCAATGGCCCTACGTAAAGTATCATGTTAATCTACGACATACCATAAATCTTGAGAAAAACTTGCAAACTTCCTAATTCACTCTTTCTGTGTGTTTCAGCAAATCTTTAGAAGAAAAGAAATTTCCCAAACTTGGTCATCAGTTGTTTGGAGAGAACGTGTATGTAAATCTGTTGCTGTCAATAGTAGTTTCCTGTTTCAGTTTATTTAGTTTTTGTATTTTTCTCACTAATTTATATATAAGATGAATGGGGCACTCTGAGGATCTTGGAAACTAGGGTGTAGCAGAGAGCACTTCTGCATTTAGAATGAGTCTCAGAGTCATACTGCATTTCTCAATATTGCAGATGTGGATAGATATTTTTTATAACCCAAAATGGTGCACAAAATAACCTTAAACTGACAAAAGTAGTAAATAAAAATGTTTTAAAGATCAACAGACACAAATCTGATAGTTTTTTTTAATTGTAATGCAGTTGATTCAAAAATTAATAGAATAAAATGACATTTTTGATTTTATGGACATTTCTCCCAAGATTTTGAACCACTGCTGTTGTTGGTTGGTTCTGCTTGTCTCTTCTGAAAAGCCTTTAGCTGGGCTTTCCCTGAACTTTGTGGTGTTTAAAAAAATCAATCCATCCCATTATTGTAACGCTTATGGCATGCTTTGGTTATAGCACAAGAAAGAATGCTGACAACTTGACAATTTCTTCAATGGAGACTTTAAGAAAACTGTTTAAAAAATCTATTTTAGTCTCTGCTTTTTCCCCCATTGGTCAAGGATGAGAATGATCCATCTTGTAGCAACAATCTCATCTTTTCCTCTCCCAGGTCTAGACCCTCTCAGTCTGGAGTTGTCCTCCCAGCCCTAAAGCAGAGCCTCAACTCCAGCATCGCAGAAAGACAGAGGAGGACCCGTGCGATGCAGAGAGACCGCTTAAAAAAGACTCTGTGGTGACTGATCGAAACCTCCACAGCATCAGACTTAGCAATAAAGCTATTGATGCTTTTTTAGCAGTTGTTTTGTAGTATTTTAATACTGACTAGTTTGACATACATAATGCAGAAATCTTGGCCTGTCGCAGGAAGAAATGCTCAGGTATAATACCAGGTGATCCAGTTCTATACCAGTAAACAACATGGGCACAGTCACCAGTACAACACCTGTGGTTTTCCAGTGCTATCGTGTCAGCATGTCAGATGTTACTTAAGTATGTGGCTCAATCCTGTTCCCCACCCTGTTAGCTAATCCTTGGAACCTCACAAACATTTTTATGTCAGCCACGGAGCTTGAGTATTGAATTCATGTGGGCTTAAAAGTTCTGTTATTAAGGCTGAGCAAGGTAATGTGATAAAACAGGGTGATTTGAAGGAACATTTTTTTGGAAGAAAAATTCAAAACTCAGAGAATATATCTTCTCAGTTTTGGGATTGTAATTTGTAATTTCATATCAGATACTCTCAAACTTCCAAAAAATGTCTCCCCCACATGGTTATTCTATTTGTCACCTACTTTGCATTTAAATATGTACAAATTTGCATTAAAATATGTACAAAATTGGCAGCACAGGGAGGATCCTCCTCCCTGTGCTGCCACCTTACCATGGTGGAGGGGTTTGAGTGTCCCAATCATCCTAGGAGCTAGGTTGTCTGAGGCTTTATGCCTCTAGTAGGGTCATCCATGGCAAACAGGTTGTAGGTGAGGAACCAGACAAAGAGCAGCCCAAAGACCCCTTATGAAGAAAATTAAACTTGGAAACAGTGTTCCCTCACCCAGACGCAGGTCACTGGGGCCCCCCTCTGGAGCCAGGCCTGGAGGTGGGCATGTTGGCGAGCGCCTGGTGGCCGGGCTTTCACCCATGGAGCCTGGTTGGGTACAGCCCGAAGAGAAAATGTGGGTCTCCCTTCCCATTGGCTCACCACTTGTGGGAGGCGCCAAAGGAGTCGGGTGCAGTGTGTGATGGGTGGTAGCTAAGAGCAGGGAGCTTGGTGGTCTGACTCTCAGCTACAGAAGCTGGCTCTTGGCAGATCAAATGCCACCTCTCTGGTGGGGAAGGAGCCCAAGTTGGTG
This sequence comes from Nothobranchius furzeri, assembly GCF_043380555.1. NCBI lineage: Eukaryota > Metazoa > Chordata > Actinopteri > Cyprinodontiformes > Nothobranchiidae > Nothobranchius > Nothobranchius furzeri. The sequence continues at coordinate 46,897,838 of NC_091746.1, read as the reverse complement.
TGTGAGGTTGAGAGGTTTTGATCAGATAAAGTCGGACTCACCACAATGCATGGCTCTCGCTCCGGAACCAGTTTCCTTGAGAGGGGTTGGACACTCTACCACTCTGGAGTTGTACCCACTGAGAGGTGCCGATCAGGGGTGGGCATACTAGTTGCCCCCCATCTTGCTGCCTGTATGTTGGGAATGAGAGGATGGCCTCTGTCCACCTACGTGTGCGGGGGATGGGTTCTGACTGTGGTCTGTGCTTATGCACCAAACTGCAGTTCAGACTACCCACCCATTTTGGAAAACCTTGGAGGGAGTTCTGGAGAGTGCTCCTTCCGGTGCCTCCCTCGTTCTGGTGGAGGACTCATGCTCACGTGGGCAACAGCAATGAGACCTAGAGAGGTGTGGTTGGGAGGAACGCCCCCCCGATCTGAATTTGAGCGGTGTTTTGTTATTGGACTTCTGTACTAGTCATGGATTGTCCATAATGAACACCATGTTTGGATATAAAGGTGTCCACATGTGGTCTAGGCCGCAGTTCGATGATCGACTTTGTTGTTGTTTTGTCTGATCTGCAGCAGCATGTCTTGGACACTCGGGTAAAAAGAGGGGTGGAGCTGTCAACTGATCACTACCTAGTGGTGAGTTGGCTTTGATGGTGGGGGAGGATGCCGGTGTGACCTGGCAGGCCCAAACGTATTGTGAGGGTCTGGCTGAGTAGAGAGTCTCCTGTCAGAAGGAGCTTCAATTCCCACCTCTGACAGAACTTCCAAAACGTTCTGGGGGAGGCGGGGGACATTAAGTCTGAATGGGTCCTGTTCCATGCCTCCATTGTTGAGGCAGCCAACCAGGGCTGTGGCCACAGGGTCGTCGGTGCCTGTCGTGGTGGCAACCCCTGAACCCGCTGGTGGACACCAATGTTTAGGGATGCTGTCAAGCTGGAGACAGAGTCCTATCAGGTATTTTTGGCCTGTGGGACTGCAGAGGCAGCTGATAGGTACCAGCAGTCCAAGAAGAATGCAGCTCAAGTGGTCACCGGGGCAAAACGGAGGAGTTTGGTGAGACCATGAAGCAAGATTTCCGCATGGCTTTGAGGAGATTCTGGTCCACCATCCGACGCCTCTTGAGGGGAAAGCAGTGCACTACCAACACTGTTTATAGTGGGGAGGGACTGTGTGCTGCTGACCTCAACTCGGGACGTTGTGGATCAGTGGGTGGAGTACTTTGAAGATCTCTAGAAAATGGATGGATGGACAAAATTGGGCTTTTTGTGCATAGATAAAACTGCCTTCATGCAGATTAGGAATTGAAATAGGAACAGCTCTCAGGCATCAGAAAATACAAATTCAGAGAGATGGGAGACTGGGATTGGGCCTGTGAGAGGTTTACTTGTGAAACACAGGTAATATTTTGAGATTCAACAAGTGAAGCTTTCTTGTATCTTTTAAAGGCAATTGTATTTTTTTCCTATCAAACTGCTACATTCAGGATACTGAAGTAATTTATTTTTACAAAAACATAATTTTGAGACAAACTGAATGAACTATACTACAACTGTATTAATGACAGAAAGTAAGTCATTGCATTTATTTGTACTCTGAACTATTTTAAAGCACTTTCACTGTTTCAATAAAACTGCCTAGAGCTCAGCATGTGGCACCATTCTTTTATGGAAGCCCAGAATGGACAAAGTCTCTTTTCACCTGACATTGTGCCTAGCACTTTGTGAAGGACAGAATGAATTGGATTCAGTTTGTTGCAAACTTCCTGCTGAAAGGATATAAATCCCAACCTGATTATTAAAAAGGAAGTATCCTTGTTTCACTTCACTTTCTATAAGTTGTGTTTTTATAACAGCATTGGACCAAATCTGTGACACTTTTAGGACAAAGCAGTGTTTAAGACATGTGTTAGAGTACCTCTTCTGACTGTTTGTGTTTATTTTATGATGTTTAAACTACTAAATTCCCCACTACTGCTCTTTTCATCATCAGTCAACCACCAATGTGTCTGGTTGTTTTGTCATCACAGACTGTGATCAGTCAGGATCAGAAGAACCCACAAGGCATTCTGAAATGTTCTCTTTCAGTTTCAATCATTTTTAAGGTTTTCTTTTAGATTTGACCTAGATCTGACTTTCTGTCTACATCAAACACACGACAGGTTAAGTATTTAATGTACAAGCTTGCAGCAGTCACCTTGGTGTTTTGACCAGAATAGCACAGCTTGCACTTGGCTTCTTGGTTGTTGTGGTAAACTCGAGCATCCGCCAATCTCGTAAAAGTTTCTTTTTGCCGTCTGTTTGTCCAGCATTTTATAGCCTCTGGAGTTCCCAGTATATGGCAATCGGTCCCTGTCACATGTCATGCATGGGCTTATCCTTCCATTGAGGTTTCTCCCAAGCTTTCTTTGAGGGTTAGCCCTTTTTAGAAGACACACCATGCCAACAAGTTAGTGTAATAATGCCACTACAGTGTGTCTTATGGACACGCTGTGGCGGCATAATATTGTGGGAATTTTGCAGCATTCGTGATGCCTGACTTTTCAATGCATCTTGCCACAACAGAGGGAGGTGTCATGATCAGATGGGGAGTTACTGCCAAGCTCTGACTGGCAACTATATTGAAAATGAAAGTAAACACGGGTCATAAGTTTTGCTTTTTTAAACAGAATCAGCTGAAATGGTAAACTGGAGCGATGCAGAGCTTCAAAAGCTTCTCTCCCTTAGAGCTGGAGCTCAGATCACCAAAGACTGCACAGGGACTGTGGGGGACAGACACCTTGTTTAAAAAAAACGTAATGAGCATGGCTTTGATTGCAATAAAAAGCAAGTTATGGGCAAGATGAACTGAAGTCTGCGGCAGCACAGAGACTGCCCCCATAGCCCCTTTGTATCATCATTGTGTAACCTTTTGTAAAAAGGACATGATGGGATCACGTTACCACCGTGGTCTGACCACTTACAAACAACTTAAGGCTGCATGATGCCAGCTCAGTGTTTTGGCAAGTTGGCAGATTTGTTTTCTAAATGAGGCAATACAGAGAATCTGATGCCAAGTAGTAGTTTCACTTAGCTCTTTATTACCAGAACACTGAATCCCATATTGCTCATGGTCTATGAATCAGACCGTATTGTACCATTCCATGTCATGCCATGCCATACCATACTTCTTTCAGTGTGTCCCAGGGCAGCTGTAGTTACAGTGTTGCTTGTCACAATCAGCGTGTGAATGGGTGATTGTTGTGTAAAGTGCTTTGGAGTTCTCTGACTCAGAAAGGCACTATACAAGTGAAAGGGCCTCATTTATGAAACTTTTGGCAGTTTCACATCTGGGCCAGCACGGACTGGGCTGGGTGGTGTCGGTCTGGGTCCTGTATGGGTAGGGTTTGTTCACACACCCACTTCTCAGGAACAGGGAAATCTCCAAGCATGTGGGCGGGGCAAAACACTTGTGGAAAAGTCTGTGCTGTCTCCCTTAACCCTCCCACTGCCTTCATGGGTGACCCTGCGAGGAAAGTTGACCATTGGGCAGGATTGATGGTTTATCCCTTGAGGGCCACGTGGCAGGGGTGAGGTGGTGCTCACCCCTCACCTCTGTCACATAGACCCAAGGGATAAACCATCAACCCTGCTCAATGGTCAACTTTCCTCACAGGGTCACACCCATTAGGACAGTGGGAGGGTTAAAGAAAGGAGGTTGTGTGTGTGTGTGTGTGTGTGTGTGTGTGTGTGTGTGTGTGTGTGTGTGTGTGTGTGTGTGTGTGTGTGTGTGTGTGTGTGTGTGTGTGTGTGTGTGTGTGTGTGTGTGTGTGTTCCTCAAATCAGTGAGAAAGACAGAGAGCTGCCACAGCTTCAGCCAGAGGCGACAGTCAGAGGCGACGTTTACTTCTCTATCCAGAAAGATAATGGATCGCGCAAGCCCCCACTGGTTGATTTTATCTGCCAATTGAAGGCTCCCCTTAATGGTAGGCATGAATTTGAGCAGTCCATTCTGTTGGCATTAGGTGTGTTGGACCAGTTCAGCCCGAAGCATACCGCCTTGGTAGGAGGGCTGAAAAACCGACCGTTTGAGCACGGAAAAATACAAGGCTGCCTAGATGTTAATACTTTAAAAGATACACAGTCTGGTCAATGGTGGCCCAGATGTGAAACTGCCATATGAGTAGAAACTTTACAAAAACCCTCCATAAGCCTGGCCCCAAAAAAATGTAGCTACTCAATCTAATTTTCTGACCTATAAAGCACTGCTTATGCTCAGCTGCACGCATGCAGCTGCTTTACAGTGGCGGTGCCAGGGGTGCACTAGGGGGGCGCTACCCCTGGATTGGTCATTGCACCCTCATAGCACCCCCAAGTAAATATTATATTTTTTTTCTTTTACAATTTAATTTTAATTTAACGCGTGTATGTGATAATATTTAAAATACAAAACAAAAATAATCAGTAAATTATCATATAGATAGTAAAAACTTCAACCAAAACAGGAAATTGATGTTAACCTTTGACCTCATTTTCCACCTGCGAATGAGTGAAAGGTAGAGCTAGTGGTAAAATCGATTGGTTTTTGCCCAAATTTCCACGGGTTCAGTCAAAAATGAATGAATCTTTGGAAGTGATCTCAGACCCACAAAAACCTACGGATCTGGATGAAAAGAGTCAACCCTCAACCGCCGCAGCAGTCGAAGGTTTTGCCGCTGGAAATGCTAACACTAACATTAGCTAACCTTGCAACACTATGGTTTTCTGTGTGGCTGTATGTGTTTATGATTTCATGGAAAAGTCAGCGATTGATCACATGTTTATGATGTATATTAATGATTGTTTCAGGTCTTGTTGAGGTTTTGTGCATGCATGTGTATCTGCTAGTGTTGAAGGTGTTTTAGAGAACAATAGGTACGCATGACCACTTCCTTCATAGCACCCTCATTAAAAAGACTAGCTCCTTCATAGCACCTGCAGAAAAAAATTCCTGGAGCTGCCACTGCTGCTTTATAAATCACATCTGTCCTAGAAATGTGCTCACATGTTTTTGGATCTTTTCCCACCTACACACCACTTACTGCCATAAATGATCAATGCAAAGCTTTATGTGAATATTCTGCATATATAAGCTTCTAATCAGTGGCATTTCATGGGTAACCTTGGCAACCGAGATAGAAATCGAGATGTTTGTGTATGACAAAAATACATAAAAATGTTTTATGCAATCCAGTGGCATAGTATTGTTACAGCGGTGAGCTATGTAGTTAAGTCGTGGAGCAATTGTGGCACACATAAAATCCATAAATAAATACATTAGAACAAAGTGATGGAGGTAAAAAGTAAGACTGTATTAATCTTTGATGCCATCTAAAACAGTTGCATAGGGTTAGGGCTGGGGAACGGTAGCCTGGCAAGCCAGACTAAATAAATGTATTATTTAGTCTGGCCATGCTCCATTGATGGCTCTCGGTTGTGGGGCGGGTTCTACCGTCGTCTTTCAAATGATCTCCGCATTCCACTGGACAATGAATGTGACATACTCTTGTTTCACTCTGTTGCATCATCCCACCTACCAGGCATATAGAGTGCCCTGATTGGCCCACAAAGCAGATAAAGCACTGTGATTTGTTCACTAAGCAGATAAAGCACTATGATTGGTCCACCATTATGGACCAATCACAGCTCTTTATGTGTTTGAAACCCCTCTAGAGAGCTGTGATTGGCTAGCCAGAGTCCTGGTAGGAGCTGCTGAGGTTCCAGTGGAGCATTCCTAGACCAAACTTTGCAAAGCAAGAATTTGGGCTAGGGGAACGGGGGATTAGGTAGAAAATGACATATATTTTTTATAAAATCCGACAAATATCAGCCTGCCTGTTCACAGCAGCTTAGTCTTCTCACCGCAACTAAGTTGTTAATTTGATTAACAATCGTTTTGCTGTTGTGCATCAGACAATTAATGCATCAATAGTAGGGTTGGCCGAAATGGCCTAAAATCAATATCACAATATATTGAGGATTTCACCTCGATAACGATTAATGGACGATAACTACAGGTATGCACAGAAACAAAAGTTGCCCAATCGATGGTGCTGTCACACGTATTAGTTGAGTCACATTTTTGTGTGACTCAAGATGGTGCAGCTTCTTAAAGAGACATTAATGTTGCCAACATACACACATCTTTTCATTTTTTATTATCAAATTTATTGACATGGGAAAAATTATCACAATAAGAGTCAAAAATGTCGATAACGATATATTTTCTATTTATCGCCCAGCCCTAATCAATAGGTAATATGAAGATGTACATATGAACATAGTGTGAAATCTTAAAACAATGTGTTCATTAAGGTTCTCATTCAGAGATGGGGTGTGGTGGGGGCTGTTGCTTTTGTGTGTGTGTTCTTGAGGGTTTCTTAGTCTGTAAGGGTAGCTAAAATTCATCAATTAACCACCTCACGGGCTGCACAGCCAGTCTCCTCTCCAAAATGAGCTAACACCAGGGTCAAAGTTTGCTTCAAGTTGGGAACATTTCCCCATTAAGGTTTTCTTTTAAATCACAAAGTTTGCATGTAAAATTAAAACGACTGTTTTCAGACCCCTTTTGGTACATAAGCTAGCTTTATAAATGATGCCCCAGGTCATTTATCATTGTTCTATCTGAGCCTTACTTTTTAATGTGTTGTGTCAGTCGGTAGTTGGTGCACGGCTCATCCTACTCCTATTGGCTGCTACAGGGGCGGTTTCATTAATGGCTGGTTATTCGATGGAACTATCTTTTTTGTCAGCATCCCTTCATATTTGTTATTGACCAGCCTTTTGTTAACCACTGTAGGTTTAATCCATTAGCAGCTTGTTGATTTAGGCTGCTAGCCCATCATGGAGAGCAGAGAGTTTAACAGCTAGGTGAATCATGTCAGGACTTGATGCAGTCCAGCTCTTCACACTGGAGACTTTTGGAGGTCTGACAATCATAAAGGTCATTAGTTCTTTTCCTTGGGAATTGTTGCATCCACCTCCCAGATCCACAATTCATAGTGTCTGCATCCTGCTTGTTTATGTTCCTCTTGTCCCGGCTTGCCAGACCATGAAGCCCCAGAACAGTTCTGTACTAAATCTCCATTAACCCTGGAGAAATATTTTTTGACATTAATTAGTTTATGTGCATATGCATGAACTCTTGCTCTGCAGCTTTCTGTGCATTTATAAATATTTAATGAGGAATTAAAGTGTAAAAGGTAATAAATACAAAACTGTGGCCATTTTTCCCCAGCATAAATTCTTCTGCTACTATTATGGAACAAGAAAAGACAGGTTAAGAACTGCACACACAGCCTGGCAAGACAGACAAATCCTAGCGGGAATCTGGCTTACTCTGTCTCTGGAGGTTTAGAACCATCTGTTTGTAATGAAACAGAAGTGAAACCCAGTGAGCTAATGCTCTTGTTTGTGTGCTTGAATGTCAGCAGGTCAGGAATTGTAAACGCTGAGCAGCTTCTCAGAAACCTGCTGGGATATTAGAGGAAAAATGGAAATCTGATATGTAATTATCCTTTCTATTTTGTTATGTCCCCTGGAATGTTGCAGTGGTTTCCATGTCGTGGTTTGTCTTTTGGAATATGTGGATTTTTATGCCACAGTCTTATACTTTATAATTTATAATAGATTATGTGTGTGTTTGAAATAGGAATGCCAAATGTTAGGAAAAAGCTGGACACTCATTTTGCTTCTGCAAATTAAGCTCTTTTGGGCTCCACTAGATGGCAGTGTTTTTGACACAACCTTCCACAAACAGTAAGCTGTCACGTTTTGTCACTTAGATGATTTAAAATCAAATTAACATTTATTTTATTTATACCAAAATCATTCAGAGTCCCAACAAATTAATACAAATCATAAAAATGTTTAAAATGTTTTCATCTTTATCACTCAGTCCACTATATCAGTACGATAAGAAATGGAGTTCTGTGAAAACATAGAGAATGAATCTGATCTCTTCTGCCCAATTTGTTGCATCACTGCTTGTAGAAATGTGGGAACTGGCAGACTTTAGCAGTGAAGAGTGGGTGAAGAACTATTAGCATTCAGCCAGCGTTGCTGTGAAGGGAGCTTCTTGGAGCCAGCTGTAGCTGCATGAGGCATGGCCACCGAAACCACAAGAACAGAGTCACTGCTTCATTTTTATCACTGAACCACTTTTTATTCCTGTTGCACTTTATCTTTCTTTTATTAAATGTTTAAATAAACTCTCTTCTTCAGCACAATGTGATTAAAATTGAACTCAGCATCAGTGTGTCAGAGGTCTGTGCCAGGTAATTCACATTATGTGATTAAATGAAAGGGGAAGTTGGAGAACAGCAGGAAATGAAAATAGGGAATTATGTAAAATGCTTTACTGGTGGCATAAATAGTTCACTGACAAATTATACTGTACTGGTAATTGGTAAACTGCAGCGAGTGACTCAGCTCTAAAGGTGCTTTAAAGCTGCGATGGCAAATTTGGAAAACAAATGAGCTTAGAACACTTTTTCATGCCTCTTAACCTTCTAAATATAAATATATTGTGAACATAAAAATGAATAAAGTGGTGTTTGTGTAAAAACCTTCACCAATAACATGGTTGACACTGAAATCAACTACTGGACCATCTGGTTGCCTGTCTGGCCAAACTGACGCACTTCCCTGGGTCCTCCATTCATTACACTTGCGCATTTAGCAACAGAACACCACTGGTGTGAGTGGTTCTCCACTCAATATCAGAGAAGGAGAAACAGCCGGCTGCTACCACTTCAACTTTAGGACAAACTACCAGAGTCCCAAAAGGAAAAACACCATTTAAAGTCACGGAAGACAAAAGGCATTGACCTAGAAAACAGAGACTGGTGTTTAGCACTATCTCGTTTCCTCTGGCAATGCGGGTTTCTGGAAGCATCTCAGGGAAGACACTCAAGGAGAGGGGTGAGTGTTCCGGGACCGTGTTTGAGTTAAAAACGTAGCTTGTTCTATAAATTTGCTGAAGCAGCTTTAATAAAGATGACATGAAGATGACTGATTTTTGAAGAAAGATGGATTTTTGTCGCATGTTTGAGGAGTAAATTAAGTTAGACTGGACTGAGAGCATTATTGTGGGTTTCGCTATGGTTAAATCTTGAATAAACCCACATATTTTTTTCTGAAAGATTTTATCATGAGCTGGCATATCACAGCAAACATTTATTTCATTACAATGTTAAATATTTTTGTGAATGTGTGTGAGTGTGTTAATGTGGTTGGTGACAGGATAAAGGTTATAATGGAGGCTCTGTGCAAATTTTTAAATGGAATCAATTTAAAACAAACTTTAAATGGTTTATAACATTTTGTTGCAAAAAGGAGGATCTAAATTAGCTCATTTGAATTTGTGTAGTTTAAAATAGGTGATATAAGTGATATTGTACAAAAGTATAATTTACTTTGGCAATAACAGAAACACATTTGGATTCAACAATAAAAAGTCTCTTATTTAATATAAAAGGCTACAGTAATTTTAGATTGGATAGACATTTGCATGGTGGTGGTGTAGCTTGTTATATTCAAAATCATTCCAGTTAAGGTGAGAACAGATTTCACTATTACAGGGGTTGAAGCACTCTGGTTGCAGCTACAGTTTTCTCATTTGAAATCTGTTATAGCTGGATGTTGTTACAGACCACCAAATGCTGCTATAATGTATCTTGATCAAATAAGTGAAATGCTGGATGTGGTTTGCAACACAGGAAACGAAATGTACCTTTTAGGGGACTTAAACATAGACTGGGGATCACGAAATTGTGCATTAAAGATGAAATTACTCTCCTTGGCCAACACCTTTAATCTGTCACAAGATGTAAAATATTTCACAAGAGTTCAGGTTAAAAATAAGACAAATCACAGATTGTGAGTTTAAATTCACTGAGGTGACAGAGGATTACATTAAAAAATATTCCTAAATAGTAAAGATAAACCTTCTGAAATGGACAGCATTGATGTAAGATTGCTAAAGTTGGTAGTAGATTTAATTTCATTGCCAGTTTAACATATAATTAGCACAAGTTTTAAGAAAAGTATTTTTCCATCACAATGGAAGATGGCAAAAGTAAGTCTATTAATTAAAAATAACCAAGAATCGTTTTATCAACATGCATGTAAGGTGGGTCACTCCACGACTACTGAACTTGCTCAGATTACTGATCATTGATTAGAAGAAACAGATAAGTTAGCTGGTACCATATTTTTAGATTTGAGTGCAGCTTTTTTTGTGATCAATCATGAAATCTTATTAAATACATTTGAATGTCATTCAGCTGTCCGTCCTCAAGTTGACAGTTATTTAACTAATCGGAAATTCAAATGTTATTTTAATGGCAGTTACTCTGAGGCTGGTCACGTGGATTGTGGAGTGCCACAGGGCAGCTGTTTAGGTCCTCCTCTGTTTTCAATTGTTATTAATGATTTAACATTGGTTTTAAGACATGCATCCATGGCTTTTTATGCTGATGACACTACATTATTTGCATCTGCAAGTAAGCAAACAGAAGGCATCTGCAAACAGAAGGCCAACTGAGTGATATTTTTGAAAAGGAGTTGGCCTTAGTCACACAAAGGATATGTCACACTGCGAGCGCAGGAGGATTGTGCCCAAGATGCAGAATACCACAGTACTCAAGGCTGGAGAGGTCGTTTAAATAAAAAAATCCTTTTATTAGGATGAGAACTCAAAGACTGTAGGACTCGAGGTAAAAAATCTATAGTTCCAAAGACGAAGACAAAAGCTCACTCATGAGCCAGATCCTATAGTTTACTAGAGAGGGGAAAAAGCAACGCTGACAATGAGCCGACAAACACTGGAGACATAGACAGGATTATATACACAGGGCTGGGGTGATAGGAGACGAGGAGCAGGTGCGTGGGGAATTGGGTACAGGTGAAACTAATAACAGAGAGGAGGAGCAGAACGGAGCTGGGGAGGAAACCAGACCTAACTGGGGAAGGGAACACACACACACTAAAGGAGACTAATTAGGAACTGAAATAATAAACCTATAGAAACTACAGTGGGGACTAAGAGAGCACGCGGAAAACCTGGAGGGAGCTGGGGACAAAAAGGGCTGGGGACAACAGGACACAGAACGTGAGGGGACACCTTGGGGGGGCTGGGGACCAAAGGGACACACAACACGACAGGATAGGAGTGAGTTGTTAATGTAGAAATAATGTATAATTGGATTGGAAATTAATATTACTGACATTCCAAACCTGCAAATGTCTGACCACTTTCCTGTAATATTTTCATTTATGATTCATGATGCAGTGGCGCCTCCCCTTCCTGGAAAGTATAGTCGTATAAACAATTCCTGAACTATTTCTTTGTTTTCAGCTGCTTGTAGTGATTCTGAAATAAACCAATCCAGTTCCAATAGCACTGAGTACCTGATGGACTTGTTCAACTCTACCTGTAAAGGGATTTTGAACAAAATTGCCCCTTTCTTACAACACATTTAACACAATTTAAGTTTAAAATTCTCCAGTAGCAACAAGCTATTGTTTAACCCTTTATAGGACCAGTGTTAGACACTTCCACTCACATCATAAATTTTGCCAACGACTCTTGGAATTACAAGATTTCCCCTGACCAATCGTCAGAGATCAAGCTAGCCACAGTCTGAGCCATGGCACCATGCGACCAATCAGTGTGGGTCTGTGAGGCGCCAAACATTAGTATGTCTGCAAAACCGGAAAACTGCTCGGTCTCTCCCCGTGTATACAGTCCGATCTTTAAAGCTAATGATGCTAGATTTATTAAACTCTCACATGACATAGTTGACTAGTTTTGCTAAATAAGGATGCATGTGTAATAAATGTTAAAATCAATTAAGTTGGTAAAATCATATCGTAGCTGCCATATATGAACATACGCCCTAAACGAATAAAACAAAATATGTATATTTTAGGTCAAATCCATCTGTTTTGTATTATAATTTTCATAAAAGTAATAATAGCAATTATAATATTGAATATCTTTTGCAGTTTTAAACTAAGATTTCTATGAAAAACAGAGGGGGACAGTTATTACTCTAGCCAACCATGCAGCCAGTGATGATGATGAAGAGGAGGAAGATGACTGTTAGTCAGATCCTCAAATATACAACATTCTAAGATATTCCACTATTCTATACTTGATCAGAAATGTTATCTGTTGCTCAATAACTTTCAAAAATAATTAACAGTAATCAGTTTTTATAAAAAAGTGATATATTGTATAATAATTCATATATTCTGTAACATTTTACAGTGAAATTATATTTTAAAGTTTTCTAGATAAGTGTCTTAAAATGATCTAAATTACTGTTTATTTAAAGTGGCAGTGTGTAGTTTCCTGACAGGGGGCAGTAGGCAACATACATACATTTCAGGGTAGTTTTACACCATATCGCCATGACTGTCACTAGTTTAAAAAACCATTGTGGTAAATGTTGATACCTGTGGAGCAGAAAGCATGCAACCTCGGCATGACTCCTCAGACTTTGATAGTCCTTCATTTAATTCCATCGAGATAATGCAATGCTGATTGCAATTTGCTGGCACTGTACTTTCCGGATCTGCTCAGGGTCCTGCGCCTGCTGATGGCATCACCATTCTATGACAATACCACTCGGCCAAAATATATTGCATTTGTTTTTCGATTCTGTCCTTTCACAATGTTTTGGTAAGAGTTTAGCAGTTTTGTTATTAAATTTTTGTTTCTTACTCCATAAATATTTTTGAACGTGGTAACATAACTTCCGAAAGTCGTACGCTCAGTCAATCATTGAGTGTGATGTCATCGACAGGCGTAGGACCCTGAGCCAACCAGATGGAAACATGGCAACTAATACGGAGCATTTGTCAATTGCAAGGAACCTTACCTTGATGCCTTGGCCCATCCCCCAGGAAATACATCTCTCCCCCTGAGATCAGTGGACTCAGTGGTCTCCTTCAAAAAGCAGCTGAAAACTCACTTGTTCAGACTGGCTTTTGCGTGACCTTCGTCACTAGCCTCTCATTTTGCTCTTTCTACCTATTCCGCCTTTCCCAGGATCCACCAATTTCCCTCTTTCCTATAAATTTTCTCTCGCCCTTCCATTTTTAATCACAATTTTTATTTTTTGGTGTTTTAAACATATTTTTAAATCATTAAAAAAAATATTTTTTATAATTTAAATTTTTTTGTTTTTGTGAAGCGCGCTTCGTGATTTTTATCTTGAGATGCGCTATAGAGAAGATTTTTTTCTTTCTTTCTTTCATCAGGAACCGTCAAGGCATGTTATTGGTTCCAATGTTCATGTGCTACCAAGGTGTCTGTCCTCCGTTTGTTAGCCATTTAGCTAACTGAACAAGGATACACGTGAGGTGCCATGTTGCCTTCTCTTGGTCATAAATTACCCAGAATACAGTGCGGTATTTTCAAAAGGATGTTGGATCAGGAGCCAGCAGCTACTTTGGGGGCAAATTTCCAGTTTATGTGTAAGTCAACTAATTGTACCTGACATCCAAAATGTTTCTTAAATCCAAAGCCGTTGTCTATGGTTGATTAGTTGCTTAGTAGTTGCAGCTTCGATGGCTAGCAGGTAGTGACTAGCTTGAATATTTAATTTAACCAATATACACGCAATTAAAAAAGTAAAATGCTTGTTTAACATTTATATTGAAACTCATACATATGAAATATAACTTTACCCCACGTGCCATGTGACGTGACCACCGCGGCCATGCGGGTTAAGTTTCCTCCATTTAACCGTTTTCTTTGACAGAGGAAGGACCGTGTCCTCATAAGCAAGGCATCTTACCTGCCAAGGCAAGGCAAGGTTCCTTGGCAATGAGAAACACCCATGGTCATCCCAAGATGATATGTGCCCTGTGTATTTTAGACCCCATTCAGGGTTTCCCTTACATAGGCGTAGCCGTGGCGGCCCGCCACGGCTGAAATCCCACCGCCACGCCTACAAGATCCCATTTTTTTTTTTTTTTGCGCTGTTTCCCGAAGAAGCAGCGGGAACTACTGTGCTGTCGCTTGTGATCACAGCCGGCAGGCAGCAAGGAGGAGCAGGCAGGGCAGGGTGAAGTTACAGCATAAGTTACTGAGTTTAAAATTAGAAAGGTAGCAGTGGATATAACGCTTTTTTGGTTTACGTTTCAATAGCGTTAAGATAAATGAGTGTTGAGGATCTTGACAGGGTTTCCTCCAGTGCTTATTAGGCCAGTTCTTCCTCCCCCCACCAGGCTAAGCATCACTTTTTCATGTCAAATTTATTTATTTTTTCATGTCTGACTTTAACCGCATCTAATACTGTATTACGGCGTGAGCGCAACAGCGACAACTTAAGATCGATGTGTGAGCAGCGTGAAAGGTCGGGTGTTTTCATCTGAACCCTTAAAACCTCCAGCAGGCTACGCTGCACTATTGACGTGTTAGCGCGCGGCGCTAACAACTTAGCGACGTGACATGTCTCGGAAAAAGCATAAAAACACGTTGGACGCTTCTTCTGAAGCGGGAAAATAACACCTCTTCTTAAGCAGAGCACGACGTCGCCTCGGCTCGTTCACCCTCTGCCGAGCCGGACTGAGCTCGATGACATTGACCCAGCACAGCCACTGGGTCGTTGGAGCTGCCCCGTGACTGCCTGATGGAAAACCAGCGGGTTTCATCAGACTTGTAAAGTTTCTTGTTTTTGCTGGGGACCAGCGCTGGACTGACCATAGGGCATAGCGGGCAACTGCCCGCTGGGCCGACCCTTTCATCTTTTATGGGCCGGTGTCTGTTTTTTTTTTTTTCCTGGCCTCTAGTTGTTGCGGACAACTTGCCCGCGCCGCCCCACGCGACGCCTCATAAAAGTTGGTGGATTGGCCAATTGGTAATAATACACTCTGGGCTGGACCAATAGCCAGAGGTCTGATGCACCCGCCAGTTGTTTGTGAATCTCAGCAAACAGACAGACGAGCTTTACAAAATGGAGAACAAAAAACGGAAAGGAGGAGCGGAGAAAATTCGACTAAAAAAGAAACTGGCACATGTGTTAAAATCTCACAGTTGTTTGGTAGTGAAGGTTCAAGTAAAATCAATTTAGGAAGTGATGGAGCCTCAGCCCAGCGACAGTTTGGAGAAGAAAAGAGGGAGGAGGAGGAGAAACCCGAGCCGGTGTTGTGCCATAAATTGACTCGCTGCCAAAAAATGATTAGCCACTGCGGGATCGCGCACGGTTAGGTAATTGCATTTCTAGACAAAATTCCCCAGGATTTCGCCCTAAAACTCGGCATATCTAGCAATATGGACATTCAGAAAGCAAAGATAACCTCTTCCGGTACTTAAACAGATGTTTATCGCGGATATTAGTGTGGCAGTGTTTGTGGCACCCTGCGCGGGCGCTCGAGGACATGCTTGTGGAAAGAGGGAGGAAGATGTGGCTGTGTGAGCATCCACAATGTCCCGATTGATCATGCGCCCTGGCTACTGGGCTAAGGAGATGTCTCTTTGGCTGACTGGTTAGAGCATATGACTCTCACCCGGGAGTCTGGGGATCGAATCCCGCCCGGGCACTCCTTTCTGCACCTGCCACATTAGTTTTTCCAGTTCGGAAGTTGTTTTAAGTGTTGCTATTTGTCTTAAACGTTCACAATGAGGATATATTAATCCTTTTAGCAATATTTGCGATTGAAAGATGGTTTGTGCCACAAACTTTGTGGTAAGAACTGGCTTTCTTTATGTTACAGCCTTGATACTAAAAAAATAAATAAACAATGTAAAATGGCACCCTGTATTGAATGTAAACGTTGTATAAATGGAAATAAACAATTCTCCAGCGATTTAATTTTTTCCCCTTCCTTTCTTTAGTCTACTTGACATGGAGCCACAGTTAACTAGTTTGGGGCACATTTTTACTTGAAAAAAAGTATTTAAAATGATCAAGCATTGACTTTAATGACACTGTGTAGGTTGCTATCTATACATTACGTTGCTCTATTTAAAAGTAACAAGATAAAAGCACTTCAGCACATAAACTTAAGATTGTCACGTGCCAAATAGAGACTACACCCTCCCGTTTACCTATAAGAAACGCCTCAAAATATCTTTAAATTCTTTATTGATGATTTAATTGTAGACAACTAAAATGGCATTTTACTTGCCAAAAAGTGATTGAATCGCTAAGATTTTCATGGAGGCTAAAATTGACCAAATAAGGGTTTTATGTATTATCTGTTGATGTTACTGTACTCATACTGTCTACTGTATCATCAAAAACACCCCAAAAATGGCAAAAGAAAAAAAGAAAAGAAAAAAAAAGAAGATAAATTCCCTTGCCAAAAATTGATTACAGTGTCCTGGTCACGTGTAAAGGGTTAAATTTACCTAAATATTACTTTATTATCTCTTGATGTTATTAGTGCCATCACAGGATGCTGGGTGTCTTTCACATTCATAAACACTTCAAAAATGGCAACAAATGATCATTTCCCTTGCCAAAAATTGATCACAGAGTCTTGGTCACCCATAAAGGCTTAAATTGGCATAAATATTACTTCATTTATTATGATGCTGGGTGTGTTCCACAATCATATTCGAATAAACATGAAAATATTCCGTCCGAATATCTGTTTCTTGTTATAAATATAACAGCTAGAAGGATTTACAGTTAAAATAGGAGAAACACGTGACTCCCCAGGAAGGGTCGTAACACCACTTGCCTCATGCACATAAGTGAACAAATCAAAGCAGCATGGAGACACTCCGTCTCCAACCACCTCTCAGGCAGCAGCCTGCACTCCCAAGTTCTACACGTCACCAGAACATAAACAACCGCAACACAATAAAAGCAGTGTTATACAAAATGGAAGGCCTGTAGTGTTTATTCTCTTACAGTAACAACTTATCAATTTTTTGGAGGAATTTATTTGAGAATTTTTTGGTTTTTATTAATTGTGCAATAGAAAAGTAATCGCTAGATTAATCATCTAAATAGTCATGAGAATAGTCGACTATTCGATAAAATAATCATCAGAATAATCATTTTAAAAATAATCAGTTACCCCCAACCCTACTTTTTAGAATACCAGGATAGGAAGGATGGTGTAGGTTTACGTTTATTAGATTGATACATAAATACTACCAATAAGAAAGTGTACGTTGGTGTGTGTCAGAAACAGCGTAAGGCTTAATGTCTTTTCCAAAAAAAACAGGTGATGGGCCGGTCTCCAGTCAAAATGCCCGGGCTGAATTTTTGTCCCAGTCCAGCCCTGCTGGGGACCCCCTGTATTTTACCGCTCCCTCCTGCAGTCTTCCCCTATAAAAATTTAAAATGATTCTGTAAATTCCGTGTATCAATAGAAAAAACCTCTGCCTCTGCCAGCTGCAGTAAATGTAGTTTCCTAATAATAAATAAGAGGTGCATTCATCTGTGTATCTCCTTTGATGCGCATTAGTGAAATTTTCAGCACCAGAACAGTGAAGCAAAGAAACAGATTCCTGACTTTGTTAGTAATTTTATTTATTAGGTGCATCTAACCCAAGGGTGTCAAACTCAAACTCACACGGGGCCGAAATGAAACTCTGGGACGGAGTCGAGGGCCAAGCTTAATATTTTTTGAAAAAGTGACGGCAAATTTGCACATTTTCTTTATCAACATATATGCAATTTTGAACCTTTAAATTTGGAAACAAACTTATTTCTGCATTAACATTGAATGTGGAATAACCAAATTACACACTAGCAAGTCAGTTTTAAATAAAACGCATCAGTGGTAATCATTACTTGTGGTATATTCAGCATTTTTAAAATTATTCAGGATTTATGTTTTCTTGATTATTCATTTTTCTTATATTTTATTCTCCTTTTTTTCTCCTGTAATAAGTGTCATCGCTGCTGTGACATAGCTTTCCCCACTGAGGAACAATAAAGGGATTTTCTATTCTATTCATCTATCTGCAGCCTTTCCACTTCCTGTTTACTGCAGGTTAAATCTTTTCTCACGGGCCAACAACAAAATAAAAATATCATTTTATCTTAAATGAAAATGCAACATCTCACCTGTTAACTTTCATGTTTTGGAGCAGAAAAAGAGCATAAAACCAACATATTTAAAGCTCAGTTTGTTCCACTGGTTTACTGTGATGCTCACCTGTTCCAGCCAGATACCTGCATCATGGGGTTGATCTGAGCTGAGGAGGAGACTCCTGTTGTTTTGTTCATCTTCATCATAATAATGACAACATTAGATGACAACAGGTGCTCACATAGGTTTGTGCTGATGAACATGTCTGAGCAGCTTGACCATGTTGTTGTGTGTCGGGGAGGAAACACAACGACAGCAGCCACAGAGCCGTGCTGGTTTGAGCGTGTCGCTGCTCGCTGGCGTTATATCAGCTCTGTCTGGACGTTAGTTGGAAAACTTTCTCTTTAAGTCGTGAACACATTACTGAGCGGCTAGAATCTCCGTTTCTGGGCTTCAACGTCAGAAAACAGCTGAGTGAACTCGGCGCTGAGTGAGAGGAGTGTAGTTTGTCTGAGACAGCGGAGCTGCAGACACCCAACCCAACTACCTCTGACTGCCTCGGCGCTGAAAAAACACAAAGGAGGGGGTGTGTCGCCTCCGCGCTGACGCCGCAAAGCATCATGGGAGTTGAAGTCTTTACGGTAAAATCGGCCAGCGGGCCAGTTTTAATATATTTTTGATATTTATCTCACGGGCCACATAAAAATGCTCCGCGGGCCGCATCTGGCCCGCGGGCCTTGACTCTGACACATGTGATCTAACCTGTTCTATTTTTCTCTGAAATGAGATCAAATCAGTGCTCCTATGGGTTGTTTCCACTCTGCACTAGAAAATTTTACTTTATTTAGAGATGTGTCATAATTTCTCCCCAAGCACCCCCCCCCCCCCCCCCACGAAATTGAGTTTCAGTACACACAATTCAGAGATCAGACATACATGGAAAGAAGTGTGTCCCATTTATTGAAGTATTTTGTGTTTAGTTTTTGACGCCTTGTGCATGCGTAGTTCAGTTACGCTCATAACTGATAGCGGAAACTCTGGAGTTAAAAGTTTTATGGCTTTACTGAAATACCAGTCTGTACTTATTTGATTGATGGTAGTTTTACTTTCTATTAGACTCCAAATGTAATCATTTGACACGTTTCTAATTCATAATTTGTAAAAATGTAATTGTGATATTAGCATTAGCATTTCAATTGGTTTTTCCACGTATATCAGCATTGCGCTAACCACTCGCTGCCAAATTGCAGTCTGCGATTAGAAAATCTCCTTTTGTCTCATCGCAATTTAATTGCGCATGCAGTTAATTGTTCAGCCCTAATATACATGCAGCTCTATGCTAAAAGTGTATTTTCAAAGAGGTAATGATGGATTTCTTTGTAAAAGTTGTCCATCTTTCCAACAGAAAGATTTGCCTGGACCAATAACGTAACGTGATTACATAATTCCGTAAGGTTCATGTTCAGCCAATCAACTACTTTGACGTGATCGGCAGTCGACGGACCCCGAGCCGATCTTGCACCCGAGCAGATCTTTTACCGACACCGGCCACACCGCCACAGCTGGAAAAATAGGGGAAACACTGCCATTTTTATGGTTACATGTTATGAAGCCACCAATATTTTTCAACGACTGCATCATTTTATGCATTTTCAAAAATGTTTTGATAGATATTTCCAGAGATTAATGATTAAAAACTACACATTGTCTTACTTGTTTTTTTTTGGGCATTTCTTTTACTGGAACAGTGGTTGAAATTTCAATGATGACTCTATAAAGGGTTAAATCTCTTAAAATCAGATTTTTACATTGTAAATTTCAGAAAAGTCACGTGTTTTAGTTTTAAGACCAATCTTTTATTCTGTGTTCAGTGTTTTTTTGAGTGGCCGCGAGATCCTGACGTGGGGGTGGGGACCGCTTCGTGTGTTCGTCACCAGCCCCCCCTTCCTCCGCCCCTTCCCCTTCTCTGGTAGTCGGTGACGTGCAGCTAGAAAGCGGGACCTGCCCTCCCGTCGCCATTTTTTTGGGTCTAAAGCTCGCACTTTGGTTGGCTTGAGAAAGAGGAGGACTTGCTTGGGAAAAGAAAGGAAAGTACAAAACGTAGACTGTCCGAGTCTGGATACTTCGTGAGCCGTCAGGAATGCACGCGGGAGCTCCGGAGTGCGAGTCCAAGTCCTGGGATGCTCACGCGGCAGACACACCGCTGCATTGAATTTGTTTCTCGGGTGAAGACGTGTTGCGGGGCCGCCATTTTTCTTGCTGTGTTGCCTCAAAACTCTGCTTCGACTCAGAGAAGGAACTCGGAAAGCTCTTTATTTGACGCGTGCCTCGCCGTGAAAGGGATTTGAGTTATTTACTTGTTACCTACCAGCGGCTGCTGTCAACCTTTTGCTGACATGGGGATTCATCGGATGAAAAACTGAGGCCACCTTTTCCGTTCTCATAACTGACACTGTCTGAAAGAGATACACAATTTGTAGAAAAGCTTGGTGTTTTCTCGGAAGGCGGAACGAAAAGAAGGAAGCCTCTTTGATCGTTTGCAGCTTGGGTCTCCGACGGTGTTTGTTTTCTGTCAGTTAATCATTCTCTTCGTTTTGGCTCCTTCAACAATTCTTCAGCTTCGGACTGCTGAGCCAGAGGAAGCGCATTATGCTCCAAAGTTGGATCAAGTCACTCGCTCCCTATTCCTGAAAACTTCAGATTTATTTTGATTTTTCTTATTTATTCAGGTCGACAGAGCCTGCAGCGTTTGTGCAGAAATTACTGGAAACCGTTCCAGGGTGGCGCATGCCCTGCCCTGCATCTTCCAAAACCAACGGTTTGCTGTGAGAGTACGATTGCTTGAACTCCCACTTTCACGTGTTTTTTTTTAAATTTCTATTAACTTATATTTGAACAGAAATGTCAACTGCTCGGTTTGAGTCATCCGACCGCTCGGCCTGGTATTTTGGACCCGTGTCACGACAGGAAGCACAGAACAGGTTACAGGGACAGAGGCATGGCATGTTTCTAGTTCGAGATTCCTCCACCTGCCCAGGCGACTATGTGCTGTCAGTGTCGGAGAACTCCAAGGTTTCTCACTATATAATCAATTCTTTGCCCAGCAAGAGGTTTAAGATAGGCGACCAAGAGTTTGAACACCTCCCAGCTCTCCTGGAGTTCTACAAAATCCACTACCTGGACACGACTACGCTAATAGAACCTGCTCCCAGGTAAAAATCCCTCCTGTGACCACGAACTACTCTCTTAGATATTTTATTATAACCGGTTGTAGCATAGTTTGCACAGTTCGAGTTTTGCACATCTGGTTTACACATTTAAAGCCTGTGGAGACGTGGTTAATAAACAAGATGTGGATACTGGGTTTGGCTTATTTGGATGTATACTAATGCCTTTACTTAATTTTCCCCTTTAAATTGTTGTTTTTTGTAGTTGTCATGTATTTTAAACTATTGTGATTAAACCACGTCTGTGGAAAGCACACATAGATCCCAGTTAAACAATTATACACTAGTTTTTAGGTTTATTTCCTAAGTTTTAAGGGTACATAATGCCCATAATTTAGTTTTTTTGTTTGTTTCAGTTTTGCTTTGACAACAGAGTTGCATCAGTAAAGTGATTGATGTTTCTCTTCCCAAGGTATCAAAGTACCATCAGCAGTCCCATTCAGCCTATGATTGGCTTAGAGGAGAACCTGGAGTATGTGCGGACACTATACGACTTCACTGGGAGCGACGCGGAGGACCTTCCATTCAAAAAGGGTGAGCTCCTCATCATCCTGGAGAAGCCTGAGGAACAGTGGTGGAGTGCCAAAAATAGAGACGGACGTGTCGGTATGATCCCTGTGCCCTACGTTGAGAAATTGGTACGACCACCCCACCCTGGCCAGCCCACACACGGATCTCGCAACTCCAACAGTTACGGGATACCTGAGCCCTCTCACACCCTTGTTAACGCCTACGCCCAACCTCAGACGTCATCCCCGCTGCCTCCCGGCACACCCGGAGCAGTCATCAATCCACTTCCCTCCATGCCGAATGGTCCTGTTGTGGCAAAGGCTATCCAGAAACGAGTGCCATGTGCCTATGACAAAACAGCTCTTGCTCTAGAGGTATTGTAGAACTTTTATTTTTTTATTCGGTCAATGTTAAAGTTTGCACCAGATGTGAAATGTGTTGGACCAGCTTTTCCTTTCCTCTTTTCAGTTTAGTCCTTTACCAATTCTATTCTGGTGGACATTTTAATATATTATGTATTTAACGAACAATTACCATAAAAATTTGCACATGGAAGAACAAAATATTACTATGTATACAAGATAAGCTGTGTTAAAATTGTATTAGAAACATCTCGGAGCAGAATTTCTAAAAATGATTCAGTTTTAGTTACTTGGACAGCTTACCAACACGCACAAAATTGTAAAATCAATAACGTACAAAATGGAATGTGTTAAAGTCACCAGTAAAGTTCCCTTAAACAGAACGGAGTTGGACACCAGTACTGAAACTACACGGCTGCTTCATCAGGGTGTGAAACAGTCCCAGAATAACTCAAATCACTCTTCCAGTTCTTTGGTGTTCGTTATGCTTACATTTTAATGTGCTTTTATGCAAATATTAACCTTTTCCAAGTAGGAGTGGCTTTAACCTGTTTTTGACTACTTTTATGATAAATGATCCACACTTGTAAAGCGCTTTTCTGAGTCAGTGGACTCCAAAGTGCTTTCCACTATAGTGAATCATTCATCCATACACACACATTCACGCCCTGTTGGTGATGAGCTACAATGTCGCCACAGCTGCTTGAAAGTCACTGACAAAGGCGAAGCTGCCATACACAGGTGCCACAGGCCCCTCTGACCACCACCAGCAGCAGCATCAAGCTTGGAGGGTGAAGTGTTTTGCCCATGAACACACCAACTGTAACATACTGACATGGCTGCAAACCTGCATGATTGTCATTTATAAATTAAAATGTTTCCCCTAGTCAGTTTTAGTCAGGCGAGGTGACTGAATGTTCTTCTGGGCCACCTAGATGTCTTTTTTTTCCCCACAACTTAACACCTTTATTGGTTTTAAAAACAAAAATAGATCAAAGTTTATTTTTAATTCTAGTTATTTCTCTCCTGAATTTGCTGCTGTCTCTTTCATGGGGGGCGGGGGCGCGTAACCTGGCAGGGTCCAAGCTGGGGGACACCCTGTATCATGATAAGCAGACCTGATGAGCTGCTGAACAGGTGAATCAGCAGTGTTGAAGCAGGGATAAAAGTTAAACATGCTGGATAAAGGTCTGTTGGGTGCTATTTGGTGAGAATAACCGTAATATTGTGACCTGGGTTCCCACTCAGTGGTTTGATGGTTATCTCAATATTTTTTTTTCCCTCTCACTGCAGCTTATTGTCCATTTTTAATTTTAAAGCAACCCAACAGCATTTTTTGTCATTCATGTGTGCTGCGTTTCTTAGCCATATTCTTGGCCACTTCTGCTTAAACAGCATGTTGAAACATGCTACATTACAATGTGTGCTACAGTGGAGCTTCGATTTACTTAGCAGGTACAGCTGTGGTGATTTCCCCAGGGGAGAGATAAAAATGGAAGTTCTTTTAGAGCAAGCTTTGCTGCCATTTGGTGACATCAGAGTTTGTCAGCGGTTAGAGGATGTAAGCTAGATCGGTAGTGTTGTGTGGAGAGATGCATTTCGTTTCTGACCCTTGTCCAGACATTAGTGTACCTTGTGAATGAGCAGAATAAACCAGGTCATTGGGCTTTAAGCTAAGTATAGTATAGTAGCCTTAAAACAAGGACATTTTTTTTTTGTCTAGGTTGTTTTTAAAAGTAATTGAAAGCATATCAGTCACTTGACAGGACAGATGTTGTTAATGCAGAAATGGGCATTATGTGTAACTGAGAACTGAAACTTAAGTGTGTTTGTGTCACTAGTATCGTTGTGGCTTATTGTGTAGTGGTAAAGCAGACTAGGTACTGGAGACATCTTTTTATAGATCAAGTATCACCTGTATTCATTCACTGTTGATTAAAGACCAAGTTCACTGAGGAACTGTTTTTTTTATTTGTTTTTGAAAATATGATCAGTTTTTTTGAGTGTAACATACAAGTGGGGCTGAAACGAATCATCGAATGGTTCGATTCATTAAATTCATCGATTCATTTTTTTCACTTATCTGAAGCTTTGTTAAATGTGCACTCCACAGTCTGAACACATTTTACTGGAGCACTGCGTGGTGATCTAGGTGCCGGGGACAAAAATAGAGAAACCAGCAAAGACGGAAACCATTGTAAAAAGCAGAAACGGTCCAAAGTTTGGGATCAAGAGTTAAACTACGAGCAGAATTGCTAATGCTAAGTTAGTGGGTAGCATTCTCACACGCAAGTGTGGTTCAGAAAAAAACGTGATGGTTGTGAATGACTAAACTCCACAAGCTGAAGAAAAATCCCCACCATCCCATTTATTTGTGGATCTCTGCAGCTGTGTGGGGCAAAGCCTCTGCAACTACCGTCTGGTTGTTGCTACGAGTCTGCTCCGTCTGCCGCAGAAGGCTTTGGCAAGCCGTTGTAGCATATAATTCGCTAACCCTTTTACATTTCAATGCAATTTAGACTAGATTATGTTGCCAACCCATACATAATAAAATAAATATACCACAAGTACTTTGTTACAAGTAGAAATTTAATGTTAGCATTTCTAGTAGCTTACTACTGAACATGTTAATGAAATAATCACATTCTACTCATTATATGTGAATATTTTATATATGTTTTTTGACTAGAATGAGGTAAATACAAACTTAAATAGTGAATGAAATGTAAGTTAAATGTTGTTCCATAAAATATTTAACTATAAATATCAGCTGGGAAAGGGGGAACTAGACAACACCAATTTAATATATATTATTGAGCCTTTTATAATTTTGCTTTTTATTTTCATATTTTTAGCAGCAGACCATGATCTCATTTCACTTGAAACATCATCTAATAGAATACTCGATTAATCGATGTAAGATAAGATAGAATACTCGAATACTAAAATATTCGATAGCTGCAGACCTACATACAAGCTAAAGCATATAAGCATAAAGCTGTGAAGATATTCTTCAACCCCTATTTCCATTCCATTAGCCACTGATAGAAAATATACAGGTCAACGCTCAAATGGGAGAAGCCAGTGACATCGTGTCATCATGTCAAGTTAGCCTTCACATACTGCCCCATCTTGGCTCGTAACAGGGGAGGCTGTTGTTGGTTTAGTGTCCAGAAGAAGGTAGAGAACTTACTGGCCGGTAGAAGCTAACCGTTAGCATTAGCAACTCCACCATACAGCAGAACTTCTCCGACTTTGTGTTATTTGTGGTGATAAAGCATCAACGTTACAAAGTAAACAAAGTCAGAGGTGAAGTCACGTTGCTGTTAGCCAAGCAGAGTCAAGATGTTCAAATATCAGTAAATAAGACTCCAAATCCTGCTGTCTGAAGCTCACCTCTGCTGTGGCTCACTTCTACCTTCTACCCCCTGAAACAGGCGTACCAGAGCTTTATGTTAAAATGACCTGTATTTGATATAGCGCCTTCTAGAGTCCCGGAACCCCTCAAGGTACTTTACAACACAATCATTCACACTCCCATTCACACACTGGTGGGGATGAGCTACAATGTAGCCACAGGTGCACTGACAGAGGCGAGGCTGCAGAGCACTGGCGCCACCGGTCCTTCCGACCACCACCAGCAGGCAACGTGGGTTAAGTGTCTTGCCCAAGGACACGACGACAGACTGAGCGGGGCTCGAACCTGCAACCTTCTGATTACGGGGCGAGCACTTAACTCCTTTGCCACCGTCGCCCCACTGAGACATGAAAATTCTTGGTAAATAAAAAACCTGGTCTGAATACTTAGGACCATGTGATATTTCAGTTTTTCATTTTTAATAAATCTGCTTAAATTCTTTAAATTATTTGTTTTTCGGTCAATATGATGTGCTGTTTGTAATTAATGAGGAAAAAATGGCAGAGGATCCCCAAACCCAGGTGTAAGAAACTTGTTGCATCGTTACCAAGAAGACTCATGGCTGTATTAGCTCAACAGGGTGCTTCTACTAAATACTGAGCAAAGGGTCTGAATACATGTGATAGTTCAGTTTGTCTTTTTTAATAAATCTGCTTAAATGTCTAAAATTCTATTTGATTTTAGCAAATGTCTGCAATATAATAAAGAGTGAAAAATTGACGGGGGTCTGAATACTTTCTGTACCACTGTATATACTTTAATAGATAGTTGTTCTAAATGTTTTATTCCTCTGATGGTTCCCTTGCTAACAGCCTAGCAAACAAAACCTCTGTTGCTGGTGCTATTTGAAACGCAGTAACTCCTTTTTCTAGGTAACAACAGTTTGAAAATGTGTTTATTCCCGTCCCACTGAGATATCTTTGCTCCCCTTAAGCTTAGTTATATTTCTGTGTAAAATATTAATGAAATCTGTCTCTCCTTCCCTTAGGTCGGGGATATTGTTAATGTGACACGAATGAACATCAGCGGCCAGTGGGAAGGCGAAGTGAATGGACGAAGGGGTCTCTTCCCTTTCACCCATGTCAAAATTATAGATCCCCTGAATCCTGATGAGAGTGACTGACTCAGGAGTTGAGCTGAAGCCTCTCGACACGTACCTGAAGCAGCTGGCCGTGTCTGCCTCTCCCCAGCGGTGTCGCCATTATGTTCCTGCCTGCTTGGGGGCTGTGCTATGACGGTGACCCCATCTGTTCATGTTGCCAGCTGTGGCAAGGCTTTCTGACCGTTTACAGCTGTGGACACCAGAGCTCTACGAAAACATGAACTATTGTCCCTTAGTTCATTTTATCTTTCTGTCGTATTTACAGAGGGCAGTTTTGTTTTCCAGAACATCACTGGGCATCAGTCGTTTTTGCATGTAAAAGTGTGCGCACGTGCGTGATATGTCTTTTTTTTCTCTCTCTCCCCCTGAACATTTGTCTTGTCAGAAGTCTTGGAGAGTGTGTGTGTGTGTGTGTGTGTGTGTGTGTGTGTGTGTGTGTGTGTGTGTGTGTGTGTGTGTGTGTGTGTGTGTGTGTGTGTGTGTGTGTGTGTGTGTGTGTGTGTGTGTGTGTGTGTGTGTGTGTGTGTGTGTGTGTGTGTGTTGCAAGGGAAAAGGCATTATCTGTGTAACCTTTAGAGCACTGGGCCAACGAGGAGCTGACCAGCCAGTAACCCCCCCCCCCCCCCCCCAAATCAAGACCCTGTTGTACCACACACGTTTGGCTGTGAGTTGATGAGTGACTGATTCATTTCTGTTTTAATTTATTTTTATCCGTAAAATCAAAAAGATTGAGAAGAAAAGGCATTTCTGCAGTTTTTTGCCATAATTTGCCACCATTTTTATGTCCTTGTGTTGATTCCATTGCTATCTTTGTTTGTGCCATCTGATCAAAAAATTGATTTTACTTATCTTGAAAACTTCAATGCCATACAGTACCTCTTTAAAATTAGTTAGACATTTTTTGGAGTTACTGTGACCAAAACCAACTTTGTCCCTCTAAGTGCCAAGCCTCTGCCTGGGTCATTAGTAATATGGTCAGCTTTTCCCTCCAGAAACGACTAAAGTCTAAAATGCTCCTTTTGGTGACGGGCGCCAGGGTAAGCGAGATGTTCAGCAAACCAATGAAATCCCACGAATGCCTTCTGAATAAGACTTCTGCTTTCAGTGCATGAGAGCCCATCTCAGACTGACTATTTTAAATGTTATTAAAAGCTCGGATTGTGCACGTCTTTCTTACTGTGCAACAACCAGCAGGACCTCAAGATTGAACAGAACTAACGTAAAATGTCTCTTCCCTCTCCATCTCTAATTTGTGTGCGTGTGTGTGGTCAGACTTGGCATTTAAATTGTGCTTTTAAAAGTTTTTTTGTGTACGTGTGTCTTTTAAAGTGACTTCCAAAAGGGAAAAATGCCTGCTGGTTGCCCTACGTGCATGATCTCTTGACCGAGGAAACGGTTCACCTGGACGAAAAGCTGCTTTTTGTTATATTTTATTGGATAAAAGTTTTAATTCTAGCTGGTATGCGTGGACATCCGAGTGGGTTTTTCATGTTAAAATTAATAAATTCTAATCGAGCAATACACGCTGATAGTTTCCTTACCTGAGGTGAACTTGCTTTTCTCTCGCTACCCAGTTATTTCATAAAGACATTAACAGTATTACGTGCTCTCGCCTCGTATTCTAGGAAAGCCTGTCCTTTACTTAAGAACTGAAAATTGTGCCTTTTTATTTTCTTATGCCATTTACATGTGTTAATATTTCCCATGGTTAACACCTGTGCTGGTATTGACCCTTTATGTACAGAACAATTAAATAAAAAGTATGTCTACTTCTTTAACCTGTGTGTTTCTGCTCTTGCCTATTAGCTTGTTTGTGCTGCACAGATGGGTGTCTGCAGCCATCCTCTGTTGTGTTTCTGGAGTGCAGGATGGTTGTATTTGCTCTCATTTTTGACAGTTCCAGTTTAGAGTGCCTGGGCCCAGGAGAAAGGAAGCAATTAATGAATTTTAATGAAGTGCTAAGAAAAGAACATCAGCTGACCCAGAGATGAAGAATGGCAAGTTTTTCAAGGGCAGAGTTTCAGTTGTTTGTCCGGGACAGATGTTAGCGATGTGCTGTAGGTTCTAGAAGTTTGTTACAAAAACCTCGCTAGTACGGAGTTGGACCCACTTTGTCTTCTGAACTGCCCTAATTTCTCACGATGTAGACTAAAGGAGAGATTCTAGACGCAGAGATTCTGGTCCTTGCTGCATCATTACACCGACAGCAGCATTATGCTTTGATGAGGCAGGATGGATTCATGCTTTTTAAACTAAATTCTGCAGCAACCATCTTGAAGTTGCAGCTGAAATGATACTCATTAGACCAGGAAATGTTTTTCCAGTGTTCAGTGGTCGGGTTTCGATGAACCTTTGTGAATCGTTGCCTGCGTTTTCTTCTAAGCTGACAGGAGTAGTGGTCTTCTGCTGCTTCAACGTGTGCTGTACTGTTGACCTCATCTTGAACTGGTGCCTATTTGAGCTGCTGGTGCCTTTCTCTCATACAGAACCAGTCTGCTCCCATTTGCTGTTCACTCTCTGTAGACCCTGTTTCTTTAACAAAATTTGCTCATGACCTCTAGATGCCTGAATGCATTGAGCTGGCTGACTGTAGATGGTTGTCTTAAGCAGATGAACAAGTGTACCTATGAAAAGGTCAATAATTTGAAGTCAAATGATTGTCTGTGTGGAAGACTAAGGGATCCTACCATTGACATAACCTCCACTCTCCCTGCCTTAGGCTACAGTAGAACGTCTGCATGTGCACTATCATGCAGCTTATTGATTGGGCTTTCCAGGAATACTGTTAATGGCTCACAATCAGAACCTTAATTCTGGTCCACAAAAGTCCTTCAAGTATAATTAAAACTGCTTTTTTTCTGATAAGAGAAAAAAAAGTTTAATTCTAATGTTTTGGTAACTATAATTAAGTGTATGTAAACCATAGGGTTTAATGCATTCAGTATACACGCTTGTCATCAAAGATAATCAATGTATTCCTATGGGCAGCAGGTGATTGGTCATGGCTCCTGTGTAAATGAGCGTAATGAATCAAACTTAGCCGAGTCTGACTTGTCCTCGAGGCGCAGCTTGTGTGTGTTAATGTGTATGTAAATGGATTTGTGTTGAGGTCGATGATGGCCTTTCTACAGTCCATTAGCATTGCTGCTTTTAGGCCAGCTTCGGTGCCAGATGGTTTAGAGTGTGTCCCAGTTTAAAAAAGGGCTTTAAAGTATTAATGGAGAATATATCTGCATGTAAAGACGGGATCTCCGAAATTAAAGTGTAAAATGGATAAATAATCATCTCACTCTTGTAGGAAGAATGCTGCAAGAGTTTGTGTTTATGGAAGAACTGTTGAATGACCTTAAACTTCCTTTAAATCAAGGTGGCTGATTTTTAGTAAAGTTTTTAGAGAAGCATCAGTTTTGTAAAAACCGAGGAAGTTAAAATGTGACAACCAGATTTATAAAATCATAATCTAAATACTATTTGACATTTCCTCCACAAATCTGATAATGCAGTTCTACACAGAAGCAACATGTTATATGATTGTAATTTTTTTCAAATAATCACAGAATCGATGGATAAGTGAGTACATAACCCACACACAGGGGCGTGTCCAGGGAGTGGCCTGGGGTAGCACATGCCACCCTTGGAATCTAATTGGCCACCCCAGGTGCCACCACACTAATTTCCCTTTAAATAGGCTTTTCATTGTCTACAAAAGGCTTG
The DNA here is from genome assembly GCF_043380555.1 of Nothobranchius furzeri. NCBI lineage: Eukaryota > Metazoa > Chordata > Actinopteri > Cyprinodontiformes > Nothobranchiidae > Nothobranchius > Nothobranchius furzeri. Next base: position 46,867,495 of record NC_091746.1, on the reverse strand, counting down.
AGGGTAAAACAAAAAAAAGCATAACCATTGGTGCCACCCATGCACAAAGTTGTGCCTCACCTGGGCCACCCCATTTTAATAGATCTAGACACGCCACTGCCCACACATCTGAAATGAGTTAAATCTGGGAAAAGCCCTGACTACATTATGAGTCATGTGAAGCACATTTGTGTTGCCATTTAAACTCGAGCACATAAACGGACCCCATCTGTTCTCTAGAACTGATCCTAAAAGCAACAGGTGAAGAGAGACAGGACGATCTTGGTTTAGAATAACCATAACTATAAAAAACACATTTTATTTGATCATAATGACTGCTGAAATATAGCGACTGAAACAGTCGTCACTTTTCATGATGTGTATGTCTCTTTGTAAGCATTTTGCACAGTGGTATGAAGCTATGTCGCTGCATGTGCTCTAGAAAATTCTATTGCAGCTCTGCTCCCTGAAGCTTTGTGTGTGTCCCAGATTTTGTTTCTATCTCTCATAAAACATTCACAGTGCAGCAGACCTTCCTGCCTTCTGCTGGGGAGGCATGCCAGACTAGGATGGTAATTCAACACGAGCTGTCTGTCATCTCTTCACCAGGTCAGACGCAATCCTCTTGGACTACATCTTGCTGCTCCAATGCTATTCTGCTTTCTTACGCATCATTGTTGGTGCTCGTACTTTTAACATCTGGGGATGTTTAATCAAGTGTTTACGGCATGTAGCGACTGAAAGCTACCATAGCCTGATCTGTAAAAGGGTGTTTTCTTTTTCACAAAATGTCCTCAATGGTGATCATCAACAGGGAGTTTAGTAGCCCTTCCACGGTAGGGCTCCACTCCGCCCAGATCTGGTAGGACGTGTTCACATCCGGTCAGCCAGTTCTTTTTTTCTTTTGTTTGCTTGCAACCAGTCGTTTCTTTCAGCCCTCATCCCAAGGTGGTCTGCTTTGAGCTGAACTGGTCCAACACTACAAACTGCTGACTGATTGGCTGGCCCAAATTCACGCCCACCATTAGGGGGAGCCTCTGATTGGCAGACAGAATCAGCGAGTGGGGGCTTCCCGCAGGGCCAGATTAACACGTTGTGCCCTGGGCAACAATATACAAGGGCCCCATCATCATGACCCAAGGATCACCATAATATGGTCACATACAGAATATTTTACTGTAATATACAGTTGAATGCCTGACATCACGTAACCCGCTCAGGGTAACCTTTGACCCACCTCGTGGGGACTGACCAATGAGGAGAGGGTCTTAACTTGAGGCTCTGTCTTCATTGGTCAGTCTGCATGAGACTGACTCTCAACTGCTGCACTCAACTGTTTTGCCTTGGCCCCCAAAATGCCTTGAAACGGCCCTGGGTGTGTGACTTGAGTTTTGAAGGTGATCTGAATTGTATCAAATGTATAAATATTACATGTATATAACTTATTGTTTTATACAGGTAGAAATGTGTAGTGGAGATAAATCTACCTACATTTTACTTTTCAACACTTTGTTTTGTTTTCTTGTTTTTATTTAACTATTTTCCTGTCCTGTCTGTCTCTCATCTTCCTGCATCTCCTCTAAACTCTCCAGAAAAACTGCTGCCTGGATTCTTACTTTTTCACCTCATCAGTTACTTTTCAGCAGATCAAAGTGACCACAAAGTTGAGTGCGCATTTCGATGCTGTGTCAGTGAGGTGAAATCACCACAGCACAGGTGATGAGCTCCGCAGTAGCAGAGCTCTTCAGGCACAAATAAGACAGAAAGTAGAGAATATGAGCGGACATGAACGATCGTATGTTAATTATAGTTTTTTGGTTGCGCCACGAGAATGGATCGTGCGCTGGACTCAGCAGCCTGGAGCGCTGCGCACCAACGATCATCCCTCTGCTGCTCTCTGTGCTCTCTGCTCAAAAGTCCATGAATGATAAAATAGTCCATGAATGACAAAAGAGTCCATAAATGATGTAATATAGGTAGAAAACTTTTTTCCAGCTCCCCTGGATGTGTAGGATATACAGCTCCCCCATAATTCGATCCCTGCTCCTAGATGAAAAACCGGACATTTTCATCAATACAAGAACACCCCCCGGACCACCGGACAGAGAGTGAAAAGCGGACATGTCCGGGGAAAAGAGGACATCTGGTCACCCTAGTTTAATATAAAGCGGGAAATTACAGATATAGTATTTTGCTCTTGCCCTTGCTGCCCTGGGCCTGGGGTTCGTGGACCCCTGGGCAATTGCCCAGTTGCCCATATGGTTAATCTGGCCTTGGCTTCCCGTATGCACAATTCATTATCATTCTGGATACTGAGGAGTAAACATCTTCTCTGACTGAAGCTGTCTCTCTCTCACTCACACGCACGCACGCACGCACACACACACACACACAGCGCTGCCAGGCTTGAGCTGCCTGCAGGACAGCCACAGCAGTCTGGATGCAGAGTCTCCAAAAACAACTCTACCCATGGCCACTGTTGTTTAATTTAAGGGAGACACCACGGACTTCTCTGTGTGCATTTTGCCCCGCCCACATGCTCGGAGATTTCCATGTTATTAAGAAGTGTGTGTGAACAAACCCTACCGGTGCGGGACCCGGACCCGACGCTACCCAGCCCAGATCAGATCAGTCTCCTCCCTTTCTGGTTGGCTCATGGGTCCCCAGAAGAATGAAAAAATGAATGCAAGGGAATGGGGCTATAAAATCTATTTTCTAATCCGCTTTGCCTTACGCCCTGAATCACAAATATGTTGTACTTCAGTTTAAATGAAAATAAATTGTGAGTTTTTACTATACTTGTTACGTACTTTTGGCTTTGTTAAAATGTGCAAAAATGTGTTAATAGAATGACTACAAATCAGACATTGCCCATATGACATCACCGCATAATCTCACTTACTTACCACATGACCAGATTGTTTGTACTGGTTTTCCCCATGTTGCTTCTGTTGTCCTGGACTCTAAACTCAGACATTTTCTTCTCTGTGTCCAGTTCGATGACATCTATATGGTGAGATGCATTTGTAGTCCAACATGCCTTTTCACACAAAACCTATAAAAAAGTGTGCTGCTGTTTGATAATAAGCTCTTTCTTGGCATCAGAATGTGTCTTTGAAATTTGCGGCCATATGTGAAATCCATGTCACAATCGGAAAATCACTTTTATAGCCTCATTGACTTGCATTTGTTTTTCTCATTTACGGGGAACCATGGTCTGGAAGTAGATGGGCGTGACTTTACCACTTACTACACCTTTAGTTTAAACGTGGCCAGAATCACAAGCTAACTGTCGCCACAAGGCCAAGACAGTAGATTTCTGTCTCCTTGGAAACAACTTAAGTTTCATGTATTTTATAGTTATTTTAGCAAACATGTTATAAACATTTACACGGTTGCCTAATTTGCATTTGCAGTCAATAACATTTGCAAAATGACCCAAGAAATCTGTCATTAATTTTGAATTACTTTTAACACAACACCGACTGAACTGCAAAGGTTTCTAAAATTGAATGAAGTGCTCCAAATAATTATTTTTAAATGAAATTTGTTTAACACCAGTCCACTTGGCCAAGCAGTTAGCTCATCAATCGGGACAAAGTTTTAATTATTTATCTGAAATGAGGCCACTCAAAGACCTTTCTACAATAAGTTTGACTTTAATTTCTTCGAAAGAACTGGATTGTTCTAAAAAAAAGCTCTAAAGGTAAATGTTTGGAGATTTGAAGAATAAAATGTGTGATTGGACGAATTATTGGTGGCAAATTAATGACTGTATAAAGATATAACTGGTAACAGATGTCTTCTGAGTAGCACTTTTCTAATCAACGAGTCATAAAAATGAGTTTATAGTGCTAAAACATGTGGAAAAGAACAATTATGTTTTAGACTTAATCCTGTATTTGGTTCAATCCAACCGCAACAAAACCAGAGTTAGTTCTGATATTCATTTCCAAAGATTCAAGGTAAAAACAGTTTTAGAAAATCATACAGATACAATGTAACCACAGAATAATCAAGCTTTTTGAATATTTTAGCATTTTTTGGGTGTATAATTAAGTTTTGGTCAAATATAAAAAAAATCACACCATTTCCACATTAACACAGAGAATTGTGCATCTCAGTTTGATTTATTTAATGAGTACAAAAGCAAAAGAAACAAACATCCCAATCTCCAAGCAAGCAGGAAGTCTACTGGATGAAATTGACTAAACATAATCCACCACATGAACATTTGGAACTTTATTCAGTTTGATGATAAACAAATGACATTTAGCAGCAAGTTTTAACATCACTTTATGGCTTTGATGCTTTGGATGTTAAAGGCACAGACATATGGTTGAGGGTACACAGGGTCAAAGGTCACCAGCAGGAGTAAGAGAAAAGAGGGTACTGGCTCCAGTCTGCTGCGTTGCCGTGGTAGCCCTGCTGCTGGCCGAGTGGGGGAGGCGGAGCATGGAAGAGGGGGTCAGCTGGATCTTTAATGCCAGAAGGTAACGGGAATCTGGGAAGAGAGACACGTCGCTGTCAAAGCTCATGCAGCAAATTAAAATGTGTAAAACATTTCATCATTCACGATCATATTCAAACCTGTTTGGTTGGCATGCCGTTGATGAGGGAACCATCTGTTCCTCACAGCTGAAGTCACACTCCTGCAGCTCCAGGAGCTCGGTGTGTAGACTCTCAGATGAGTCCAGCTCCTGGACCCATGCTGCATGGTGACCCCCTTTCAGTGTCTGTGGTACAGAGGTCTGCTTCGCCTCTGCCTGAGAGGTGGAGGGCATCCTCTGCAGGTCTGATGGAGAAATACAATCCTCAATTCAGAGAACTTCTGCTGCAATATTCCTCTTTTCTGTATGAATTGAACAAGATTTATTTATGAATACCTGGAGAGCTGCTGCACAAAGTTTTCCTGACTTTTGTCAGTCTTTTAACAGGAGTTTTGCTTGAAGGCCTAAATAAGTCAAACGTGTCATTAATGCCCATCTGAATGTGATATCGCACATAAAAAACAAAACAGAAAATCCATAACACTTATTGTCAATTCACTGTACTGTAAACGTATTTACATCCACATTTACTGTTCTTCCAGAAGTAATGGTTTAAATATCTTTTGAAAAACTTATTTTAATGCAGATGACCAAACCTGGGGTCCCCGATCAAGGCAATATTCTTTGATCAGTATGGTGACACCCCTGTTGTTGCTATTGTTGACCTACTTTGGGTTCAACCCTTTGATGCATGATGGTCACTACAGTGGACAGGTACTCAAAATTGTTATTTATTTGTTTTTGCTACTAAGCACAACTGTTGAAGACTTTATTGCAATTGAGCCCCTCCATTTGGACTTCAGTAAGCCAAGCCAACATGTTTCATGTTCAGAATGCACGATGTCCACTGAGGCGGACATTTAGTAAATTATAAAATTTTACAAAAAATATTTGTTGAAGTTTCATTCACACCTAAAGACGAATGAAAAAAATTGTGAAAAATCATGGTTGAAGATTTCATAATTCATGCATCAAAGGGTTAATAACAGCTTTAACACTATAGCAGCGATGCTTTGCTCGGCGAGAGGACAGAACTACTTTCTTCAGGAACACGGGGAGATTCAAGGAGACCAAACAGCAAAAATGTCATGACCACAATTGATTAAAATCTCCGAGGCAGATTCACTTTTCTTCATTTTCATTCGAGACAAAATTCTCAGCTTAATTATGAACACAATGTCAAATAATCAGCGAAAGCGTAGTTTTTTTTTCCATTTGCAGTGTGTTTTAATCATTGGACACATTGCTGAAGCAGGTCAGAACACTGCATAGCGCTGAATTCACACCGTTTTCAAATGAGTTAATGAACACGGCCGAAAAAGCGACTCATCAATGTAGCCGGCGCTTTTAGAGGTGAGATTCACAGAGAAACATTTAATACTTGTTCCTTTTGAAATTACCATCAGCCGCTCTGATTTTCAAATGCAGGCTGAATGTGAAAAATGTGAAAATAGTCTTCAGGCTCTAATTATTTATTTAACTCAACCTTTGTTTAACCAGGTGAGTCGATTGAGAACTCATTCTCATTTACAACAAGAGTTCTCATCTACAATATGTACAAGCAATCAAAACAGACCTAAAAAAAAGTAGTAAATACTCATACTAATACGCATTAGTCTCCAATAGAAAATAAACAGGAACATTCGGGTTTGAAAAAGCCACACAGATGTGTGCGGACTCGCCCCTTTTCATCTCATGAACGCAGAAGTCTGTTGATTAGCCTTCAGGAGAGAGCAGAGTGTTTGGCTAAAAGAAGCTAACTGTTAGCAACATGGCAGAACATGTTCAGGCTTGAGTTTTTTGTGGGGATAAAAATATCTTTGTTGCAATTTTAATTCAAGAAAGAAGAGCGAATGGAGGCAGTGGAAGAGTCCCGTTGCTGTTAGCCAATCAGATGAGATGTTCGCATATCATGACTATTAACAAGTAGCTGTTGTCACAATCAGTCAGTTTCTCACAATTGTTTGTCACAATGACGTCGACAAACAATTAATTCAGTAACCAACGTTATTGTTTATTTTATGAAAATTTTTTTCCATCTTGCCTTTCTGCTCAAGGCACATGTGCAGTGGTGGCCATCTGGGTCAGCCATTGCCTAACCCCAACTCTCCTTTTCAATGGACGATTTTTTTACCAAGCCATCAACATGCACACCATATTTATAGAAATAACAAAAGAAAGCCCACTTTAATAACAGCTGTGGTTTATGGATCTAGTTGTGTGCAACTTTTTAAACAAACATCAGAGACCATAAACATCAACAATTGTTTACAATAATCTTAGAAATTGGCTATTGCACAATTAACAAGACAAACCATCTCCCTATGCTGGGATCCTCCACAGGAAGTCCCATGCATCAGTTTTAATATATTCAGCATGTGTTATAGATATTACCAAATGAATGGGAACAGTATTACGGACAAAACATTTGACCTGGACCTTCCTACCTTTCATGTTGGGAACGGGGGCCTCCCCTTCTAAATCCCTTAGCAAATGGATTATGATCAATCTTTAGCTTGGTAATCTAAAGACAGGAGAAGAAATCAGAAACATCACAGTTGATTTAAAGTTCTGAACATAACCACGTTATCAGTGCGAGTTTGTTTTCTTTAGAGCTAGTACCTTTGGGTTCTGGTAAGCAGTGACTGCAGTGAAAACCGTTTCTGGGAAGGTGAAGGTCTGAAAAGGGCTCCAGCGTACGGTGTATGGACTGTCTGCAAGAATCACATGAAACCGTGGCAGGTAGCGATGCATGGAGTGAAGGATGATCTGATGAGCAAACAGAACAAACTTTAGCAGAGCATTAAAACAAAACATGGTCTAACTAGAGAGATGTTTTACGTGGCCATGCTGATCCAGCGTGTTGTTTGTGAGCTTCATCTTTTGGAAAATCAAAGACTGCCTCATCCAGTGGCTCCCAACAGCGGGGGAGTCGGGGTGTATGTATGTCCGACACGGGGGCTGGGGCTCTGAGTTTCCTGCAACCTCCCACTGCTTCTTCTTCCACTACAGAAGAACAGAGGGGGGAGGAATGGGTGCAGCGTTAACATGTGTGAGACCTCAGGAAATCCTTGATTAATCAGAATCCACCAACAACACCAGGATCCTTTTCTTCTTCAACACTACAAGACTAACTGAATGCATGAATCTTTTTCTTGCATTGATCAGTTTCGTTAAAGGAAAACATCTTTTCAAATAATATTCCACTTATTTCTCCAGAGGTGCTTTACTTTATTTTCCATTATTTCAAAGTGAGTGTTACAAACCGTTATAAGAACCAAACAGGCCACAGAAAGTGATGCTGGATCTGTGGACTTGCTCCTTGCTCATTGACTGCAAATGAGGAAGGATGCTAATTGATTGGGTTTCCAGCTGGGAGTGCACTAACAGGAAGCAGTGAAAGGCTTTGATATGCAGCAGCGAACGGCTTGAGCCAGACTAGGGCAGACCCGGTCTGACTGCAGGCCCATGTCTTTTACATTCTGCAGGTTTGTTAGAAATCACCATTAAAGCATCTCCTCATACCTTGTATTTGAAGCTGTCCACAGGAATGACGTCCACCATGATGACATAACTCACAGACGGCTGGAGCCCAGATAGTCTGATGCTGCAGTGTGGGAACATTCTCCTGGAACAAATTCACAAAATCAGAAATTATGCAATGAGTAAATATTGTTTGTGTCACCTCAACAAAACCAGAACAATTCATTAAAATTTGACTTTTGGAACCACTTTTGACAGCAATACCTTCCATGCTTTGTTATGATCATTTCTGTTCCAATTTTGTGAAAAGACTTCCAGAGCTCGGAGTTTTCCAGAGTTATCCTGATGGAGCCATGCTGGAACGAGTGAGCTGCAGATGGGGACGGGGGCGTGCTTCCATTCAGCTGGAAGTCTGTGGATAATGGAAAACTATCACAATAAAAATATAAAGTTTTTCTTCTTACTTAATTTGTTGCATGAACCTTTTCACTACTAAAGTTTAGGTATGAAACAACACTGTTTATCAAATGCAAGATTTGAATGTTTTGAACAAGAACCTCACCCTGTTGATTCAAATCACTCAGTAAAGCTGTTAAACATTGTAATTTTGTGCATCGTTTCAGAAAAAAAAGACACCAAAACAAGGGAAATTTAACAAAATGTAAATACAAGCCAAATAATTTTGATCCCGTTTTATTGTAGAACGTGGCTGAAGTACATTAAACGATCTTGCTCACCTGAGATGTTGGGCATGTTTCCTCCACCGGCCACACCACATGGAAAGAAACCAGTGCTTTCAAATGGTTTAACCTGACTGGGATTCTCCAGGTTTCTGTCCTGGAAGGAAGGGTCTGAAAGCTAAAATTGATTGGTTATCCCAGAAAAAGGTGTGGTCTAACCAACTCTAGGGGGTGTATTTAAGGAGGAGACAGAGGATACAGGTTATCTTTGGTTGTTTGCCCCCTCATAAAAAAGCTAAACCAAAAACTACTAAATTAGTCACTTCGGTGCAGATTGCTGATTAAATTATTTCTTAATACATAAAATATTGTTAATGATGTCTTGTCACGTTTAGACTCCCAAAACATCAACAGGATGTGATTTTGCACTAAGGAGATGAAAGAGAAGTCTCAGCTCAGTGATCAGAGTTTAAAAGAGTCTGGGGGGGATAAACGAGCCTCTTCCATGCAGCCCTGAATGTGTAGAGAACACGTGAGATTACAGAGAGGTTATTGGAGTTCAGGTCTGGCCTCGACAATGACTGACCCTTCTTATCCTCACTCCACTCCCACCTAAGTGCCCTCGGCATCTTAAGTAACGAGGAGGATTGACTTCAGCAACAGCTAACAGTCAGTTCACCTGAGAGATAAAGACCTCACAATAAATTGTGGCAGCCATCTTGAATGGAGTTGACTCCAACCGTTAGGCTACATGGAGGCACAGCTTTTAGCACTGCTTCTTCCCAGCAAGAAGGTTGGTGGTTCAACAGCTTTTTGCCTTTTGGCAATCCACCGAGAATGGTCCCAGAGAGACGAAGACACAAAATCAGCAGTAAAGAAATGGCCATGGTGAGAGCCTATCTCCAACCCTTTTTGGCCCGTGAGCTGCTTTTACACAATAGAGAAGAGCTACTGCCATATCTTTGGTATGTTCTTGCTGCGTTGCTCTTCTAACTGCATTGCTGGTTCTTTTTTTAAAACACAGAAAAGGTTTCTTTTTACCTTGCTGTTTCATTTGCGGCTGCAAACTTCCTCAAAGCTGACGCATTCCGCTTGCTGAGAGTATGCTTTACAGGTTGGTTTTGAGGACATTAAACATCTCCAAGTTTGTGACACAGATTATCTTGCATCTGCATCTCCGATTGCTGAGATGCCAAAACCTGGAGCAGCTGGAGTAGATTGTGTTAATGCCCTCCTCCATTACATTCATTTTTAGTAACTTGTTGATACCGTATACAAAGAGCATCATATATTACAATGCAAATCTTTAAATTTTAACAAATTAAACGTATCAGTGGGCCCTTTAAGATAGTAACCAAATCTCATCTGTATTTCTGGGAACCTTCATTGAAATGTCAAAAGAGTTGCCAGATACTTGATCTGAAATGAGAAAATTACAAGTTCTCAAATAAATAAATAAATAAATAAACAAAAGAAACCAAACCATTTAACACCTAATACAACTTTGTGTGGTATTTAAGTCTATGCGTTGACAAAACAAAATTTAATAGTAGTTCAGCAAAGTTGTTAAAAGGCAAAAATACAGAAAAGTTGATTTTAGTCACAGCAGAAAAAAAATGTGCACCTTTTCTGTTTAGAGCTTCTGTTGGCAGCGATGTCCTCACTGAAAAGGAACAGAGGGGAGAAACATGACCTGACCTGACCATTGATAGTTCTAAGTTGCTGGTAGGCAGTCTTTAACTGCAAAATTTAAGTATGGCCTGAATATATTTGATAAAGATAAAAGGAAAAAAAATACACAACATCTCTGCTCGATGGTTCTGTTGGCACCAGCATTCTCCTTGCAACAAGAACTGCAAAATAAAATAAAATAAAATAAAATTCAGTTGGATTAGAGCAGGGGTCCCCAATCCTGGTCCTGGAGGGCTGGTATCCTGCATGTCTTTAGTTTGAACTCTTCTTCTTCTTCTTCTTCTTCTTCTTCTTCTTCGAGTTTAATGGCGGGTGGCATCTAACTGCTAGGCGCATTTCCGCCACCTACTGTGCTGGAGTGTGAGTCGGAGAGTTTGAACTCTGTTTCAACAAACCTGATTTCAATCAGCAGCTAAGTAACAGGCTTCTGCAGAGCCTGATGAGCTGCTGCACAGGTGTTTCAACCACTGAATCAAGTCTGTTGGAGCAGAAAAATCACAAAACCTGCTGGATACCGGCCCTTCAGGACCAGGATTGGGGACCCCTGGGCTGGAGACAATTGCAATGGTGCTCTGTACCCCACAAAAGTAGTAGAATTGAGCTGAGGTGCATTCTGTTTCCACTCATCATCCTTGAGGTGTTTCAGCAGATTAATTGGGGTCCACCTGTGGCAAATTAAGTTGATTGGACACGATTTGGAAAGGCACACGCATGTCTATATAAGGCCCCTGGGTTGACAGTGCATGTCAAAGCACAAACCAAGCAAGAAGACAAAGGAATTGAGTGTAGACCTCTGAGACAGGATTACCTTGAAGCACATGGCTGGGGAAGGTTACAGAAAAACTTTCTGCTGCTTTAAAGGTTCCTATGAGCACAGTGGCCTCCATCATTTGTAAGTGGAAGAAGTTTGGAACCACCAATGGGCCATTCCCATCTGTACCGGGTCGGCCCGGGCCGGGTAGCCCCAGTCGGCCCCAGCCTGGCCCGGTTGATTCCACACATCCTTGCCTTAAGCCCATGTGGGCTGATTCTACCCACCAATCAGAGGCTTGCTCTAATGGAAGGTGTGAATTTGCTGTCAGCAGTGGGCGTGTTGGCCCTGGTCGGCCTGAAGCAGTACCCCTCGGGAAGAGGGCCGAGAATGAGCCTTGGTTGGCCCGGGAAAATTCCAGGCCACCCAGATATGTAAACAACCTACGCTACCCGGCCCGGGCCGACCCGGTACAGGTGGGAATGGGGCTAACGACTCTTCCTAGAGCTGGCCGGCCTTCTAAGGTGAGTGAATGGGGAAGAAGGGCCTTGGTCAGGGAGGTGACCAATAAACCGATGGTCACTTTGTCAGAGCTCCAGCGGTCCTCTGTGGAGAGAGAACCTTCCAGAAGGACAACCATCTCTGCAGCAATCCACCGATCAGGCTTGTACGGTAGAGTGGCCAGACAGAAGCCTCTCCTTAGTAAAAGGCACATGGTAAGCTTGCCTGAAGTTTGCTAAAGGGCACCTTAGGAACTCTAAGACCACGAGGAACAAAATCCTCTAGTGTGATGAGACAAAAATTTAACTCTTTGGAGTGAATGCCAGGTGTTACGTTCAGAGAAAATCAGGCACCGCTCATCACCAGGACAATACCATACCTACAGTGAAGTATGGTGGTGGCAGCATCATGCTGTGGGGATGTTTTTCAGCGACAGGAACTGGAAGACTTCTCAGGATAGAGAGAAAGATGACTGCAGCAATGTACAGAGACATCCTGGATGAAAACCTGTTCCAAAGCACTCTTGACCTCAGACTGGGGTGACAGTTCACCTTCCAGCAGGACAATGACCCTAGCACACAGCCAAAATATCGAAGGAGTGGCTACAGAACAACTCGGTGAATGTCCTTGAGTGGCCCAGCCAGCGCCCAGACCTGAACCCCATTGAAAATCTCTGGAGAGATCTGAAAATGGCCAATCCAACCTGATGGAGCTCGAGAGGTACTACAAAGAGGAATGGGCAAAACTGCCCAAAGATAGATGTGGCAAGCTTGTGGCACCATATTCAAAGGCTGCAATTGCTGCCAAAGGTGCATCAACAAAGTACTGAGTAAAGGCTGTGAATATTTATGTTCATGTGATTTCTCAAGTTTTTTTTATTAAATTTATTAATATTATATTTATTAATAAACTTTTTCAAGGACATTTTTTCATATTTTCATCATAGGGTGTTGTGTGTTATAATTTTCTGGGCAAAACGAATTTAATTCATTTTGGAATGAGACTGTGACTTAAACAAATAAGTGGAATAAGTGAAGCGCTATGAATACTTTCCGGATGCACTGTAGGAGTGAAAGACCTCTAAAACAGAGAGAGTCATCATGGTGAGTGTCTCGCTCGTTTTGTCAACTTCACCTACCGGTTACTCGTATATTCCAGCGTTTGTGTGGCATTAATTTTGGGAGACTTGCATTAGACACTTTGAATCAATGCAAGTAATGCATGGCAGCCATTTTTTAACACACATTGGCATTAAACAGCAAATATCACGGCCCTTATCCTTAAAGTTAGAATTCTCTTTTTTTTCTATTAGATTTTATTTTGTGAGTTCATTCTTTTTCTTTTTTACTTAAAAAAACATGACCCCCCCTCCCGAAAAGGTAAGTAATGTTGATCACCTTTCGGGATATTAATCAACCTTGCTTTATGATTAAAACAACAGACAGAAACACAAACCAGGAAAATAAACTACATCTGATCCACAAGGCTTCACATAATCCAGCCTGAAAAGGTGAGCTTGGAGACCATGAGTCCTCGGATCTCAGGCTCAGACGGAGAGAGATTCTATTCTTCATACTTCAACCATTATCAGGCAGCATTCCTGCAAAAACAGTCATGTGACACAAAGCAGCATATTAATAACCTTACAATAAAAGCACTATAAAATATTTAATGTGATTTGGCTGATATTTCTATAATTTACAGTGTGAAACCAGGGTATAGAGAAACCTGAAATCTTCAGGGATCTCGTGATGCACACAGTACTGAAGTATTCACATTTTTGAGCTCTTAGAGGTATTTTTGAAAGTGATAGACTTGGTGCCTCAAGAAAAGACAAGTTGAAACACTTCTGCTCTGCTTAAATCAAACTTAGACTTGAAGGTGGAATTTGTTCTGTTCCTGCCTGTGGCGTGTGTCACCTCTGCAAATATGCAACAGCATCTACTGATGATCAGGCTGAGCAGTGCTGTGGCACCAATGTTAGTTTAACTTAGCAAACTATTGAATTTGACACTTCAACCAAACTTTCTGATGTGCTGATCTGGAAGACAAAAGAAAGGTGCAGCTGTTTGGTGAAGCTCCTTCTGCATGACATTTGCTCTACTTACTCATTTGGTTGCAGTAAAAATATCTTTTGACACAGGAAGTGCTGTGGTTTTAGCATGTTAGTCCAAGTTGCAGCTGGAAGATGCAGAGCACGATCCGCTTGTTCAGATGTGGCAGTGTGCTTGGTTCACCGCTTGGATGCAGTTTAAACACAAGTGGGAGGGAAATCCTGTCGTTTTCAAGGTGTTCATGAGAAAATACATTTTATTTCAATACAAAAAGGTGTTTTTATGCTAGTAGAACAAAAATTTGAGTCATGAAATGAAGTGATAACAGATGCGTCATGGAAAATGACAGTAAGGTTCAAGAAGAACTGAGATACTTCCTAAAAAGGCAATATATGTGTGTGTGTGTGTGTGGGGGGGGGGGGGGGGGGGAAGCAATGAATGAAGACATTTTTAAAGTTAAAATTTAATGTAGCACAAAAATCTAAAATTACAAGCTGCTGTTCAAAAAAGCAGGGATAGATATAATAGTAATGATAATAATAATAATAATAGTAATAGTAGTAATAATAATAATACATCAAACTTATATGGCGCCTTTTAGGACACTCAGAAACGCTTTCATGCACTCTCACATTCACACACTGCCAGTGATAGTAAGCTACTACGTAGCCACAGCCACCCTCAGGCAGTCTGACAGAGGCGAGGCTTCCATTTGGTGCCGTCGGCCCTTCTGACCACCACCAACACAGGCAAGTTGGGTGAAGTGTCTTGCCCAAGGACTCAACAGCAGAATACCCTTGGTGGGAGGTGGAATGATGGATCATGAGGCAACCCGCTCTACCTCCTGAGCTACTGCTGTCTATATATATATATATATATATATATATATATATATATATATATTAGATTGTGATAATAACTTTCAGAAGTGGACAAGATATGGAATGAGATGAAACCACAATTAATTTTAGTTTCCTTTCAGTTCTGATTTGCCAGCATCACCCCCTACTGGACTACTCTGTAAAAAGCAGCTATCAAGAATCATAAAATATAGAAAACTTAGAGATCATGCCGGAAACAGAAAGTCTGTTCCCAGTGGTTTAAATTCTGATTATGCAGGGCGGCTCAGGAAAGCACACGAACCATCATTTTACGTTTTTGTCGAGTCAATCATTAAAAAGTCCTTTTTTTATAGTTCTATAATGTATCCAAATATTTTACCCTATTTTTAGTGGAGTGTCTTTTCACAGTGTCTCTTATTACTCATTGTGTGGTAATAAACTGCTCTTTATTTTGCTCATTAAAGTTCCAGTTTTGTGCAGATTTCAGGAAAAACATCACACTCCCAGGCTGGAGGATGGATTAATAATTATTGGTGCACAGAATCACAGACAGACAACAGCTAAAATCAGACTAAGTAATTAATGAAATGCTGAAAAGCCACTGCAGAGGGAACTATAGAGACACATGTGGCTCCAGAGGTTGCAGACCCGCCTGTCTGTTAAATCAATATTATTATGAAAAGCAAAAAGCTGAAAAAATATTATGATGGGATCAATTAAATGCCAAAAAACTTAAATATTCAAATATGTTTGCACACTTTAAAAGTAAGATTCTAACATAAAGCCCTGGTGAGAATGCCACGTTTTTCATTTTAAATATAAAAAATGCTACTTACTAAAAAAAGATGAAGGGGAATATAGGAATTGATTAAGTAATAACAGAGCTGAACAAAGATTGTGGAAGAAGAGAATGATGAGGAGGAAACCTCTGAGAATGAAGCGCTGAGACTGAAGGAGACAGCCATGAATAAATATTTAAGTAGGACGCTGAAAGAGAATTTCTTAAAATACAAATACAATAATTTATAGAGGCAGATTATAAAATAAAAACATAGTCCAGAACTGTAATTCACTTTCAAAGGTTCCACAAAGGATTTATTCATAAATAATACGTCTCGGACAAGTCAGTCATGCAAAATCCCTCCCTCTCCCCCCCTCGTGTCTTTGAACCACCAGAAAACCATGTATCTGACTTGAAATCCCTGCAGGTCTCCACAAAGCTCAGACTGCCATAGAAAACATTATAGTCCAAAGAAACTGTGAAAAAGCTCAGAGTCCGATGATAAGGTTTGTTTTTTCTGTCTAGCTGTGTGGCTGAATCTGTCTCTATAATGATTATTTAATCATTGTGTTTGTGCTGATTCAACTTCTTGCTGGATCAGAGTTTGTCATCACCTAAAGCTGATTCATGGAACCCAACCTACCAGCAGGGGGCAGTGCAACACAAACAAAAATAAAAGCAAAGTGTTAAAAATAAGTTTCAGCTATTGGCTTAAAGACTTTTGATAATTTTTCAGTTTTAATTTTAAAATTCAATGATTTTACAGAATATTTCTAATTCTAATTCAATTTCCAACACCTATAAGGTCTTAAACGTCATCTCCAATTGTAATTTTTTCCACAATAAAGTGAAAACTCACAGTTCCCAGTGTTCTGTGGTGTTTCAGTAACTCCATGTCTATCCTGCACAGTGGACTGTTTCTGATTCTTGCCGATACTGAAGCTGTAATTGAAAGACCATGTGTATAATGAAGGTTTTTGCTTGTCCAGGTGCTGCATCTTACAGGTAACAGACCACAGCATCCTCTCGGCTCACCAACTCAACACCTTCCAGGATTTTTAAGCAGAAAATTGCTCCAACAGCAAATATTTCAGCCTCTGCTTGGTTCAATTAGGACTGATCGATTGGCTCTGCCCGGCCTACAGGAGCTCTGCCAGCAATAATAGGAGCAAACACCTTCAGGTGTCATTTCCCGTTAAAGAAAAGGCTCAGCGGCTCGCCAGGAAAGCATCAACAATTTAAATAAATTTACATACTTGTAAAGTTCATCATTTAGGGATGCTCTCAGAAGCTGTGAAACTGTCAGATGTTGGGATTCCTAAAAGTTTCATGACTTATTGGACCATGAGAGCTGAAAACAGCAACTTTTTGTGAGTTTTTCCACTAAGCATTCACTTATTTTGTCAGAACTGAATTGTACAAAAGCAAATAGAATCTAGTTCGCTCAAACAGTCTCCTATGACTTGGTTCTTTGTCAGTCCCTCAGAGGACCATGTTGTTTATTCTGCACATGTGCCAGCTTCAGGGACTCTGTATTGATGTGTGTGTGTGTGTGTGTGTGTGTGTGTGTGCGTGTGTGTGTGTGTGTGTGTGTGTGAGTGAGTGAGGACAGGCGTGGCAGAGCTGAATGGACAGCCGCGGCACCAGATGCTCCTCTTCCCCGTGGACGCCACCAGGAGGCTGTCCCAGGAGCCTGGAATCTTGACATGGATCCAGGTGCTCACAAATACTTATCCTGTGAAAAAAAGCGGGTGTGAAATCGTAGGTTTTGTTCCCATTTGGTGTCCCTGCTGAGCGTGGACGCCTGGTTTATCTGCGTCTCATCTCAAGAGTGACCAGCCAACTCACGGTGGCTATAACTGATCAGTTCTGCATCGTTTTCAGTTTTATTAACCCTATTTTAACAGAATGGGTTCGGTTTGAAACACTCGTTTGTTTTTATTGTTTTTTCAAGCGACATATGGAAAGAAGATCTCCATAATTTCTGCTTGTAGATTTTTTTAAACTCCCAGTGTTCTCTAGTTTTGCCGTGCATGAATCCTAACTTGGGAACCTCAGTGTCTCAGCTCTGTTCTTTGCAGTTGATGTGGTTCTTCTGTGGGTGTCTGCAGACTATCTCACACTGAAAAGCAGTGTTGGGAAAGTTCGTTTGAAAAACGAACCAGTTCAAAGTTCAGTTCATACATTTTAAAATGAACTAATTCACTTCTTAGTTCATTGTTTAAAAAAATGTTGAACTAAGTTCACTGTTCACTGTTCCCAAAACGAACTAGTTCATAGTTCTTTTTTCTCATATATATATATATATCCTCTCCTATATATATATATATATATATATATATATATATATATATATATATATATATATATGTTGTTGTATATATATATATATATATATATATATATATATATATATATATATATATATAGCATTAGAGCATTAGAGACTCCAGCAACCATAGTTAAATGTTTACCTGGGGCCAGAGCGGGCGACATTAAATCTTATTTGAAACTGCTGGCTAAGGAAAAGCGTAAATACAGTAAGATTGTTATTCATGCTGGCAGTAACGACACCCGGTTACACCAATCGGAGGTCACTAAAATTAATGTTGCTTCGGTGTGTAAGTTTGCCAAAACAATGTCGGACTCCGTAATTTTCTCTAGCCCCCTACCCGATCGGACCAGTGACGACATGTTTAGCCGCATGCTGTCCTTCAACCGCTGGTTGTCTAGGTGGTGTCCTGAAAACAACGTGGGCTACATTGATAATTGGAAAACTCTTTGGGGAAAACCTGGTCTGATGCAGAGAGACGGCATCCATCCCTCTTTCGATGGGGCAGCTCTTCTTTCTAGGAATATGGCCAGTTTTATTAGTCCTCCATGACTACCCAGGGTCCAGACCAGGAAGCAGAGTTGTAGTTTAACCCACCCCTCTGCAGCTTCTGTACTGCTACCCACCCACTACCCCATAGAGACAGTGTCCTGCCCACGGCTAAAATCACACAGATTAAATATCAGGCTTAATAAAACAAACCATGGAAATCTCATAAATATTAGAACAAATTCAACTGAGCAAAAAACTAGAAAAATTAAATGTGGGTTGTTGAACATTAGATCCATTTTTTCTAAGACTTTGTTAGTTAATGAGTTGATTTGTGATAATCAGATCTCTTTGCTCTCTCTCACAGAATCCTGGCTGCAGCAAGAGGACTATGTTAGGACTTAGTGTTTTGCTCTAGTTGTTTTATTCTTTTATATTATTCTTTTAACCCTATATGTTTTTACCTCGTACAGCACTTTGGTCAGCTCACATGCTGTTTTTAAATGTGCTTTATCAAATAAATGGAATGGAATGGAAATGGAATGTTAGCTTAAATGAGTCGACTCCTTCAAATTATATAAATCATCATATTGCTCGACGTACAGGGCGAGGAGGAGGAGTGGCAACCATTTTTCTTTCGGACTTATTAATCAGTCCCTTACAGATTAATAGTTACAGTTCGTTTGAACATCTTATGCTTAGTTTTCCTAATCCAGATTGCAAAACTGTAAAACCACTCTTGTTTGTAGTTTTATATCGTCCACCAGGCCCTTACTCTGAGTTTTTGGATCAGATCTCTGATTTTTTATCTGATTTGGTGATAATACTGATAAGGTCATTGTAGTGGGGGATTTTAATATTCATGTGGACATTAAAAATGATTGCCTCAATGTAGCCTTTAGTAATATCTTAGACTCAATTGGTTTTACTCAAAGAATACATAGCTCCACCCACTCCTGCCATCATACATTGGACCTTGTGCTGACTTACGGCATTGAGTGTGAGGAAATAACGATCTTTCCACATAATCCAGTCCTCTCAGATCACTTTCTGATAACCTTTGAGTTTTTTATAACTGAGTTCTCGAGACATGAAAGTAAATTTCACTATAGTCGGTCTCTATCTGACAACGCAGTTGCATCTTTTAAATCAACTGTTCCATCTTTACTGTCCTCAGCATCTCAGAGGAACATAGCAGAGGGCAATATTTTCAGTTCTAGCCCCTCACAAACTGATGCCTTAGTTCATCATGTTAATTCCTCTTTACGTGTGGCATTAGATGATGTAGCCCCTTTAAAAAAGAAGGTAATTAGGGACAGGAAGTTGGCTCCCTGGTTTAATTCTCATTTACGAGCTTTAAAACAAAACTCTAGGAAATTGGAGAGAACATGGCGCTTTACGCACCATGAGGAGGCCTACCTACCCTGGAAAAATAGTCTTGTGCTTTATAAAAATAAGCTTCGACAAACTAGAACTGCTTATTTTTCAGCATTAATTGAGGAGAATAAGCATAATCCAAAATTTCTTTTCAGTACAGTTGCTAAACTTACACAGAATCATAGCTCTGAGCCATCTATTCCCTTAGCCCTCAGCAGCAATGACTTCATGGGATTTTTTACAAGTAAAATTAATTCTATTAGAAACAAAATCTTTAGCATCCTCCCTAATGCGATTTCTTCTTCCTCAGTAAGTGAGGCAGCATCAGAGGTGACTGTAGAACCTCATCTGTGCTTGAACCGTTTTGATCCAGTTGAGCTTTCAGAGTTATAAAAAATATTAGCTTTATCTAAACCTTCAACTTGCATTTTAGATCCAATCCCAACCAAATTATTTAAAGATGCATTTCCTTTGGTTACTGCCCCCATTCTAGATATAATCAATCTATCCTTAGTAAATGGGTATGTACCACAAGATTTCAAGGTTGCTGTAATCAAACCTTCACTTAAGAAGCCTTCTCTGGATCCAGATGACCCAATGAATTATAGACCAATATCTAACCTTCCATTTTTATCCAAAGTCCTGGAGAAAATAGTGGCCATCCAAGTATGTGAGCATTTAAACACTAATGCTCTGTTTGAGGAATTTCAGTCTGGTTTTAGAGAGTATCACAGCACTGAAACTGCATTAGTGAGAGTTACAAATGATATTCTTATGGCCTCAGATAAGAATCTTGTGTCTGTTCTAGTCTTGTTAGATCTCAGTGCTGCCTTTGACACAGTTGATCACAATGTTCTTTTAGAAAGACTTGAACATGTTGTAGGGATCAAAGGAACAGCGCTAGGCTGGTTTAAATCCTACCTGTCTGACAGATTTCATTTTGTAAATGTACATGACAAATATTCTTCATACTCCAATGTTACTTGCGGAGTACCACAGGGTTCAGTGCTTGGACCAATTCTTTTTACTATATATATGCTCCCAATTGGTAAAATCATTAGACAGCATGGGATAAACTTCCACTGTTATGCTGACGATACTCAGTTATATTTATCCATCAACCCTGATGAACCTAATCGGTTGGGTAGATTACAGGCTTGTCTTGAGGACATAAAAAGTTGGATGACTCTAAACTTCTTGCTTTTAAATCAAGACAAGACCGAAGTTCTCATCTTTGGACCTGAAATCCAGAAAAGGAGATTGCTTAGCCAGTCGCCTGACCTGAATGGCATTACACTAATCTCAGAGAACAAAGTAAGGAACCTTGGTGTTATCTTTGACCAGGACATGTCATTCAAATCCCAGGTTTCACAAGTTTGTAGGATTTCCTTTTTCCACCTTTGGAATATTGCTAAGATTAGAAGCATCCTTTCCAGAAGTGACGCTGAAAAACTAGTTCATGTATTTATTACATCAATACTGGATTACTGTAATTCATTGCTCTCAGGAAGTCCACAGAATGTAGTTAAAAGTCTTCAGCTTGTCGAAAATGCTGCAGCTAGAGTTCTGATGAGAATTAAAAAGAGAGATCATATCTCTCCTGTCTTAGCTTCCCTACATTGGCTACCTGTTAAATTCAGAATAGATTTTAAGATCCTTCTTCTCACATATAAAGCTCTTAGTAATCAAGCTCCATCATACATCAGTGATCTGATTGTTCCATATGTTCCTAACCGAGCACTTCGCTCTCAGACTGCAGGTCTACTGGTGGTTCCCAGAATATCTAAAATTAGGATGGGAGGCAGATCTTTTAGTTATCAGGCTCCTCTCCTGTGGAACCAGCTCCCAGCTTTAGTCCGTGAGGCAGACACTTTGTCTATTTTTAAGAATAGGCTTAAAACATTTTTATTTGATAGGGCTTATGGTTAAAATCTGATGTTAGCCTAAATCTGGACAAGTGGGGGAGTAGAGGGAGGTGGAGTGTACAGTCGGTAAAGACGACTCTCCCTTGCCCTGACTCCAACATGCCTCCATCTAAATAGGATAGATTATTCAGAGTTATCTCTGTAGTTATGCTGCTATAGGCTTAGACTGCTGGAGGATACACTGACCACTTTTCACACTCTACTGCTTTCTTCTACAGTCTGCTCTTTAACTGTACTATTCTCTGCAATTTCAGCTGTTAACTTTATTTTCTCTGTAAGTGTTTTTCTCCCCAGAAGAAGCTACAATGACGTTCTGCTGAGCTGTGGTGGCCTCATGGAGGGGGCCATCGACTAGCACACTGCTGCTAACCACTAAAACATTCTCCCTCTCCTGATAATAACATTTTACTTTCCTTGACGTTGGATGTGCTAATACTAGTTTATCCGTTTAATTATAGATTCACTAGGACAAATACAATAAAGTTTATCTTTCACCAAATAGAATATTTACTAAGACATCACAATATAACTATAGACACATTACTAGTCTTTGTGAGTGTGCGTGCATGCTTCATTAAAGCAAATATCATAATTACAATTAATTAGGTGAATGATAAAGTCACATTTAACACAGTTACTTGTGTAGTTGGGAGACTATCCAGAGTTTCCTGCTTCTCCCTGTACTGCTGAATAGTGGAATTACAACAGTGGTAACAACCCTGCTGCAGCCTCCAATAAGTGTAGGCCCTGCTAGCCGCTGGTTTTAGCTCTTTTCTTCTCCTCCAGTGACATTAGTCTCTTACCTTTATTTCCAGCCTCAGCCAAGATTCCAACAAAAGAGCAAGTGTCTTCTTCATTTTGCCATTTTTATTCACGGTTGGAAAACTGAAAAAGCTGCCTGCTAGCCTTAATATTTGCTACTGGCACAGGAAACTCCACCCTAACCGTTGCTCCACCTCTAACTTGTGCCTACTCAAACCAAAAAGTTGTTAAGTGCGGTTTCTGGTTAGCAGAGGGCTACAGAGTGCTGTCCGAGATGAAACGGCTGAAGTTTATGGCTAAAGCCTGGGGCACACAGAAGACATGCGCTGCGCCACGTCATACTGGCGCCGTCATTTAAAGAAGTTACTAAGAGTGGCTACACGGAGAGAGCAACCTCACATTCCAGAAACGCCTGTCTGCGCTATACGGCGCTGAAGATAGGTGTCCATTGTATTTCAAACGTTGTGGCCCGGCTGTTTACGACATTGTGGATTTCTTTACAGATATTACGACACGGAACAGCTCTATGGCACAAACCCAACCTCCAAAACACGGACGAGGAGCTCATAAATGCTACTTGATTACAGTATTAATAACTTTAAAGTACTATTGATCTTAAAATATTCTAATAAATAGTGTATTTACCCAATTTTAATGAATTAGAGTCTCACAAAACACAATGGCAAGTCTGATCACGTATAAACAAAAGAGTCACTTTCCACTTCCTGTTCTCAAGTGCTGCATGATGTTGTATCGCCTTCGCGGCGCAGCGAGACCTGTTTGCCTTCCCAAAACCGCGGCACTTCTGTGTGTGCTCCAGGCTTAAAGAACTACTGAAACCACATTTTAAAATGTGGACTCACCCCCTAATCAGACAGCTCTGTTATTAACCCTTTGATGCATGAATTATGAAGTCTTCAACCATGATTTTTTTAACATTATTTTTCATTCGTCTTTAAGTGTGAATGAAACAAATTTCAACAAATATTTTTTGTAAAATTTTATAATTTACAAATAATTTATTACATGTCCACTTCAGTGGGCAGCGTGCATTCTGAGCATGAAATATGTTGGCTTGGCTTACTGAAGTCCAAATGGAGGGGCTCAAATGCAATAAAGTCTTCAACAGCTGCGCTTAATAGCAAAAACAAATAAATAACAATTTTGAGTACCTGTCCACTGTAGTGGCCATTATGCATCAAAGGGTTAAAGCAGAGTGGCGCTCCTATGGAAGTCGATTTTCAACAAGAGAATAAAAATGCACAAAAGTGTGTTTTTTGTCCCAGCGGCATTGATTCTGGGAAATAAATCCAAATGGAATATTCCTGGGGAAAATGTGGGTAAGTAATGGGAGCATTCTTTTCATTATAGATGTTCTTTTTCAGATTTTACTTCTTAATATTCTGACTAAAAACGATTCTGTTTTCCTGAATGTAAAATTTAAAGTCACACCACACAACGCTGTTAAACAAACTGAATGAGGAGGGGTAACGACGTGGAAACAGTTCCCTATGTCCCTCATGGATTATGTGTGTTTACAGCTAAATTGCTTTCCTTATCTTTGCCACCATCTCTCCAGAGATCACAGTTTCATTTCTTCTGCTCTGTCTTCACTCCTGTTTCTGTTTGTTTGCTTGTCTGGTTTTCAGTTTGCTCGTGTGTCCGTCTCTATTCCAGCAGCGCTCACTTCCAGTCCACTGGTTTTCTCCATTTACCGCTCTCTTCCTGCCATCGTTCCTGCAAGCTCCCAGCTTTGCACAGGGGTTTCGCCTGGTCCTGCATATTTTAGTTACAGAGTGATCGATTGGTTCAGTCTGGACCAACTGGAGGCCCGAGAAGTGACAGCAACACATATCCACCCTTCATGGATCCATTCTTCCTTCAGTAAAAATTTGGTGTTAATCACTTCCCAAAATTACTAGAATAAACACATGGTATAGGGTTTTTAATTGTTTGCTAGTTAGAGAGCACACACACACACACACACACACACACACACACACACACACACACACACACACACACACACACACACACACACACACACACACACACACACACACACACACACACACACACACACACACACACACACACTGACCCATCACTGCTGCTTTTGCCTGTGGGTGCAGGTGCTCTGCTGTCGGCTGCTGAGCCAAACCAGTTAATTAATACCGGTGGAGTGTGTCAGGAAAAGGGAAGGAAACACGCTGCCGTCGGCAGAAACGGTGAATGAGTGACTCCTTAAACTTTTCAACTTAATTTTACCTCAAAAACAGAAGAACATTGTGGTTCTGCGGCCTGTGGTGTTGTTTCGAGCCTCTAAGCACAACACACCAACAAACATCTACACAAACGTTGTGAAGCGTGTGCTGATAAATGCAAATGAGGTGGTAATTAGCCAACTTCAGGTGCTTATTCTCTTTCTCCCTGTGTGTGTGTTTATCACTATTACACAAACAGGCCTCATACTTTGATTTATGAGTTAGAGAAATGAAAGTAAGAAAATATTTAGGATTAAATGACGTTTTCTGATCTTTTTATCATCTGAAAGTGACAGTTGAGATGATCCGAAGAGGCTTTGGCCTGTGAAGAGCAAATACTGCAGATAGTTCTTTAAACAGCCAAAATATTGTCTAATGTTACCTAACATTCTTATTCTTTTCATATTTAAATTTTTCTTGTTATTTGATAACAATAGCAAAGGCGTCAGAACAGGCACTTAGCACCTGCAGTACTTTGGATCTCCACCAGAGGGCCCAGCACATGTACAGGACTAAATACAGTGGTGTTTGAGGCAGTGTTAGTTTCATTCACTAAATATTTGAGTTTCTTTTTTTATGACCAATTTTTGCGGACTAAACTGAAACGAAAACTAAAACACACACGCCAATAACGACTAAGTGATCAGAGTCCGGATCTGGCCACTGTTTGAACAAGCTACCGCTAACCCGACGTCTATGCTGTTAACAGTTTTGTCTAAAAGGCGAAAATGTCCACGGCTAGGAGGAACTGGCCTGACCTGCCGGACTCATCCTCTGTTTAATTCTGCAGAGAGAAAGAGTCTGGCTACTCACCGGCAGAGAGGCACATGAGGGGTGGGTCTAGCCAGCTCAAAAATAATCAGAAAAAAGACAGAAATGCCAACTGTACCGCACAACGCTGTAGTTTTTTAGCTGTAGTCAAAAATGGCGTCTAGCGACAAACATCTTTGTTTTTTTAAGAAGAAAGACTTTTAGCTCTTCATCTTGTTGTGGGTTTAAAGACATTCATGTCATTTAGAACAGAAGAAGTAGCCGCAGCGAACTCCGCTTCAGACGCCGTCCGTGGTTTATTAGAAACTCAGCGTTCCAGTGTGTGTGTGTGTGTGTGTGTGTGACGTACACTGCGCAGCGCTGATTGGCTCGGTTAGAATTCTTCAGGGTTGAGGTTATTTAAATAGAAGAGTTCCCGGACCCAATGCTTCCCATAAGGATGCACAGAGCTGGCTGGTCAGACTAAGGAGGAAAAGCATTAGATGAGACAATCTGAAAACAATTTGCTTGGTGAGTACGCATCCGGGTTTTGCTTGGTGTTAAAAGTCTTATGGTGGTAGCAGCCATAGGTAGCGGCGAGCAGGAGAGGGAGAGGAGGAGGGGGGAGGGATGACTGAAGTAAAAAAAAACATTCTTCCCACAAAAAAGCAGGAGTTTTAAAACTCAAACTAATGTTCCTGCTAAAAGAAAAACTACACAATAAAGTCATTCATACGTGTTTTTTAATTTTCTACAAAAATATTATACATTAAAAACACAGCGTAAAATAAACACGGTCCACCGGGTGCAATAACTGCAAAACCTTTCAGATCAAATATATAAGTTTAAAGGTAAATATCTCTTTACAGCGATAATAAATCCAAGGCCGGGGAGGATGAGGATGTAGCTGGAGGTGATAAAAGTAAACAAAAATATCAACCTTGGTTTGACAGCAGGGAACATGTTAGAAGCGCTCACAGCCAGCAGATGAACAGCAGGTCCTCCTTTTGGATCAGAACCAACAGATTTAGGTAAGAAAACTGGTCCATCCACCTTCCCCCCTGCTCATCATAAGCGTTTAAGGGCTTATAGACATATGTTTATGAGGACTGTGGGATTTATTAAAACACCTGTCTGCTGATCTCTGTTTGTGTAGCTAGATCTGATTTCTCTGTTTTTGAGGCCTAAATAGAAACTGGTGCCCACAGTAGGAGGGATATTAGTTTTAATTCCAAGCAGCGCCCCTGGTACCCTGGATGATTTCCAGACCTTGTTTGTTATGCCTCTCTGCACCCTCTCTGGCCTTGCAGCAGGAGTGCCGGAGTTTTTCTGTGCTTCATGAGCCTTATTGTTCTAATTCACTTTATTGGCTGCTCTTGTGAAGATGTGGAAAAGGTACCTTTCTGCACTTGGCTTAAACTCCTAAATGTTTATGATGGGTGTCCTTCAGAATTCAGTCACACAGAAAGAAAATGAAGGAAAGGACTTCATTGTTTCCCAGGTCTGAGATTACCGCCAAAATGTTGAGATTAAATCTAAATGAAGCTGAAAGAACTGGAAGAAAATCAGCTTCTATAAAAAAGCAGAAATAATGAATAATTTTTTTATTTTGTGATTTATCCAGTCAAAACCACCCAGTTACAACAACAGGACACTAAGGGTTTGCTTCCATGGGCGACTGTAAATGATCCTCTATTTCAACTTTTTTCCCCCCCTCAACATTTTGACTTTATTTTGGAAATATTCCCACTTATTTCTCAATATTTTAAGTTGAGTCTGGAAACTTTACAAAATTTGTTGATAATTCAATTACATATCTATACCTTTATAGACATTTTGCTTTTTTTTCAAATTATTTCAACTTTTTCTTTCATTTTAACTTATATTCCTGAAATATTTTAACAACACTCTGACTTTAAAATGGAAATTCTTCAATATTGTTTCATTTTACAAATGTTCAATTCCTTAAAACTGGACTAAAGCTGCCTTCCTACTATGCAACTGTATATTAACATTGATTTGTATGTTAGTTTGGATTTTTTAGGGGGGGAGGTCACATATTTACACATTTTTCCAGGATTCTTCAAGAGTCAGAAGTTGAAATTTTCATTGTAGTTTGGGTTAATAAACAATGACAGAAAACCAAACAACTGACCCTTTTCTACCCATGTATGTTGAGAAAAGTGATATTTGTTAAAAAAAGACTTAAAAAAAATCTATTTTCCAGATTAACCAATTGGGTAGTTTTGCAAAAAAAAAAAAAAACAAAAACAAAAAAAAAACACTACAGTTAAAAAAGGTACTTCCATTAATGTGCTAGTATATATATATTGGATTATGAACAGTTTTCTTTGACCTGTAATAAAGCATCTTCTCTGGCGTCTGTGTAAATGTCACTGTTTACTTTTGAAACTGCTGACTTGAACATGACTAGTGCGTTTGTGGAGGTTTGCTGCTGTAGATCTGCTGTAGAAGAAAAAAAAATCAAATTCTGCTTTTGGAAAATATTTCTTATTAAATAAAAGTTTTTGTTTTTCAGAGAGGAGGCAGTTTTATAATTTCTAAAGAAACATATAAAAAAGAAAGGATAACACATTAAACTTGGATGTACCTTTGTTCCCCTCCAAAATGGCATGGTAAATAAATAACTTTAACATCTGAGCAAAAGATTACAAAAATGGTATAATAACATTTTCCAGTTGGATTTCCCAGTTTGTAGAACTTCATCCCATGCTTCAGCATCATAGCAGTTCAGAGCAGAGGGTCAGTAACAGCGTCCAGAGAGGCATCAGAAGCCAGATGGGGGAAGTGGAGAGATGTGTCCCCAAAGGTGAGGCTGTGTCTGAGGTGCAGGAGCACACCTCAAACCCGTTCTCCGCGTGGTCCGGGTGGTGATGCTCGTTGACCCTCGTCTCCGTGCTTTTGGTTTCTGAGTCTGGAGAGTCTGACTGCATCTCAGTGCAGCGCAGCCAGTCCTTGGCGATGAGGCGGGGGTATCCTGCCTCCACCTCCATGTCGCTGCCAGGCACTCGCCAGTACTCCTTCCCCTTGAAGAAATAGGACGAGCCTTCGGAGACAGAAGATGAAGTGTTAGACTGATTGTGATCAAGACTGCAAAGAGTTTGTGTTTGAGTATTTTCATGCTGCTACTCCACAAGACACTTGTCTGAAACACAGCGGGGAAAAGGGTGGGATGCTGAACCAAGTCTTAGAGGCTGTTTTTTATAATATTTTGATTCTGTGTTATACTTGAGCCATGGCCAATAACTGCATATATATATATATACACATGTATAAATATGAACTTATGAAATAATTTTCCAATTGTTGGCACCCGTTCAGTCCACACTCATACCCATGTGCAGTTTTTACCCTACAGTATATTCTTAACAACATGAGGGAAACATTGTTTGAAGAGTATTTTAATGGGAAATTATTAAACAAGCTTAGGAAGCAGGCTGAGGTAGCAAACGCAAAGTGCAATATTAAAAGTGCAAAACATTAAACAATGTATAATCTTTCAGTTAAGTCCCGGTTCGAATGAACTTTGACTCCTGCACACAGCATGGACGTAGAAGAGTAGACGCCGCACCAACCGCTGCTGCCTATGTTTGGCCAGTTTTGCAGGTTCTACATTTTATAACTCTATGGTTAACAGGATGTTTTAGCTAGGCTTTAGCTCCAGAAAAGCTATGTGGAGATCTGGAACTAGAACGGCAAAAGAACGCGTTCATAAACCCGTTCACACATGCCAGGACGAACACACTCACTTTTACGTTCGTCAGGCAAAATACGAAGAGTTCAGTTGTCGTTCACGGAAAAAAACGAATGAATTCACGAACGATCGTTGAACGCGTTCGGGCACAACACTGCTCTAGACGCATGTGCATGATGATATTTGCGGCTTAAGTAGCATTGAAATGTTCATATGTGATTTGAAGAACACTCCTGCACGTGCAGAATGCATTTATATGATTTGGAGAGGTTTTTGTCAGCCAATAAAACATTAAAGCAAAGCCTTATGGGTACTTTTGGTTTCTTAGCTGTAATGTTTCCAATGACTGTTCCTGATAAACACATCACTGTGCCTGTCCTGTCACTACAGGGCACTTAAGTTAATTAGAGTCAGCCCAAACACTAAATGGGCTTTGGCACCCTGCTCCTCTGATGAAAATGCCACCGCTTGCATGCCAATATCTGATGTGATGAAGTGAAAGTTGAGGACAATGTGTTTGCGACGTGCTTGCAGCTCTGGTAAGAAGTCAAAGGAGAGCTCTGATCTTATTAGGAATTTGACAAAACGAAAATCTGATTCTTGTTTGAGAAACATAAAAAAAAGGTCGTTACAATTAAGTTTAAAGACTCCACAGAGAATGATAAATCACATCCAAACACATCAATAAAAAAGTCATGGTTTCTTGAAGCTTTGACACACAATTTGACATTACAAGGTTAGACTTTTCATTTTCTTTGGTAACTATTGATGGAGGAAAACAAGCTGACAGAAAGACGTAATAATGTGATAATATTGCAGTTCATTAAGAAGAGGCGAGAGATAAACAAGCGATGGAGCTTAGTGAAGAACATCCTCTCACTGGCAATAGCTTTGGAGGAGACATAGAACAACTCCAAGGCTTGTCATCCAGCAGCTCTCGAGTAAACCAATGTTCAGCAATGTGCATGACTAAGAGATGATGCCCTTGATTTATTTTTTCATGCGTTGGCCTGAAATGTAATTAACAAACATGTTTTTGTGAAATGTATCTACTGAGTAGAAAAAATAAAACATTGCTTTCAGTAAGTTTGGCTTTATTCTGTGATGCTCACATTGAGCAACAAGGACAGATATAAAGCCAGTTATCCCATTAAACAGTTTATTTTATTTTCATAATATTGAGAAAAATATTGCTACAACAATAAAACCTCCTGATGTGCCACTTTTGACCATTTAATGTTTGTTTGTCAAACTGACCTCTTGATGATGCCTTCTCTTGGCATGCATTATTAGGGTATTTAAAGGGTAAACACTTAGTATAGGATATAAATTGTTTTTACTTTTTATTGCAATTGGACTATCTAACAGTCTGCAAATGGATATATATTTTCACCCCAAAAATAATGTAAAGTTTGGCAAATGCTACTGTTTTTTTTATAGTGGTGAATAACGGAGTCCCACAAGGCTGATGTTTTAGTCCCTTATGCCTCAGCTCCCTTGAGGGGTTACGAGATGGGTCGGGTTGCTATTCTGTCTGTTGCTGTTGTAAAAGCTAGTCATACCACCGACCCTGACTGCGTCATTCATGGGCACGCTTTAACTGCAGGACCATAGGATGGTTAAGGTGGAGTGGCTAGCGTCACACAACACAGTCCATCGATTGTCATACTAGAGTGTCATGGTTTATATTGTAATTTGTACAGGGACATGAGAAGATGCCAGTAAGTAGTAGCCAGGTTTGGTCAGCTTCAGAACTACAGTCATTCCTCATTGCACTTGTATAACGCGATGGCGCACATTTAGGTTTAACCCAGCCTTCCAAGTCAGTGTCCAACCAGCAATCTAGCCCACCATGACCCACAAAATGTCCCGGACCCTCAGAGAAACCAGAGCACTATTGTCTGTAAATTTATGACTATGTGAATTATCACCCAAATGATGTGAATTTTTGAGCTAATACAGCTATTAGCAGGTTGCAGTGATGATGAAAGAAACATGTCTTTGTGAAGATGCAACAAAAATTTGACAATGAAAATAGATTAAAAAAAACCTATGATTGCATTTAGAATAATTACACTTCCTCCATCTTTTTCAGCCACGGTTTTTGTTTGTCATCCTTTTCTCTTCACCTCATTGTGACGTGAGCACAACAATGGCTACTTTCTGCTCTAAAGGGTGTGGTTTGGATTTGAGCACTGTGAAAACTGCTTCTTGAATAATTGGTTCACCCCTACCTAAGCTGTGAGATATCTAAACCACCCATAGCATCATCTATAATAAACGTCTTAGTGCTTAGACCTCACTTCAGAGACAGTTTTTAGCCTCAAGCACACTTATAAACAGTTGCTTCCTAACGAATGTAGATGCTGTTAATTGATTTTTCTATGTTTTCTTTTTATTCTGGGGGAGTGTATCTACATTTATTCATGTCAATTTTAATTATGCATAGTGTGAATATTTATTTATAAAATGGTTCACAAGCATTTCATATCCGCTGCTCTTAATCCATGAAAGAAATACACTTCTGATTGAAAATTTAAGAAGCTGGATTAGTTTGTTGGTAGCTGTGTTTGACACCTGAGTACTTGAACAGGCTGAATTAGCAGTACTCTTTTTATTTGCCATTGCCAGCATTCAGCTAACAGAGCCAATACTCACTGGATATGACCTTCAGCTACAAGACAAACTCTGTACCAACTGCTTAGTAGTCTTAATTTTGTTCTTTTTACTGCACCACAAGTTTTTTTTCCCATCAGATCATCGTTCAAAGCGTCACACACTGCCTCGGCTATTTCATATCCTGCTGCTGTTCCTGTCCTTGTCTGAGTCCTCATTATGGGGGAAAAAGAGGATCCCTTCAACTATACAGGCGTCTGTGGGACTTTGATGTAAATGATCTCACTTCTGGTTTACCAGTTGTTCCTTCCTCGACCTCCTTTAGGAGGATGTTCTCGCCCAAATGTCTGGCCAAGAAAAAATGGCTCCAGTTAAAAGATGCTGAAGATAAAGTCAATCACTTTATTAGACACCTGTTCAGTTGGGTGTTAAGCATAGGGTCGATAGTGTTAAGGAAAACAACGCACCAGCCAATCACATAACAGCAACTGAATTTACTAAGGCCCAGTCCCAATAATAATGCTGTCCTGTGGTGCGAGTGCGAAGGGTGTCCCTATTCTTAAGTATGGATCTTGGGCCCACTCCTTTTGCACCTTTGATCTCCATCGTTGAAATCTGCACCATTATGTACAGAACGCTGGGAATCGTCCAATCAGTGAACTCATGGACTGTTTGGCTGAAGTCCAAGCATGGATGGCAGAGAACTTTCTGTTTCTGAATGAGAGTAAAACATAGGCAGTGTTGTTTGGACCATATCGTCATCTGGATTCTTCCAAGGTGGATTGTGGTGAGCTTAGTTCCTCCTTTAGTGCCTCAGTGGTCAATCTTGGTGTGAAGATGGACAATGCCATGTGTTTTGATGCCCATATTGGTGCAATGGTATCCTCCTCCTTTTATCATCTGAGACAGTTGGCTAAAGTGAAGCCATTTTTATCTAGTCAGGATCTTGAGACTGTGGTTCATGCCTTCATAACATCATGTCTAGACTACTGCAGCTCTGTTTTACTTGGTGTAAGCCAGTTGCTGTAGCTCGTCTGTAGCTCGTTCAGAATGCTGCAGCGAGATTCTTGGTTGGCAAAAGAAACTTGGATCACGTGACATCTACTATGGCTGCTCTTCACTGGTTTCCTGTTGATTTTAGAATTTGTTTAAGCCCCCTTTTAATGGTTTTTAAGGCTCTGAATGGACTGGCTTCAGTATATTTAGTGGAGTTCGTGCAGCCATATGTTCCTGCTCGAATGCTCCGCTCCAAGAGCCGATTGCTGCTGGTGGCTCCTAGCGCTCCTAAAGACAAGAAGGGATAGGACGTTCTCCGTAGCAGGACCAAAACTGTGGAACGCACTTCCCCTATCTGTTAGGCTCTCTCCTTCAGTAGTCGCTTTTAAAAAGACTCTGAAGACCCACTTTTATCGTTTGGTTTTTAACTCAGTGGGTAAGATGTTGTTGATCTTTTACACGATTTTATTCTCCATTTATGTGTTGGTTTTTGTTGATTTTCTATGTTTTAATTTGTTACTGTGCAGCACTGCCTAATGCCTGTAAGGGGCTCTGTAAATAAAGGTTGATGATGATGAATATTTTATTATTGTGTACACATAAGATTACCACAGTTTCTCTGTTGGAAAGATGCATTACATGTCTGATGAAAAATATTGTTCATTGATAAAAGCACCCGTGTGTATTTTCAGAAACATCATGCCTGTAATTTAATCACTTATTTTAATGATATTTCAAGCAGCAGGTTAGCACAAACAGCCATCTCTAAGGTTTACAGAGAATGGTCCAACAAGGAGAGAAAACTTCCAGAAATATTAAAATCCTGGATGTGCAGCTGACAAAGTCTCGACCAAAGTTTGAGGAATTTTTCTGACATGTTGTTGCATTTATAACAAATATTTAAGCAGTAGTGAAAAGATGATCCAGCCCACTGTGTCTTGACACTCGTACGTTTTTAAAAATGAACGAACAAAAAGCTATTAAATATCTGACATTTTAAAGGAGGAGGTATCATTTCAGAAATGACACTTGTGTTTAACATACAAAGCAGCAAAGCTCCGTTTGAATCTCTCAACTCCATTTGTTTGAAACAAACTATTTTAACACACTCGTTCTCTGTATCTTTCCTCACTAGTGTCATGGGTAAGTGGAGCTCCAGCAGCATCATTGGGTGAGACATGGGGGACACCCTCAGGTTTTCAGTCCACCACAGCCCCTCTTTTATTTTTACACATCATCCTTTTTTTGTCCTGTCCAACGTGCCCCTAAACTCGTCCTCACATACAGATTTTCACTTTCCTCCTCCTGTTCACACACCAGCTGTCAGATTTTAGTTCTGCAACAAGCTATCATTGTATTTCTTTCTTGCTGCCCCATCACTTCTTTCTCTCCCTGTGTCTGTGTCAATCCGTTGTTTCCCTCGTGTTGTTTCATCCAGAGCTGGTGAAACAAACAGAGAACAGCCTTTGATCTGGCTCCAGTTCCCAGGCCCCATGATCTGTCTATGTGCATTTGTGCGTGTAGGTTTACCCTTCAAGGCTCTGTGGTCATAATGGCTGGAGGTGAAGCTGAATGCGAACTGTGCAATTGACTGTTCCCCCCTCTATCTCTCTTGCTTCCCTTGATTTTCAATTTTTCCAGCAGACACGCACACAGTGTTACACTCATCAAAGTGCTTTGAGACCTCAGAGTGTACGAGCTCAGTCAACAGAACGGAGAGCACAAACAAGCTGACGGGGAAGGAGCTCCCTTGCATGCAGATGCCTGGAGAGAAGGTTAGGGACATCCTAGCATTCAGTGACCTGAAAATTAAAAACCAGGTGACCAGTGTGTGTGTGTGTGCGCGCGCGCGCATGTGCCATTTCAGAAAAACCTATATTCTCATGCATCATTCAGATCTAAGAACCATCCTCATAAGAGAAATGAAAACGTGTATTAATCCTTCTAAACACTGATACATCTTATTGCTCCTGCTTGTATGTGGTCTGTAACATCCAGGACTGGTCAGTTTTCACCTACAGATCAACCTACATGCCACCGGCCATCTGCAGACATAAATTCCATTCTCTAAGGTGGATTTTACATTCTGTCTTCCACCAAGCCCAGAAGATTCTGCAGCTCTGAACACATGACAACATACTGTCAACAAACCGTTCCCGTTTCAAGGCCTAAGCTTCCCTTATCGCTTCTACAGGATTCCTCATACCTCTGAATTTTCAGCTCATAAGTTAAATAATCATTAAATAACAATATGGTTGAATGAACAAATGTGATATGAATACTAATGAAATGTTTTGTTTAATCTGTGCCTAATTCAATGAAGTTGAAATGAATTTTATTATTACAATGAAACATTTTGATATTATGATCAGTAATGTTTGATTTAACAAGTGAATCATTATCTACACTCATACATAATGCCCATAAGATAAAGTTAAAGTAATTTCTGCAC
The DNA here is from genome assembly GCF_043380555.1 of Nothobranchius furzeri. Taxonomy (NCBI): domain Eukaryota; kingdom Metazoa; phylum Chordata; class Actinopteri; order Cyprinodontiformes; family Nothobranchiidae; genus Nothobranchius; species Nothobranchius furzeri. Next base: position 46,832,504 of record NC_091746.1, on the reverse strand, counting down.
ATAGATATTTTATTACCCACAAATCAGAGCATCTTGTATCTGAAAGAAGGCGTAATGTTCTGAGGTTTGTTTGTTAACACCCAGTAGCGGTTTTAGGCACGGGCAGACAGGGCAGTTGTCCGGGGCGGCATTTTTTCATGACACAAAAGGGGCGCACAAGCGCTGAGTAAAAAATAAAAAAGAAAGAAATCTGCGCCGCACCGAGGTTTTCTATTATCTGTCATATCACAGTGTCTGGATTGGAAACAGCAAGTTTGTTTCAGCTTTTCATTTTATTAGTCTCTTTAGTGTGTTTTTTCCCACTGGTGTTTGTAGTTTTACTTCCCCTTAGAATATTAGTTATGTTGCTGCTGTCCTTGTCTTTAGGTTTTTACTCTTTGGTCATGTTGGTTTCTTCCCTGATTAGTTAATTGCTTTCACCTGGTTCTCTTCCCACACACATGCAGCTCATCTGCCTCCCATCATGCCCCAGTGTATAAAGCCCTGTCTCTGTCTCATTGTCTTGTCGGTCCATTGTTTGTGTGTCAGCATTGTTTTGTGCTCTATGTGAGCTTTCGTTGTCCTGGTGTTCAGGACTTTGGGTTTTGGTTTGCTGCCCTTTATGGATTTTTTGGTTCATCATCCTAAATAAAAGGATTTTACTTTTTAATCGCTCCTGCCTCGTGTCATCTGGGATTTCCTGGTGCTCTGGTACCAGGATACCTTAGGCATCAGCTTGATGATTGACTTTGTTGTTGTTTCATCTGACCTGCGGCTGCATGTCTTGTACACTCGGGTGAAGAGAGGGGTCGGAGTTGTCAACTGACCACTACCTGGTGGTGAGTTGGCTCAGATGGTGGGGGAGGATGCCGGTCAGACCAGGCAGGCCCAAAAGTATCGCGAGGGTCTGCTGGGAATGTCTGGCAGAGTCTCCTGTCAGAAGGAGCTTCAATTCCCACCTCCGACAGATCTTCCAAAATGTTCCGGAGGAGGCGGGGGACATTGAGTCTGAATGGACCCTGTTCCATGCCTCCATTGTTGAGGCGGCCGACCGGAGCTGTGGTCGCAGGATCGTCGGTGCCCGTCGTGGTGGCAACCCCCGAACCCGCTGGTGGACACCGGCGGTTAGGGATGCTGTCAAGCTGGAGACAGAGTCCTATCAGGGTGTGTTCAAACTACAGGGGGATCCCACTCCTGAGCCTTCCTGGTAAGGTCTATTCAGGGGTTCTGGAGAGGAGGGTCCATCGTATTGTTGAACCTCGGATTCAGGAGGAGCAATGTGGTTTTTGTCCTGGCTCGTCCTGGGCTCGTTCCCAGTGAGAGTTGGACTCTGCCAAGGCTGCCCTTTGTCACCGATTCTGTTCATAACCTTTATGGATGGGATTTCTAGGCGCAGCCAAGGTGTGGAGGGCATCCGTTTTGGTGGCCTGAGGATCAGGTCTCTGCTTTTTGCAGATGATGTGGTCCAGTTGGTTTCATCAGAATGTGATCTTCAGCTTTCGCTGGAGCGGTTCGCAGCCGAGTGTGAAGCAGCTGGGATGAGAATCAGCTCCTCTAAATCTGAGACCATGGTCTTGATTCGGAAAAGGGTAGAATGCCTTCTCCGGGTCAGGGATGAGGTCCTGCCCCAAGTAGAGGAGTTTATCTCGGGGTCTTGTTCACGAGTGGAGGAAAACTGGAGCATGAGATTGATAGGCGGATTAGTGCTGCATCTGCAGTGATGCGGGCGTTGTACTGGTCTGTCATGATGAAGAAAGAGCTGAGTCAGAAGGCGAAGCTCTCGATTTACTGGTCGATCTACGTTCCTACCCTCACCTATGGTCATGAGCTTTGGGTAGTGACCGAAAGAACGAGATCGCGGATACAAGCAGCCGAAATGAGTTTTCTCCGAAGAGTGGCTGGGCTCTCCCTTAGAGATAGGGTGAGAAGCTCGGTCATTCGGGAGGGGCTCGGAGTAGACCCGCTGCTCCTCCATATAGAGAGGAGCCAGTTCAGGTGGCTCGGGCATCTGGTCAGGATGCCTCCTGGATGCCTCCCTGGTGAGGTTTTTCAGGCATGTCCAACCGGGAGGAGACCTAAAGGTAGACCCAGGACACGGTGGAGGGACTATGTCTCTCACCTGGCCAGGGAACGCCTTGGGATTCCCCCGGAGGAGCTGGCCCAAGTGGCTGGGGAGAGGGAAGTCTGGGCCTCTCGCCTTAGGCTACTGCCCCTGCGACTCGACTCCGGATAAGCGGACGAAAATGGATGGATGGATGGATGGATGGATGGATGAAATAAATTTCTTACCTTTTATAAACCTGACTCTGTCTGAATTTATACGAAGTGTGGTTGATTCCTGAAAAAGCAAAGAATCCTAGAATCTTCTGATAAAACATCCAGAAACCAAGCAGGTTGATATTCTTTATTTATATAGAATATCACATTTTATTGGTCATAAATAAAGGTAATATATTAAACTTAAAAGCGAGAACATTTACCCCCTACATGGTCCAAAGACAGCAGCTATCATGAACTTGGTACAATGGAGCTGCACAATCTGATTACACCGGGTGAGCTCCAACGTTTGGATGTGTTTGACTATCTGGATGTGAAGCGGAGAGTTGGCAAAAAAAAAGTGTGAGTGTGCTATGCTGAATTTATAGATAAAGGTAGGAAAAAGAAGAAAATCAACCAACTCTATTGGATCAGAAACCAAAACAACAAAACATTCTTCTAATCTGCATTAGCAGATTGACATTTCATACTCATGGGTGATAAAAGAGTGTTAATTTCTCTTAGGTGTAACGTCTTATCATCAAAAACAGAAACACTTTTGAAAACATGTTTTACGCCAAAAGATTATCAAAGATTATTTGACATTTATTTATTTGTGTTGCTGTATTTTGTGCAAAACCAGAATGCAAAAAGAAGAAATTGTCCTGAATCCTACAACTTACCATCAGACCACCTCATGGCGTCGTCCAGTTGGGCCGGCAGCCCCTTCCAGAGGATGCTTTCCTTGGGGTAACCCAGGTCCATGCGTCTCAGATGGTCATCATAGCGCCAGAAGTGTTTGTCCTTAAAGAAGTAGGTTTTATCGTTGTGTAGCCAAACGAAAGCTGCATCCACACCCTCCGTGGGTAGGCCAAAGTCACTGATTGGACGGGGGTAACCTTCCTCCACTATGTTGTCTTTGAACACCCAATACTTTAGACCTAAAAATAAGTGGGAACAGTGAGAATTATAGTCTAGCTTTTAGCTGGAGTAGATTTATTAGATCACTTAAGCAATGAGAAACAAGGGGGGCGGAGGGTTGCAAAAAAAAAAAAAACCAAGCATCAGAAATGGCCCCTGGGCTGCTCTTCGGACATGCCTGCTTCAGCACTTCAGGGAGCTTTGTCTGGCCACCAATAGGTACAGTTTTATACTTGGTGAGATAAGAACCAAGGTTACAAGCTAATACATGGTGGGCAGGTGGAATCCAAAAGGGTTTAAGGAAAAATGATCAAAAAAAAAAATCAAACGGACACCAGGAACGGGTCACATCAACAGAGAATCTAACAAAGAGGCAGAGACACCAAGGACTACATAAACAGCTGATTATTACGTCAGACACCGTGTGTGAATGGAAGCAATTCTAGAATGGTAAAAAATGAGACGTTTCACAACCAGAATCCTTTGAATTTTAAAGATGAATCTCACGATTTAGTTAGGCTTTTAGTCCCCAGTGCACACCAGGAGCATCTACGGCACATTATGGCAACGGCAGGGCTGACCCCTTTTGAACCTTTCCATGCGTGAGAGCGGGGCAGACCGCTTCAGTCTTATTAGCTGGTGGGGTGGGGGTTTGGGGGATGTTGGTGTACTCCAATTCGATGCGAGCTGGTAGCCCTGCAGCTGCGGCACATCTCTGTGGCAAATTGAGACCGTTCTAGACTATGGTTTGATTCACACCAGATGTAGAGCGGAACATTCCAGGCGTGTCCCAGAAGGGTCTTTGCTGTGCTACTTCAGGGATCAAGCTCTGTAGTTAACATAAGGCAAGAGAGGAAATCACACATGGTACTCGTGTGGAGCATCTGGTTAATTTCAAAATAAACAAACTATTGCATGGTTGTTAAAGCCATACTGTGCAACATTTTCATAATTTTAAATCATTTTCTTGAGCCAGTATGTAATAAAATCACCCTTTACAGGGTCAATGAAATGTCGCTCATACCCCTCTGTGGCCAGAATGTTGAACTTGCAACTTTAGAGTGGCGGCCGCTCCCTGTTAGACTTAGTAAAGTGGAGCAGACATGACTGGTGCTGGAGTCTGCTTCTTGCATGTTTTAGTATGTGAACACAGCTGATTGTTTTTTTATTTAGTGATGAATCACTCCTGTAGAACCTAATAAAGGCTGAGGAGACGTTTCAGCTGTTAGATTAAGGTTTTAAAAAGAAGAACGCACAATGAGGAGATAGGTTTCACTTTTGGTTTCACTAATGGACACTAGGGGGTGCTAAAAGCAAGCCGAAACTGCCTAGTGTCCCTTTACATTACATCTTTAAATGATAAATGACCCACACTTGTATAGCGCCTTTCAGAGTAAGGACTCCAGAGCACTTTACACTACAGTGTATCAGTCATCCATTCACACACACATTCACACACTGATGGTGATGAGCTACAATGTAGCCACAGCTGCCCTGGGGCGCACTGACAGAGGCGAGGCTGCTGAGCACAGGTGCCACTGGTCCCTCCGACCACCACCAGCAGGCAAGGTGGGTTAAGTGTCTTGCCCAAGGACACAACAGCAGAATTCTCTGTCCGGAGACGGGATCGAACCTGCAACCTTTCAATTACTGAACAACCCGCTCAACCTGTTGAGCTATAGCTGCCCACTGCCCCCTTTACCAGTGACCACATGGCTAATTTGTTTTCTGCATCTTTTGAGGGAAGCATCTACGTGTTTTTCAGCATAAACAAAGTTTTTAACCTGGCAGAGGAGAATCACAACATTATTAATAACATAACACAACAGTTTTACAAAGACAGCACCAAAAAGCAGAAGGTATGGAGCAAAATATCATCAATTAACAGAGTGGGTGGTGAGTTTAAAAATAGTATAGAAAAGGTTAATTTAAAGCATACAACACCAATTTTCTCATGATTTCATGATCTTTCAAGTCCAACTACACAGACAGCTACTCTGCACCTGACACACTGCTGAACTCGCAGGCAAACCAAGCTGCTGCACACTCGGTGTGAATTGGGGGTAGAAAGAGTAAAATGTCTTATGGCATTTTCAAATTTTTTTTTTGAAACTTTACCTTTAAAGAACACAATTTTATGGTCTCCGGGGCGCTCATATACGGCATCAATGCTGTCCAGGTTGGTCGGAAGTCCCCTCCAGAATCGATGGATCTGAGCAGGTCGCAGAGACACCAGGTGCTTCTCTCTGGTTAGTCGCCAGAAATATTTTCCTGTCCGGAGCAGAACACCACAGAACAAAACTTTAAAGCAATTAAAATGGTTAGAATATGTGACATTTTTGTTCTTTTTAATTCAAACTGTACTAATTGTTTGTTTTATTTAAAATAATCAATTAACGCAAATGTCCTGTTTTGCGGTTTTGTCTTTTCTTGACGAAACTTAAATCAAAACAGACAACATCTCACAGAAACCACAAAGTTAACATTTGGAGGAACAATTGTGGACGCCAGATAAAGTTTGAAACTATGCAGACATGTCAGGCTGCTGATATTAAAAAGGTGTTGCAGGAATGATTGCGTTACAAATTATTTTCATCTGGCAAGAAAAGCCCTCGTCTTCATTACACATCAGCTTAATCAGCATTCAAACAAACTGCGGCAGCGATGCATAAACTTTTAATTGTTACATTAAAAATAAAAGGTCTTTGAAAGGAAACGTCAGCTAAAGTTCAGCACACTTCACTGGCACTTCTGCCGCTGAAAGTTTGAGTCTGCTTCTTGTTTCTGTTGTCAGTGGGAGCTTGGGGGTCATTCCTCCAGAGGGCAGGCATGAAAGCCTGATGTAATTTTTGGACTGCAGTCTTTAAGCAGCTCAACGGCCTCAGCTGGGCGTCTACACCTCCCCACTCTATCATTCCTACCCAGTTTTCTTGCTCTCTTCCTTTATTTTTGTGCTCTTCCTTCTTTTCCCACTCATTTAGCTTACCACTCGTTATATGTCCCACATTGCTCTGCAGCTTTGTGGCCATATATCTCCCCTTTATGTTTGTTGTATACCTTTGAAAAAGAAGGCTTCCCCTCGTATCTGGGCCACTGCATCGAAGTGACTCGTGCATCTGTCTGGGCCATCTCGAGCCAGCCTGAGAGAGAAGCAGGAATCAATTAAAAAGTGGGACAACTGGAGCTTTTTTTGAGTAAAACTGGACATTTATACACATTTAATATCTATTTTTAATGCTGTTCCAGCACTTAACACTTTTACAGATCTATTTCTCCAACATTAACCCAAATGCCATACAAGCTACGGGATGCCTGTGCATGAATAAGTGATTGCCAGTTCTAAACAAAGGAGAAGTACCTATCAGGCAGTGAGATCCCTGGGTGCATTTATCCCCAGGGTTTTTTAAGTGATTTAAAGCTCTGACGTGGTCTGCCTGCCAATGACAGAGCCATTACCACCACAGGGCTGAGTGTGTGAGCCCGCCAGCCCTTATATCACCAACAAGGGTCTCTATTCAGAGCCCTATTAAAACTACGTACATCGCTGCCTAGTGGACGGATTGGTGCCCTTGTCAAGACTAATCTGGCTGTCTCACTCATCACGGCACCGTGAAGTTAGCAGGAAGTAATTAATGAAGCCACTGATGGGTCTGAAGTCTGGGAACCTGGGTTAAGAATATAGGCTGTAAATGTAGTCCTCACTGTACCCATAGATGAGTGTGCTTTGTGATATCACTGGTTGTTGCAGACTTTGAATATGGAGACTATTTTTAAGATTTATGTTGCAAAATCTCAAAAGCGGGTTTAAGTTTAGAATCAAAACATTTTCGTGTAAAATTTAAATGTAGAACTTTAACGAGTGATGGTCTGAGCCTCAAATATGCAGATTTGTGTCAGATTAAAAAAAAACTCAATAAAATAAATCAGGAGTCTAAAGCCTAGTTTATGCTTCTGCATCAGCTCCACAGAAGCGAGACAGAGATGTTTTGGACTCGGACGTCTCCTGGGGAGACAAAGCAATTCCCCTCCAGCAATTTTGGGGTACCCTCTCATGCATCCGGTCGTAGATATTGCATTTACTATAGTGTTTATATTGCTTTTTTGTATATCAGATACTTTTTTTTAACACGGACAAATATGTCTTTCATTCTCCTCCATCTCTTCATTCTCTGGAATAATCTCCCGCTGAATATCAGACTCTCCTCCTCCATTGAGGTTTTTAAGTATCACTTAAAGACTTACTTTTATTCCCTTGCTTTTACTGCCTAGCAATTTTATCGCTGGTTTATTTACACTGTTCTTTTACTGATTTTATTGACTTCTCTTGGTTGGTTCTTTGTGCTATGCTCTAGTTGTTTTATTCTTTTATATTATTCATTTAACCTTATATGTTTTTACCACTGTACAGCACTTTGGTCAGCTCACATGCTGTTTTAAAATGTGCTTTATCAAATAAATGGAATGGAATGGAATTCACCCGCAACCTCTAAACCCACGTTTCCCATCATTTCCATCCACGAATAAACTGCTCGCTGCATATCTTTTTATTCATCCAGTCACGGGTGAATAAAACGTTCATATTTTCATATTCTTCTGCTGCGTATTCCTCCAAGCTGCTCCATGTCTGCTGCTAGATATCTTTGGCTCCCTTTATGTTTTTGAGGGTGGTGTGGTTGACAAAAGCGGCGTCCTGACCAATCACAAGCTTGCGTTCTCCGTCTCGTTCGGCGGATGTTTAGAAAAGTGGGCTCTGTCTGTCCTTGTGAGGGCTTTCCAGCAGGCTCACAAGGACGGATAAAGGCATTGCGTGCTTCCATGCCGACGCAGATGCAGAAGCATAAACTAGGCTTTAGTGAGAAGAATCACACAACTCTAACTAAAACATGTACAAAAGAGAGCAACACACTAACACTGGATACTTTTACAGGTCTTGTGGGGACAAAGGTTTGACTAGTTGTCTCTGCGTGAGGGAGATAACAGCTAAGCAGTTCAGTTATGAGATCACAGCATTTAAAAGGTACATGAAGCAAGAATGACATCCTGTGGTTTAAATGATTATTGCACACTTTCTGTACATCCTATAAACTACAAATTTTCACATCTCAAATATCACTGTGTGTGTCCTGAAAATGTTTATGGTAACAACCAACGACTTTTACAGAAAAATCATGAAGATTAACAACACTGCCCAAACTTTCGCACTTGTGTTAGAGACTCAAGTAAACTTGATAGTGTCCTAAATTTGGTTTGATATGGAAAACCATAATGGTCATTAAAGGGTTGTTTGATTGTGCAGGAGAACAGTATGTGCATGTACGCGTTTGTTAATTCAAACCAATAGAAATATCAAACAGCTCTATTTGTGCTTGTATAATATGCCTCGAATTGGCTGCAAATCCCAGATTTCTACAGCCTCAATTTACTTTTATTGACATTCCTGTCTGCTGCGCTCCCCAGGCAGTGTCAAGCTGAATAAAAATTTACTAACTGAATACTAAAAGGTGTGGATTTGCAACAGACTGGTGATGCAAAACCTCTGTGCTCCAACTAAAAAGTCTCCTTGAGATTATGCAGGTTGCTGAAATGGATTTCTGAGCGTTATGGTGTTAGACGTGAAGGTGCATTTTTATAGCATCCTTATATACTTACAGGATAGTGGATCTGTTTTCAGGAAGATCAAGCAGGACAGGAGGCTCAGGCGTCTGAGATGGGCGGCCTGGTTGATTTGTGTGAGACACAGAGTCTCTGACACCTACAGGATCATAACAAATACTGAGTAAAAACAACACACTCTCCCCATGTCTGTATTTCTCTTTGCTTTTTCCTGTTTAAAGGTGAGGTGGGATAAGGTCATATGCTATAAAGGCACCCAATTAACTTCATCCATGTTTTTATTAAATCAATATCCTGACTCTATGAAGCTCATCAGCTGCAGCGTCCTGCACAAGGAGACCTCTGTGTCTCAATACACAGATGTTCCTACTGCTGCACTGACCGACTGCATAATGACAGCAGAGGCTCATAAGTCAAGACCGGAATAGAAGGACTGAGTGATGGTGCTCGTGGATTAGGGAACTGATTATTCGGCCATGGAATAATAAAGTTAGTAGCTGTGACATCAGTGATTAGTGGGAAATCATGCAGGTTTATTGAGGTGCAAAGAGGTGAAGTACAGTATTAAAGCATTCGTGAATTAAACAGATTTTATATGTGGTGTTATTTCAAATCGTTAAGGTGTTCTTGAATTACAAACTAAAACTAAAGTGTTGTGTTTGTCAGTGTTCTGGCCAGTCAATGTCACAAGAAGGACTCAGCTTCGAGTCAAAGACATCAGAGTATTGAAAGCGTGCATTATTTTAATGGCGGGGTTGTGTTAACCATTTCAGATTACTGCCAGATTGATGAGATGATTGTGCTATTTAGGATGAGAGGAGATCTAGATTCTGTTAAAAAAAAGTAATATTATATCTGTGTATTCTGTTTGGAACGCACTAATTCAATTATTTAATGAAAAAAGAAATGGAGATGCAACTCATCCCTCAAGACACGCACACAAAAAAAAAATCTACCAATAACCTGAAGTACCCTTTGCACACCACTTGGTGGCAGACATGCCGACATCATTAACATAAAAAAACAAACATTGACATAACATTCTGACAGGTACATTCACTGCAGTGAACATTCACTATTCACAATTTTAAGTAGTTTCTCTATTCCTCCTGCTATCTGCTCCATGTCAGAATCACAAAGCAAACAACACTACGGTCATTGTCGGTAACATGATGGCACCTGTGCTTGACTTAGATGCAGTCACCGGCCACTTTTTCAAGCTTTTCTCCACTAACCTCCTCTTTTCCACCTTGCTCCTGTCTGCGATCCTCTTCAGTAGTGTCCCTGCTACCATCTCCTATGACTGCCAGACTCTTTTTGTCCTTCGGTTCGTTCACGATCACCCAAGATGCACTGAGGACGTACCTCCCTGTTTGTCTGTTTGAGTGGCGCACTGGCTCAGAGCCAAACGACGATTACAACCAGGGCGCCTCCAGCGATGTTTATCCGGTCGCGGGTAAACGTCGGAGGAAAAGAGGTAAACGAGCAGGAATCCAGGTGAGAATAAGACTTCTCAAAGCGTGGTTTATCTAGTAAACATCGGCGTGATCTTATAGCTTCTTTTCCTTTGATTGGCGATCTGAGCGCCACTTCCGCATTCCTGCCAGGCCGCGTTGCGGTGCAGTTTCTCTGTCCAAGTTTTTTAAGGTCGGTTCATCTTCAATCCTCAGTGGTTTCTCCTCCTGTTCCCTCCATAAGTGGTTTTTATAAACACCGTGGATCTAACCCTGCTAATTTACATCCACTAACTCCAGCTGTTTCTGTAGTTTCTGATTCCTCCACCTCACTCAGCATGGCTCTATTAAATACCCGCTCTGTTAACAATAAGTCCTTCCTGCTCAATGATTTAATTCTCTCTAAAAACTTGGATTTTCTGTTTCTGACTGAAGTTTGGCAGCAAACATCTGATTATTCTGGTCTGATTGAACTTTGCCCGAGTGGTTATTCTTTTCTTAGCCAGCCCCGGGGTTCTGGTCGAGGTGGAGGCCTAGCTGTTGTTTTCAGAAACCATCTTCCATGTAGCTCTACAACCTCTGGTCACTTTGCTTCTTTTGAACTGCAGCTGATTAAAGTCGGGCATAAGGACCCGTTCTACTGTGCTGTGGTCTATGGTCCACCTGGTCCAAACAGTTCTTTCCTTCAGGAGTTTAGTGACTTTCTATCCTCCACTGTGAAGCTGTCCAGACTGGTGATTGTTGGTGACTTTAACATCCACGTTGATGATCCCTCTGATCACTTTGCCATGAATTTCTCCAGTCTTATGGACTCCTTTGGCTTTACCCAGCATGTTTCTGGCCCCACACACACCAGGGGGAACACTCTAGACCTTGTTTTTACCCTGAGTCTAAATGCTGACAGTGTTTGTCCTGAGGACATTTATGTTTCAGATCACCATTGCATTTTCTTTAACTTGTCAGTTTCTGCGTCCCCACCTCCTGCTCGCCATATGGTTCGTTCTCGTTTTCTTGTAAGCAAAGCTAGCAATTTTTCTGCTGCTTTTGATCCACCCTGTTCTTCTGATAACGACCCAGATTCCTTAACTTCTCAGTTTAACGAGCACTGCCTCTCCATTCTGGAAAACATCTGTCCTGTCAGAACCAGATCAGTTCCTGCAGTGAACCCTACTCCCTGGTTTAATGACAGCCTTTGCAGCCAAAAGCGCCAATGCAGAAAAATTGAGCGCTTGTGGAAGAAAACCCACCTCCACGTCCATCTGCTGCACCTAAAGGATCTTCTGACATCCCCTAACTCTGCAGTCACAGACGCTAGGGTTTCCTATTTCTCCAACCTGGTGTCCCAGAGCAAGGTGCTTTTCAACACCTTCAGCAGTATCGTCTCTCCTGCCTCTCCTTCAGCCTCCATCCACTCTGTTGCAGACTGTGAGAACTTTCTGTCTTTCTTTGTGGACAAAGTTAATAAGGTCAGATCTACTATCTCTCCTTCAGCCTTATCTCTGCCTGTCCTGACTCCAACCAGGCCCGTCATCCTAGATAGCTTTGCTCCTGTTTCTTTGCCTGAGTTAACCTAACTAGTTAACTCTATGAAGACCTCTGCATGTCTCTTCAGCATCTTACCCTCATCTTTGTTTAAAAGTGCTTTTCAGTCCATCAGTCCCAACGTGCCCTCTATAATGAATGCTTCTCTGGTTTCTGGTCAGGTTCCTGCTTACTTTAAGAATGCAGTAGTCCACCTGCTTCTTAAAAAACTGAGTCTTGACCCCTCTCTTCAGAGCAGCTTCAGACCCATCTCTAAACTTCCGTTCATCTCCAAGATCTTGGAAAAGGTTGTGGCTAAACAACTCACAGCTGCTCTTGATGAACATAACATCTATGATAGCTTCCAGTCAGGTTTTCGTAGAGCTCATTCTACTGAAACCGCTCTTCTTAGGGTCTCTAATTACCTTCTGACTCACAGTGATGCAGGGGATTGTTCTGTTCTGGTCTTGCTGGACCTGCCTTCAGCCTTTGACACTGTTGACCATCACCTGCTACTGGAGATGCTGAGAGACTAGGTAGGCCTATCAGGAACTGCTCTGAAGTGGTTCCCCTTGTATCTTTCTGAGCACTCCTTTTCTGTGGCCATCTCCATGTTTAGGTCCTCCACCACCTCCCTTACCCATGGTGTCCCACAAGGTTCTGTGCTCTTCCTCCTCTATCTGCTTCCTCTTCAGCACATTTTGAGCTCCTTCGAAGCAATCTCCTACCATCTTTGTGCAGATGACATCCAACTGTACATCTCCTTTAAGCCCCATGAGATGTCTAACCTGCAGCTGTTACACACCTGCTTAGACTCCATCAAAACCTGGATGGCTGGGAGCTTTCTACAGCTGAATGAAGATAACACCGAGATCCTCATCTGTGCCCCAGACAAGCTGGTTCCCAAAGTCGGAGACTCTCTTGGTCAGCTTGCTTCCCACACCAAACCCTCTGTCAGGAATCTTGGTGTGACCTTTGACCCGGCTCTCACCCTGGATTCTCATGTCAGTTCTCTTGTTCACTCTTCCTTCTTCCATCTCAGGAACATTGCTAAGCTGAGTCCCATTCTGTCCCGCTCTGAACTTGAGACAGTTATCCACACCTTCATCTCCTCACGCTTAGACTACTGTAACTCTCTTTTCACGTGTCTGAGCAGAACCTCCCTGAACCGTCTACAGGTGGTTCAGAATACCTGTGCTCGGCTTCTGACCAAGTCCTTCAGATACACCCACATCATCCCGCTTCTCCTCCAGCTTCACTGGCTGCCAGTCAACTTCGGGGTTCGTTTCAAGATCCTGGTTCTGGTCTATAGGGCCTTACATTACATTGGTGGTCTTCTTAGTCCCTACACCCCCAGCAGGTCCCTGAGGTCCAGTGATCAAAGCCTACTGGTTGTGCAGCGCACCAGGCTAAAGACCAAAGGTGACAGATCATTTGCTGCTGTGGCCCCCAGACTCTGGAACTCTCTCCCCCTGAGCCTGAGATCAGTGGACTCAGTGGTCTCCTTTAAAAAGCAGCTGAAGACTCACTTGTTCAGGCTGGCTTTTGTATGACCCTCTTCACCACTCTCTCTTTATTCTGCTCTCCCCACCTATTCCACCTTCCTCAGGATCCACTGATTTCCCTCTTTCATATTCACTGTCTCTCTTTCTTAACATTTTTAATCACAATTGTCTATTTTTTGCTCATTTAAAATACATTTTTAACCATTTTCTAAATTCTTTTTTATATTTTTACATTTTTTGTTTTAATGAAGCACCTCATGATTTTTATCTTGAGAGGCGCTATAGAAATGATATCTTCTTCTTCTTCTTCTTCTTCTATACTGGCACAAACACACTCATGGAGTGCAGCAGGCTGGAGCAATTAGCACATCTGATAGCGTCTGAAGCTAGCCCCAGCAGGAATAGAAGTGACAAAGAGACGGAACAAAACTGTTTCTCAGAGTGAGCTGCATGTCTTAATGGATGAAGAGCAAAGTCACTTCTAACATCAAAAGGCAGAGTAGAGCTCGGTGGTCAGTTTCCAACAGTAACATAAAAAATGAAAGGCCACATCTTTAAACGTGTATTTAGAACAATGGCCAGAAATTGGTCCTTGATTTTCTTTCTGGTCAACTAGGTATCAGAATTATATTTTATTCTATTAAATCTTCCCATTTTATGTGAAGGTAAGAGCCCTGCAAAGGTTTGATGTCATTTTTTCTCTGAGAGGTGCAAATGCCTCCAGTTCCCAGGAGATGGTAAATGCATATGGCAGCTCTTTGAGAATCAGAAACCTTTTAGCCAAAGCACAAACTTGCACAAACATTGGAGGGGTTTCCTCTAAATGCCTCATTTAAATGCTGGCAGACAGCTCAAGTGCTGTTTGGTTGGAATAAGGTGCAGATGACACTTTGTAAGGGCTCTGTAAATTAGACAGAGATGCCAAAATCTATGGAGAACTCAGAAAAGACACAAAATCTATTGGTAAATTCAGGCCTGAGAAAGTCTAGCAGTTCGTTTTTCCTTTTAGAATTAATATTTTAAATGCAAAACTAAAATTTATTGGCAGGATGATCAGGCATGAAAAAAATCTAACAAAGAGTAAAAAGAGCACTATTTTGGTTCAAATATCCCATCATACCATAGAGCTGCCAAACTCGAACTTTATCTTCGTAGGGTAGATCGTATTTCAGAGGGTCTCCTACGGGACCTTGGTAGTATGGTCTCATGATGGACTCCATGGCTGAGGTGTGGACCAGACCAATGGCATGACCAAACTCGTGGACTGCGACCGCAAACAGATCCATCCCGTGAGAGTCTGAAAAAACAAACAAACAAAAAAACAATATAAGACACAATAGATCATATCTTGGTGGAAAATATTACCCTAAAATGAAGAAATCGATTAAAGATATGCATTTAAAAAATAAATGACACTTATTCAAGCTAAACTATAATTTTTCTTTCAATTACAACAAGTGTTCAGGCCATATTATTATTTTACCAAAGCCCACCAGTACATTGTTCATTATATGGATGGAGATGAGAAGACAAGCAACTGTAGACTTTGGGTTTCGTAGCAAACCAAAGGTTTGATCCTTGGCATTTCGATAACTGCAAAAGTAAAAAGCTGCCTCAAGAAGCAAGGTATTAGGAAATAAATATCTTGTGGTTAAGCATAGATCCAATAACTGGATCACCACCATCAATAATTATTCCTGCAGAATAAAGAACCTAACAGAAACAACCAGAAACTACTGAATATCCGGTTACAACAAATGTCATGGCAAGTTTATTTGAATGTACACAAGCCATTTAATTGTGCTGTAGATAAAGAATAGAACAAAATGATGAAAATAAACAATAAATAATTTTAAAAAAGTAAATAGCCAACTAAAAACGTTTCCAAGGTTAAAAAGTAAATTGCCCAAATTTAGGAAATTTTACAAATATGTCCCCTTCCTGTGACCAACAGCTTAGACTATTTCAGTTCCATCTTACAGCACAGGATCCTTGGTAAAGTCCTTAGGAAAGCTCAACAATGACTTCAGCTGTAAGTCTGTGTCCTAAACTGATCCCTAACAGGAACTTTTCACCTGCTCATGGAGTAAATTGAGAGGCATGACAGACAGCTCAGGAAACTCTGAGTACTGTTGGGCATGTGGTGTAGTGAGATAACTTGGGTAAAGCTGCCTGAGTCCCTAAACTGCCAATCAAAATCCATGTGCCGAAACGACACCTGAGGGGTTAGCAGACTCTTAAAGAGCCTTCCCTTCATGTTTGGCCAAAACATCAAAAGAAATCTCCAAAACTCCTTGTTTAACTCTGAGAAGCACCACAAAACCTTGGACTTGGAGATTTAGATTATATGAAAAGCTATGTGTCATGCAGAGCTGGTTTAGAGTTCCTCAGTGGCTGGACTCAAGTCAGCCTTTAGTTAACCTTGGTATGGCTTCAACCGGGGACACACAGTCATGCCTCCAGCATTCACCTGGGGACTCCAGGAGACAAATACCGGCTCTAATCTACAGAAGCACGTGGTGCAGGTGAACAAAGGAGGGATAAGAGACAGAGAACTGGGGCTCAGCACAAAGGATCTACCATGTCATCGTATTTATGGCCCATGTGAAACCGACAGAATGGATGTGATGCCCGAGGACAGAGTCGGAGCAGGGAGAATCATGTGGATGAGCCAGATTTGTTCTGGAAAGCCGGGAAGACAGAAAGACAAAGTAGAGTTTTGTGTAGCGCTGAAATCTCGGAGGCACAAGCTTTGTTCTTCTAGATACACCAGTGACCCATTAAGAAGCTTTTTATTAACTCAAATACTTTCATTGCATGGAGCTGAGAACAGACTAAGAGCCTCATTCACCAGATCTCTATAAACCTTTTCTGACTGCTATTCCCACAGCCGTTAAAGGCAATGATTGTGTTTGCTTACATTTGCTGCTAAACTATGAAAAACTTCCCCAGTATATGAATGAATGGATCAGTCAGTCACCTATTTCCTTCAAATGCTATCTGCTTTTCTTGATTTTTTTTTCCCTTTAACTTTTGGAACTGAGTTATGTATTTCATTAAAAGTATTAACAAAATACCAAATCGGAAAAGGGTAGAATGCCTTCTCCAGGTCAGGGATGAGGTCCTGCCTCAAACTGAGGCATTTAAGTATCTCGGGTCTTGTTAAATAATGAGGGAAAAAATGGAGCATGAGATAAATAGGTGGTTTGGTGCTGTGTCTGCAGTGTTGCAGGCGTTGTACCGATCTGTGATGGTGAAGAGAGAGCTGAGCCAAAAGGCAAAGCTTTCGATTTACCGGTCTATCTACGTTCCTTCCCTCACCTACGGTCACGAGCTTTGGGTAGTGACTGAAAGAATGAGATTGCGGATCCAAGTGGCCACAATGAGTTTTCTCCACCGGGTGTCTAGGCCCGTAGAGATGAGGTGAGAAGCATGGTCAACCGGGAGGGGCTCGGAGTAGACCCGCTACTCCTCCACGTTGTAAGGAGCCAGTTGAGGTGGCTCGGGCATCTGGTTAGCATGCCTCCTGGATGCTTCACTGATGTCCCCAGAGAAGCTGGCCCAAGTGGCTGGGAATAGGGAAGTCTGGGCGTCTCGGCATAGGCTGCTGCCCCCGCAACCCGACTCCAGATAAGCGGCTGAAAATAGATGAATGGATGGATGGATGGATTTTAACAAAACACTTGCTTTAATGTGCTTGAGAAAATCTGCGGGGTAAACCTGACAAAACCTTATTTCCATACAACAATCTTGTCATTCAGTCATTTCTAACAAATCTCCTAAAAAGGTTGCAGGAAAAGTTTCAGCTTTGTGTGACCATCCCATGACATCCCATGATGATTTCTTGTTTTTGTATTTAAGTTTTGTCATTGGGTCTGATCCTGAATGACCAATTTTAGATGCACCAAAATCGGACACTTTCCCCTGTAGGAGATGATGAGTTAGGTTTTTCCTGACATGCCTGCCCTTTTTTCTTTAAACACCTGAAAATAAATAAATACACAAATAAACACTTGACTAATTCTTTTTCTATTTTTCTCAGACATCCAGATTTCACCAGCTCTTAGGGGCCAATAAATACTTGACACTAAATGCATGTTGCAAACAGTTATTTAGGTATCAGATGCAGGAATTTCCTTAAGCATTGGATGGTTCTCCTCCAAATGCATGAATTATACCTGATTTAAGTGTGGGCAAAATGCATCAGTGCAGGGTCACCGTTTGGCTAGCAACACAGGAACAGGTGCACATGTCCTTTTGCAAGGGCTTGGCGACAAAGTTGCATTTCCATTATAGGCGTTCCAGGAACATTCTGGGAGGGGAGAAGGTGACAGCGATAATACATTGACTGGTCTGGAGACAACATCTCAGCTGTTGTCTCCATAAAAAATAAAAAAAATAAATCAACCATTTCAGGACTTTGCTAAGAGATAAGCATATCACAACCATTTCAGCAGTGAGTGACATTATTGATCAGTGCCAAAAGGCATCAAAGGACATAAATGACTTTGAAGACATTTTATTCTGTCAAGGTACACTGTAATTCAAACCGATCAAGAGATAGAGAGAGTGGCTGTGTGAAATAAAAAGCGATGTTCAATCATCAGAAGAAACACTGTTTTCTGGCACTCTGACCAACCAAAAACAACATAAATTGGTGGCACCAGTTGAATAACACCAGTGAGGTGGTGTTCCACTACATTTTTAGGTGTGTAACATTTAGAAATGGCACTTTGAAAGTAGCATCAATATTGTTTTCTTTTCCTTCCGTTTTGCATCACCATTAACTCTTCCGATATTACAAATGCTGGTTGTCTAATCTGCTAATATCGAATCCCAATGGTTGACAGCCAGCCAACATAAGTTAACCTTAAGACCCGCCCAGTGACTCCACCGTGACATTTCTGAGGACATCTTCCAAGGCTGGTCCCTGAAATGGCCTGGAAAGTGGTCCTTTTGGGCCAGCCCGGAGACATGCACATACCATGAAGATCCATTATATTACCCAAATGCCTTTGAACAGAAACCCATAAAAACACCAAAAGCTTAAATTACAATAGAAATAGAAACACAATGCTTAGAAGAATTTAGGGTTAAGCTTGCCAAAGTTGTATTTTCTTTCTACTTGGAAATGTGGCAAATTTTCAATATTATGGACAAAAAGTTGAAGGAAATGATCAACACTTTCTTAATTTTGTGCACGTTTAGTCCAAAGCAAAACAACAAAGATGCTGTTCATGTTTGGTTAAACAAATTATTACAACCATTGCAAAGGTATTGTGGATTAAGTTTAATCCATTATTAGTAAGAGAAAGCTGTGTTGGATCTACCACATTGATTTGCTGAATTTAAACTCACTGTATGTCATCTAATCCTAAACGTATGACAGGATACCATTTATTATATCAGAGAAACAAACATACTGTTTCTCCATGGATTTGTGTGCTTCAGTTCTCACATTGTTTTCAGGAACAATAAATCAGTGCATTCTGCAAATAAAAAAATCCGACACAGAACTTTTCTACTCAATTCCTCTTTCTCCTATAATACATTTGTGTTGTGTTTATTCACTGTGGGGTTTCTACTTGCTGTTTTCATGTGATGTTTTTTGTTGTTGTGCTGCATTGCTTTTCCAGTTATCCTTGCAGCATCACACAAATGCTTTTTCTTATCACCCCGTTTTACAATAGCATCAGTCTAGACATTCGGAGTGAAAATCAGGACACAAACAAAAGACGTTGTTGTCTACAGATCAAACTTTAAACCCATACTTTGAACAATGCTCTGGTAAAACAAGAAACTTGATCAAAACCTGACAAACTAAAGCCCTCCATTCTTCAGATGCATCATCTGTTGAACTAAAAAATTTTGATGAGGCAAGGTGAGGTAAATATAAGCTTAAGGGTTACTTAGCAACACATTTCACACAGCTAGGATTTACAGACCTGAGAGGGAAACAGAGTACAATGTCAGCTTCTTGCGTTTAATTTATTTTGTAAGTTTCGGCTGAATGACCTTCAGTGTATTTGATTGAAGATTCAAAGTGACTTGGCAGAGACAAGTCATGACCAAACAGTGATCATTGGTGCAAAACAAAACAAGACAGAGTTACAGAGAGAAAATCAGCCAAAAAGTAAAGGTCTACGATCAAATCATGCAACGTTTTGCAAAATTAAAATTTGGGTTTCTGTTTCACAGTCATACCTTTTGACCAATGTATCTGGATTAATCTCAGTATCATAAGTGATTCTAATAAAACATCCAAAATGAGAGTTGATTTAAAAGGAGAATCTGTATTATTGTTTTATTCTAAAACACAATGTCTGAGCCCCTTAAATATCATGAATGTGAAGCATTTCTTCTACTTCTATCGTCTGGCAAAAGTTAAAGGGCGGAAACATGATTAGATCAGAAAAAGCTAGACAGAGCTACATCACACTGTAAAATTAGCACTCACAGACTCACCCACCGTGGAAGGCTTTGTTTATTTTGTAGCCAGGAGAGAGCAGAGCGCACCTCGGCTGGTAGATGCTAACCTTAAGCAACCCGACAACATGGTGGAACATGTTTGGGTGTTTGCCAGTTGAGGAGATAAAACATCAACATTTTATTTTTTAGCCAAGAAAGAAGAGAGAACAAAGGCAGTGGAAGAGTTGCGTTGCTGTTAGAATGAGGCAAGATGTTCACGCATCAAAATTATTAATGATCAAGACTCGCAGTCCGGCCGGCCTCTCAGACTAACTCTGAGCCCATGAAACAGGAGCGCAAGAACTTTTTGTCACAGATAATGGCTCTGAAGCCATTCATTCTTTAAGCATCTTAATGATGAAAGTAAAATGTATTTATAGAGCACCATTCACATGTAAGGGTATCACAATGTTCTGTACAACATGAGTAAAACAGGATGGAGCATTGCACATAAAGAAAATGTATCACCGTAGGAGATACATTAAGAGAATATGACACACAACCAAGCTAAAGGTTTATCACACAACAGGTAGGGTTTCTAATGTTTTTGAAAACCTCTGCAGAGTCTGAGGGATGGAGTTTGGGAGGCGGGCTGTTCCACAGTCTGGGAGGCTTTCAGGCCCTGCTCCCCTTGGTTCTCAGTCAAGTGTGGAACAGCAAGCAGGTTTTGGGATGTGGAACGGCAGAGCGGGTGTTATGCTATTTTCCACAAACCATCATATTCTAACACTCTAAGGGGCAGGATGCCTGAGTTTCATCTGTCCCTTGACAATAGACTACCGGTAAAAATTGAAAATTTGCAAATTTTGGATTAATTAGCTTATTAGGAAATGGCATTTGAGCACAATGTTCTAATTTTGCAAGTTCTAATTTTGCAAGTTCTTGCACTGTACTTGAGACTTGCACGTCTTGGGTCTTGAGTCTAGTTGTGGCAAACATGTCTTCAGACTTGCTTTGTCTTGAGTTAAAGGACTTGCAACTTAAAACAATGACTTCAATCAATCAATCAATCAATCAATCAATCAATCAATCAATCAATCAATCAATCAATCAATCAATCAATCAATCAATCAATCAATCAATCAATCAATCAATCAGTCAATCAATGTATTTTTGTAAGTGCTTTACACTGCCCAGAGGATGATCAAAGTACTTAACATTTAACACAGAAAAAATAATAAACAGTAAAAACAACAATAAAGCAATTATAAATCACTATAAATAGTAAAAAAAAAAAAAAAAAAAAAAAAGACTAGATTCATGTAGCATTTGCTTAGATCGGATCTTTGGCACAGCTTTTTAAATGCGGTCCTCACACCAACAAGCACCCCACCAACACATTCTGGAAAACACCATGGCAAAGATTTCACTACCTAATGATGCTTTTGTCTTAGTCGGAGGGGTAATCATGTTGCAGAAGCAGATTGCGAGCTGAGTGATTATTCCATGCTTTCATTCTTTTTTAAACACAGAAACAGTTTTGTTTACCTGTTTGAAATACGGACAACAAGGAACGAAGGACTTCCGCCGTTTGGAGCGATTACACCAGAAACGCGCACGTCTAAGAAACCACCTTCGCTTCTGTTTAAGATGCCGGGACGAAAACATCACACCCACAAGCCTACAGCTGAAAACATCGATCCGGACCAAGACAGCACAAAATATAATAGAAAGAGCACAGAGAGCACTGCTCAAGGAGAGGATAAGGAACGTCATAACCAAACAGAGGCGTGTGGAGGACGAACTGGAAAGAGGACACCTGGACTTGAAAAGGAATTACAAACTTGATAAACAAATGGAGGAACTAATTAAAGGACACATGATGGAAAAACAGGAAAAAGAGTTCATAAAAGTAAAAGAAAGACACATAAAGAAGTTAAACAGACTCATAAACAAGAAAAAGAGGGGAGAAATACAAGGCAACTCCACACCAAACTCATGGGTATGTAACATTTCACAATACAAACTAACAGAAGCAGAAGAGAGCATATTAAAGAAAGGTTTAAACTTTGCAGTCACACCAAAAGTAATACCATATGATGAATTTATTGTAGCAACAGAACTAGCATGTCAACAGATCACAGATGAGGGAAAGAAAGCAGAACTCAGAAATAACATAGTTGGGATATTAAAAAACAGCCAAATTCAACACAGCAATATTACAAAAGAAGAACAATCAGCCATGACAGCCTTATCCAAAAATGAACAGATAATTATTCTACCGGCAGATAAAGGAAGAACCACAGTAGTTATGGACAGAGAAAAATATAAACAACAGATGAAACAGATGCTAGAGGACAAAAATACATATGAAATACTTAAAAAAGATCCAACAGAAAACATTAAGAAAAACATGAAAAAATTACTGAAGCCACTGCACGAAAAAGGCAAAATAACAGAAAAAATGTACAAACACTGGATTCCTACAGCAAACATAACACCAAGAATATATGGAACACCAAAAATACATAAACAAAACACCCCACTTAGACCAATAGTTGACAGCATAGGTACACCAACATACAACATGGCAAAAGATATCAGCAGAATCATCAGCCCGTTATTAGGAAATACAGACCAACACTGCAAAAATAGTATAGAATTGGCAAAAGAACTAAAGGAAATTACAATAGAAGACAACGACATACTCATCTCACATGACGTCACATCTCTGTTCACAAAAACACCAACCCAAAAAACCATAGACATAGTAGTTAACAGAATCAGACAGGACAAAACTTTACACAAAAGGACAAACCTCACAGCAGATGACATAGCACAACTGATAGGACTGGTAGCTAACTCCACTTACTTCACATACGATAACACAATATACAAACAACTGGAAGGCTTCGCCATGGGTAACCCGTTATCAGCCACCCTGTGCGAGTTTTTCATGGAAGACCTGGAACAAAAAGCCATAGCCACTGCCCCCCCAAACTGCAAAATAAAACTATGGAAACGCTACGTGGATGACATACTAGAAATCATACCAAAAGGTCAAACAGAAACACTAACACAACACTTAAACAATATTGACGACACGGGCAACATAAAATTCACTTATGAGTTAGAAACAGAAGGCAGCATAGCATTTATGGACATGAAAATCACCAGGCAGACCGACGGGACCCTAAACATAAACACATACAGGAAACCAACACACACAGACCAATATCTATTATGGACATCAGAACACCCCACCATACACAAAATGTCAGTAATCAGAACATTATATCACCGAGCAAACATAATAACAGAAGAGAGAGACCGTAAACAAGAGGACAAACACATACAACACGCTTTAAAGACCTGCGCATACCCGTCATGGGCAATAAACAAAGGAAAACAACAAACAAAAACAGAAAGCAAAGAACAACCCAAAAAAAGAACCAGAAACCCAGAAAGACAAGAACCAAAACCAGTGATAACCCTACCATACATCAGAGGCATAACGGAAAAAATAAGAGCAACAATGAAAAAACACAACATAAACACACCAACAAAACCATACACAACAGTTAGAAACAGACTAGTACACCCAAAAGACAAAATATCAGCTGGACAAAAATGTGGAGTCATCTACGAAATCCCATGCAAAATATGCAATAAAACATACATAGGAGAAACCGGACGCCAACTCAATACACGGACAATAGAACACAGAAAGGAGTGCGAGAAAGAGGCAAATCGTAAACACACAAGAGCAGCAAAAGAAGAAGCAGAAAGTACAATAAAAAAGTCGGCCGTAACAGATCATTGCTTAAGAGAAAACCATATAAAGGACTGGGACAGCACACGGATCATAACCACCGAACAACAAAAATACAAAAGATGGATCAAGGAAGCAATCGAGATAAGGAGACGTGGATGTGGGACCATGAACAGGGACGACGGAGTTTACACGCTGGACCACGCATGGGACTGCATCGTCGGAGAGGGGAGAGCGGGCAGTAGAGGGCGACAACGTCCTCTGCTGCCCGCAGATAAACGGAGAAGGAAGTGACGCGCCACCATCAGCGTCAGCCTGAAGAAGCCGGCAGCCGTCGGCGAAACTGTAGCTACAAACAGGTAAACAAAACTGTTTCTGTGTTTAAAAAAGAACGAAAGCATGGATTTAGAAAGACACAGCAAGAACACACCTAAGATATTCAAATGAGTGATTATTAATAAAAACAATCTGCTGCCTGTCAAAGCTAAACAACACTTTCCCAGACCTCCATTTTTTATCTCACTAAGATTCCACCTTTATCAACGTTTAATAGACAGCTGAGCTATCAATCTACACAGTAGGGGTGAACTGTTCTGCAAAATGTAGAGCTTTACTTTCTGCTATTCAGCATCGTTGGAGGCATTAGGGGACGAACTAAGCAGACCTGGATTTGGGGTCCCGCAGAGAACAATGCACCAGGAAATGGGGGAAGGGAATTAGCAAAGGCAATTATTCAGCTACGGATTTGTATGATAAGCTTTTTTTTTCTTATGATGATTACATAGCTCTATAATCTGCTGAAGCACCAACACTCAAGTTTTATCTTCCGGCTGACCTAACAACTTTACATTGTTTCAAGGGATTATCACATTTTTGAAAAAGCTGCAAAAGCAACAATTTAGGAATCCGATAACTGTGGTAGCAGGTTTTTAGACGTCTTACAGGTAGATGGATATGTAGCAGCAGTAATACTGCATCAGCTAAGTCTCAGGGAAAGACGCTGATGATGTTGGAGGCGGATGTGAGATAGCAGAGAGGTGAGACTGGCAGAGTGTGACGTGAACAAATTAGGAGTTGTTTAATTAACTCCTTTCCCTGAGCCTGAGAGCATCAGTGTGACAGCCTCAGTGTGGCGAAGGAGGCAAATTTCAACAGCCAAATGCTGTATTAGAGTCAGAAGGTAAGAGGAACTTTATTCTAGTGCTACACAGAGAATCTACAACTTATTAAAGTCTTTTGAAAAGCGCTTTTATGGTAGAGCTTACATGCTTTGTGTTAGCTGATGAGACACATATTTATATTTATTTGAGACACATATTTATATTTATTTCATATACTCAAATTCATTTAGAGTTTATTCAAATAAGTACTTAGTATCTTATAGCTCACAGTACAGCCTTAACCACAATACACAGATCTATTTTTGTTTTTCTGTGAGTTAAAAGAGAAACAGAGAAATGCTGATTTTGTCTTAAAGCTCCTCACGACTGAAAGGTACTTCCTGTTTCTCTATTTAATCTAATTAGGAACATTTGCCTTTGTTTCTGGAAAATACAGTTTATGTAATTGTAAGAGTCATTGAAAAGTCTTGAAATTATGGATTTGATTTGACACATTTGTAAATTACTATAGGAGGTCTAGATACAGTGGCGGCTTGTCCATAGGGGGTGCTAGGGTGCCACCCTCCTTGACGTGAAAGGAGAAAAAAAATTAAAGTAAAAAATATATTACCCTGACATATTTTTATTTTATTTATGGTGCCACAATAGATGTGCTTAAACCTCTGTCCTTCTCCTCCACCACTTCCTTGTTCCTAAACAAACATGCATCTACACAGCTGTTGGTGTCCCCATTACCATCAACACATACACAACCAGGCTACGTCACCACTATGTTTCCTCCTCCCGCTGCCGCGGCAGCCTGCAGAGGTCTGATTTGAGCAGATTGAGCTGCTGTCCTGCAACATATGGTTCACAGCTCCAGCAGCCCAAAACAAAGCAGAGAGATCAACGCGGGTCCTGGCCTCATCACAGACACCAGCTGGGTTAGGAAACACAAATACACCCTTCCCTGTCTCGATCCCTCAAGGCTGAGGTCACAATCCTCAATGAGATGCAGGAATTTGTTAACCAGGCTCTGGGTTTGCATAACACCAGTGAGGACCTTGTAAACTAAACCTACATTTTTTTACATGATCTAATCTCAGAAGTGAAGTTCAAATGATTTGCATGAAAAAACTATATCAACACAAGTGTCAGACAACTAACTAACAACTAACTAACTAACTAACTAACTAACTAAGACTAAGACATTAGAACTAATAATTCAATAGTATATACAAAACATGTATTTTTATTGTATCCCTCTCACATTAAGTGATTTCAGTATTTTTACTCTTGACAGTACTTAGCTGTTTTGGGGCTCACTTTAAGAAAACAGTCTGTTGCTGGCTACCCCCACCCAGACTGCTACAGGCTGAGAAGCTCCCAGGGAGAGGCTTTTAGTAGAGCCCACTGCTGTCTCGAAAGGTTAAAGGTGGTTCCATGATATTTTCTCAGAAAAGTACTTGTTTGTGACATCACAAACAGGTACTGTTGCCAAATGGCTTGTTTTAGGCACATAATCCCCAAACCAAACACTGACAGAATACAGATGGATGTTTTTCTTTACTAATGAAGTGTTTATAGTAGGGATGGACAATATATCGGCATCAATATCGGTATCGGTCGATGTTAGTCATTTTAAAACATATCGTATCGGTCCAATAAATAAAACCGGGCAGATATTAACCAATATTTTTTCCATCTTGTCTCCATTTGTTTGCCTGTTTCAGATGGTGCGGGGGGTGATGTGTATTTGTTTAGTCATGTGACAGTGAATGCAATCATCTGAGAAGCGTAAATGTGTGTGTTTTGTGTACATAATACCATCAATTTAGCTTTAATAATTTTCATTTTACACAAAATCTGCTGATTTTAGAAGCATTAATGTCAGTATATCGGTATAGGCAAATATCGGTTATCGGCCATAATAGTGATCTTAATATCGGATATCGGTATCGGCCCAAAAATGCCATATCAGTGCGTCACTAGATCATAGACATAGCAGAGTCCCACATGACAGCACAAAAGGATACAAAAGGTGAGTTTTGCGTAATATGTCCCCATTAAGATGTAAATTTTTTACAAAGTATGCCAGAAATTGCTGTAATTGATTAATATTTGATTATGTGTTTTCACTTCCTCCAAGAAAAGTCAACATATTACAGATGGATTCTCACTTTTTTCTGTAAAATTTAGGCTTGTGTTTTATAGTAGTTTTTTTAAATAATAAAATGGGAAAACAAACAGAAAACGGAACAGAGAAGCCACTTTCAAATTGTATTTATAAGTTTAACTTATTATTATGCAACATTAGTGGATGGGGTGAAATACAGGGATTAAAGTTCCACAAAGAAAACTGAAACTAAATAGATTTAGTTTTTTTTACCTGTCTCATGGGAACTCAGGAAGTAGAAATTTATGTCCAATTCATTGTCACCAGTCATTAACAAAAACCCAAAATCTGGTCTTTGATGTCTAAAAATGTTATACTTTATAAATGAGGACGACATCAAAATGGGAGAAGTGGTGCTGCCTACATCAAACACTGGACGGGCAGTCACTAGTTGACGTGTTTCAGTTGGAAATTATGAAGCACAGCTCCCCAACATTATACTGGTTTCATACAAGACAACTTTTCCATGAACCAGTGATGGAGGCAATGTTCACATGAGTAAGGAAATATAGTAAAGTACATCACATAAAACTCAATAAACACAAATGTAATTATTTTATTAATGTGATCATTTAAAATACCCTCCAAACCAGTGTTAATAAAAATGAATTGGTATATGGATTTATTTTTCTTTTTTATGCAGAGAGCCAGACTGGTCCTGGTGTGAATAAAAATACCAAAGATTATTATTTTTTATTTCTTTACAATAAAAAAGACATTATTTGGGAAATTTTCCACAATCAGAAAAAAACAAGTTCTTATTTCTGAGGTACAGTGAATGCAACATGATTTGAAGTTCGTTATGATGAAGAAGCAGGATCTTTTTCACTTTGAGCTGATGGATAATTCTGATCACAAACAATGCAAGAGCTCTTTATTGTCTATAAGAAACAAAAGGCATTTTCAGTGCAGGTGCTTCATAATTTGATAAAGTGCTCACAGCTGTGAAAGAGATCTTTATAATCGTCCTTCATTCAGGAAGACCTTGATTCAAATTGGCCAAAGGTGATCTGAGAGGCGGCTAGCAACCAGACAGTGTTAGTCAGTTTCTCCTAGCAGGAGAAATGCTTCACGTGTAGCTGACATCAGCTTGTTTGCACAAGTAGAGGGGTCAATAATGATTATCCTGATGTGTGAATCGGGCTTAAGAAAAACCTCGAATGCATCCCTGGAAGGATTCTAATTAAACTTTCTGATTATTTTACTTGGATGGACATTTACAAGTGGTTAATGTTAAATCAATCTTATTCCAAATGGGTCACCAAAGCTGGTTGGAAATGGATATAATTTAATCCACTTTACAGATGTTGAGCTAAAACATCATATGGTTGAAGTCGAGTCATTCACAACACATAGAAGAGGGAACAGACTAAATAAGATCTTACAATATTGAGTGAAAATTCTCGTAACATTTAGCCCAGGAATCTGGACATCAGGTGGCTAAAACTAACGGATGGTCTCGCCAGACTTTATTAGAACCTCTGCAGCCCTAGCCATCTGGTGTTGGGCCTATCACAGCACTTCATCAGTCTGGTTTGTGTCTTCTTTGATGGTGCATGACAGACTGACCATTCAGTGACATCTGTAGCAGACCAATCACAATGCTCTGATGGTTTGGTGGGCCAATCACAGCGCTCTATCAGTCAGGTGGGCAGGATGTTAGTGCAACTGCGTGAAACTAAGATGGTGACAGCTCCGTAGCGGTCCCATCACAATGCTCTGATGGCTTGGTGGGCCAATCACAGCACTCTGTTGGTGGGCTGGATGTTACTGAGACTTAACAACAAAACAAAGATGGCGACGGCTCATTTGAAACTGCTTTGACATGAACTTTGGACTATGTTAACTTGGGCTTTCTTTTGATTCAAGAGCAGATAGAGGTACTTGAGTTTAGAAAAAGGATGTATTTGCATCTTCTTTGATGAGGCATGGAGGACTGCCTCGTTGACTGACATCCATAGCGACAAGTACATCACAGTGTTTGTTGTTCAATAGCATGCAGAGACAGTTTGAAAGACAACCGTAGATCCCATACCACGTCAAAGCCATCAATAGGGTAAAAAAAATCTTGCATGAAAGACACTGACTAACATACATTCCTTCAAGAAATGCTCGGCCTGTAATGTTGAAAAAGTTTTACACTTGAAAGAAAAACTTCACTTATCTTATATTTATGAAACTAGTTTTAGTGTGTTTGATTGAGGACATTCATGACCAACTTTCCTCCCTTTTTTCACTCATTCTTTTAGAAAACTGACATGTTTGAGCCCATATTCACCACTCTCTCTGCCTTCCTTGTGATCATTTGGACTCTCCGCTGCCCACCCGTCCTCTAAAAAGACGGGACAAACACAGGCAATGAATAGAGAAATGAAGGGTCAATTTAGGTTCAGTCATTCAGATGAAAGAAAAAAGCTAAGAAAGCAAGTCAGAGAAAAGGAGAAGTGATGATTAATGCTGTCATTTGTGTGACAGCACTGAGACAGTCCCTGCCTGCTGATGTATTCAGGAGACTAGATCCCTCAATTCAAATTCAAAGATACTTTATTAATCCCAGAGGGAAATTAGAGTTTCAGTACACACAATTCAGAGATCAGACATACATAGGCAAAGACACATGACAAGAATTGGTGACTGTGGTCATTCGCAACCCGAGTCACGCTACCTTAGAGATCAGACTGTTTATATATGAGGATTGGGTCAGGTGGAGGGAAAAGAAAGGCACTTCAGAGTTACCCTCCACAGGGAGGGCAGCTTTGCTATGCAAAAAACACCTCAGACAGAAATGCAACAGACTTCAGACATTACACAACATAAGTGTCCACTAGGTGGGGAGGTAGGGTTGAGGACTCTCCAATCATCAGTGCGTGCAGCCGCGATAAGCAGCGTTCGTCACCTCCGTTTGGACAGGGGAGGGAGGTAGTTGGGTTTAGAAAGCACAGTGACTCCTGGAAATGATTCAATGGCCTTCACCAGTCGCAGTCCCGCCCAGGCTGGGATAGGGAGACTGAGTTGCCATGGCGATGGCAGCATTCCACATTTCTTCTGAGGGGGAGTAATCACTTCAACTTAACAGGCTCCAGTGCACCAGATTGAGATAAGAACTTGCTTTGGGGCCAGAGATAATTTCCTCTCTGTCTTAAAGTTCTGTTGGTCCTCAAACCCTCTAAATCCAATAATGGCGTAATTAATCTATCCCAATCCACGCTGATCATCAGCTTTCTCCTTAATCGAATCCACCTTCTGTACTAGAGTCAAAATCTCAGCCAAAGTTCCAAGCTTACGACTCATCTCGACAATTATATGAGTTTGTGCATTCACAGCGCGGTGTAATCCATCCCTGAGCTCCGGGATTGAGCCAATATTCCTTGACAGTTTATTAATTTTCCGGTAAGCCAGGTAACCACTCAGGCCAAAAAGCAAGAAACCTGACACCAACACCACGAATATCCAGACATCTTCAGAATCCTCTACAGACCGTTGAGAGAGGCAGATCAGGTTCCACTGTTTCCAGGAGTCCATGATATACCCAGCTGGCTCTGTCCCAGAGGGGCATCCGGGAGCCCGTTCTCATCGTTGAAAAAATTTTGTCAATCGCGTTGAGAGAACAACTGACCAGGTCTATTTTTAATAATTTCCATTTTCCAGAAAAAATGCAGAAGTGCCGTACACCCAAAGACAGACAAAGAGCCTTGGGATAAGATAGGGAGGAGGGGAGGAAAAAAGCATCTGTACTCTCCAAGAGCCGGAGAGTTATTTCATCTGGATGAATGGAGCCGTAATGCTTCCACACACTAACCCTAACCCTCTCAGAAAAAAAGGAAATAAGCAAAAAAAAAAAAAAAAATAAAAAAAAATAAAAAAAATAAAAAACTGTGGATAGAAATGAGGATGATGGTAAGTGATAAGAAAAAGTTCCTGCTGTGACATCCAACACACAGAAGATGCTCAGAAGTTTATACTTAAGAATAATAAATCATTACGGACGCAGAGCTTTGCAGAAATAAAGGTGAATGAATGATGAAGGCTTTGGAGGATTAACTATCTAATGTATTGTTAATGAGTGAACAAATGAATAATGAATCAGTCATTAGGAGAGACTACAGAGCTGTGCATTCTCTGTTTTCCATCTAAAAATGATGAATATTTCTAATATGAGCTCATCTATTTTTGATTGGCAGATCTGATTGAGTTCCTTTCAGAGCCGCCGTCACCTCGTCCTCATTCCAGACCCGCACGTCTCTCCCCCGGCAGGTAATAAAGCTCTTTCTAAGCAACCCGATGAGAGAAATTTGGACAAATCATTTAGAAGAACATTGGCACCAAGCAATTTATTAACCCACATAGCTCTAAACAAAACAGGCTAAACAAGATCCTTTGACTGAAATCATCACACTGTTTATGCTTCTGACAGGATAAACAAAGCCAACAATAAATTCGAACAGGTTATAATTGGAATTCATAATAAGTAAATTAGGTGGAGAATTGGTTTTACAAAAATCACAATTTATGAACGAAACAAGCTGGTTTGGGGTCTTTCAGCTTTAATTTAACGGCATAAATGAAAGCTGGAATTTGAGAAAATAATAAACGGAGTTACTTGTTTTACCTTCCGCTCTGATTAGTAGCTGTTTCTCTAAATATCGCCACTTTATATTATTATTTTATCATGATAATATTATCCTATATTTGCTTATCTCTCATTTTTATCTTTCTTTTTTTTTTTTGAACCAAGTACCGCAGCAATTTGCTAATGTTGTGATTTCTCGCACATGTGGCAATAAAACTCTTCTGATTCTGCAGGAACATAAATACAAACATTTTTGATTTGGTGCTATATAAATAAACTTAACTGAATTGAAATAAGAATTGGTGCCAGCCACCACCTTCCCTGATCATAAAAGATTCACTCACTGGCCAATTATTGGGTACACCTTGCTAGTGCCGGGGTGGACCCTCTGTTGCCTTCAGAACTGCCTTAATCCTTTGTGGCATGGCAACAAGGTACTGGAAATCAGAGATTTTTGTCCATATTGACAGGATAGTGAGCGTCACACAGTTGCTTCAGATTTGTCAGTAATAATAAATAATTTTCCTGGGTTTATTTTATTCATCTTTGTCAGAATTGTTCTGCAATCCATTATAGAGAAAACTGTTAGAAATTATTATTTAACAAAAAACGAACATGTCAGATTTAAATAGGATTTCTGCTGGACTGTCATTGTTTGTGGACACAGATAGTTTTCTTATCTGCCTTGAAGCACGTTACCGTTACTCAAAAACCAAAATTGAAATGTCCATCTGGAGCACACATAAAATGTTATCCTTTTGCAGTTAAACTAAATCATATAAATAAAAAAGTCAATACATAAATACACTGATACTTATGTTGAGCCATGAATCTTCCAGTGGGTTGTTGAAGAATTGATCAGTAGCTCTTTATGAGAAGTTTGTATGTGGAGGGATTAGGAAGGATTATTCAGACAAGTCATTTACGTTCTTATTGTGAAAACACATAAAACATGGTGTTTATGAGTCATTTTCCTTAATACAGAAGTTAGAAAGCTAAGGAAAGGCTTTCCAACAGTGAAACGGTGTGACATGTTGTCCTGCTGTTGTCATGGAATCCGTGTTTGGACTAAAACAACGTTTCAGTGGGTGGTACGTGTCAAAGTAACAAGCTCATAAATGCCAGGACCCAGGATCTCACTGCTTTCAATCAAGATGATCGTCGTGCACTTGATCAATGACTTTAAAATTATTCAGACAAAATCCTATAGAGTGTATTTATTCTAATAGTGACATCCCAGAAATCTTTATCGTGCTTTCCTGTTGTAAGAAAACATCCCAGTGACCCGGCAGCAAACACACAACATGGAGAGTAGAAACCATAACCGTTGTTTTACAAAGATTTATGTGTAATTTACTATAATTTATTATTCCAGTGAGAAATAAAAAGTATAAAAAAATTAAAAAGTAGATTAGGTTTCTGGGATAAAAGTGATTAGATGAAAAATCCTTCTATTATAAACATTAATAAACATCTATGTGTCTTATAATAAACTCTTATGTTGGTTTCAGCAAAGCACTGAACATTGCTGTTTTCTGTTAGCAGAAATTTGTACATTTGGCTAATGAATCAAGTCGTTTTGAAACAACTGAGACTTCAGGCTCTGTTGTTTGGGGATCTTTTCTCTTTCAGCTCTGGTGAGTGATTTTGCACGACTGTTTTTCATCAGTAGTCAGCTCAGCTGTTTCTAGTTTGTGATCCTCTGAGTTCCCCTGGTTCTCCTGATGTTTTAGCTCCTTTTTATCCAATGTTTTCCTGTTTGTTCAATATTAATGTATTTTCATTGGGCCGTATTTTCCATACCATGGAAAATCCACTTTCATTTGATTTTTTAACTTTTTACCATGTCATATTGTTATTTCCAGTGTTGGGGAGAATACTTTGTAAGTGTATTTAGTTACAAAATACTGTATTTTGTAACATATTCTGTTACTTTACTTAGTCCTGGTATTGCATACTAAATACTTCCACTCAAAAACAGCATTTAAGTCTATTAAATGTGCTGGTAGCTACTCCTGCAGGAAAACAGGTGCCATATTAATGCTGAGCATTATGTACTGACTGGGAAAAATATCTGTGTTACTTTATTTATCAAAGTGTCACTAAATTATATTTCTATTTCTGTAATAAATTGAAAAAGTGCTTGAACATAGCACAGCAATACTGAGATAATATAACCAGCCTTTCCAGGTAAAAATTCATAGACTGAAGTGTAACGTAAGAGAGACATTGGCGTATTAACAGTTGAGTCCCAGCTAATGCACCTCAAACATTAATTCAGTCACATTACAGCAAAATGAGTTTTCTCACCTGGTGACCTGAAGGTCCAGGCCTCGTCGTCATCAAAGTGAGTGTCCCCGGCTGTGAACCTCTCACCAGGAAAAAATGCGTGAGCCACTGTTCCACCAGGTCCGTCGAAGGGGTAACCATCATTGTGATCTGCCTTAGTGAAGTCGATCTGAATGTCTGCGTCGCTGCCGGCCACCTCGTGGAAGTTCAGAGGTGTGATGTCGCTCCAGACCTTCAGCGCGTAGTACATGAGGGCGCGAACCGTGTCTCTACCCAACAAGGCAGAGTCCTTCGGGTAGGTCTTCACTCTGAGAGGTAGAGAGAAGCTTTTATTAGAGGGTGATGCAGGAGCTTATTTGTACTGCGGTATTATCAAACATCAGGTGTAACATCAGATTGGAAATCTGTTTCTGCAGCAGCCAGATAAACACTATTGAATTAATGCAACATGGAAACAAGGAATCACATGAGAAAGGATCCATTCACATGATGTAGGGAAAAGAAATGTACTCTTAGCCTTAAAATTAGGCTTATAGGTGGAGAAACGATTGTGGGAAAAAAAAAAGGTGAAAAAAGGAAATGAAAGTGGAGAGGATAACAGTGGAGACTGGCAGCAGGAAAGCTGAGTGGAACTGGCTCTGAATATATAAAAAGCTCAAAAGCGTAAAGGTCAGCAACACAATGTTTACCTCTGGGAGAGACCAGCACAAAAAGTCCTGTTTGCAAATTTTCTGTGACTCCATGGATTTCTGTATTTCATGCTTAGGTGCTCCTGCTGCTTACATATTACATGCATACAGTGTGCCTTTGAGGAGATTATGGCATCGGCTTTTGGGAATAACTCATAAATTCTTTCCCCATCTTTTCCATTTCATCATTTTTTTACTCATCTTCACATCATCCTAACATCTCTGCAGCCTTGTTTTCTTCGTTTTTCAATGACAGCTATAACAACAGTAGGATTTGTACAAACTGAAAACCACTCAGGCATCATGCCAGGTTTTCTCCTTTTTCTACAACCAGGTCTCTCATGTTATTTATTTCATTTCCTCTCATCAGCCATTGCTCCTATTTGATGCATTTGCCTTTATTCCCTCACATTTGTGACTTGTGCAGTAAATCAAATCAGTGACCTCCACCTCTACTAGCCTGCAAACCTACAAAAAAATCATTAAAATGCACCGGGAGTGATTCTGTGTTTGATCTAAATACATGTTTAAACTACTTCACTCATGAAAAATGTATATGCTGTTTACTGACATTTACTAAACGAGTATGAATAACTGTGAAATTGTTGCATCTGATGTCTCATTTGCATCAAATGAGACAAAATTAGAATAAAAGCAGAGATACTTGTTCATATTCTGATTGCATTAGACATGAGGATAGTTAAATGCGGTAAGGCCAGATGTCTCACAGCTAATGACTGAATTCTGCAGCCTCTAACAGAAGTTCATTCTGAGGGGAGAACATGCAAAAAAAAAAAAAGATGATTTGCAAAATGAGGGAGGGCGAAACCCACATTCTGGAGAGTAGAGGCAAGCTGTGGATAACATTTTTATGTACCTGCCCTAAAGCCTAAATGACCATCTGTCAGACCACCTGCATGGCTCACTTTTATATGGAGTAGGCAAGAAAACGGAGACGGAAAGTCAAACCTGGGTGACAGTTAATGACTATCAGGAGAGCTGAAGGAAAACACTTTTATTGCCAGTTTACTAGTTGGAGGGAAAAAAATGTAAAAAAATGCATAAACCTTCAGGGGAAGGCCACTCAAAAATACTGGTCCAAAACAGTTTTTATCACTTAAGAAATATCTCCAAACTGTGAAGGTTGGTGTCAAAACATGAACTTTAAATGGTTATCCATGACTTTGTCTCCTTCTGTCTAGATTATTGTAACACATCCTTGACATCTTTGGTGAGTTCTTGCTGTGTTGAAATTCTAATTCCATCTTTTAGTTCTTTTTAAAACACAGAAAGGTTTTATTTACCTGCAACGTTTCGTTTGCGGCTGCAAGCTTCGTCAGGCTGATGCTGATGGTGGCGTCACTTCCTTCTCCGTTGATCTGCGGGCAGCAGAGGACGTTGTCGCCCTCTGCTGCCCGCTCTCCCCTCTCTGACGATGCAGTCCCATGCGCGATCCAATGAGTAAACTCCATCATCCATGTTCATGGTCCCACATCCACGTCTCCTTATCTCGATTGCTTCTTTTATCCATCTTTTGTATTTCTGTTGTTTGGTGTTCATGATTCTTGTGTTGTCCCAGTCCATTACATGGTTATCTCTTATGCAGTGATCTGTATGGCTGACTTCTTTATTGTACTTTCTGCTTCTTGTTTTGCTGCTCTTGTGTGTTTTCGATTTGCCTCTTTCTCGCACTCCTTTCTATGTTCTATGGTTCATGTGCTGAGTTGGCGTCCGGTTTCTCCAAATGTATGTTTTATTGCAGAGTTTGCATGGGATTTCGTAAATGACTCCACATTTAAGACAATA
This sequence comes from Nothobranchius furzeri, assembly GCF_043380555.1. Lineage (NCBI taxonomy): Eukaryota > Metazoa > Chordata > Actinopteri > Cyprinodontiformes > Nothobranchiidae > Nothobranchius > Nothobranchius furzeri. The sequence continues at coordinate 46,796,445 of NC_091746.1, read as the reverse complement.
TACCAGCTGGACTTAAATGTGGAGTCATTTACGAAATCCCATGCAAACTCTGCAATAAAACATACATTTGGAGAAACCGGACGCCAACTCAGCACATGAACCATAGAACATAGAAAGGAGTGCGAGAAAGAGGCAAGTCGAAAACACACAAGAGCAGCAAAAGAAGAAGCAGAAAGTACAATAAAGAAGTCAGCCATACAGATCACTGCACAAGAGAAAACCATATAATGGACTGGGACAACACAAGGATCATAAACACCGAACAACAGAAATACAAAAGATGGATAAAAGAAGCTATAGAGATAAGGAGACGTGGATGTGGGACCATGAACAGAGACGATGGAGTTTACTCGTTGGATCGCGCATGGGACTGCATCGTCGGAGAGGGGAGAGCGGGCAGCAGAGGGCGACAACGTCCTCTGCTGCCGGCAGATAAACGGAGAAGGAAGTGACGCCACCATCAGCGTCAGCCTGAGGAAGTTTGCAGGCGTAAACTAAACGTTGCAGGTAAATAAAACCTTTCTGTGTTTTAAAAAGAACTAAAAGATGGAATTAGACTCTCGTGACATATTTTAACAAAAAAGCCCTTGACCGTCCTCAGCTGGTTCAGAACTCTGCAGCGAGGCTCCTAACTGGAGCAAACAGAAGAGCACACATCACTCTTATTCTAATGTCTCTGCACTGGTTATGCGTTAACTTTAGAATCCTGACTATAACTTTCAATGCTCTACATCAGGGGTGGGGAACCCTGGTCTATCGAGGGCCGCTATCCAGCACATTAGTTTCAACCCTGCTTCAGCACACCTGATTTCAATCAGCAGGTGATTAACAGGCTTCTGCAGAGCTTGATGAGCTGCCAAAAAGGTGAATCAACTACTGAATCAGAAGTGTTGGAGCAAAGACATGCAGGATAGCGGCCTTCGAGGACCAGGGTTCCCCATGCCTGCTCCACATGGTCAAGCTCCTCCCTATATTACTGAACTGTTAAAGCCTTATGCTCCGACCCGAATCCTCAGGTCCACACACCAGAACCTACTAGAAGTTCCGAAGAACAGAATTCAAAGTCGAAGTGATCGCTCATTCCAGACTGTTGCACCGGACTTTGAATGCTTTTCAACTCAACTGTGACATTTGCATGAAAGTTGCACAATTATCATGCCACAATTTATTCTTTAAAGTTTTTGGTTTGCAAAGTTGTCAGTTATGCCCAGAATGTCAGAATCTCTGTGACTCCAATCACTCCCAACATGGTGGTATTGGTTTCCAAGCCCTCTCCCAAACTTGTCTCACTTTTCTAACACTTTTGTTTTTGACTCAAACAAACTCAACTGAGCAGAATTTGACACTAGTTACAAACGTCTGTGACTAACTAAAAAAAAAGTGTCTCACAAAGTTCACTGATGTGTCTTTGCTACTGGTTAGAGACACAAAACTGCAAGAAAATACAAACTTTTTAAATAGGAAAAACCTTGAAATGAGACATGGGACACTTCTGTTAAAGTCAAAATGAAAAATAATTGTGATTCCATTCAAAATGTACTTATACAATATTTGAATGAATGTCATGCAGAGTTTCTTACTAACATTTTACCAAGACAATACTCTACTTGTATCTATAATAGTTAGCAAATGAGCAATTTGAAACAGAATTTATCCTTTCTTTGTTTTTTTTTTCAGTCACCCAAGATGTTATTTCACATCAACCCCACCAAAAGTTTTTCTTTTCCACATTTCTCACACTTTTCTCTTGGTTCCAGATGGCTATGATGACTCTTTGATCATTTTGAGGAACATAAATTGTGTTGTGAATTTTGCAGAATAGTTCCAAATTACAGTTAAAGCCAGCACCTCGCTGAATACGACTGTTGGCTTCAAGTTGCAAACACAAAATTACAAGAAAATCTATTAATTTTCCAGATGCAACCTTTTGTAATCGTTTCTAAATGTCGGGTATGAGGGTGTTGTGAGTTTTACATGTAAATCTGATCACAATTTAGTCACAATGTGTTTTGTCTCTCATTTTATTAGTGTTTTTGTCTCTAACCCTCTGAAATTTGTCTCATATTTCTTACACTTTGATCTACAGAAACAGAATTAGAAAGGGTAGATGTGCACTACCGCTCCGTCTTTATCCCATCGATCTGGAACTGGCGGCATTAACTAAAAATAAATGTTTGAACATTTTCATTTGGAATCACATTAAGTTGGTACATACAACACTTTTGCAAGATATTTTATAAAAGGCTGGATCACATGGTGCAAATAATGCAATTCCTGATTAATTATCATATACAGCTGTGCATATTTTTAGTTGCATTTTTAGTGAACTACAGCACCTTTTCATAGTTAATCCTGATACCTTCACATATGACTGTCTACATTTGTATTATGTTCACTTTATCTTTCAGTTTGTAGATTAGACTTGTCTTCTTACCGTGTTTACCTTATACTTTTACATGTTTGCACCTTAAGCTGGCTGTGTGTGCAAAAGATGTGTGTGAGTGTGTGTGTGTGCGTGCGTGCGCGTGCGTGTGTGTGTGTGTGTGTGTGTGAGAGAGAAAGAGTGTGAGCGACATCTATTTAGGCCTTATTTTATTTTACCCTATTTTACTACCTTTTTACGTGAGCTGTCTTTAGTGAGCACAAAGTCTGTGTCATTGTACACCTGTGCAATGACAGTAAAACGATCTTTAATCTTCAAAAGTTTTGTATTATGACTAATCCCTACTGCACACTGGATGCATCAGCAGCGTGGAACGGCAGCTGAACGGCACTACTTCAAATAGAGTCCATTATATCTTATGGAGTCTTTCAAACCAGCCACAACACGGCAATTTTCAGACGCGCTCCAGAAGTGCAGCGCCACTAAAGATAAACAAGCTGCTTCTGGGATGTCAATTCCCGCAGTTAACATAGGACTAGACAGGAATTCACACACATTTTTAGTGTAAAATCCATGGTCATTTTCAAAATAAAAGTATTGCAGTGATGCAATTTCATTCAAATGAAGCTTATGTGTGACCCAATGTCTTTTTCACTCCCAGTATCGTTCCAGAAGTGCAGCGGTGTGTTTTTCAAGGCTTTAATCCTGGCAGTGGAGAGGAACAACATCATATATGACATCGAACAGCGATAACGTTATTTCCTTCTTTTTGGTTTAATGGCAGATCGCGTAAACAAATTGTTTTGTTTGTTTGCTTATTAAGATCCCCATTAGCCACTGTTAAAACAGTTGCTATTCATCATCAAAAAAAAATACATTATTCATGCATCAACACTGGGCTCACAAACAAACAATCCATTTCACTATACAATATAAATCTCCACTATAAGAGCACACCACATTCCACCCAATACAGCACCAAAAGAACATACATTTCCGGTAACATAAAACGCAAATTACTCCACACATACTGGTCAACAAAACATAAAATTACTAAAACATAAAATTCATCTTCCTCAAACTCGTGTAAAAAGGGTATAAATAAATATCCACAACCTCCTACAAAAATCACTCCTTTGTAGCTGACCCCTCAAGAATTGTGGTAAACTATTCCATTCCACCATAGCTCTATACAACACTGACCAATGTAGAAAATTAGTTCGACTAACTGGGAACAAAAAGCAGCCATCAGCTTGACGCATAGCATGTTAGTGAACATCTCTATAAAATGTCAACTGATTTTAAAAAATGTCTGGTGTCTGTGTATTTATAACATTCCTAATAAATTTTATAAGTACTTTATTCTACTCCTTACACTCATCCATGCTAGAGCAGTATTCATGTCCTCATAACTCCTTCTAAAAGAACAATTTAAGACTAATCTAGCAGCCTCATTTTGTGCGACCTGTAACTTATTTCAATTTGCTTCCGTAGTAGCAGCCCAAATTACTGCACAATAGTCCAAGTGACACAAAACAATAGCTTCAACTAATACTTTTCTACTTAAATATGGAATACATTTTCTACCATTCCTCACCATTGCCATGTTCTTTCCAATTTTAATTAAAATCTGTTTCACTTGACTATTCCAACTTAGCATTTCATCAATTGTTAAACCCAGTAACCTAACTTCTCTAACCTGCTCAATTGGCATTTCCCTTATACATAAATTCAATACAGGTTTTCTCAACAAATGAGGTGATCCCATCACCATACATTTAGTCTTCTCCACATTAATAGCTAACTTATTTTCATTAATCCACCCTTCTACTAACCTCAATTCCTTTCCCAAAATATAATTTAATTACTCCAGATTCCTTTCCGCTACTTATAAAGTCAAAGCATTCGCATTGAATACAATCGTGGCACATTCTAACATAAATGGAAGGTCATTAGTAAAAATTGAAAATAACAATGGTCCAAGACAACTTCCCTGTGGAACCCCACATAAAAGATTCTTCCTTCAAGAGTAACTGCCATTAAACAATACCATAAACCCCCTTCCAGTTAAGTAACTTTCCACCCATTTAATAGCTGATTCATGAAAACCATATTACCCTAATTTCATCAGTAATAGATTATGATCCACTAGATCAAATGCCGCACTCATATCCAATAATACCATCCCAGTTAGTTTTCTATTATCCATATTAGTCATATTAGTCATCCAATCGTTAGTCATCTGTGCTAGTGCCGTTGTTGTTGAATACCCCTTTTATATGCATGCTGAAATTTAGAATTCAACTCATTTTCCTCAAAATATAAAGTTATTTGATCAAAAGCCAATTTTTCAATTAATTTCCCTGAAATCGGTAAAATATTCACCGGCCTACTATTTTTCTCAGAAAAATGCTCATTATTTTTTGGAAGAGGACCATTTTTTGCCATTTTCCATTTCCCTGGACATTTACATTCTTCCAAACTCAAATTAATAATGTGAGATACCGGAATAGCAATCTCATCCACCACTAATTGCAATAACTTCACATCCAATTCATCAGTACCAGCAGGTCTCACCTTCATTTTCTGTATACACTTCACCATATCAACTGTCACTAATTTAAATGAAAAAGAACATTATTTACTACCCATTATTTTATCTCTAATAATTTTTTCAGTCAAATCCCCTCCTAACCCTACTTTCATATCATCTTGTAATTTTCGCACCTTATTAATGAAATAATCACTTAAATGATTTGCTATATCAACAGGTTTGCTCAAAAACGAATCGCCAACTTCCAAATATGTCGGGAATAACTGCGGTTTCCTACCCGTAACCTCATTTAACGTATTCCATAGTTTCTTTCTATCTTCTTTTACATTCACAAACTTGTTCTTGTAATACACCTTCTTTTTCATTCTATTCAGTTTTGTAACATAATTCCTCAACCTGTTGTACCTTTCCCATACTACACCATCCCCCGATGTGATTGTTTCTGCCTTAATAACATCCCTTTTCCTCATATATTCTTTTAGTTCACCATCTAACCACGGTGATACAACATTCTTTACTGTAATTTTTCTTAACGGTGCATGTTTATCTATGATTGGCATCATTAATTTTGTAAAACTCTCTAATGCTTCATCCGTATCTTTGCTCCCTAGTACCTGTGCCAAATCAACATTTCTGACACCATCACAAAAGCTACATTCATTAAAATCCCTGAAAACCAGTTTAATAATTATTTTCTGTCCAGATTTAGGGACCTTAGTTCTTCTATTAATCATAATTAAATTATGATCACTACAGCCCACCCCTACCGACATCGCCATGAAACTGTTTTCACCGCTCCTACAACAATTCTTGTTGGTTTTGTTACCACTTGTGCCAAGATGCTTGTATCCGTAAAGAACATAACCTATTTTTCAAAGAACAATTCTTCAAACTCCAATCAACATTGAGGTCACCCAATAAATAAATCTCATTATTTGAGTCACATACTTTATCCAACATATTACAGATCCTTTCTAGACATACGATTGGGGCATTTGGTGGCCTATAACAAGCACATAACAACATTGATTTAATGTGTGGCAACTGCACCTCCAACCGCAATGCTTCCACCCCTTTACAGCCAAGATGTATTTCATCTTTAACATAAAATGCCACCCCTCCCCATATATATTTCTATCCTTTCTATATAGTACATATCCACTTATATACAATAAAGAGTTATCAATACTTGCGTCCAAATGCGTCCCAGACAAAGCCAAAAAGTGTAATTATAACTCAATAATTCTTATAACCTCTTGGATTTTATTTCTCAGACTACAAATGCTCAAGTGACCTATATTTATTCCTTTATCTGAATATGTTTTGTTCTTCCCCATCAATCACATCACAATCAAACATATAAAATGCCATTGTCTAATTAAAGAAAACAAACAAACACAAAACCAATACACATAAAAACCAACTCAAACATACACACACATATACACACACACACACACACACACACACATATATATATATATATATATATATATATATATATATATATATATATATGTATATATATGTGTATATATATATATATATGTATATATATATATATATATATATATATATATATATATATATATATATATATATATATATATATATATATATATATATATATATATATATACAGGTGCTGGCCAGTAAATTAGAATATCATCAAAAGGTTGAAAATATTTCAGTAATTCCATTCAAAACGTGAAACTTGTACATTATATTCATGCAATGCACACAGACCAATGTATTTCCAATGTTCATTACATTTAAATTTGATATTCATAAGTGACAACTAATGAAAACTCCAAATTTGGTATCTCAAAAAATTAGAATATTCTGAAAAGGCTGAATATAGAAGACACCTGCTGCCACTCTAATCAGCTGATTTACTCAAAACACCTGCAAAGGCCTTTAAAAGGTCCCTCAGTCTTGTTTTGAAGGCACCACAATCATGGGGAAGACTTCTGACTTAACAGCTGTCCAAAAGACAATCATTGACACCTTGCACAAGGAGGGCAAGACACAAAAGGTGATTGCTAAAGAAGCTGGCTGTTCGCAGAGCTCTGTGTCCAAGCACATTAACAGACAGGCGAAGGGACGGAAAAAATGTGGTAGAAAAAAGTGTACAAGCTCTAGGGATAACCGCACCCTGCAGAGAATTGTGACGACAAACCCATTAAAAAATGTGGGGGAGATCCACAAAGAGTGGACTGCAGCTGGAGTCAGCGCTTCAAGAACCACCACGAGGAGACTCATGAAAGACATGGGATTCAGGTGTCGCATTCCGTGTGTCAAGCCACTCTTGAACATGAAACAGCGCAAGAAGCGTCTCGCCTGGGCCAAGGACAAAAAGGACTGGACTGATGCTGAGTGGTCCAAAGTTATGTTTTCTGATGAAAGCAAGTTCTGCATTTCCTTTGGAAATCAAGGACCCAGAGTCTGGAGGAAGAGCGGAGAAGCACAGAATCCTCGTTGCATGAGGTCCAGTGTAAAGTTTCCACCGTCAGTGATGGTGTGGGGTGCCATGTCATCTGCCGGTGTTGGCCCACTCTGTTTCCTGAGGTCCAGGGTCAATGCAGCCGTCTACCAGGAAGTTTTAGAGCACTTCATGCTTCCTGCTGCTGACCAACTTTATGGGGATGCAGACTTCACCTTTCAACAGGACTTGGCACCTGCACACAGTGCCAAAACCACCAGCACCTGGTTCAAGGACCATGGTATCCCTGTCCTTGATTGGCCAGCAAACTCGCCTGACCTTAACCCCATAGAAAATCTATGGGGTATTGTGAAGCGGAGGATGCAATACGCTAGACCCAACAATGCAGAGGAGCTGAAGACGACTATCAGAGCAACCTGGGCTCTCATAACACCTGAGCAGTGCCACAGACTGATCGAGTCCATGCCACGCCGCATTACTGCAGTTATTGAGGCAAAAGGAGCCCCGACTAAGTATTGAGTGCTATACATGCACATTCTTTTCATGTTCATTCTTTTCAGTTGGCCAACATTAGAGAAACAAACATTTTTTCATTGGCCTTTAGAATATTCTAATTTTCTGAGATACCAGATTTGATGTTTTCATTGGTTGTCACCTATAAATATCAAAATTAAACGTAATAAACATCGGAAATACATTGGTCTGTGTGCATTGCATGAATATAATGTACAAGTTTCACGTTTTGAATGGAATTACTGAAATATTTTCAACCTTTTGATGATATTCTAATTTACTGGCCAGCACCTGTATTCCCACACCCTTTCCATCATTCTTTGTTTGCATCTCACCCTCAAATTACACCACCTAAATAAAAATTCTCCAACCTACTTTATGGTTATCATCTATATAATAATAAGCTTTTACTCTCTCAAATGATCAATAGTAACAGTACTCATATATTAAGAGGAGCACGGCGAGTAGTTATTCACATTACTTCCCTCAATCAGCAAGAAGTCCATACTTCTCCTTCAGTCATTTTCCATCCTCCTTTCTGACCTCCTGTTCAATCACAGTTTTAAAGTATTCTTCAGCCTTACGATGATCATTAAATCTCCTCGACTCTCCTTTAAAACGTCAGGATCGATGCTGGATGAATAATCCCATGCTTAACACCAGCACTCCTCAGTTGATTCTTCACCTCCCGGAAACTCATCCTGGCTTTTGCAGTCTCCGTCGAAAAGTCTGGAAATATTCTTATCTTCATTCCGTTAATTACAAAAACACGTTCCGCTCAAAGATCTCTTCTCTAGTCATCAAACTTCTAAGCCTTACAATCATTGCTCTCTGGCCAGATTTATCCACAGGCCCTACTCGATGCGCAAATTCCACTTCCGGAACACGTTCCAGTTTTCCTCCAAACAATTCCTGCAGCAGCGCAGAGATGTAAGATGTTGGATTTCCTTTCTCAGCATCTCGATTAACCCCCAACATCCGTATTTTACATTTCCTCCAGTCGTTCACCAAACAATCAACCTTCTCCTTAAGGTCAGACTTCTCTTTACTCAGACTTTTGTTCCTCTCCTCCAGCTGCGTAACTCTGGTGACTGCTGTTTAATGACTCCTCCATCATATCAACTCTTTTGGTCCATTCAGTCACATCCCTTTTAATCTCATTAAGTTGAGGGTAAAGTTTTCCGACGACCACATAAATTTCTTCCTTTATGATTGATCTAATCAACTCCGATAGCTCCTCAACGTTCATCATCTTATCCGTCATGGTGGTAATCTCTGACACCTGTTCATCAAGCCCTAGTCCGCTCTGCTTCATTTGCGTCCTCGTCTTCCTTTTCGACATATCATACGCCTCCAGACCATCAACTCTCAATAGCTTTCCTTACGTCTCCTCCTTACAGAGAGAGAATTATTTTACAATCCATTCATCCGAAAATTGGCGTCTCACTCCACTCCACTCAGCTTTGATGCATGCGCACACGTGTCACCACGCATGTGTAACCTTTGAAGTCTCGAGGGATCATGTGATCTCGTGAGGAGGTTGGTAGAAGTCTCGAGGGATTTTGTGATCTAGGTAGTCAAGTGAAGAGCACGGCAGAGACGCCGCTTCGCTGCTGAGACTCGCCCCGGTGTGCACTGGAGTGCTGTGGTTGTTGTGAGTAAACCGTTCCGCTGCAGTTCCGCAATGCTGAAGCTTCCAGTGTGCAATGGGGTAATTTACTCACATTTTGGTTGCCAACCTTTCCTGAAGCTGTCTTACATTTCTTTCTCAGTGAAAATGTGTCTTGTTAAAGGCACACTTGGCAGTTTTGTTTGCTTTTAAGCAGTTGATCTAGCTTCTTTTAAGGATTCAGTCACTGCTAACAGAGCAGTTTCAGTGGAGTGGCCCTTTTTGAACCCAGATTGGCAAGGGTCAAGCAGACAGTTTTGTGAGAGGTATTCTTTGATCTGCTTGAAAGCCACCATTTCAATGATTTTGGACAGAAAAGGGAGGAGAGAGATTGGTCGGTAGTTCTCCACATGATTTGGAGGAAGAGATGTTGTTTTTAGCAGCGGTTTAACCTGAGCATGCTTGAGAGAGGTGGGAAATGTACCGGAGGTCAGTGAAGCTTTGATCACATGTGTGACTGCTGCGGCTACTCTAGGAGCAATAGCTTGGAGCAGCTTAGTCGGAATGGAGTCAAGTGGGCATGCAGTAGGGCGGCTGCACGTGAGAAGCTTGGACACACAGTTCTCAGTGAGAGGGGAAAAAGAGGAAAATGAAGCAGTAGGGCTTGAGATGGTTTGGCTTGAAGGAGTTTGTGGCAGTGAATGTTCAGGAGTGGCCAGTTGAGTAAACTGTTTGCTTATAGCTGCCACTTTGTCAGTGAAGAATGAGGCAAAGGTGTCAGCTGATAGCTTGTTGGTAGGAGGTGGAGATGGAGGGGTGAGCAGAGTTTTGAATGTCGAAAAGAGTTTCTGAGAGTCAGTAGAGCTGAGAATTTTGTCAGTGTAGAAAGCTTTCTTTGCATCAGTGATGTTGGCAGAGAATGAGGACAGTAATTCCTGAAATTTCAATTGATCACCAGGATCTTTTGTTTTGCCCCATTTCCATTCCGCAGCTCTAAGATTGGTGCGTAGAGACCGGAGGGTATCATTTAGCCAAGGGTCTAGTGGCTAAAGGGCACAAGTTGTTAAGACAAGAGCAGAGTGTGAAGCAGAGTGACTCGGTGGCATCATTCACTTTATAAGCAGAGAATGTGCTGGGAGATGGAAGAGTGGAGGCAACAAGACAGGAGAAGTGGTTGGGTGCCAGATTGCGGAGGTTGCGGCGGAATGAGACCATTGGGGAGGAAGCAGTGGACCTCCCTTGTAGAGTCGTAATGGCACAGTTTCTGGTGAAAATGTGTGTAGGGTTTATAAAAAAAACTGATAACATTAATTATAGCATTAGCTACTGAACAACATGCACACAAACAACACTTAAGTAATAATTTGACTAGTGTGTCTCACACACAGAATCCCATCTGTATAATCCAAGCTGATGTGCTTTTTTCCGCTTTGGTTGTGAGATGGGCGGAGGGGTGAGCTCCACCTGCTGTTGATGGGACGGGCATGCCGGGTTCTACCAGAACCATGAGCTGCGGCTGCACGTGCCACCAAAATGACATGCTTTATTTAGAAATGCAGCCGCCTCGCCAGCCGGTGTTGATGGAGCTTCAGTCCCGAATGTTTCTCTTTTGTTTTCACTCATCATCCACAGATCGCTCGCTCACAGCAAGCTGGTCTTTCTACTGTGGTGACTCACTCACATGTTCCCTCTCCTACATTAGTTGGTGATGCTGTGAATTAAAACATTAGGAATCCTAATGTTTTAATTCACCGCTACACCAGTGTGATTTTCCTGCTTGTGAGACTAACCCTTCCCCCATAACCAGGTTACTTGTATGGAAGCCTAGAAAGGCCAAATTTCCTCAAACGTTTTTTTTCCTACTGGCTGATGTGAATTAATAATAGAACAGAGTAAATTTTATTAGTCCCACAGTGGGAACATTCACTCATTACAGCAGCACACACACACTTAGAGAAACAGATTACAGGTAAAACTGATTCCAGCCATGTTTGCTTAGATAACTTCAATAACTTCATGCTGATTACCCACATGAACACAATCCTCTGTTTAGTGGACATCAATGAAGTTAGCTTAACATGATAGATTTTTTTTTCTTGGCAGGAAATAATAACTGGTAATATCATGAATGACATGATATTACCCACCCCTAGATGGAATTTAAATCATTTACATTTATTATAATTAAAAGTTCCTGTAACTTTTTACTGCAGATAGATAGATAGACAGACAGATAGATAGATAGATGATAGACAGATAGATAGATAGATGATAGACAGACAGATAGATAGATGATAGACAGACAGATAGATAGATGATAGACAGATAGATAGATAGATAGATAGATAGATAGATGATAGATGATAGATAGATAGATAGATAGATAGATAGATAGATAGATAGATAGATAGATAGATAGATAGATAGATAGATAGATGATAGATAGATAATGTGAAGAAGTTCAGGAGAGTTGGATGTTAAATTTTCCACACAAAAAAGAAAATTTGTATTAAACAAAGGTCAGTTCCCTCTGTAAAGTCAGGTTCGGAAGAGGATTAGGGCCACTGAAAAGAAAAAAAATAAGAAAGAAAGAGAATTCTGACTTTTGTCCCAGAATTCCCTGTCAGAATTCTGAGTTTAAAAGTCAGAATTCTGAGAAAAAAAGTAAAAATTCTCTTTCTTTTCTTTTTTTCTCCTTGTCAGTGGCTCTAATCCTCTTCCGTAGAGTAGAAATAAAAAAATAAAATGTAGAGCACAAAAACTCTCAGTATTAATAGCCCCCCCCCCCCCCCGCTCTAAACGGTCGGCAAATTGTTCCCTCCCAACCCCATGACCCCATCTCACTCTTTGAATTGTTCAAAAGTTGGCAGCTCTGACCTTAATCTAAGTGCTGAATTGTCTCCCCAGCCTTCCCTAGTCTCTGTAGGAGTGATTCCTCACTAAATTGAACAAATCAGCTCTGTTCATGATCTAAAACATGCAGGAAATGTGCTGGTACCAGACTGCAGTGCCGGGTATGTCAGCTCAATTTTTTTCTAAGTCCAACAGGGGGCGATCTGCCAGTCTGAAGTTGCAAATGTGGTATTCGGGTCACAGGGGGCGATGGGGGTCTGAGTGACATTTCATTAAAAAGTTTATGTTAAAGTCCCATTAGTCATCATCACACACTGGTGAAATTACATCACCACATTTGACCGCTTGGGAACCATTTGGTGGGTCAACCCCCCCAATCCAACCCTTTAAAGCTGAGTGTCAAGCACGGAGGTACTGGGTCCCGTTTTTAAGGTCTTTGGCATGACCCGACCGGGATTTGATCCCTGATCTCCCAGTCCCAGGGCAGACACTCTACAATTAGGCATCTGAGAATGTAACCTTGTAAAAGTTCATTTAAGCACATACCGGCTCAAGAAAATGTTATTAAAATATGACAACTTTGCAAAGCATGGCTTTAATATCTTGAACAAGCTCGAGTGCTGATGAATGGGAACAAGGACCAGTGGTTCTTGAATCTGGGAGCACTTGCAAAGGTTTGAAGACATTTGGGAACATCCCGCACAAATGCCTTTTGTATTCAGTTGCCAACAGATGCAGCCAAGAGAGACGCTGGTTTAGCTCTTCCTTCAACTTTTTAACTCCATGTTTTGGCAGAAAAAACACCAAAATGTCTGATTTAGCATCCGTTACCAACCTAAGGTGTAAAGAATTCTAACCAAACTGATTTTACCCTTGCTTCTCTTACACACACACACACACACACACACACACACACACACACACACACACACACACACACACACACACACACACGCGCACGCACGCACGCACGCACGCACGCACACACACACACACACACACACACACACACACACACCTCATTAGTTTTGATCCTTTTTGACAAGCTGATGGGGTTGTTGAATTCAGACTGTGGAAATCACAGTAAACATTGGGGTCACAGAGAAGTTCAGAAACGGAGGTTCTGTCACTACAAACAATCTTTTACATGATGTCATTCTCGTGTCTTCTTTTGCACAAATCTGGCATCTTCAAAGCAGAGTTTCTGACAAACAAATCACCCGTTTGACATTTATTTTGGTTTATACTTGAATTCTTTATGATCAGTGACTTTATAATGAGCCCCGGTGACTCACACCTCTGACTGAAGAGTAATTTCTGACATTTTTCTCATTTTTAAGACTTATTAAGTTTGAGGTTTGTTGGTGAGAAAGATGGATGATACTAAAAATTGATACTAGTATCTGTGGTTGGAAGACCTGTGACATTTGTCAAAAAATATACAAGTTATGTATGACACCAATGACTTATTGAGGATAGCTTTAATATCAAAGTTTGAAGTATATCCTTTAATGATTTCAGCCTCTTTTCTCTATTTCAACCAAGCAAAATGCTTTAGAAAATGATGGAATGAAATATAAGGCTTCTGACAACTCCCCGTGGTTTTCAACTTTAGTTAGAATCGCTCCTCTTCATAAGAAACATGAGTTCATTGTTTCAGCATTTCACCGGGTTACTTCAATCAGAGGGATCCGATCATGAAGACACGTTTCCATCCCTGAAAGAGTAGCTGATACCTCTCTTTCCTTTGCCAAAACATCAACCATCATAACTAAAACTTTGTTTGAAAAGATGTGTTTCTGTGACAAGAACTGATTTATGGAGAGACAGAGGAAAGGTTGAAAGTATGCTGCCGAAAAAAAACTTAAGAAAACTTTCAGCTTTTAAATTTAAGTGAAGGAAACCCTCCTCAGAGAGACCGGAATGTTGACTTGCAGCATCATGGTGACATAATTATTTCACGAGAATGTAAAAGAAAAAGTTGTTACTTTTTAAGCAGATCTTCACTAATTGAGTAGTGAAAATGAAATGTTTGTTTCCAAACTCGAGGACATTATCATTCAGCATTGGGCCCCAGTAAGCTCCACCACATGGCGAGAGCAGCCTGAACACAACCCCAGAAATAAAACCAAGGACAGTAAACACTTTCATATCAAAGTGTGCTGACTTTTCTGTTTCAGTGTGCAGCAGAGACACCTGTGCAATTAGTAAATTTTCTCCAAACAATAATAAAAAAAGTAATTTAGGAAATATTCCATATCTATTATTTCCACTTAACGAATGAACACAGGTACATTTCTATAAACTCCTTGTTTATTTACAGTAGTGATGCACCAATATGAAATTTTGGGGCCGATACCTACATCCAATTTTAAGATCACTGTTATGGCCGATAACTGATATTTGCCGATACCGATGTACTTACATTCATGCTTCTAAAATCAGCAGATTTTGTGTAGAATTAAATTATTAAAGCTGAATTTACATGATGTACACTCAACACACACATTTACGGTTCTGAGATGATTAAATTCACGGTCACATGACTAAACAATTACACAGCACCCCCCGCACCCTCTGAAACAGGCAAACAAATGGAGACGAGATGGAAGAAATATCGGTTGTTAATATCGGCCCAGTTTTATTTATCGAACAGATAACGATATGTTAAAAAATGACTAACATTGTCCGATACCTATATTGATGCCGATATATTGTCCATCCCTAATTTACAGTTTTGTTTTGAGCCAGCATATTTGGCATGAACCTGACAAGCTGCTGTCAAAACTGCAGTGCAGCTCTGAAGGTGGAGCACAGAGAGACAGCGTCATGGTGTGGGAGTTGCATGAGTGAGAAACAGTCAAGTAAAACAAAATTTATAGATGATACATTGGTTGTTTCTAGAAAATATGTGACAAAAAGTGAGTCAAAATAATTAATCTGCAGACATTTGACCGAAATAAAAATACAGCTAGTATCTCAATCTGGTAGGGACACAAAATTGCAGGAAAGATTTCCTTTGCAATAAGACTGATTTGCTATTCATGTCACAAATGTTGTTCCGAAAAACAGTGTGTGGGAGTGATTTGCATTTATGTGGCCATCTAGTGTAATGGGCCCACTGAAAGCTCTCTCTCACGACCAAATCCAGTCTTCAAGCAGTGCCAGAAATCCTATGACTCTGGTCTGCAATTGGCCAGTGAATATACACCAAGGGAAATTAGTGAAGGTTGTACAATCCAACATTAGTAACAATGGAGACTACATCCAATAACATGTGGGGCACTCCTGTTTGAAGTTAGATTCGGAGTCGAAAAAAAAAGTGTTAATGCTAGCGCTTTGTTTTCTTTCATCTTATTTTCTGATATTTGGTTATCTCGCCTCTGATTGGCTACTTTACCGCTGATGATTTATGTCCACAAATAACACAAGCCTGAAAGTTTTCTGCCTAGTTGTTGAGTTCCTAATGTTAGCTTCTACTAGTCGACATACTCTGTGTTTCCTGTATGCTAAAACAACAGAATTGCTAAGATCAAGACAATGCTATTGAGAGCACATTGGGGATGGTTCTACATGCAATCGGACCGTTTTGACATAACAACTGCAATGCCATGCAGGCTGGTGTGGGTTTGGGTGCAACCACCCGCCTTCAACTTGTTCAGAACTCTGCTGCACATTTCCTGACTGGTTATAGAAAGAGGGACCACATCACTATGGTGTTGGCTTGACTTCACGGGCTCCCAGTTAAGTACCAAGTTAGGTTCAAGATATTGCTGTATGTGCATAAGGCCCTACTGGGCACTGCACCTTTGTACCTCTCGACAATGATCCAGATGTGCCCCCTCACAGGCCATGCATTCTCTAGACAGAGAACTCTTGGGTTTGTCACGTTCTAGATCCAAGGGTAGGGGCGACTGTCCATTTTTTATGGTTTCCCCTAACCCCTGGAATGCATTAGCTTTGTTTGAGAAGCAGGAACCATCACTCCAGTGCTTCAAGTATTGCTTAAAAACACATTTTTATCAATTGGTCTTCTCCTCTTGAATTCCTGATCTGGTTTTACTGTGTTTCTTGGTCAGATATTGGCCATCGGTTTCCTTGAGTTTTCATAGTCAAACTTTGTTTAATTGGATTTTATTACATATTTTTACTTTGGTTTTCTTCAAGTATACCTTGTCTTCCTTTGATCTATTTTTGTCTTTTAATCTTTATTTGATCTATTTTTAGCTTGTTCCTGTTTTATTGTTCTACTGTCTTGGTGTAAAGCACCTTGAGCCTCCACAAGACTGGCCAAAGGTGCTATAAATAAACGACAATGACAATTCCTTTTGCGAGTCAAAACATCAGCCCTGTCCATGAGTGTTAAGTTACTGCGTGATGTAGATCTGTGAGTATTTTCTGAACCAAGCAATTTTCCATCTATTTTCCATTAGAAGCTAATACAGGAAATAGGGGTAGAAGACTATTTTCATTTTCAGTCTGCACATTAAACTCAGAATGGCTAATCATTTTCAAATATAAGTTAAAAATGGTTTCTCAGTGAACCTGCTCGTTAACATTTTGTCCAACTTTTGTTGTAAATCTTAGTTTTGCTGAATTTTGCCTCATCAAATCATTAGAGAAACTGAATAGAAAAACATTTGAAACTCTATGGGAGCAAATGTCACAGCTGAGCCTATTAAAGTTGTACTAACACAAGAATGAGGCCCTGCAAGTTGTGCAAGGAAACTGGGTATGCTTGTGAATATTTTGAGACATTTTGAAAACTTGCCTCTGGATGACATTCGTCACCATTGTCATTAACAGCCAAATTATGTACTGCTGTATAAGCCATAAAATAAGTCATCTAACCTGAATCAAACAGACTGAAAATTCAGGAAGGAACACTAAAGAAAGAAACCCAAACGAGACATTTTCAGAATACAGATGCCAATGAAGAAGTCTTTAAATGTATGAGGTCTAAAACAAACCCATCTTGCTTACTGCTTAGAAATGAAAAAAGAAAACCTGATTAAAGTGACTTTGAATTTAGCTAGATGTGCAGAAAGCTGATTAGAGTAGACTTCTTTTTCCTGACCTACTTAATTCCAAGTCATTTTCAACCTTCACTTGACAAATGAGTCAGAGCAAACTGGGCTCTGGTGGAGGTAAATGTGTGTTACATTAAGCTGATACAAGAGGACACAGATTCCCTACAAGCTTCCTATCATGTTTGACCTGTTTGACATTAACTTACTTGTAGCCTACTTCTTCTAAACTCCCACTCGGACACAGAGCTATGATTCAGATGAAGGGAGGGGGAAAAGGAGTGTCTGCAGGGTGTAGAGAGTGAGAGAAACAGACAAAGAAACCTCTAAGACTGTCTTCTTTCTGGCCCCTGCCTTCATCTTCTCAGCAGGATGGTACCTCCTGCCTCTCTGCTGCTCCGTGGAGACATGAACTGACATCAAAAGTGATGATAAAAAAAGTACGAGCAAGCAGGAGAGGCTCATGCACCCAAAAGTCAACTCCGTCCTTTGCTGCCCTTCGTAGACTTAAGCTGATTGCCTTGCAAATTGAATGGTCATAAGGCAGCAGGAAATCACACCCTCATATGCATTTTTACACCCATGCATATGGGAGGACAAAGGCCGAGACACGGACACGCACGTCTCACACACACACACCATGTCACTATGTCAATCAAGCTGATGATGACAGATGCTAAATTAAAAAGCTATGCGTGACTCTGGCTTCTCTAAAATAATTTTTAAAAAATCCCCACCAACCTTTGCCTTGTCTGTCTGATTCCTCATTGTGTGTCCACCCTGTCTACAATGCTCACCACCTCGGTGATAGGTGTCTGATAAATGAAATAAATACATTTGACAAGTCTCTAATCAGATGACACTCCAGTCTTTAGGTTCTACAAAGCAATTTCACAGGTTAGTGGCCCCAAAAAAGATAACCAATGAAATGATAAATGACTATTTAAGGAATATTAAAGTGCCAAAAGCTTGGTGATGGGTAAAATCAATATACTCACGACAAAAGTCATGATCAATCAAAGGCAAAGTTCAGAAGAATTGAAATAGGTGTGAAAAAAATAAGTTTCATCACCAGATTTCTATCTCTCAATACTTCACTAATTAAAATTCTAGTCTTGAACATATTTATGAAGATTTAATAATTTCTCAACCCATCATAAATACTAAAAGTAGAGCTTTGATATTGTAATAGTTCTGCCTGTGCAAACATGTCAGTCTAACAGTATTTGTGTCAGTGCTTCAATAAACATTTATCTTCAAAAGGGTGGGTTTCTAACTCAAGATTCAACTTTTATCAAATAAAAGAAATAAATAGAAATATTTGCTCTTTAAAAGTCGATTTTGGTACGAAGGTTGATTATAATGTAAACTGAATCTAAGCAAACTCCTTCAACGTTATTTTTACTCTGTTTTTGGATCAGTTTGTGCTGCCACATGGGTCTCTACTGCCTTTACAAATACTCCAAACAAGGAAAAAATAAAAACATCCATCCATTTTATGTCAGTGTTTGGTTTTAGGAGTTAGGTGCCTAAAACAAGCAGTTTCAAACATTCTCTGTTAGTAATGTCACAAATGGGCCAATTGCCATGTAGGCCCTCTCACCTGGAGGAGAGCTGCTGTTGCTGGCTGAGCAGCAACTCTACTCCAAACCCCTCCTTGGAACTTCTCAGCTTATAGCAGCCCGAGTGACTGTTTTATCAACCTACCAGTCCTGAAGGAAGCAGCTCTGTAAGATCTTGAAGCTGACACAATTCACACACGGAGGAGGGGTGATGTCAGCCGGGAGGTCAGGTGTTGTGAGAAATTGTGTTGCACTAAAATATTCTGCCCCCCGTGTCGGGAGGTCGCTCTTCAGGCCATTTTAACAACATTTGTGATCGACTTTTACGGGAAATGGATGTAATGTAATGTAACAATGTCAGGCTTGTGATGTTTTTATATCTAAAGTTCTTAAAAACAATAAAAAAGTTAAAACATTCATGTTTACTCTTTACAAGCT
The DNA here is from genome assembly GCF_043380555.1 of Nothobranchius furzeri. Lineage (NCBI taxonomy): Eukaryota > Metazoa > Chordata > Actinopteri > Cyprinodontiformes > Nothobranchiidae > Nothobranchius > Nothobranchius furzeri. The sequence continues at coordinate 46,777,063 of NC_091746.1, read as the reverse complement.
TATTTATCATTTCAGAAAGTTATGTAAAAGGATGTAATCTCACTCAGTTTAACCATCTGTTATTCAAGGTTGTTTAGTCCTCATAATGGACAATAAGTTGTGTGAATTTGGAAATATTTGCTCTTGACTGCTTAAGGGAAACAGAATATGTGTATGCACATGATGTGGGTAAATATGGATTACCAGCCACAGGAGACCCTCGTCCAAAGTTAACATTTGAGACGAAGCCCTCAGAGAAGCACGTCATCTCTGTAACGCATGGAGATATGCATGGCTGTTAGTAATGTGGTTGTGGAGATCATGTTAACAATGCTGATTTAACCACTAGCTAGCGGAATAGTGCTGGAGTGTGTTGGGAGAGACGGCAAGCTGCAGGAACGAACAGAACAAATGCACAAAAGAGAGGAGACTTGAGTTGAAGGACTTTGGAACTGACACGTCGGGACTGGATCGGGAGTTCTGGTACGAACAAAAGAAGAATGAGCAACTTGAGGTGAGTTAGGGAGTTAGGGGAACACCACTCGGAGACTGGTGTCCAGCTGATAGCGGGCGGGGATCTTAACATATACAGCTTCGGGACATGATGATGACCTGTCAAACTTAACGTGTCTTTCAATTTCATTGTTTATTATTCAAACTAACAAGTGCAGCAACGTTGTAGCTAGTCTCTTCTACTAGTTGAATTAGCAGATTCCATGCTTCCAGGGTGTACTGCTGCCTTCTGCTGGATCTTTCAGGTTACAGTCATAGGCTAAACGCACAAAGCGGTGCTCGTATGTCCCTCAACAGCTACTGTATTTCAAGATGATGGATGACCATGGGGCGTTGACCAAAATGTAAAATGTCAAGCTGAGAAAAATTAATTAAAAAGTACAAGTTTGTGAACTGGAAACAGGATTTATAGCAAACAGTATATTACACAATGGGGCTTTAATATTATAGTCATATCTTGATCTGGCCCTGCAGTGGCTCATCCAGCTCTGTTTCTCCAAAGATTTTAACTATTTAAAACTTTTTCAATGAAGTCCCCTGAAAAATATCTGAACTATAACTTATTTCAAACCTCCTATTTTTCATTCGAAACAGACTTTTCTTAGTGTGGGGGCACACCAACACTCACCTGTGAGTTTGCACATTGTTAGATTGTTACTTAGGTTGCGGTTTTTTCTTGGTTTTATCAGTTCAAATGAAACAACAATTATACACAAAGACAAAAGAGACAAATAAAAAACAAAACCTGACTAGTGGCTAATGTCAAGGAGCTAAATTTAGTTAAGACCCTTTCCACCCTCAGGAACGTGAAGAAAACCAGGTCTTATCTGCTCTTGAGGCATGACACACCAACATTTTTAAAGGTGACTCAGCAGAGTTTGTAGTACCAAGCCACACACTATTATAGGTAACAGTGACAAGTAAAATACTGTAAATGGAGCACACGTGAGTCAGGAAACCTTCCAGCTATTTTAAAGTGTGTCTCTTTAAGCTATGAATCAATATAAATAATAGTGAGTTTTGTGTTTATTATTATATTAATCATTATAAATTGCTTTTGTGTTACAGCCAGGAGTCAACTCAGACATTTCCCAGTATTTCTGCTGAAATCCTGGGGTGACGGTGGTCAAACCTAAAATGAAACTTACTGTTTCTCCTTGCTGTGTGTTCGACTTTTCAACACTTTAATCTAATAGCTGAAATGTCTCCCCGGCCTTCATTCGTGTCTACAGGAGTTCTTCATTACTGAATCAAACAGATCAGCTCATGATCTAAAACATGCAGGAAACGTGCTGGAACCAGACTGCAGCGCCAGGTATGTAAGCTCAATTTTTCTAACAGGTTGCGGCCCGCCACACTGAAGTGCAAGTGTGCCACAGAGGACAGGTGTCAAACTCCAGTTCTCGAGGGCCGCTATCCCACATGTTTTAGTGTTTTCCCTGTTTCAACACACCTGATTTCAATCAGCAGGTGATTAACATGCTTCTGGAGAGTTTGATGAGCTGCTACACAGGTGAATCAACTGCAGTTGGAACAGGGAAACAACAAAAAGAAACAGGATAACGTCCCTTGAGGACTTGAGTTTGACACCCCGCAGCACATACTGGCTCAAGAAAATGATTTAAAATAAGAAAGTGGCATGGCATCTCTTTAATAATCAGTATTGATAAATAAATGAATATGTATTAAATAACAGAAATAAATAATTCTGTTAGTTTCCTAAATGTCTCTTTATAGTAATGGAGATATTGGGTAATTCCCAAGCCTGTAATGTCTTTAAACCACAGAGGTCAATGTTTTACCATTTTATCCCTTCAGGACTTCTGGTTTAACATCAATTTATGTCAGCTTGTTCCTAGACTGTTTATGCATGCACTTTCTATCAGTCGGGATCCTTCAGCTCTTTAGATGAAGTAGTGTAATACATACTAACCAATTCTCCTGCAGTGTCCTGCAGAATCCTGATTATTGGTTTGCTATTGCAGAGAAAATTGGGCTGAATATTTATGTGCCATGCAAGTTCACTATAATAGATCAAGTAAAAAGTGTGAACCAGCATTTTTATAGAAACTTTTCCAAGTTATTCACTTTTTATCTTAACAGCAGTTGTCCAAATACACAGCTAAAGGGACCTGAAGATGTAAAAGACATCTCTCATGCTGTCGTGCGCCAGCAGCTTTCTCCCTAAACTTTTAAAACCCTTATGGTGCCTTTGGTTGAAAGTGTGGTGTTTCTGAATGCTCGTATTGTTGGTACTCTGACGGATCCACACTGCTGAGTTATGACTATGGCTAGCTTTAATGCTCCCATTACCGAGAGCTTTGAACTTTAAAATACAACTCTGCTGGGTCTGAGCATCTCCCACTGGGTTTGAAGTGCAGGTTGAGCAGAAAGCTGGCTTTAAGATTCAGGAAATGTGAACGTATTAATTATAAAAAGCATTGATTTTTTTATGGTCATTGTATGCATATTCAGCCTCAAATGCTGTTGGTTTATTTTAATTATGCGTATTTAATTTTCTTGCTGTTTTACATGGAAAAACAATACAGATTGAGCTGGTGATATTTCCTTCCTCATCCTCATCATATTTTTATTACTTCACACCCAGCTTGCTACACCTATCTGTCTGAGTTATCAGTCAAGCTGCTAATGACTGTCAGGGTGTCTGCTGTGATAATGGGCTAACAATATGAGGTAATGGGCTAACAGTGAGCCATTACACAATTTGGCTTTTAATGCCAGTGACACGCTTGGCCAAGTGCAGCATGGCGTGTCGGGATGTGTGCAGGGGGGGTTGTGGGGAGGAAAGATGGAGTTAAATTGGGATTAAGGGCTCAGCCTTGTCACTGAAGCTCTCAGAAACCATCAGAAAAAAATAATTTACTTTATTTCTATTAGGAAAAATACACAGTTTGAATTCAAGTCCCCCAAAATGAATAGCTACTCAGCCGAGCCACTTATCCTTTCTTCCTGTCTGTGGAATTACTGACACACAGCACGCAGCACGAACTCTGCACGCATTCAGAACATAATAATGTGAATGACGTGAGCGAACAGGCAGAGTATGAAGTGCCAATCAGCCTCTTGTCAATTGTGTAGTGGTGAGCTAAATCAGGACGAAGTGGGCGAGTCTTTCCTTCCTACTGTAAGTAAATAAGATGTTTTCAATTAAAACATATGCAGATACTGTTGCTGACAAGTCCTTGTTTTCATCTGATCAGGAAATCTAGCTGTAAATAAACTCCAGGATTCTTTTCAAAATCAGAAATCTTGAACTCAAGTCAACATCAGGAAAGGCACACTCCATCTAAAGTGGAAACAGAAGTGCTTTGTGCTTATTGTTTGCTGACTTTCCACTGCAACAGAATTACAAGATAGGAAAAGGATGGAGTAACTAGGATTCAGACTAGGATAGTTTTAATACTTAACGGACCAACAGCTATAAAATTACAAAGAAAGGAAAATGTCCTTTGATGGTGAGGCACATGAAGAAATTATACACACACACACACACACACACACACACACACACACACACACACACACACACACACACATATATGTATGTATATATATATATATATATATATATATGTATATATATATATATATATACATATATATATATATATATATATATATATATATATATATATATATATATATATATGTATATATATATATATATATATTTATGTTGCATGTAGACTGCCATTCAGCATTAGCCAACAGACATCCCCTTATGTCACAGAGCGTGTGCCTGCATTAGAGGACGCACTTATACAGATGCAGAGGAGGGCAACCTTTTTCTTGGATAAGTCTTAAAACAATAAAACATGTCTATGAACACTATAACATGAGAATTACAATTGTAAAACAATTTGTTTTGCTCTGTCGCTGACTAGAGGTGCGCATTCACAAATGAGAGGCATTGATGTAGATATAACATAAGGTGTGATACATTTGTCAGCCTCTAGATGGTGCTGTCGAAAATACTCCAGGCGGTAGCTCTAAGCACTAACTTACTAACCTGGCAGCAGCCAGATCTCCATGTGTAGCCCTGCCTCGTGTTGCGTCTACACATTTCGATCTGGAATCTCTGCAGCAGAAACTGTCTAAAAGAGGGAGGGCTATCTGGTAAAATAGTTTGAACTGATTGGAGGACGCGCAAGACATTGGCAACCATATTTTATGTTTATGTATTTAGCAGATGCTTTTGTCCAAAGTGACTTACAGATGATAATCAAGCTAGCAGGTTGCCCTTGAGGCTAACAACAAACTATTCAGTCAGTCTTAGGTGGCAGCTAGGCAGCATAATCAATCATAGCGGGAAGCAAACATGGAGTGTGCAGAAGAGCGGGGGACGGGTGCTGGTTTAGAAGATGCTCTCTGAAAAGCTGGGTCTTCAGGGGTTTCTTGAAAATCGACAAGGACACCCCTGTTCTAATGGAATGATACATGAAGAGACTGGATTGTCCTGAGCATGGTGTAGGCACTGTGAGCCAACAACCCTTCGATGACAAGAGCAGCCGGTTTGTTTTTAGCCAATCACAGGAACTCAAATACTGTTTACCGTGCGTGCCTGGAAAACAACAACTTGCTCAAGTTTCTTTCATTCACTCATGCGGCAATGACCATGTCTTTCGGTGATTTCTGCCAGTTTTGCAAGAAGAATATGCGCATGAAGGGCAGGGTTTCCCCCAGCGCTGTACAAGCCTGGCAGCCGCCAGTCTTTTCCTGGTCGCCTGCCAGGCTAAGCATGGTCCCGAACCCCCCTCCCCGGCCCTACCTTCTCCACTGACATGGGTGACGCATGCCAGTGAAGCGAACTGCGGGCCTCCTCACCGCTGATACTGACGAGAGACTGTATCGGAGCACAACCACCCCTGTGTGAATGTACACTTACAATTGACTCACAACATGCTATATGATAAACTACACGTAATTAGTTGTCAAAATAACAATTATACATGTAGCTGTAGACATGTACAAATATATCTGAATGGATTTTTAGGGAATTTTCTGTTACATACATTTTAACAAATTTAAGACGTCCAGCCGCAACCATTTTTGGTCATTGACACCGTATTACCGTCGTGACTGTTGTTTGCTGTTAGCGTCAACATGTAGCCATGTTTTGCTTAGCCTGATGCTTGATACTATCATGAAAACTAAGTCCCACCCTACAGCACAGTACAGACACACAACTGGTCCATCTTATTTTAGGCCGGAGGTCCGACGGGTTGAAATGGAGCGGTACAAGATGGATTCTCCTGAGATTGTAAAATTCTCACGAGAATTCATCTTGCAGCACAAGGTTGCTAATTTACACCAACAGTAGCAGATCTTCCAAATGAAAGTTTTGACTTGCAGAATAATAATTGTCAAGTTAATTAGAAATTGGAAAATCAAAACAATGTTTTGTTGCTTACAGTTTTGTGAGTAACCATGAATAACCATAAAAACATTTAATTGCAAATGTATTGCAGTGTAAAGGTTAATTAAATAAAAGTAAAAAAAAAAAGGAGATCAGGGTTGGTTTAAGCCAACAAGAATCTGATGTGAGGCTATTTGGACCTACAATGGGTGTTCTGCCTTCCAGGCATTTTAGTTCATTGTGTAAAAGTTTTATTTACGTGCTTTTATTTTGACATGGAAAACACCCGTAGAACAGGAAGTGCTGTGTATGCTTTTATTTTGACATGGAAAACACCCGTAGAACAGGAAGTGCTGTGTACGTGAGTGACTGTTTACTAGCAACGCACGCTGATGCAGAGAGATTGGTCAAAGAGGGAAAGACGTTCTAAAAAATCTGAAAACCGGCAAACCTTTGCTTAACTCTTGAAGAAGCAACGCCTGTATGTATTCATATTTGTTTTACACAGTTTATTGATACATTTGTGCTAAAGACAAGTTTGTGGAGCTAGCTAAACAAGTGGACATTTCTGGCTACTTCTTTCTACCAGCAGTTGGCGATGTTGCACTGCGTATTAAGCTAATAATAATTCATTTAGTTGTTGTTACCTGTTAAAATATGCCATCTCCGTTTGTGGGCAATCTGTTTCATTCACAGGTGATTTTATTTAGCAGTTATAGGCTTTGAATTCTAATTTATATTTACTGTGAATTAGATATCAATGAAGAGAGAGATGACTCCATTGTTTTTCTTTTCTTTTTCAGTTTTACTCTGTATTCTAAGCGACAGCAAGTATGTGTAATAAATTTGGAGACTACAGGAACACATCTTTCGTCATTGAGTCAGAGTTTAGCTCACTGTCTAGTTGAAACTACCACTACGTCTCAGCGAGGACAGTACAGTAAAAAGGCGCTGAGTAACCTAGAGTTCAACACCAAAGGTGCCAAGCACAAGGGAGAAACGATGGAACAAGCATCAGTACGTTCAAAGATCACGAAACGCTCTCTCTCCTCTTCGTCCACCACCACAGTACAAGCGCGAGCCAATGCAGAGGCGGCAAAGGCGAGGGCTGCATTCGCAGAAAAGGAAGCAAAGCTAAAAATCGAAAAGGCTACAAGAGAAGCAGAGCTACAATTAGAGAAATCAAGACTGGATGCACAACTTGGGATATTGGAGTATCAGAGAGAAGCAGCTGCAGCCGTTGCACAAGCGGAAGTGTTGGAGGCAGCTGAAGAATTGGAGTCAGTAAAGTCAGATTCGCATGCACGTGAAATCTTACAAAGGGGCGTTGTTACACGGACTCAGGAATACGTCCAAGAACAAGCAGAGCTCAGATCACAGCAAGGTCAGGCCGCCGCACATCCTCCAACACCTGGTACAGAATTACCAGAGGAGAGCCTTGTCACGTGGGATGTTCCATCACAAAAGAACTTAAAGGTACATGATGAAGACAGTAACAAGCATGACGAACTGCAAAGCAAAACATTAGTAGACATTCAAGACGAATACGTAAACAACGCTCAAACAACCATTTACTATGGACAAAACAGACTCCAACCAAAGGTAAAGCCAACTCAATACTACCACAGCCCCTCACCAAACCCAATAACAAAAACATTCACCCCACAAGCATTGGTAACTCCCACCAGTGTAACACCAGAAACAGAGCACTTGGCTCGATACTTGGCTCGTCGTGACTTAGTGAGTACCAGCCTCTACCAGTTTGATGACAAACCTGAAAGTTATCGCGCATGGCAGTCTTCATTTTACAGTGCGACTTCAGATATAGGACTCACAGCAAATGAAATGTTAGATTTACTGGTTAAGTGGCTTGGGCCGGAGTCTGGCAAACATGTCAAAAGAATTCACTCTGTATACGTTGAAAACCCAGACACAGCTCTTCAGAAGGCCTGGACACGTCTCCAGGAATACTACGCTGCACCAGAAGTGATGGAGAAGTCACTATTTAAAAGACTTGATGAGTTCCCTAAGATATCTATCAAAGATTATGGAAAATTAAGAGACTTGGGCGATCTTCTCATGGAAATACAAGGAGCTAAGGAAGAAGGCTACCTGACAGGACTAACATACCTGGACACTGCCAGAGGCATAGGACCTATAGTGGGAAAGCTTCCTTATGGAATACAAGATAAATGGACAACAGTCGGCTCAAAGTTCAAAGAAGAAAACAATGGACTATTTCCGCCATTTGAACACTTCACAAGCTTCATCTGTCAAGAAGCCCGTAGGAGAAATGATCCAAGTTTTCATCTGCCAAACACAGTCGAAAGGCCAAATCAGGCTCCCCCAAAGAACTATGGCAGTAAAATATCTGTTCACAAAACCAATATCTCTACAGAGAAAGGATTACCAACGAACCCACCTGCACAGAAAGCAGATGGACTAGAGAAGAACTGCCCTATTCACAACAAACCACACCCAGTAAATAAATGCAGAGCATTTAAAGCAAAAAATATAGAGGAAAGGAAAGCTATACTAAAACAGAGCGGAACCTGTTTCAAGTGCTGCAACTCAACTAGCCACTTAGCAAAGGATTGCAAAGCTCTGGTGAGGTGCACACAGTGTGACAGCAATCGCCACGACACCGCTATGCATTTAGACCCAACACCTCAAGTACCTACAAGGGCCTCACCCCCAACAAGTGACGGCGGGGAGGAAGAAAGTGCTGGCAGCATTACAGCAGTTAACTCACAATGCACCCAAGTGTGCGGCACAGGACGAATAGGAAGATCATGCGCCAAGATCTGTCTGGTTCGAGTATATTACCATGGACAGCGCGAGAGAGCAGCTAACGCGTATGCCATTTTAGATGACCAAAGTAATCGTTCGCTGGCCCGCTCAGACTTCTTTAACCTTTTCGACATAAACAGCCAGCTCTTCCCCTACAGACTAAAAACATGTGCCGGGCCGATCGAAACAGCTGGTCGCAAAGCCGAAGGTTTCCAGATCGAGTCTCTCGATGGAAAAATCGTCCTCTCCCTTCCGCCATTAATTGAGTGTGATGAAATACTAAATGACAGGACTGAAATCCCCACACCCGATGCAGCTCGCAGTCACCCTCATCTGAGAAAAATAGCTCAGTACATTCCAGAGCTCGACCCCAACGCACAAATCCTTATTTTGCTGGGAAGAGACATCTTGAGAGTCCACAAAGTTCGTCAGCAAGTAAATGGACCTCACAATGCTCCCTTTGCACAGAGACTAGACCTTGGATGGGTCCTGATTGGGGATGTGTGTTTGGGAAATGCACATAAACCAACTGTGAATGCGTACAAAACAAGTGTATTAGAAAATGGCCGTCCCTCTATCTGCGCACCCTGCAAAAACACCATAAGGCTAACTGAGAACGCCTGCCAAGGAAGGGGGCAAATGAGCTACGCTGGTAAAACGTCATTGGAGAACCTGGGAAGGAGCGTCTTCAGCGAAACAGGTTCTGACAACAAACTTGGCCCGTCCATTGAAGACACAATCTTCCTGGAAAAAATGGACAGGGAAATGTTCAAGGACAAGTCAGGTCATTGGGTTGCACCCTTACCTTTCAGAGCTCAACGACAACGGCTGTCCAACAACCGTGAGTACGTAATGTCTCGCTTCAACTCTTTACAAAAAACATTAGAAAGAAAACCAGGCATGAGAAGCCAGTTTCTTGAATTCATGGACAAAATTTTCCAGAACAAACATGCAGAGGAGGCTCCACCCTTAAATGAAGAGGAGGAGTGCTGGTTTTTGCCGACCTTCGGAGTTTTTCATCCACAGAAACCAGAAAACATACGTGTGGTTTTTGATTCTAGTGCAAAATACCATGGCGTGTCTCTAAACGACTCCCTTCTAAAGGGTCCCGACCTAAACAACTCCCTGATAGGTGTCTTGATCCGCTTTAGGAAGGAGCAGGTTGCGGTGGTTGCCGACATACAGCAGATGTTCCACAGTTTCCTCGTTCACAGAGACCACAGGAACTATCTGAGATTTTTGTGGTACAGAGATAACGATATGTCCAAAGACATCATTGATTATAGAATGCGGGTGCATGTGTTCGGGAACAGCCCGTCTCCGTCCGTGGCCATCTATGGGCTCAGGAGAGCTATTCAGGAGGGAACAAACAAACACGGAGCAGACACAGTCAAGTTTGTCGTACGCCACTTTTACGTAGACGATGGTCTCATTAGTGTGCCCTCAGATGCTGAAGCCATTAGCCTACTGCAGAGAACCCAAGCCTCCCTCAGCGAATCAAACTTAAGACTGCACAAGTTCGCGTCGAATAGTGACACTGTCCTCCAAGCCTTCCCAATTGAAGATCGCGCTGTTTTGAAAGATCTGGACCTCAGTGGTGAGGCTATACCAGTGCAGCGCAGTCTGGGCCTATTATGGGCGACCACAACGGACACATTCACATTCAAGGTGTCAGAAGACAGAAAGCAGTTCACTCGCAGGGGTGCTCTTTCTACAGTGAACAGCATTTTCGACCCCTTAGGCCTTCTCGCACCAGTAACCATTGAAGGAAAAAGTCTATTGAGAGATTGCAGTGCAGACAAATGTGATTGGGATACACCTCTTCCCGAAGACAAGCTCAAAGAATGGGAAGCGTGGAGAGAGTCTTTACATGATTTGAACAAACTACACATTCCTCGAACATATACTGCAAACTCACTCTCCAAGGCCAAACGCACTGAGCTATGCGTGTTTTCGGATGCATCCACCAAAGCCATTGGAGTTGTAGCCTACCTCAGAACGGTCCAAAGCGAAGGAAAAGTGGAAGTAGGATTCATTATGGGGAAAGCTAAACTAGCTCCACTCTCCCAACCTACAATTCCTCGGCTGGAACTATGTGCTGCGGTACTTGCCGTGGAAGTTGCAGATATCATCCAAGATGAACTGGACCTGAAGTTGGACTCGGTTAGGTTTTACTGCGACAGCAAGGTCGTACTAGGGTATATCTGCAACCAAACGAAACGTTTCCATGTCTACGTTCACAATCGAATTCGACGCATTCATCAGTCGACAACACCAGGTCAGTGGTTCTACGTCTGTTCGGAGGAGAATCCTGCAGATTACGCATCCAGGTCAGTTCCTGCATCCTCACTAACACACACCATATGGTTCACAGGACCGGCATTTTTGTACAAACAAGACAGTAGTGGGGAAGACTTAGCAATAACGTATGAACTCGTAAACCCTGAATCAGACACAGAGGTGTGTTCTGAAGTGACCAGTTACCTCACACAGAGTCAAGGAAAGGGACTTGGTGCCGCAAGATTCACACGCTTTTCAACCATGCGCTCTCTCACCAGAGCATTCGCTATGCTCATTCACATAGTTAAAACCTACAAACAGAGGGAGTCAAGTGCATGTAAAGGGTGGCACTACTGCAAACTCCCACACACTCCTGATGAGTTATCCCAAGCTAGATTCATCATCACCCAAGCGACACAGGAAGAGTTTCTTTCCAGTGAAATCTCAGATCTCTCACTCACACACACTGTGTCCAAAAAGAGTACGCTCTATAAGCTGAACCCTATCCTCAAAGAAGGTCTGATCTGTATTGGTGGCAGAATAAAACATGCAGACTTGAGCGCAGCAGAGACCAACCCCATAATCTTGCCTAAGAACAGTCACATCTCTCTGCTCCTAGTGAGACAATATCATGAACAAGTGAAACATCAAGGCCGCCACTTTACTGAAGGGGCCCTCAGAGCAGCCGGTTATTGGGTCATAGGCGGAAAGCGGCTCATCACCTCAGTCCTGCACAAGTGTGTAGTATGTCGCCAGTTGCGTCGCAAGGTAGAAGGGCAATTCATGGCCGACCTGCCCCCAGAGCGTTTATCCGTATCTCCACCATTCACGTATGTTGGAGTAGATGTGTTTGGGCCCTGGCCAGTCGTCTCCAGACGCACAAGAGGAGGCCAGTCACAAAGCAAGCGGTGGGCGATGCTGTTCTGCTGCATGAGTTCGCGGGCTGTCCACATCGAGGTCATTGCATCATTGGATACATCCAGCTGCATCAATGCACTGAGGCGGTTCCTTGCAATACGTGGACCTGTGAAGCAGATAAGGTCAGACTGTGGGACGAACTTCGTGGCAGCTGCAAAGGAACTAGGGTTGGGTCACAAAGATCCAGAGGCAACCGTGCAAAGGTTCTTAAGTGAACAGAACTGTTCGTGGGTGTTCAACCCCCCTCGTGCATCCCATATGGGAGGGTCATGGGAGCGGCTTATTGGATTATCAAGGCGGATCTTGGACGCAATCCTGCTCAAAGACAACATTCGGCTTACCCATGACGTTTTATGCACTCTCATGATGGAAGTGGCTGCAGTTATCAATGCAAGGCCTCTCGTCCCAGTCTCCAATGACCCAGAGTCACCCTCCATATTATCACCTGCAATGATTCTTACTCAGAAGGTGGGGGTTTCCCCTCCCCAAGGAGAGTTTGCAAACAAGGATCTCTACAGTAAACAGTGGAAACAAGTGCAAGCCCTCGCTGACGAGTTCTGGCGCCGCTGGCGGCAGGAATATCTTCCCACTTTGCAGACCCGAAGGAAGTGGACAGATATGAAGAGGGATCTGAAAGTTGGAGACATTGTGCTCCTAAAGGACTGTCAAGTTGCACGCAACAAGTGGCCTATGGCTAAGATCACTGCGGTCTTTCGAGGACGAGATGGCAAAGTCAGAGAAGTCCAGCTAAATGCATCAAGTCAAGGCTCTTTAAAGACTTTTCAGAGGCCGATTAGAGAAGTAGTTCTTCTTTTGCCTACTGACTAAGGTAGTCTTTGTTAAAATGACCTAATAAGTTCAGACGGGGAGTGTTCTGCCTTCCAGGCATTTTAGTTCATTGTGTAAAAGTTTTATTTACGTGCTTTTATTTTGACATGGAAACACCCGTAGAACAGGAAGTGCTGTGTATGCTTTTATTTTGACATGGAAAACACCCGTAGAACAGGAAGTGCTGTGTACGTGAGTGACCGTTTACTAGCAACGCACGCTGATGCAGAGAGATTGGTCAAAGAGGGAAAGACGTTCTAAAAAATCTGAAAACCGGCAAACCTTTGCTTAACTCTTGAAGAAGCAACGCCTGTATGTATTCATATTTGTTTTACACAGTTTATTGATACATTTGTGCTAAAGACAAGTTTGTGGAGCTAGCTAAACAAGTGGACATTTCTGGCTACTTCTTTCTACCAGCAGTTGGCGTTGTTGCACTGCGTATTAAGCTAATAATAATTCATTTAGTTGTTGTTACCTGTTAAAATATGCCATCTCCGTTTGTGGGCAATCTGTTTCATTCACAGGTGATTTTATTTAGCAGTTATAGGCTTTGAATTCTAATTTATATTTACTGTGAATTAGATATCAATGAAGAGAGAGATGACTCCATTGTTTTTCTTTTCTTTTTCAGTTTTACTCTGTATTCTAAGCGACAGCAAGTATGTGTAATAAATTTGGAGACTACAGGAACACATCTTTCGTCATTGAGTCAGAGTTTAGCTCACTGTCTAGTTGAAACTACCACTACGTCTCAGCGAGGACAGTACAATGGGCAATAGTAGTTACACCTTTAACAGAAATACACTTATTAATGACTGAGGCACTTGTTAAAACAAGTTTTATCCTTTCTTTACATTTACATCACAATTCAGTTTAAAACAAATGAGTAATAAAACATGTATAAAAAAGTGCTTATCTGAGACTTTGCACTTTATATATATATAATAAATAAAAAAGGTATTTTTGTATCTTAGTCATCTGATCGGAATATAAATGCTCTTCACTTAAAAAAATTGCACTGCAAAAAAAATCTCCATGGGGTTGAACATAGAACATTATTAATAGCAGTTCCTGCGCACCACTGTACAAATCTGAGGGTTATGAATACAAAAACGTATCAGCGGACTGAAGACTTGACTGTCTTATTTTAGATCGTAACGAGCTGACAGGAGTGGTATGATTGGCAGTGGTTCAAAGAAGAAAATCATAGTTAAAAGCCTACCAGCTGCACACATGTGTATAGGATATACTTTATCTATGCGTGCACATTCCTCATGTCTTAATTTATTTGTGTTTCATTATATATACGAAGATCCACACATAAGGTTTTAAAGGAGACATATTATTCCCCATTTTCAAAAGAGGACACAGTTTCCTGCCTTGTATTTAGTTCTAGATACCAATACAACAGCTCCCTGTTCATGAAGTAAGTTTAATCTCTTTTCAGAGTATTTTGGTTTAAGGTGTGGAATGAATCAGATGACTCTATGAAGAAAAGAAACAATGCAGTATTTAGCATCATAGCTCATTTCTAGTTTATTGATATTGCTGATGAGAGTTTCTAATCAACAGCATAATCCTCCAAAAACCTGGGTAGCCACAAAGTGCCAGGATGTAATTTGTTTTTGGATTGTGTACACCCACTAATGCTCAAATGGGTTTTATGTACGTTTGCTCTGTGTGCAACTTCATAATCCATTACGATGTCACCCTCTGCTGCCCATGGATAAACGGAAGTGACACCATCAACACCGGCGAACTCTGACGACGGCTAGAGGTACTAGCTGAAACATGTCAGGTAAAAAACTTTTTTTTTACTAAGCTGTATTAAAAAAGAACAAGGTAATTGCTCAAATGAGTGCTTCAAATAAATGGTTCCCAAAACTTTTTCCTTGAGGACCCCCTAAACCATATATGTCAGAGTCAAGGCCCGCGGGCCAGATGCGGCCCGCGGAGCATTTTTATGTGGCCCGCGAGATAAATATCAAAAATATATTAAAACTGGCCCGCTGGCCGATTTTACCGCAAAGACTACAACTCCCATGATGCTTTGCGGCGCCAGCGCGGAGCAGACGCGCCCCCTCCTTTGTGTTTTTTCAGCGCCGAGGCAGTTAGGGGTAGTTGGGTGTCTGCAGCTCCGCTGTCTCGGACAAAACTACACTCCTCTCACTCAGCGCCGAGTTCACTCAGCTGTTTTCTGACGTTGAAGCCCAGAAACGGAGATTCTAGCCGCTCAGTAATGTGTTCACGACTGAAAGAGACAGTTTTCAAACTAACTTCCAGACAGAGCTGATATAACTCCAGCAAACAGCGACACGCTCAAACCAGCATGACTCTGTGGTTGTGTTTCCTCCCCGACACACAACAACGTGGTCAAGCTGCTCAGACATGTTCATCAGCACAAACCTATGTGAGCACCTGTTGTCATCTAATGTTGTCATTATTATGATGAAGATGAAGAAAACAACAGGAGTCTCCTCCTCAGCTCAGATCAACCCCATGATGCAGGTATCTGGCTGGAACAGGTGAGCATCACAGTAAACCAGTGGAACAAACTGAGCTTTAAATATGTTGGTTTTATGCTCTTTTTCTGCTCCAAAACATGAAAGTTAACAGGTGAGATGTTGCATTTTCATTTAAGATAAAATTATATTTTTATTTTGTTGTTGGCACGTGAGAAAAGATTTAACCTACAGTAAACAGGAAGTGGAAAGGCTGCAGATAGATGAATAGAATAGAAAATCCCTTTATTGTTCCTCAGTGGGGAAAGCTAGACGTCACAGCAACGATGACACTTATTACAGGAGAAAAAAAGGAGAATAAAAAATAAGAAAAATGAATAAACAAGAAAACATAAATCCTGAATAGATTTTAAAAATGCTGATTATATCACAAGTAATGAATACCACTGATGCCTTTTATTTAAAACTGACTTGCTCGTGTGTCATTTGGTTATTCCACATTCAGTGTTAATGCAGAAATATGTTTGTTTCCAAATTTAAAGGTTCAAAATTGCATATTTGTT
This sequence comes from Nothobranchius furzeri, assembly GCF_043380555.1. Taxonomy (NCBI): domain Eukaryota; kingdom Metazoa; phylum Chordata; class Actinopteri; order Cyprinodontiformes; family Nothobranchiidae; genus Nothobranchius; species Nothobranchius furzeri. The sequence continues at coordinate 46,761,350 of NC_091746.1, read as the reverse complement.
GATAAAGAAAATGTGCAAATTTGCCGTCACTTTTTCAAAAAATATTAAGTTCGGCCCTCGACTCCGTCCCAGAGTTTCATTTCGGCCCCTTGTGAGTTTGAGTTTGACACCCCTGCCCTAAACCAAGACAAGCCGGGACCCAACAACCCCACCCCAACTCCTACACACACACACACACACACACACACACACACACACACACACACACACACACACACACACACACACACACACACACACACACACACACACACACACACACACACACACGGTCAATTACAACCCTAATGCAGGCCTACCGAGTTATAACATTTATTTGGGGTTTTGATTATACTGTGGGGTGTGTTATTGGGAGCTTATAAATGTAGTTTGTAACAAATAAAATCTTGCTAACCTCACAACCTCAGCACAGACAAAACTGTGGGGACCCCCTTGGGGCCCCGGACCCTAGTTGGGAACCACTAAACATTTATAATTTTTTCCCCCATGGGGCTGTTTAAATCTACGGTAGGACATTCGTAAAGGAACATAAAATGCTTAAATGTGACTGGCCCCTATAAAAATAGGTATTTCTTTCATAATGTATAGTCCCTCCTCTGGTCTCTACAGCAAAATGAAAAAGTTAGATGAGCCTAGAGCGTTGACCAGAAGAGTTGCGTAGCCACAAGACTGAGCTGTCAATCAATGAGAATGTGCCCCAGTCCTAAGCATGCACTACGGGGTGCAGTCAACTTAGTACACCAACCAAGCTTGAATGCTAGCTCAACCTGAAAATAATTCAGGTTTGTCGTAAACTTCAAGCTAATTGTGGAAAAGGAAGCAAGGGAACAAGAAATAATTTATCTTTTGTGTAATGGATTAGCATAGCCTTACATCAGACTATTGCTTTGTCCAGTTGTAGCGTTAGCGGGGGTGTGCTGCCATCACACAGGTTTTAGATGTTTGTCTGCTTGAACACTGCAGATTTAATTAAAACAAGTAATGAGCAGCTCCTGCAGAACTTGGTGAAGGCTGCAGAGATGATTCAGCAGTAAGAGTCAGATGTGCCTGAGCAGGAACACATCAAAAACATGCAGCCCTCTGTTAGTGCTACAAGGTCATCGGCTTTAATTATGAAAAAAAAATCACAATCATTTTGATTGATACAGGAGTCACAATTCTAAGTGAGTTAGAAAAACGTATGGCGTGTATTTCTCCCCTTGAGCAGTGTTTAGAGCTCATCACTAGTCACTCTAGAATCAACACACGCTTCGACAAACGTGTGTGGGTGTGTGTAGTTATGGGTTATGTTTTAGTGTAGATAAGAAAAGGACTCAAACTGACTTGGAAGGCACAAATTAACAAGGACATGCTTGCAAAGCAAGAATAAACATCGTTTTTGTTGAATATTGTTATTATGATCATTAGGAGCCAAAATTGAAATACTAAATTGTTTAATTGCACAGCTACATATTTCCTTTAAGCTCACTGTTGCATCAGCCCTGAAAATGTACTTCAAACAGGAAAATAATCATTCTCTGCCTTTGCTGCCTTCCTCCTTTACCTTCTAGGATGACATTTCTCAGGTGATCAAAGATTTCATTCTATCAAGGGGCAAACACCTTGATGAATGCTCCATCATAGATCTAGTGTCACACGGTTATTTGCTATTGATTGGCTGCCAAACAGCAGGATAGCACATTTAATAAGATCCAGTCAGGAGGCAGGAGCTATGAAGTAATGAATGGAAGAAGCAAGAAAGAATGGTGAGAAGCTCCTTTGATGAGACTGCCAGAAAGGTCAACAATAACTCTCATCTCCAAAGCATTCTGATGGGTTTTTGTTTGCAGATCAACATTTCTGAAGTTAAACACTCAGAGACAAACGGGCCTTGGCTGCAGCTTGGCTGAGCTCCGCTGAGTTTTGGTTGCACCTGGTTGCGCATTTGCTATTTAAAGATATTTAAAATCATGCATTAAAAAAACAAACAACAACAACAAAGAACTTCAGCTCCTTTCACAGTCCATGCATGTTAGGGTAACTACACGGTTAGGGTTGAATAAGAGCGCGAGTGGCTGTCGGTCTCTTTGAATTAGCCCTTTACTTGACTGATGAGGTGTGAGCCGTTTCACTCAGTGGAAGCTGAGATAGGCCCCCGGCCCTCCCTGCAACACTAAACAAGATAAATCAAATAGGTAAAGTGAAATTTAACGCATTTCACAACACAGTTACAAACTTTATACGACTCCACAAGCAACTCCAAGGAAGCATGCATTCAGATTATCTTCAAAAACACTCCTGCAGATTCGTCCTCAGCTGTTGATCTGCATGATCTGTGTGTAAGCGCCACGTTTTTACCCCTCTTAAATAATATAGATGAAGAGCTAAATGAGCCCTCTTGGCAGGGCTTATAATGAGTGAATTTAGCCATAACTAATTCAGTTTGGAATTAGGTTCCATGAACACGAATGACGACAGAATAATTGCGCTGCAGGGGGATCTACGGCTTTAACTACATTATATTTTAGCCGTGTGTCACTAATGGAGTCCAGTGGAATGCAGAAATTAGTTTAAGATAAAGTAGACAGACTTAAGGAGGAGGATTTCTTTAATTAAAGTAGCAGCATGCCTTGGCCACCTAATTTATTGTCAGTTGGTTTAACAAACCTATCCTCAATCTTTCTGCACTTCGCTGCAATCGAGAGGAAACGCTTCATTGATAAATTCAATGAGGAATCCTTCCGAGATGACAGTCTTGTTTGTTGTTTTTCAAGGTCTGTGTGGTTGGAGTCTCACATTCAGAAGGCCGGGTTCCTTTGAGCCAGGACGGATCAAGAGAGCAGAAGATTTTGGCTCAGGGAAGAGTCCTCTCATCTAATCAGTCAAAGGATGCTAAGTGACAGGAAAATAACTGGATTTATAAATTCAGGCTGAAGTTCTAAAACGATGTGATGCACTTGTCTAATTTTGCCTAAAATATTCATGCAAGTACAATAAGAGACATGAAAAGACTGTCTCAAACAATAACTGGGTTGTGTTTAAGTTTTCTACGCATAACCAGAGGTTAGATCAGCTAAAAAACAGAGTTTATTCACTAGCCCTGAGGTGTCAGCCCAGTTCTTGTCTTAATTTCTTATATTTATTGTTCATTTTAATCTAGGTTTGAACCTCTATATCTTAATTACTTTATCAGTTTGATGTTTACGTGTTATTATTCTGTCATCTACTGTTTAGCACTCGTAAAACAGTGCTTAATGAAAGAGGATGATGACGATGATGATGTTAAAGCCCATTAAAGACTGTTTGACACAGACAGGTACAGGTAGCACAGCACCCAAATGTCTCACCATTCATTAATGGCATTAGGGTAACTTCTGACCCTGTTATCTATTTAAAAAATGCTTTTTAAAAAGAAAGTCCTGCTTAAGTGTTGTGTCAGCTACAGTGGCAGCATGTGTTGATGTGGTAGCCCCTGAGCAACTGTCCCCATCTTGATGTGAAAAATCAACTAATACTAGTAAATATTCATTTTAAAAGGCTTTCCTCGCAAAAACCTGAAACACAAAGGAAACGTTTGCTGGAGATTTCTGACTGGGAGGCAGAGTGAGCTGGGACACATTTAGACACGTGTGGGAGAAGCTAAATCTTTAGTAATTAGATGTAAAAAGTTTACTTAAAAAATTCCGCTCGATAGCTGAAAACGTAATGTACGGTTGATGAGTAAATCAAACTCAGACCGCAAGGTCAGCTCAGAGTTACACCGGTAATGAAGAGAATTGGAAAATGATTAAACAAATTGAGCCAATTATTTCTCATCTGCTCCAACATTATAAATGGACGAAGATGGCACACATCAGATGCTGTTGTTTCCCACCTCCAGGAAAGATGCCGCTTGTTCCATTTGTTCTGAGGAGTCAAGCTTCTCCTACGCTTCGCCCCCTCAGCCTGAGACACATCTGGCAGAGAACATCTCGGCAGTTTCATTAGTCCCAAAGTGGCTTGGTCTATAAAGAGAAAACAGAAGAAGTTCTGATTGTGTCTGTAGCATGCTGACTCAAATAGAAATACCTCAGCAAAAACTCTTACTAGCTCTTCAAAACATCTCGACTCCAACATGCAAAACAATAACAACTTGACCCAATTGAATACAGCTAAATACCCAAGACTCCGGTCTCCTTCAGCCCTCCAAACTTCTGCATGGCTTTGATGGCCTTGGTCAGGGCCTCTTTGGTCTGCAGCTGGCCGGTCACTGGGTCAGGAGGAGGGAGGTAGCCAAACCTACTCAGCCAGTCCTGGAGGAGAGATGGAAGACACGCGGGTCAGCTGAGCTTCTTGGAGACATCTGAAGCACTCGGGTATTTAAAGCTGTTGAGAAGCTCTGACACCTGAGTGTGCTTTGCTGCTAAACATAAAATTCACTCCCCTCTGATCATTACTTCAACTGTAATCACAAGATATTCTGACAACACGCCGGGACTGACCTTTTATTTCTTTTTAATGATTGTTATTTTATTTTATTGCAAGAGTTTTGCACAGAGAATGCACCTTCTTCTGGACAGATGATGATTGTACAGGTGCTGAAAATTGCATCAGCATGATGATGAGCTAAGAGATGAAAATGTACTTCTACCAATCTGCCAATGAAAGCCTCTCAGCTGAGAGTGTTGATCAGTTTAACTTATTAAAATATTAAATGCACATTTCTGTCTTTCTTCCCTATCTTGTTTCTCTGTCTTCCTTCTTTTGTTTTACTCATTTCAACACCTCTCCAGCCCCCTGTCCCTCCTCCTTCATCGTCACCGTCTGACAGCTAATACAAGAAGGCAGGTTTTAAATAGGTTTTTGATCAGCACCCATCAGCAGTGAGTGATGCAGATCAATAGCAAGGCCCTCCTTTTGTACAATCCACACTGGGAAAATCCTATTTACTGAATGACTTTGGCTGTAGTGAAGCACCATGGAGCCCACTTATTTACCTCCTTGTGCTTTCCCTCTCTCCATCCACAGGGCTTGGTAAGAAGTTACGAGGGAATTGAACTGACCCTCGAGAAGAATGCGAAACACAACAAACAACAGCAATTCCCAGAAAGATTGAGATGCCAGTGGGAAAGGTCAAATAATCTAAAGGAGTTAAAATGACTTCATGGATCAATGGAGTGCACAAGAGATGGAGGGCTTGCTTTTCTCATAAGAAAATAATGTCACAGGCCTTTAGCTGAAGCAATAGATTAACACCTATTTTTACCAGGCGTTCATGCCAATTACATCCTGCTGTCACAAACAAATCCCAATACAGGTTTTAATCTGTACTAAATTAAATTTATCAGCTATAAGAAATCAAACCAAGATTAATCTGATGCTAACAAATCATTCTTTTTTCATACAGGAGCATAATCTTGAGGAACAAACTTTCCAACCTCTTCAGCTTTAAAAATCTGATTTTAAAGCTTATATACATATATATACATATATATATACATATATATATATATATATATATATGTATATATATATATATATATATACATATATATATATACATATATATGTATATATATATATATATATACATATATATATATACATATATATATATATATATATATATATATATATACATATATATATATATATATATGTATATATATATATATATGTATACATATATATATACATATATATATATATATATATATAGAGAGAGAGAGAGAGAGAGAGAGAGAGAGAGAGAGAGAGAGAGAGAGAGAGAGAGAGAGAGAGAGAGAGAGAGAGAGAGAGAGAGAGAGAGGAGAATTAACAGGTCAAAAGTTTGGACACACCTCCTTCTATGTGTTTTCTTTGAGGTAACTGATAAAACAATTGAAGATTAAATTTGAACTGACTTAAAACAACTCCACACTCAAGCATTCACTAGTTTCTTGGTACTGCTATCTAATAATCTTTGCCATCAACATGTTTGTGTTTTATTCATTTGGCAGACGCTTTTATCCAAAGCGACTTACAATTTATAACCTATAGGGCATGTTGAGATCTGTGGGGGAAACCAGAGTACCAGGAGGAAACCCACACATGCATGGGGAGAACACGCAACTCCACGCAGAAAGGCTGCAGCCGAGTTTCGAACCTGCAACCTTCGTGCTGCGAGGCAACAGTGCTAACAACTGCGCCACCATGCAGCAACATTAATGTCACATATGGTTGCTGCTGGTATCTGTGCTTGAAAACAACCATAGGATTTAATACAAATGCTAAAAGGCTGATTATAGAGATAACAAGGACAATTTCCCATGGTGGCTATACTACTGTCTTGACGTTGTCCTTGAGAATTGTGATAAAAAATCCCATTAAACGTACAGTATTTTGACAAAAAGATGTTTTTCACATGCCACCCAGTAAAATGTACCCAACCTCGCCACATACATTTATTCTGCATTTCACACACAGAAAAACACTTCTATAACTGAAGCATGTAGACGTTCTTACATCTCTTAGACTTAACTCTGTCTCTAATCCCAATCTGAAATTCTATCTCTAATCTGTCTTTTGATACAAATAAAATATTACCAATTTAAATTTCCAGTTTGAAACCAAAGGTACGTAGATATACTGCATAAATAGCCCTTAAAGATAACTTAATACTCAGACCAAGTGGGTCTACATCACACAGTGGGTGTGTGTTTTCCAGCAGCGTATTGATAACATATTAGGGTGTATTTATAGTATTCATGAGTAGAGCTTGTTGCAGATGGGAGGCAGCACTGTCTAACACAGAAAAATGACCTGGAAGTGGTCTAATTAAATAACTGAATAAAGAGAGCAAAGTGGGACAACTGCTCATTGTCTTCCTGCAACGGAGCTGCTTGTTCATGCTGAGAAAAAAGTGGGTTGAAATCTAAAATCTCACACCTTGTCATGTTGCGGGTGTGGATGACGGCGTACCATGTGTGGTGGAACAGATCAGGAGGCAGGAATGCAGGCACGGATAAAATAAAAATGGTTTTAATGGCAGAGCGGGAACGACAGAAGAAAACAACGCTGACAACAAACAATGATCCGACAAAGACTCAAACAAGACGGGAGGTATAAATACTCAAGGAAACAATCAGGAACACATGGGCAGGTACACAAGGGGCAGGCGAAACCAATAGGAACTAATCAAGGGCAGGGGAGAGACACAGTCAGGGAGGCAGGAGCAGATTGTGACAGTCCCCCCCCCCCCCCCCCCCCCCCCCCCCCCAAGGGGCAGATACCAGACGCCCACATAGCCACATAACACTGGAGACTCGGGACACTTGAACTCGGACTCGGGAACAGGAACACTTGACTCGGGAACATGGACACTTGACTTGGGAACAGGAACACTCGGACTTGGAACAGGAACTCGGGAACTTGGAACACTGGAACTCAACAGCAGGACACTCAGCAGGGGTCTCATTTATCAAACATTGCGTAGAATCCTTACTAAAACCGTACTTAAGCTCAGCAAAAAAAAAGTACTTACGCCAAGCAGGTTTGTGATCTATTAAACATGGAGTACGCACAGCTGCACACAATATCCGCTTCATAAATCGGAGACTAACGAGAATGTTTCTCAGCTGCATTTTAGTCACCACGTCCACTTACTGCCATAAATAGTCAATACAAAGTGTCTTGTGGATCTCATGCATTAGCCGGCTGTTACAGCGCTCCGCCAATGACATGGTGACCGTAGATCAAGGCAGATCAAGGAAGCGCAATTTCACAGAAGCAGAAATTGAGGTACCTGTGGGTGAGGTGAAGAAATGAAAGGAAGTGCTTTTGCAAAACAAATAAGAAAAAATCCACGGAGTGGCACAACGTTGCTGAAGCTGTCAATGTTGTGAATTCTTCAGAGATATGTGGCGGATATAAAAATAAATGGTCCGATCGGGATTCGATACCCAGACTCCCAGGTGAAAGTCACGTTCGCTAACCAGTCAGCCAAACAGAGATCTCCCCTGTTCAATTAGCCAGGGCGCATGATCAATCGGGTCACAGTGCCAGGACACACATTGTCACAGACGCATGACATTCTGTCTCAATCTGTCCCCGTGCTGATATTCTGCATTCCGTATTCTGCGCATTCAGGCTGTGTGTGTGTGTGTGTGTGTGTGTGTGTGTGCACGCGTGTGTGTGTCAGAGAGAGTGTGCGCGCTTGTGTGAGTACGCGCTCGTGTGAGTGTCGGGGGTCTTGTTCTGTGTGAAAACGAAGCAATACAAGTGATAATGCTACAAGATTTCATAATTTTATCCTTCTCAGCAGCAGCACTGCATGTGATCTCCATGTCCAAAATGTGTGTAAGCAAGGTCATTGGTCAACTTAAAGTTGCACACATTTTTCCTCTAAGTTTTCTTTCATAAATCCCAAAGTTTGTGTGGAAAGTTGCTTATGCAGTTTTCAGACCCCATTTTGTGCGTAAGCAAGCTTGATAAATGAGGCCCCTGGTCTCTTCCAGTGACTCTACCGGGCCTTTTCGAGTACACACTGTCACGTTCTGCCTCTGGACCTCCACTCCCAGCCTAATCTCCCTTGAATTTTTCCACCAAAGACCCAAACATGCCCCAGAACTTCAGTAACCAGCCTGCAGCCCACTTTTTCACACAAGTTATTTTCAGTCACAGGACTCCACTACCCATCAAGTTTCATTACCCATCATGCCCAAACTTTCTGCCCATGTCATCAGCGCAGGAGTATAACAGGAAGTCGGCGTCTCAGCTCAGGGTTCTGTCATCATTTCGGCGTCCCGGCTCAATTAGCATGCCGATCGCTTCCTGAGGTTCAGGTCCAGAACTCATGCAGTTCCAGTCAAGTCTACTAGTCCTGTCGACTTCCCGTAAGTCCTCGTTCATTATTCTGGAGCCACAGCACTCTCTCGTTCCCCTTTGAGCTGCGTGCCATGGCTCCTATGTTAACTGTGTGCCTGCTTAAACCCAGTGCCAGTTACTCCGTGCTTGGGTCATAAGATGCCACATCCAAACTCACACTGCTGTGTGCTCAGTCCTAGTCAGATCCTGACACATGCCCCAGTTTAGGTACTCAGTTGGTCCCTGAAATGGCCAGGACAATGGTCCTTTAGGGACGGCCCAGTGAAATGGAGACATGTGCATGCCACACATGCGTGCTGAGACCATGTAAGTGTGGGGGAGTGGGCTTAGTCACAGACCACAGCAATGAATAAAGAATAGTACCCAACCATCCACCAAGGGGAACTCCTCCAAACCATCCATGAACAGTTTGGTTATGAACATCATTTCTAACATAATGGAGGACCATACCAGTGACTTTGGGAATACAACATTAAGATTTCAGGCGACAGACCTCCACTCCAACAAGCCAGTCCTCGAGGGGAGGGTGGATAATCAAAACCTCTACAGGTTTGGACAAACTCCAGTCATTGAATATGCAAGAAGGGGCTACCATCGGTCTGGATTTCAATAACTTTGACTGACAGGATGACAGAGTGAGTAACAGAATATCGACTCTTTGCTCAAGCATAGTGTAATGATCAAGAAAAGCCTTCAAAATAAGTGAAACGCTTGTAATTCAACTTCAGTAAACAAAACGGGAGTAGATAAAAGTAGGTTTAGCAGTGAAGATGATCAGAGAGTTTAACAATTTCAAACTCATTGAAGTGATAAGCTGCACCATTTCTGACCAGATGTTCAGTCTGGTGAGCAGCTTGTTTAATAAACCAACTGAGGAAGCAGATGAAGTTATTTTCCTACTGTTCAGGTTTTTCTGTGAAGAAGGAAAACAACTTTCAAAGCAGCACATACAAACATTGATGTAATTCAGCAGTACTGCTAGAGTTAGTCGACTTGCTGTGGACATTGGGCAACTCAAACGTGCTTTCGCAGTTGCATCAGCCTCTGCAAACACCTGCTCATCTTTCATTCACCTTTAATTGAAACCCTCGGCACTGCTGGAATGGAACACAAGCTCCCTTTTCAGCAAAAATAAGACAAGAATTGATCGATCTCTTAAACTCTGACCTACTAATAGAAACTAGGATTTCTCCTGTTAGCAACTTGGAAAAGCATGATCATCTGTTTGTAGAGTATCACCAGAAAACAGCTATACTTTTCTCAAAATGTCAGTTTTACCCACATGAGTATGTGGTATCCTATCCTCTTTTGTTTCTCATGTTGTACGGCTGACAGCGGACAGACACATACATAATGAGTTGTGCGACTACCTCATCACCACAGTATCATGGTTCCAAATCAGTTTTACATCAGTGAGTGTGATCTCCGCTGTCTCACAATACCTCCCTGTTTAACTCTGATGAACAGCTGCTGAGTCTCTGCATCTTTCCCCCTCATGACAGGAAATGACTCACTGGGACATTTAACCCCGAAACCTCACTGACTCCCGAAAGGTCACAAAGTAGCACGCTCCATTATAGTGTTTACATTGTTCCGTAATACCTCGAGTATATGTCCAGATCCATCACATGCCTCTTGGACTAAAAAAAGAAGACGTGAACTTGCAAAAGTATTGAGATGCCTACTTGTAAGTTCAGTAATTGGTGCTGATTAAACAATTTGGATCAACAGAATCTCTGTACTGCTTCTTTTAAAAAAAATGTTTGGTCTTTTTTTGATTAATTTGATCACATTTTGACAAATTTATCATGAAGTCTGAAACATCTGAGAATACCCGAAATCAGAATACAGAGAAGCTTCAGGCTGCAGCAGATAACAGAACGAGAATGAAAACATCTTAATTTGATTAATGAGAAGAAGTTAAAACTGGTTTTTGTCTGTCTGTAGCTCAATCTGCATAACTGGCCAAAAGGCATAACAGTAAGAAACAAGCATTTCTTTAATAATTTAAGTATTTATTTCATTATTTTCTACAATCATTACTTGGAAAAACTTTTTTGCAGTGAGAGAAAAGATCATTTCTGTTAGATTTTTGGAATGTTCTCTGTTTGCTACCTTTCTGAAGTTTAGTCACATAGGTTTGATTGTGTTTGACGAGTGCTAAAGAAAACCCCCTAAAGGGATTTTTTTGGTCTTTCTGAAATGCTACTTTAAGTGTTTAAAAAAAAAAAGAAGAAAACTATCTGAATAGTTGTAGATTGTCTCCTGATCTGATTTTGATCAATGTAATGGCTTTCATGACAGGTGCAGTCAGAGGCCACCAGTTTTAATCCTGCCTTCATGAGTTACCGTGTTCTCCCTTGACATGCATGAGCTTTCATTGGGAATGCCAGCTTCCTTCCACAGACAAAAAAAAAAGAAACAAAAAAAAAACCCACACATCTCAGGTTGATTGAAACCTCTAAATTGCCCCTATGTGTGTGTGTGTGTGTGTGTGTGTGTGTGTGTGTGTGTGTGTGTGTGTGTGTGTGTGTCCCCTGTGGCTCTGTGATGGACTGCCCACCTGCCCAGGGTGTCCCTCACCTCTCGCTTAGTGAGCACTGAAGATAGGAACCAGACCCCCCACCCCCCACCCCCACCCTAGTGGGAAATAAGTGGATGAGATCATGTATGTATATATGTATGTCTGTACCGACGGACGGATGGATGGATGAACCAATGGATGGATGTACTGATGGACAGATGGGCAGGTGAACCAACAGCCAGCCCAAGTACAGCTAGTGCTCTGTAGCCTCCTTCTGAAGTCCAAAAAAGAAAACTCCACAAATGTCTCTCCTTCTGCCAGAGTAACATTGTCATGTGAGATTTAAGGTCATGTAAAATACAGCATTTGCATAAACCACAGTGAAACATAATCCACATGGATCCACTTTGGAAGTGGGTCCATTTGGGCCAGCCTTTCAGCTCAGTATCAGTCTGAATTGATCCACTCCCAAAGTGGATTGCTGCGGTCTTAAAACAATTATAATCTACAAACAGCAGTTTATTAATGTTGTTTATAAACATTTAGGTGTCCATCCATTCCAAATTCTACAGTTATTTTGTCGGAAATATAAAAAATAAATAATTCCTGAGGCATTTAGTGAATGAAGCAAAACAGTTTGCCGGTTGGAGGTTTTACATTTGCAAATACCCACAAAATTATATGTAAATAGCCATATAATGCAGAACTGATTGTAGTGCAAAAATGTATTAATTTCATGAAGCGCCATACAGTTTTGGGGATTGCAGCTTTTTAAAATATGGCAGCAAAGAAATTTTAGTTTTGGCTGCTATTGGGCAGAAGTTTCCCCATTTATGTTGGACATGAAAACACTTTCTCCAAACAGGGAAAGCTTTTCAGAAAAATACAATAAAAAATACTTACAAACAATCCAGAAGGGGTAAGAAAAGGTTTTGAATTCTTAACAGATACACACACTTCAGAGCGACCAGAAATACTTTAAAACTAAGTCTTGAGGAAATTATAGACATGAAGCTATGATTTTGATCAAGACCCCAAAACTAAATGAATGGTGCACACCCTGATGTTTTTTTTTTCAACTTGTCACTGTAAGCGTTGCACAGGAAGAATGGCATGGCAGAGTCTGCGTGTGGTTTGTCTCTAAAGACAAAGAGGACTCTTTCCCAGCAGACTTTATGTTAGCTTTAACAAGCTTAACGTGAAACAGAAGCTTTTTTTCTGTTGCTGTATGGATGATTTACATCCTGCTCAAGACTCATAAACTCATAGTAGCAGCACTTCTTGATCAAGAGAGCTGCAGAAAGTTCTGGATGACTGAAGTCTTCTAAATGGAAACTTTGCTCTCTTAATATCTCAACATTATATCCAGTTTTAGGACAAAGGGCATCATTTTCTGTCTTCATCGTAAATAAATTATATATATATATATATATATATATATATATATATATATTACACCGATTTATTCTTTTATGAAAGAAAAGTAAGTAAGCAGCTGCAAGGAAAGCCCATATCATGATCACTCCACTTCCATTCCTAAAAGGTGTGGGGGAAACTTGTTTAATCAATACATTTGCAGTGATCTCTGGCAGAATGAATATCTTGCGAGCTGTACTCTGGGGGAAAAAAGCCCACAAGCACTTGGATCAGCAGGGGCAAGTCTGCTGCAGCAGAGAGTGGCAACACGGCAGGATTTAGAGTCTTATTTCCTGATATTTGGACATTTTGCCTTGGATTGGATAACAGCAATGAGACTCTACTACTAACTTGCAACATAGATGTTTTTTATCTCCACAAATAACACAAGCCTGGAGGAGTTTTTCTGTGTGGTGGAGTTGCTAATGATAACGGTTAGCTTCTACTAGCCGAGACATTCTCTGCTGTTTCCTGGACGCTAAACCAACAACAGCCTTTTCTGTTGTGGATCAAGTTGGGTGAGTCCATGAATGTTCAGTGACAGTGTGACATAGATCTGTCAGGCTTTTCTAATCCTAGAGTTTCGCCCTCTATTTTCTATTAGAAGTTAATGCAGGAGATAGATGTAGGAGACTATTTTCATGCTCAGCCTGCATGAAACACTCAGTGAACGATTATAATCAGAAATAATTATGAAAATGTTTGTTTCAGAGTTCCACACCTCTAAAAGTTGAAATAGCATTGTCTTTTTGTATTAAAATTTGCCAATTTAATTTTTGATTTTTTTTTTTTACTTTGAGCAAAATCGTGACTTTTTCAGATTTGTTTTTTCAACTATAATTAACTGGAATTAATTTAAAGTATGCAGTCCACTACATCATCATCTTAAGTGGCTTGTAATCAATAACATCTGCCTCGTGCAACCACAATGTTTGCTCATTTGGCAACCATACTGCGTGATTATAAGTTTGTAGTTACAGGTGTACATGTTGTATTTTTGTTTCCACAGATGGTTGTGCTTCAGAATTAAAGTTTCCTCTAAAATTTCCAAATGGTAGAAAACTTAAATGCACATGCACCAATATAAAAAGGGCAAAATTATCTGGAAAAACCCAGTAAAAGACCTCAGAATGTAGATTAAAATCAGATCAGATAAAACATATCAAATAAAAAGAGTCCAGGCTGATTTTTAATTAGAAGCAGCATTTGACTACATAGATATATTTTTCTTTTCATTAAAAAAATAACCATCTAACAGAGATAATGTACAAATGTTTCCCATCAAGCAAACTGTAGCTTTTGAAGCTGTTCTCCAGTGAGAACGGTTCTTTCAGCTGCCTTCCATCAGAACATCCATGGGTTTTGCAGCAGATTCAAAGATGCTGTCATCGTTTAAAGCCGTTAAAAAAATAACTTTGTTTCATATCGCCAGCTGAACCCAGGAGACAGTTTACTCAAATTATTACACAGGGATGACGGAGGATCCAAGGAACCAAAGCTTGCTTTAGTGCATTTGACCGGAAAGCTCCTGTAACAGATCCGAAGGCATGGATGTAAACAGAATTTAATGAAGAAGTCAAGGATTTAGTCTCATTTGCACAAGCAGATAAGATCAAGGAGGGGCAGAAGGAGAGGAGAACCAGTGGCTGACTGAATGACAGATTTAATCAAAGGGAAAACTGCAGGATTCTCAGGAGTGAGAGTCACTCCCGTCCTTTATCTTTAGTGTCTGTTTACTGTTAAAAGCTCGACTGATGGCTGACCAGAGTTTTAGAAGTGTTTTTAAAATATATAAAATGTATGCTTTGAGATTCTGAGGAACACAAAAAAAAAAGAACAGAAGCTTTTATGACAGGCAGAGCTGAGGTCAACAGGCCCGTCGGCTGAAACAAAATCAGTGATGGTTCCAGGTGTGATCAGTGTTGATTTGGGCACCAAATCTCACTTTAAGGTCAAACAGCGCACTGAGCCCTAGCTGCTGCCTGGAAATAAGTCACTTCAGTTCTCAGCGCTCTCCAGAATTCAATCGATGTAGAATTTCAGTCATAACGGACATGGAAAAATAAGCAGTTTTTCTTTTTAAATAAAAGCAGCTGAACTTTATGATGTTGTTTTGCTTTTCATCTGATGAAATTCCTGTTATGAAGTGGAGTTGGTTACAATCCTATCAAAACATAAGTTAGCTGGAGCAAGAGGCAGGCAAAAGCACTGTTTAATGTGAAAAACTGTAGGTAGGATACTACATCTTGGAGACAAGTCAGGATCTGACAAAAGATAAGGAAAACAGAGGGTTTAAATACATGAGGATAATCAGGAATCAGGTGGATAGGACAACAAGGGGCAGGTGAGTCCAATTAACACAATGGGAGACAGGATAAGTCAGAGGGAGGAGGAGAAGATGCCGACATTTAAATAAACAAACCAAGAAGTCCAGTTGACTTTGAAATAAAACAAACTCACATGAATTGATTAAAAAAAACACCAGTAAATGCAGCTCTAACTGAATTTCAGTAAGAAATAACTGTTATTCTTACACTGGTGGAAATAACTGAGCAATTTGACAGAAAAAACCATTCAATCATACTTACTAGTGTTACGGATTGGTAAATTCCCTATGTTGTTGCAAATAATTCCTATAATAACTTACATTTAAGGAGAACTAATTGGTTTTAACACATAAGGTAAATGATCAAAAGTCCTCCCACTGATGAGAACCAAGGGCTAAATAAAAAATATAGTTTATCCAGATGTTTTAAACTAAGAACATTAAATGTGTGGCTAAAATGTAACCAAATACTCTTGAACTAAACTACCTTATTAACTTCTTCATGAGGTAATTTACACACTTTTTGTCTCAAATGTGATGTAAATTTTAAAGTATCTTGTGTTGTATTTTAAGCTGAAAATGATCTGATGACAGTGGTGCTAATTTAAAAAGGAAAGGTTTTCAATCAGTAAAACATTTTAAGCTGGTTAATCTGATTCAATTATTTAAGACATGTTTGCAACAAGTTTTAGATGCTCCTAATGGTTCTATTTTATTGTTTTATCTTAATGTATATTGTTGTCTGTTTTGTCTCTTTTGACATTAACCTGCCAGAGGACTGCAGATGGAAATTAGCCTAAGGCTACAATCTGGCATATTTACAGTTGTATTGCTGTTTATAAATATGCAATGTCCTCTTTTAAATAAAATAAATGGAAATGGCTATGGTTGGTTCATGAAGGGCACTGCAGACAGCCATTTGCAAAACAGAGGAACCATCATCTAAGTCTTCTTAATGCAATTTAATCAAAAAGGTACTTATGTCTAAAACTTTTGCAGTTTCCCCTGATTTTATTCACAAAGTGGTTTCCAACTCCTCCCAAAGTAGGAGTAAAACTGAATTGAGAAGGATAGCAAATGCCCACTACAACTCTGGCTGCCCCGAGAGGAAATCTGCTGCACCATTGTTTTTATTATGCACAAATGTAACGTCACAAAATGGCCTGATTTTGAGACTCACAGGTCAAGTCCACAGCCAGGTCATTTTGCCCTGGCTATGACTCCAACCTATGGTGGTTTCCCTCACAGCAGACTGGAAGTCTGCACGCAGTCCCTTCCAATCAGAGCCTGACGGCCGGACAGAAATAATAAAATCATAACAATAACATTCTCTCCTACCATGGTCCCCTTTACAGAGGAACCCATTAAATGAACTCCTCGATTCACAGAAGAGCAGAAGAAAAGAAGATTTTTATAATTCAAGATAATCATTAAATAAACTTTTGTTATTGCTACTTATAATTATAAAACAATTAAATGTTCATTAATCTGTGCTTAATGATATATGCTTAGCATTTTTACTTGACGACGTCATAACATCTGCACTCACACAAAAACAAAGTAATGTTAAGTTAACGCATGGCACATAGTTAACCTTTTGCCCAGATTCATAGTCTCCAGATCAAAGAGGGCGTGTTTCTGAGATTCTTGGTAACATCTCTCAAACTTGTCAACCCCTGATTGGCTGACCAAATCATAATATCGATTTCTTAAAACTAGATGGCTTTGAGTAATTTGTCAGTTCTACAGCGAGCTTCAGACCGGCCATCTTTAGCACCTCTTTAACCATCAAGGATTTTGACACGTCATCAAACTCTTTTTAAACCTTTTTCACAGATAACAACAAGATAGTTTCCCACAGAACAAGCTGATATTGTTACAACTCCCTAAGAGTTATTCCTGAAATGGAAACTACTTCCAATAGTTGTTACCTGGACAAAGACCCTGGATTGACCTGGTCGTACGAGGAGTTAGTCTACGGACTCCGGTACCGGGGTCTCCGGCCCCCTCCTGACATCTCGGATCCAAAAGTGCGTCTCCGCTTGGGTACGTAGAACACAGTGAGATTGCGTCTGAATGTGGTTTTGAAAATAATCTATTTACACAGCTTAACACAGACCAAAATCTTTTACATCCAGAACTCAGCTTTCTGAGATACGGAGATTCTGACTACATTACATTCACACATAGGTTCTACATCTCCTTTAGTTCCATCCATCACAGTATAATAGTTTAACCAATGTGTCAAGTTTTAATTGTTTGAAAATAAATTCTTACTTTTATAAACCTGACTGTTTCTTGAATCAAATGAAGTGTGTACAATCCCTTAATGAATAAATAATCGTAGAAAATTCTGATTAAAACAATAAGACCAAGCAGGTGATGTTCTAGTTAAATAGAGTGTCACCGCTTATTGGTCACAAGTGGTGTTAATAATATAAATAGCTCTTAAAGCTATTTATTTAACCCAACATACTACTACATAAAATACTAATGAAACATGAGCAAGGCCCTGTGATCGTCGCATGTAGATCATGGCAGAAATGATAATCACATTAATTTTGACAGAAATTTTGATCTTTGATTATTTAAGATAACGTATTTTCCGGAATATAAGCCGCTACTTTTTCCCACGCTTTGAACCATGTGGCTTATAATGAGGTGCGGCTTTACTGAAGATTTTTCTTCACCTGCCAGGGGGCGCTTTAGCAGAAAGTGAAACAGGTGGAAGTCAAAAGTGGAAATCAAAGAAAGTGCTCATTTTAATTTAGCACATGCAAGCAGCCGGCACAACGAAATTTTTTTTTTCAAATCCATACCCCCCCCCATCATGGAAAATACACGTATGAGTTTATACGTTGCCGCATTTAAGTTGAAGGCCATCGATCTGGCAGTAAGGGAGGGAAACAGTGTAGCCGCCCGTAAGCTTGGCATGAATGAATCCATGGTTCGGTGCTGGAGACGGCAGCGGGAAGAACTCATTCAAGCCAGCTTCACCCGGGGATGATGACAGCAACACGGACAGCGACACTGACATCGCCACAGAAAAGGTATGTGACGAAGCTCTTCTGAGGCTGCTCAACTCCGACACTGAAGATGATGACTTCAGTGGTTTCAGTGCGCAGGAGGAAGATGAATAAACTAATCAATAACTTTTCTGTTTTGTTTGATACTGATCAGTTCAGTTACATTCAGTTAAACTATGTTTTCAATTCAGTAGATATCCGGTAGATATCTGCGGCTTTTAGCCCGGTGCGGCTTATATAAGTACAGTTCCGTGTTTTTTTAAAAACTTAGTAGGTGCGGCTGATATTGAGGTGCACTCTATAGTCCGGAAATTACGGTAATCTTTAATTAATGATG
Source organism: Nothobranchius furzeri (assembly GCF_043380555.1). NCBI lineage: Eukaryota > Metazoa > Chordata > Actinopteri > Cyprinodontiformes > Nothobranchiidae > Nothobranchius > Nothobranchius furzeri. The sequence goes on along the minus strand of NC_091746.1, from coordinate 46,742,898 downwards.
ATAAAACAAATTCTGACAACAAAAGAGAGATTTACAGAGCAAACCTTTGTAATAAAAAATGAATAGAAAGATATAAACTTCCATCTTTTTGTGAACTTCCACAACCTGCTCCATAAAAATTATGTAGTCCTGTCCAGTTATGTGTACAGCAGCACGATGCAACGTGTCGCTCATTATTATTTATTAGCCTGAGAAATAGAAGGTGTGGCGTTAGAGCACATGAAGACACATGCTTGCCTCACGCTCATTGCGTGAGCGTATGCAGCCCCGATAATATAAACATTCACTTTAGATATAACTCGCTGTATCTTGAATTTATTTTGTGCAGCAGTAGCTCAGGAGGTTTAGGGTTAGTCGGGGATCTTCAGTAGCCAGAGGGTTGTAGCATTGATCCTGGCTCCTGCCAGAGAATGCTGCTGTTGTGTCCTTGGGCAAGACACTTAACCAAACGTGCCTGGTGGTGGTGGTCAGAAGGACGGGTGGCTCCTGTGTTTGGCAGCCTCACCTCTGTCAGTGTGCCCCAGGGCAGCTGTGGCTACATTAAAGCTCATTATCGCCAGTGTGTGAATGTGTGTGTGTGTGTGTGTGTGTGTGTGTGTGTGTGTGTGTGTGTGTGTGTGTGTGTGTTCGTGTGAATGGATGATTGACTGTGTTGTGAAGCGCCGTGGGGCTAGCCTAGTGAACTAGACCAAATTCTATATATGTGAATATATAGTCTGGCTTGCCAGGCTACCTTGGGGCCAGTTACAATTAGAATTTATTTTACAACAGTTTTTTGAGTGAGCTCCAGCGCATGCGCAGATAATTCACTTTCCTACGGCCTGGAAGAACAGCCCGGAGCAAGCTAAGCTTCCAGAAAGGTTGATAGGACTTAGGAGACACAAATTCAAAAAGGGGGTCTGAAAAGTTGTTAGAAATAGTTTCAAAGTTGCTGATTTAGCAACTCTGTGTAGGAGATGCGCTCCATTTGGAACTCGGAGCAGTGGAAGAGTAACCCACGAGGGAGAGCAAATAACCGGCTCGATTTGTTTTGATATTCGTTTAAAGCCCAGATCGTGATAGAGAAAAAATTTGATTAATCGCGCCATCCTACTCTCATGGATACTTCAAGGCATTTTGGAAACTTGGCCAGAAATGCTTTTTGAAATTTGTAAGAATTTCAGCTCACAGACAAACTGACTTAATCTGTAATTATGGAAAGGCATTCTATTCTAATAAAATGAACTTTTACATGTGCATCAATAGAAAAATAATGTATATTTTTGGCAGACTGCAGCCACAAAAAATCTTTAATTCCCATTCCCAAGTTGTCTTCTTGTTTTTCTAACAAAACTACAGTTTTGTGTTATCTTCCAAGGACGATTCACTCAGAAGGGATCAATAACTCTCTGAAAAGGAAACTTTGACAACAATGCAGAGCTGGAAAATTAATCTAGTTAAAACAACCATTTCTTTAAACAATCCAAATGTTACTCTTAGCTAAAAAAAAGGGGCAGATTTTTTAGTAATATAGGCCATAAAACAGAATGGATACGGCTTCACTTCTGCCTAAATTATACGTGACAAAGCCTCTATAATAAGTAGGCGTCAGCATGTAATCTCTAGCAGGAATCCATCCTTATTTTTGCTAAAATGTCAAATTAGAGCAGCTTATAAAAAGAGAAAGGTGTTGGTTTTCAGGCATCATGCTCCAAGTAACTGCTTCCAAATCTTCATTTTCATATTCGTAGACATGAAAATTGCTGTTAAAAATAAAGTGTAGCTGAAATAAAGTAAGAATGTGTTAAAATCTCTTGTTTTTCTTGTGTAAAAGAGCAATTCTACGATATTCCATGACAATACATTACGAACAGATGGCACATGCATCACACTGCTGCAGCACTCCACCACTTCACCATGGGAAGTATTCTTCTGCTTTCTGCAAACATAAAGTGCATTTACTTTAACAAGTCTGACTTGTTGACAGAATGTAATACACTCTGATGGGCGTGCTTATTCTAGCACTTTGGCTTTCTCTGTATGTTGTGGATCTGCGGATGTTGTTTTCTTGACACTGCAGAAGGGAATGTGTCCTAATTTGAATGCTTGTATGAGTGAGGATGTGACAACGAGGATTAAACATGTGTCTATAATCTTTGGCTTAAGAACGTCTGGCTCTGCAGGGAGAGGGGAAACTTTATCCGGGTTGTTTCCCCAAAAGGATGCTACGAGGAAGGCAAGAGATGTCAAAGAGAGAGAGTGAAACTAAAACAGCAACTGAAGCACAAAGAAGGAAATTCAAGATTAGGAGGGTACAGAAAAAATAAGGAAAGTGGATGAAAGTGAGGAAAAGCAAAACTTGTAACAAAAGGTTTAAAGATGTGGACAATTTTTATAGTTGGACTTAAAAAAAATGTCTATCCATCCATTACCATCCACTTATCTGGAGTGGGGTTGCATGGGCAGTAGCCTAAACAAAGATGACCAGACTTCCCTCTTCCCAATTCAATTCAATGCAATTCAAGTTTATTTATATAGCGCCAAATCACGACAAAAGTCGTCTCAAGGCACTTCACATAATAAACATTCCAATTCACAGTTCATTAAGCCAATCAGAAATAATGTTTCCTATATAAGGAACCCAGCAAATTGCATCATCTTCCCAGCCACTTGTGCCAGCGCCTCCGGGAGAATCTCAAGGCGTTCCCTGGCCAGCTGAGAGACATAGTCCCTCCAGCGTGTTCTGGGTCTTCCTTTAGGTCTCCTTCGAGTTGGACGTGCCCGGAAAACCTCACCAGAGAGGCGTCCAGGATGCGTTCTAAACCACCTCAACTGACTTTTTAAAAATGTGTCTTTAGTTAAACTTTAATATCTGGCTTGTTTGAAGATAATCTTTGTGAATAGCAGCATTTACCAATCTCAAGAAAATTTACACTTTTGAAAAGTCATGGAAGCAGCCGTGCATCCGCAACACATTAGCAAATCTGACAAGCTGTGCCTTCTGGTACAGTAATAAAATATAAGACCAAGACTCAAACTAAAGTAAATGTTCCCTGTACAGTTCTGAGCCGAGCACAGATTAAATGCCCTGGGTGGAGGACACAGTTTCTCAGTGTTTCCCATCCTACATCTGATTCCTCTCAGTAGTCTGGTTTTAACTTTCAAACATTTGCATGTCATGATCGAACCCAGATTATGGTTAGATGTGAGCAGATTTGAATTTTGACCAAGATTGGTAGCTGGAGACAATAGGGGCAGAGAAGGACGCAAGGAAGAAATTGCATGAGATTAAATATAAACAAAATGATGGAGTCAATTAGAAAAACCTGCGATGACTGGAATTCATTTAACCGTGGCACCACCGAATGGAGAGAGCTCCAAACTTTCTTTAAAGTTCATCTCTCTGTGGGTGGTAATGCAGCATGGTATTGAGATGAAGCAGAGTAGGCACAAGGACACAAGGATTTAATAAAACTGAGCTAAGGTTGTATGGTGGCACTGTCAATAATAATGGTGATCAAAAATTCTTGTAATGGACAACCAGGAACTGTAACAAACACATCCAGTGAAACTTCACAAAGCAACTTGTGGAACTCAGCTTTGCAGATGACAGCTGCCTTCTATCTGAAAACGAGCAGCATGAGCATGTTAAGCTCACGTGACAATCCAAAGCAGCAAAGACAACAACAAACTGGAGGTAGTAAGGATCACCATTAAGGTGAAACTGCTGCTACATCAACATGAAAAGAACATCACAAAGCAAATTGCATTAATAACCTCGGGAGTAGAGTCAGCAAGGTTAGCTGTGTTCACTACAGTTTTAGAAGCTGAATCAACAAAGCCACCGCTTTGGGACCCAAGGCATTGTTTATAAGTAGAAAAGGTTCATGTATTCAAGATCAATGGAAAAACAGTTCTCCTGTATGTATCTGAGACATGGCCATCACGAATGAGTGTTCATTAGATGTCTAAGCTACATCCTCTAGATCAGGCATGGCTCTAAACCATGAGAAGATCTTCACCTTTAACTTGTGGACAAGAACCAATTAGAAACCAATCAGTCAGATGTGATAAAACATAGCAGGTAATCAGCATGAGACAAAGATGACTATGGAGGCGGTTTTTAAACATGGTTCCCCTCAACATTTTCATTTGCTGGCTTCTTTGGGGCTCCTTTCTTCTGACAGAGGCAGTCCTTTTCCTTCAGCCTACAAAGGGTGGGAATTTTTAAGGCATGTCTGATGTAAAACAAGACAGTTGACTGGTAGATGACTGTTGCCTTAATCAGGTCCACAATTTTTATTCTCTAGGCTGGGTCATCCTTGGCACATACCCTACATAAACAATATTTTTTTCTTTAGAGTTAAAGAAAATTTAGATTTTAGTATATTAGTCTATAATCCCCTCAGACTTGTTTTATACCAAGCAGGTAATTTGCTGTTGGGAACATCCAGAGCATCAGCCTGTTTCTTTTATCTTTAAGGCACACACGGCACCTTCTGCACTGCAGGATCTTTTCAGTGATTTTTTTTCTTATTTTTTCAGCCAATTCAACATGTTGAATTGAAGTTGGGTGCTTCAGGGAGAAAGATGGCTCTAATGGGCTGTTCAGGGTAACACACCGGTGCATATGACAGGAGGTGGCATCTTTCACTTTCGTCTCCTCAACATAAGCAACCCATCTCTTTCAAGAGCTGACAAAACTGAGGACCAAGTGGTAACCACATTGTCTGCTTCCCCCCCAAAAATGTGATTTTCTCTAATTTAAGCCACACACGTTCAGCTGCTGGCTTTAGCTTGGGGCCATTATGTGTGCATTTGCAGGTACAGATCATCCATTACAGCTAGCAGGTTTAAGAGGTCTTTGACGTGTTTAGAGAGTCATTTTTTGCCCAAACTCAGATAATCCTTTGCCCTGTTTGTAAAGCGTCTCTGAGTGTCCTAAAAAGTGCTATTTGAGATTGATGCATTATTGTTATTAACGTGAGAATAATCAGAATGAAGGTATATTATTACTGCCTGTTTTAAATAATGGCTTGGTTCATTTAAGCTTTAATATAGGTTTAAGTCCCAGCTGATGACAGAATTTGAAAGACAGGTGTCAAACTCCGGTCCTCGAAGGCCACTATACCACATTTTTTAGTGTTTTTTATCCTGTTTCTACACACCTGATTTCAATCAGCAAGTGATTAACAGGCTTCTGGTGAACCTGATGAGCTGCTGAACAGGTGAATCAAGTGTGTTGGAACAGGGAAACAACAAGAAGATGCAAGATATTGGCCCTCGAGGACCGGAGTTTGACCCCTCTCATGTAGCAGAACTACGTTTCTGTTTTTCCTCCCTCTCTTTAAACTGGATTAGCTTGGTGGATCTTAAACACAACAAGGTGTCATTTACTATTAGGCATATTTTATATTATTTAATTTTGCGTCAAAAACTCTGCAAATCAATGCCACGTTGAAGGTGTGTTTAATCAAACTGACCTTTATGGAAATGAAAACTGTCCATCAAATTGGTTTTAGAGCGACAGTAAAAAATAAAAATGTTGCTACATTTACAAAAAAAAAAAAAAAAAGGTTTGTAGCAACAGGTCATTTATGTGTGATACCGCATTATAAAAAAGTCACACTCTTGCTAAGAAACAGGTTCACTGACAAGTTATACAGATTGTTTTGGTGACGGGACACCAAAACAAGCAGTGAAACACACAGCTGCCACTCAAAGGAAATGGATGTAATGGATGAGCGACATCTGTTGAATTTTAAAGGGAAGCAAGACTGACTTTATTAATGCATGTTAGGGAAGTGTGTTTGGTTCATTTATTACACTGCCTGCACACTTTACGAACGCTGGCTTCTTGCACCGTTATGTGTTATTAAGTTAATCCAGGGTCTAATGCTATTTACAGGAACTTGATTTTGATTGAACAATCTTTACATTTTTATTGTCCCAAAGGGAAACTGTCTTGCAGCCAAGTACACATAAAAAGAACAAAACGCACAGAGCCACAAAACCATAAGACTAAAATAAGTTGAGAAACTATCTTTCCTACTTATGTTTCTAACAGATGTTCATCAGTATATTTTAATGGAGTCATTGACTTGAGGGAATCTGCCGGGTTTCATTAAGTAGGGAATGTTTAACTATTTGGCATAATGACCTAAACTCAGTGCTCTGATAAGTAGGTTACATTGGAATGTTTACTTTAGAAAGTGCCTTGAGATAACTCCTGTTGTGATTTAACGCTGTATAAATAAAATTAGCTGAATTGAGTAATTTTGTGCAAATTCAGCAGACACATTGCACAAGGAATAGGACTCGTTTTTTCCTTCTAGACTTAAAAAAGGGGACTCTTAAGCCTAGGGCACACCGGAGACAGACGCGCCTCACCGTCATTTTAAATAGAAGCCATTATAGTTACTGAGAGTGGCTACACAGGGAGCGCAGCGCCGCGTCCCAGAAGCGCTGTGCCAAGGCGCTGAAGATGGATGCCAGTTCGATTTCAGGCGCTGCGTGTTTACAACAATGCTGAAAGGCGCGATGAATCCTGTGTGACCATTTGACATCCCAAAACCGTGCATTTGTCTCCAGTGTGCCCCAGGCTTAACCCTTTCTTTTCACCAGCCGTGAAAGCAGTCTTGTAACGTAATAGCGGTGTAATGAACCTGTCGTTACATTTAATTAGAAACCATAGAATGTGAAATATCATGAAATATGAAATATCACCTTCCATGATAGTACATGAATGTTAAGTGACAGTGTGATGTAGATCTGTCAGGATTTGCTAATCCTAGAGTTCATCGTCTATTTTCTATCAGAAGCTAATGCAGAAGATAGGTGTAGGAGACTATTTTCTTGTTCAGCCTGCATGAAAAACTCAGAGTGAGTTGTTATAATCAGAAATAATAATAAAAATGAGGTTTTTCAGTAATCCACACCTTTAAAATCCACAAATCCCAACATTTCTAAGTAAAGTGACACAACAATTGAGTTGCTCATTTAAAGTTTCCAAGATAGAACTAAGAGTTTAAAGTTCAAAAAGCTAAGAGAGAACTCATTTATCAGGACATATTTATAGGCTGCCCTTATGCACACTTTAAAACGCTTTGAAAATAGATGCTGCGTGTTACTATAGTGATCTTTACAATGTCTCTTGGGCTTTAGCTGTGGAATGCAGGCAGCTGGTGTGTCTACGCGCACACACACACACACACACACACACACACACACACACACACACACACACACACACACACACACACACACACACACACACACACACACACACACACTCACACACACACACACACACATACAAACGCAAATACATACCAAACCTATACACAGAAGCTTCTGTGTGTCCATCTCAATATGTGGTCACTTCTATTTTAAACTAGACCCTAAAGGAGCAGGGATCCATTCTTAACACGAACATGAATTCAAATGCAAATGAAGTTCAGCGCAGACGGTGGAATACACCACAATTCACACAATAATGAGTGCCCCTTGTATTTCTGCGGACTGTTAGTGTCTCATTAAATTCACTTGAAAGGAAGTTGAGTATCAACGCCACACTGGAGAAAGTAAGTCTAATTGCCAGTGATAGCCGGATAGAGATGCAGCTTATCTCTGCCACCAACTCAATCTCTCTCTTGCCTGCACTCCTGTAAATCTCTTCAGTTCGCCTGGACCTTCAGAGAAATGGGATCGTGAACACATAACTTATACATGCCACAAAGCTGACTCCAAAGAAGATAAGCAATCAACCTAATCGCTTTTCGTTTTTTCAATCATCTGCTCTGCTTGCAGAGAGGCAGCACTTTAAAGAGACAAGCGATGAGATCACAGCTATAACGGTGACCGTTGCATACAAACGCTGGCAATCACGAAGCAACAACATGCATGCACACAAAAACCACATTTAGTATAACTCCACCAGCTTCTGCAAGTAATTTCAGAGTAGCTTTGTTGTTGCTCTTTGGGTTTTCTTGATCCAGCTATTAAAGGAGTCTATTGGCAGCTGACTTGGCAAAGCTATAGATTATTTCAGGCGACGGCGCATGAGCCAGCACAACACCAAAAACCGCCGTAATTACAAGATCTAGTTGGCTTTTTGAATGGAAACGGCAACCAGAGCCTTGATGTGGTCGAGGACAAGAAGGAAGGCGAGGCTCAGCGAGTTAAAATAGAACTGCCCACATGGAGTTGATTTGAGGTTTTCTATATGGGGAGCCTCGGAGAGAGCCTGCACAAGTGGTGAAGTCAGTTCAAGCCAATGGAAAGCGAACATTGCAACTTTTTTTTACTATTGTAGAAAACAATCCTCACTTTGTCATGATATTAAATGTAAAATCAAGCAAGTTTGTGAGGATTATGTTTAAAAATTTAATGCAAAAATCAAATCATTAAAATTCTTTAGTCACTTCAGCTTTTTCCTGCAAAGTGCACATCATTTATAAACTTCCCTAGAGGATGCTTTAAACTTCTAATTAGCCTCAGTAAATCTGCATTTCACTTTGACAGTTGCAGAAAATAAAAGCCGGAATTTTTCAACATCTCAGCGCTATGACTTCTACTTTGCTTCTTTACTCCCTTTTTTCAGTTAAACATCCTTGTACAGTTAGCCCTTTTCCATTTTCCTCTGAGATAAACAGAGTCGAGTATTCTGATGTGGTACATGGTCATCCGTGGGTTCTATTTTGGATCTTTTTTTTTCCTAAAACGTTTTCCACCATCTCATCTGAGGGTGTCAAATACTGTTTTACAGTCAAAGCCTGTGGAGTCACTTAGATACACCCGAAACGCCATTTTCACACATCAGATACATGACATTGCTGGCCTCACCAACCTGCAGAAGCAACACTTTCAGGTGATTCACACACTGATCACTTTAGTGTAAATGCTTCCTTCTCATACATGCATGCGAATGTGACAAAAATATACGCCATATCCATTTTTCAGAGTGATGGTTTATCAACATGTCACATCATCAATACAAATCCTTTTAGCTTGCCAAGTGTGCATTAGTTGAGTAAAACACAACTGGAATGAATTGAATCAGCTGAAAATAAAACTTTTGAAAAGGTTTATACTTACAGAAGACACAGTCTTGCATTTTTCAAAGCTGCAGTGCATTCCTGTAAATGTCCCATTAAGCATGTTTGAGTTTAAAAAACATCTAAACAGCTTTTTAAAACTGTTATCATTTTAAAAATATTTTTAATTAAAATAAAAGCAAATGAGAATCTTTAAAGTATCAGAGTGGAGGCAGTTTATCCACACAGATCATGAGTTTATCTGGTTGTAGCATTAAATAAATATTTGTTTGTTACTACTTATAATAATTATAGTATAATGAAATGCTTCATTAATCTGTGCACACTGAATCGATGTTATGTTGTGTGTGTCTATTAGAACCTGCCATGTGTTCAACATGTATTGACGACAAGGTCCTCACACTTGCATCCATCCACACAATAAACAAGTACGGTTATGCTAGACTACAACACATAACTTGCCCTTTTTACCAGTCAGGACATCCAATATCAAAGAAGGTGTGTTTCTGCGTTGTCTTGGTAAAACATCTCCAAACTTGTCAGCCTCTGATTGGCTGTGCAAATCATAACATCAAATCCTTAAAACTAGATCATTCTGAGAGATTTGACAGTTTTAGAGAATTGCTCAGACCGGCCACCTGTAGCAAAACCTCTTTAACCATCAAAGATTTTGACACGTCGTCAAAACCTTTTTGCACCTGCAAAGCTGATGAGCAAACAGTTCCTGCAGAAACAAAGCTGATATTGTTAGACTCCTTAAGAGTCCGCCAGACGCACGGTTCCATCCAGCTGTTGTGACCCGAGACATCTCTGAACTTAAGAGTTGGTAGCATGGTATTCTACAGCCCTCTGGTGCCAGAGGTCAGCCGACCCCTGCGACTTTCGGATCCACCAAGATGGTCTCTCCAAAACGGGTGAGGTAGACATGACAGATTGCGTCTGAATGTTTTTCTGATGATAACAACTTTATAGCTTTGAGCAAACCAAATTCTTTTCACCAGAACTCAGCTTATTTTAATAAGGAAGCTCTGACTGACATCACATTCACACACAGGTGCCTTCCTCACGTTTAGTTACATCCACTCACCGTACATGCTTAATTAATCAGTCATGTTTTAAATTGTTTGTAAAATAAATTCTTACTTTTATAAACCTGACTCCTTCTTGAAGTAACACGAAGTGGGGTTGATCACTGAAAAAGCAAAGAACCTAGATCTTCTGAATTAAATCCTAGAATATTCTGATTAATTACAATAAAGACCTCACAGGTTAATATTTTATATTTATATAGAATATTACATTTTCCTGGTTATAACAAATAAAATCATCAAATTTGCCTCCGCCATATGGTTATTCCTGCAAACAGATATCCTAAACTCAGTTTTGTGTTATAAACATCATTGCGTGTGAGCACTCTTTACTGATCTTAATAATATTTAACCCTCAGAATAGCGCTACGCCCTCTGTTGTCCTGGTGGGGAATTGTTTTGCAACAATCAGCTGGAAAAGTCAGAGCAAAACGTGTCTGTCAGTTCTTGTGCATCTGTCCCTTTTGGAGCTGACAGAGAAGTATAAATTAGGCATTACCCGTTGTAACTAAAACCTTTCTCTGACAATCACACACAAGCACGCACACACAAACTGCAGGACGATAAACAACGATGAGCTCATGTTTTTCTACTAATTTGACTTCATATTCATGTTGAAGCAAATATTTCTGGAACAGAGTAGAGCTGAAACAAACTAAGAGGTTTTGGATATCATCATTTCCTTGGTTGGTGGTGCTTTTAAGCTCGCCTCCTCCCACAGATAAAGCCTTTTTTAAAACTATGGTTCAACTGTGTTGGAATCGTAATACAACTCAAATGAGGTGAAGCCATAGGGAAGGTTCACATTAGAAATCAGGAGCTAAGTGTCACCATGCCAATGTGGTATGACCAATTAGAATTCATGTTAATAAATGTGGTATCTATTTTAATCCGTTTTTTCAACAGGTTGATGTTAAACTATTTATAAAACAGATTTAGGCAAAGACCAGCATTTAAATCAAAGTTTTTCATATCTGGTATCTTAACACAATTTACTAAATAATAATAACCTAAATAAATGAGGTTATAAAGATTAAATGGTTATCGAAGGGGATATCCTGGATTAAATGAGGGCTGCAGAGTCTAAATCTTGTCTATAAGTCACCCAAGGTAAGGTCTTGATTTCTGCAAGTACACCATGTCTCCAATCATACTGCAGCTTTTAATAAACAAAAAAGATGTGGCACCACATAAACCACCCACATAAACCAGTCACACCATAACATTTCCTTGCAAGCTGACAAACGTGGTTCACTTTCCTCTGTTGGCTTTTGTTAGAAGCTGTTGAAAGTATTGATGTTCAGATAAAGAGTGGATCTTCAGCTGCAGCTGAAAAGATTAAAAATAAAGTTTTCTTTTGTTATTTGGATCAACGACTGAGAGGGAAAACTGACTCCGAACAGCAGGTAATGTGTTGCAGTTCAAACCATGCAGAAAGCACTTTTGAAGGACACCGCTCAGTGTTTCATTATTAATTTAGTTTTGTCCGATTTGTCTAAACTAGTAGAGAAGCTGATCTTTTGTCAGATGGGTTTGATTTTTCTGGGAATTAATTAAAGTGAAATGACACCAAGAGGATAATTCAGACATAATACTGAAGCTCAGATGCTGTCAGATTAATGAGATGTTCTGCATGGGTGACAGGAGCAAAGTGACCTTTGACCCCATTCACACATGGGACGACCTATCTGTGCCTTGCCTCATTGATCACGAGAGTAAGTGCATTCAGGAGTTTTTTATTTATGAACAAGTGACAAGTGGGGGTGTGTGTGCAGGAACTAGGGTCAGAGACGAAGTTAGAGTTAGTTTTTCTTTTGCTGTTCACTTTTACTCTCTGACTTTATAAGGGATGCTAATCTATAAACATCAAAGCATCGTAAGGACTATCCTCTTTGCAGTTCTCTCGTGATTTTTAACAGTTGTCACATCCAAGGTCAAAGGTCAAAGTTTTTAAGTAGCACATTTTTAACAGTTCACACTACCCCAAAGTGTTGCACAACAGAACACAAACAATAAAAACATCAAAGGACTAAAAATGTGGTTAAAATAAAAACAAGAGACAAAGAAAAACCAGTCCAAAGAACCAAAAGTTTAAAACCATCCAAAGGATTAGAAAAAATAAAAGTCGGTTCTGTTGGAACTGACTTTTGGTAGCTGTGCACCACAAACTGAACAAAAGAAGTGCTAAACTAAAGGGGCTGTTATTTACAGACAGATTTATTTTTCTTTAATGTCGGATATTTTGACTGATAAATCGTTGAGAGTTAAATTGAGAGCATACCAGTCCACTAAAAGCATTGTATTATTATTTTGATTGTTTTTATGGTTTTAATACATTCGCAGTCTACGTTTTATTATTGTAAGAGATTTTTCCTCTAATTGTTCATGTAACCCTTGAGCAGTGAAATATCCCAAATTTTGGAGAAACAGGACTGCTGATGTGGTAATACTTTAAAACTTTGATTGTGTTTATTAGTGTTTTCTTGTTTATTTATTGCATCTTTCTTCTATCCATCCATCCATTTTCATCCGCTCATCCGAAGTCGGGTCGCGGGGGCAGAAGCCTAAGGCGAGAGGCCCAGACTTCCCTCTCCCCAGCCACTTGGGCCAGCTCCTCCCGGGGAATCCCAAGGTGTTCCCTGGTCAGGTGTCCTGGGTCTACCTTTAGGTCTCCTCCTGGTTGTACGTGCCCGGAAAACCTCCCCAGGGAGGCGTCCAGGAGGCATCCTGACCAGATGCCCGAGCCACCTCAACTGGCTCCTCTCGATGTGGAGGAGCAGCGGGTCTACTCTGAGCCCCTCCTGAATGACCGAGCTTCTCACCCTATCTCTAAGGGAGAGCCCAGCCGCTCTAATGGCTTTAGTGCGCAAGAGGAAGATGAGAGCGAATGACTTTTTCTGGTAGGCAAGTGTGTTTTATTTACTAACCAGGCATGTTTTGTGTGCAGTTTTTATTTTCTAATCATCCAGGGCTTATTAATGCTGTGTCAGCGCTGTTCTTTTCTTCTAAACATGCATGCAAATTACCGGTGTCAGTTCTGTTTTTATTTTATAACCATCCAGAAACATGAATGCTATCAGTGCTGTTTTCTTTTCTAAACTTGCAGGCACGTTCACCCGTGTTTAAAATTTGTTTTGTTGAATTAAAACAACAAAGAAAAACCTCCGTGTAGCGTCTTTCTGTCTAATTATCTTATGTTATGGCCATACATGCACCGGAGACCTGCATGTGGCTGCTGCACCGTGGCTTGTATTCGAGTGCGGCGTATGTGTAGAAAACCTTTTTTTTTTGTTGGTGCGGCTTATATTGATGTGCGCTCTATAGTCTGGAAATTACGGTATGTCTGATCTCTGAATTGTGTGTACTGAAACTCTAATTTCCCTCTGGGATAATAAAGTATTTTTGAATTTAATTGAATTTAATTTAATTTACTCAAAAAAAAATCTGAATTGAGCATCAAGGCCTGCAGTGAATGTAGCCTTAGAGTGACCGATCATATGTCAAAAAGAACAAGCATTCCATGGTTTCTCAGCGAACGAGAACTTGAAAAAATTTTTTTACAGCTTGTGTTGAACATTTAAGCCAAAGTTACAACAGCAACCTAAGTTTCATAAGCAATTTTTGAATTTCAGCTTTTGGTTTGAGTTGGACATTTTAACTTATTTCACAAACAAAGGCCAGCTCTGACGGTAAAACCACTTCAGTCCTGACTCTGACCATTTTAAGGGTCAGACTGGATTACACAGCATGATAACCCTGAAAACATATCTGATTATATAAGCAGAAGCCATGGTCAGAGTCAAGTCTTTAGGTACATCAGAAAGAAAAAGATATGAATTCACAGTGTTGAAAAGATGAGGCCAGTAATATATGACCTGCAACCCCCAGTTTCTTATATCAAGTTTAAACTGCGGTTTCATCTGAATCTACCAGCTGGTTTCACATAACGGGGAAAAAACATCATGGAGAAGTGCTCCCACACCAAGGCATTACAGAGACAGGGCCCGTAAGATTCTCGCTCAGTTTGCCTTTAAGGTTATCAAAGACTGACATTCTCAGAAACTTACAAGTCTCCAGAGATACTTTAAACTCAGCAAAGCTGCGCTGACAGATTGGACAGGAAATGTTTAGAAGGATGGGCTGATTTCAACAGGATCTCACTCTTGCTGAGGAGCTGAAAATGTGCTATGTTTTACATGCGGAGCTGTCTCCCCATCATTCGTCAGCACGCTGTGATTTATTCCATCCTATTCTGTAGCAATTCTCTGTATTACGTGCATAAAATATAAGGACACGTGTTCTGTTTGACAAATTGAAAGGTCAGGGTGTGATGCTAAATGCTAAAGTCATAAAATGATTAAGTTCTTTAACACAATTACTTAAATGCATTTAGGCTCTAAAGCTAAAAACCCTTTTCTCTTTGAGCCCTCATTATTTCTAGGCTCTCTAGGTGTAATCAGAAGAAGCATGGTGCACTAAGACTTCAGTCTGGGTTGTCAGAAGAAAACTAAAGGAAGTAGGCTAAAGAAAAAGCTGAGGAAACAGAAACTAATGCTGGTGAAATTTGCACTGTAGAAAGGCAAAGGCAGAGCTAATGAGGAGTGGTGGCAGTGGAGCTGAGCAGGGTAGTTGCATGAGAGTTCGGTATTATGAGGTCTAGTGGGGAAGGGAGAAGATGAGAGAGTGCTGGTAGAAGTGGGTGGAGGAGGGTGGCTTGGAATTGGGGTTTCCTTTATCCCTCCCTCCTTCTCTACTCAATGGACAGACCAGATGGTGTTCTCATTGAGGAAATTATGGAGCAAAGAGGAGAATTAGAAGCAGCCTGGCCGGGAATGGTTTTCCCCTTAGGCGTTACACCACACATTCATTTGCTTTTCTTCCTTATTACACATGCAAAGAGCAAAAATCAGACAAACTCAATATTCTTCCCTGAAAGAGATTTTATACTATCAAAACATTTCCCCAAGTTTTCACAGGATCAAATGGATATCGAGGTCTTTTCAGCAGCAGCTCATGTGTTCCCCTCAGGTTATTTAGAGACCCCGTTTACATGTAGGTGACAGACACTGAGGTAGGTGGAGGACGGTGCAAGTATTAAAGTACCGTAATGTAACATCGTCCCGTCTAACGTGCGGTGTTTGTAGAAAACAAACCTGCTTTGAAATCTGTTGAAACTGTAGGAAGTTATGATGTTTGGATTTGCAGATGAACCAGACAGAGTTTTAGATGTGTCAGGAGATGCAGCTGCTCTGCACAAATTGAAAGGTAATGAAGCAGAAAAAGTGCAGTCTGGTTAAAATACAACATATTTAATTATTTTTGTAGGTGGAGTGAAAAATATTAACGTCTCAGACTTTTATTTCCTTTGTCAGAAACCTCAGTGGCAGCAATTTTCTAGGGGTGGCAATGGCCACCCCTGGCCACCCCTTGGGGGCACCCTTGCCTTTCCGACAAGCTTTTTTTTTCTTTTTTTAGCAATAACGTGTTTTACCAGATAAGATTAACAACAGGTTTTGTCATCTTATTTAGGGGTGAGAATTGATGCAGCCCTTAGATATGATGCACAAATAAACATTGTTCAGGCAAGCTTTGTAAATCTGAGACGGCTATCTAAGATAAAGCCTGTCCTGTCCAGAGTAAACAGTAGTGCTTTTATCATGTCCTGCATCGACTAATGTAATGCGTTGTATGCTGGACTGAGTCAGGCTACTGCACGACTCCAGCTAGTCCCAAACTCTGCTGCGAGATTTGAGACTGGGACCATAAGGAGAGACCACATCACACCAGTTCTAACTTATCTGCACTGGCTCCCAGTGTTTATCGGGCTAGATTTAAGATCCCCCTCCATGTTTTCAGGGTGCTGCAGGGCAGTGCTCCCCCATATCTTGCTGAACTGGTGCAGTGGCGTGTCCCCACTCAGGCCCTTCACTCTGCTGAGCAGGAGTTGACTTCCCTCTCCCCAGCCATTTGGGCCAGCCGAGAGACTTATAGTCTCTCCAGCATGTCTCGCGTCTTCCTTTAGGTCTCCTTTCTCTTGAACATGACGGGAAAACCTCACCAGAGAGGCATCCGGGAGGCTTCCTAACTAGATGCTCGAACAAGCTGAACTAGTTTCTTTTTTTTACTAATTAGCTCCACATAATATTTCATTTTAGGTTTAAGAAATGTTTAATGTCATTATTTTGAGAACTACACTCAAAAAGTAATTGTCTGAATAAAATATACATTTAAAAATAAATCAACACAATGCTGTGATCAAAATAAAGCTATTATGGTATCATTTATCAAACAGCTGTCTATTAAAAACTCATACCTCTATTTTATCATTTTTGTATAAATCAACTATGAGTCACCCTTCACATCTGTTTATGGACTTATGAAAAAGTGTCACGTAGTTAACTTATTTGAAAAGACAGATGTTTTATTAGTTTATTGAAAATGTTTTTGTTTGTTTGGAGATCTGAGGTTTTTGTCAGGTTTGGTCAGCATCAGCATTAACCCTCTCAGGCTCAAAATACGTTTTGATTAAAGGACGAACAACTAAGCCCTTCAGGGGTACTTCTGAGTTAAAAAAATGCTCATGAAATATGTATGTGGAGTAACCAGGTAGGTAGGTTTGCAACGCCTGCCTCCAGAGGGTTAAGGGTTGAGTTGGGTTAAGTTCATTCAGTTAGGAATTCTCTTTTTTCGATGTTAACTGCAAAATAATAAAGTTAACTTAGTTTGGCTGAGATCTAAATGAGTTAAGGGTTTGGGTTCACACGTGAACATTTAACAAACTCAGAATTAGTTTTTTGTGCAGATATATTTCTGTCAAGTCAGCCCAACAAGATCCTTGGTGATTCTTTTAAAGCTTGTTCTTCTTTATTCTGTCTTTATTCTTCTTTTTCCCAATTTATTTAGCATCTTTCTGGCATCAAATTCAATGTTTTCTAAATTTGGAAAAGTTGGTCAGTAGTGACGCTGACCCCCCTGAAATAAAATCAGGATTTTTATTTATTTTTTATTTCTTTGCAGTGCTCCATAGATCTTTTCAGTGTTTCTGAAAAAGGAATTTTCAACAAAGCAGCAACTTATGGAAGCCCTTTCACCTCCGACCCTATTAACTATGGCACCAGGCACAATGATGAACCAAACCTTTGATGCTTTTAAACTTTTATACCCTTTCATCCATGCCATGTCATGCAATTATATTTTTAAACTAATTTATTGGTAGAATATGTACCAGGAAGGGAAGTTATGACCCTTGTGATTTCCGTCTGAGCCATTTAAACAAGACCGGTTCTGTTTCTGGAAGCAAACAGGAACTCAGTTCTTCCATGCTGGAGCTGAAAACAGCCGCCATGGATAAAATGGCACTATAAGTGGAACACACACAGCACAGCCAACGTGTAAACGGGAGTTCCCTCGTGTGCTGAAAAGCTCAAATTGGTTCTTTGTAAATGATGCACTGAGCTAGATGTTGTAAATTTGGAAACTTGATGCCTCGAAGCTGTGCTTAAGTTTGTACAGCAGTTAATTATGGTCACTGTGTTGAGTGGTTAAAAAGAGAAGCGGATACGTCAAGAGCTGTAGCTCGACTAAAAGCCCTGTCACGGCTTTGAAGTGCGGTGGGACCATGGAGCACCAGAGCCAGATATCAGGACACGCTTCCGTGAGTGGGTGACTGTCGAATCCCACATGCGGGGCAGTTAGGAACACAAATGGGATGAGATGTGAGAGGCCACCAAAACCCTTGACAACCAATTATCCACCTGTTTTCAACAGCTGAGGGCAGTTTCATCAACATGGTGGAAAGTTGCATTTAAAAGTCAATCAGATAGTCACGGGGGAGAAGGGCACACATCTGTCAGTCTATAGCCCTAAAACCACAGAAGAATAAAAAAAACACCCATTAAACTCCACTAACAGCAAGAGAAACACATGAAAAACAATTAGCCACGATACAAACTGTGAGTTAACAACGTTTTTAGGGTTGTGATCTTTTAATTCAATTCAATTCAGTTCAAAAGTACTTTATTAATCCCAGAGGGAAATTGATTAAATGGGCACATCCATCATGAACATATGATTATTTTGATTTTATTGGTAAAAAAAAAACAACAACATGAGTTTCAGTGTTTATGTCATGTCTGTGTCTGCGTCTCACCTCATGTGTCTCCTTTTGTCCTCATTCGTCTCTAGGTGCTCCTTTTGTGTCTTCTAGCGCCCTCATGTGTCTCCTGGTGTTCCCCATTTGCCCTCTAGGTTCCTCAGACTTCCCTCTCCCAGGTCCTGTGCTCTCTTGGCCCCCTCTTAGCCACGCCCCTGTAGTTTCTTTCTGTAGTGTTTTCCTTTAGTGTCTGCTTCCCCTTAGTATATTAGTTATGGCTCATGCCTTCTGGTCTTTTGTTTTTCTCTTAGGTCATTTTCCTTTGTTACAGCCTTTCAGTATTTAGTGTTTTTCCCACCAGTGCTTTCTTCCTCCTCCCTGTGTAAGTAATTGTGTTCACCTGGTCCCTCTCCCCACACACCTGCAATTCATCTCCCTCTCATCTTTCCAGTCTATATAAGCCCTGTCTTGTCTCTGTGTGGTTGTCGGCCCATTGTATTGTTGTCAGCGTTTGTTCGTGCTCTAGTTGAGCTTTGTGTCTCTAGTCTTTGGTGCTCTATGTGAGCTTACGGTGTCCTGTGTTCCAGGACTTTTGGATTTTTGGCTCGCTGCCTGTGGATTTATTTTGTTTCGTCCTGCCAAATAAAAGGATTTTTACTTTTTACCAACTCCTGCCTCTTGTCGTCTGGGTAATCTGCACTTTGGGTCCTAAACATCCCGGCACGTGACAGTTTAGGATAACGACTAAAAATGAACAAATAAAAACTAAACAGGTGCTCGATAAACTAAAAAAAAATACAAATAAATAATAGCAATCTCAAACACTCATTTATAGATATAATCTTAACACCATCATTATCTTTTAAACAAATTTTTAAATCAACTTACTGTTAGAATTTTAAAATGACCGATCCGTTACCTCTAAAAGATTTAACATAAACTCCCTTTAAAAAGTGCTGAAATGTCCACAGCATATTAATAAATATTCAGCTCTGCCATTTTAAGCTGCTTTAAGCCTCCTGATTTGGTTCACAGGTTCCTAAATAAACGTGAGCAGCTGCTTCTTGCACAGGGGCTCAGACGAACCCGCTACTGTTAAATGGACTTGGGTGTGATTTGTAATGAGTCTTGAAAGTTTTCCAGCCAGATATTTTAGACCTTGTTGGAGTCCCCTCATCCAAACAGCAGGTATAATATTAGCAAGCATGTTAAAAACTTGTGTCAAACCAACTTTTCTTAATGAGAATCACTTTTATTTTTCATTTGCTCTGGTTACAAGTAGGTCACAAAAATGCATCATATGGAGGAAACATGGGTCAGCTCATGCTGATTTATGAAAGTGAAGAAGATAAATGTTTGTCTCCAAGAAGAACATTGTACAAGAATATGGGGGGGAACAAAAATACCTCCTCAGTGCTCCTCACTACAAGTCAAACCCTGGAGATGATGACACTCATGGAGGAAACAAGTGTGATGAATGGGAACTTTAAATAAGCTCTGAAGAAGAACTCTCTCTCTCTCTGTGTGTGTGTGTGTGTGTGTGTGTGTGTGTGCGTGCGTGAGCGTGCGCGTGTGTGTGTGTGTGTGTGTGTGTGTGTGCGTGCGTGAGCGTGCGCGTGTGTGTGTGTGCGTGCGTGAGCGTGCACGTGTGTGTGTGTGTGCCTCACTGTGTTTAGAGATCATCTTTGTTTCAACTCTATTTTCAAATGTAGATGCTCCTGCAAAACACTTCTTATTGCTCATTCAGCATATACAGGCGCCACCAGAACCAGGTAAATTTGTTTAAAAACAAGTGAATTCCCAAAAATCTGAGCTTGATCATCTGTGCTTCTGTAGAAACTCACCCCTGCTTTTGCAGCCTGGCCGTGTGTTCTTCACGAGACTTATTAAATGATGAAAAAAGACTTTATTCGTTGATATGATTTAAACTAAATGAGTGTTGCAAGACTATTTCTCATCATGAAAGATAAATGTAACGTTTGTCAAACTAAACTGCACAATTCTGCCCCCTGCTGATGTAACCTGGCGTCTGCAGTCTCCTTAAAATGTGAACTCTGGATCGCCTTTGGAGACTTAATGAAAAATCATCGTTATTACTTTAATATTTATATAACTAAATAATTGTGGTGAAGGTATATCTTTTGAACAGGATGTCATAAGGAATTATTACTAACCAGAAACTTGTTTTCTTTTCTAAATCAAAAGTTTTGACCTACTTCTATAAACATCAGTTATTTTCAGCTTTACAGCTAAATTGATTTGTAATTTAAACAATGAAGAGCCCAAGATTCTAATTCCCACGTCCAGCTCCAGACATGCTTCCTATTCACTAAAATCCAAGTCACATCCTGCAGGTTTGGAGTTAATATATTCTCGTAACAAGTTGTCACATAATTGGTGCAGCAGATCAGCTGCACCATCACATCGCATTTTAATCATCTACGTCTGACCCCATCAGATGGATGTCAGGGTTCCTCTTTAGGAGGATTTAGACTGAAAGAGGAAAGCAAGCCATATGGCTGAGGTTGTGCAGGAGATGAGCTCTTCCATTTGTCAGCAGCATGCTGGGGTCGATATTCCGCCTATGTTTATTTATTGCAAGCAACTACAAGAGTCATGATTCCAACTTTCACAAGCAACACTGCGCTCGTCCGACGCAGCTGGCAGATGGAGAGGACATCCAGAAGTAAGACAGAGTATCCAATAAAGCTTTTGCATTAAAATAAAACGTCATGCAGGCTCAGAGCGTGCATGAGATAACTGAAGAGAGAGAGAGCTTATCTTACCACCCCCGTGTCCAGCTGCTCGGTGGTCAGAGAGGGAGCCGCTCCGGTCAGGGGTAGAAACCACAACATTGGCACCAAAAGCAGCATCTCCGGCGAAATTATCCTCATCCTCTTGCGAAGAACCAGAAGCATCACGGCGCCCTATGACAGGCTGATCCTGCAGGGCGCAGACATCGACCCCGACGGCCGCATCCACTGAATAAATCTCCGGAAAATCAGCCCGATCAGGTCTACCTCACTGTGGAGCGCAAACACATAAAACACATGAACCCCGGCGGAGGTAGGGACGGCTGGGTGGAGGGACTCACAAGTTTGTGTCCTCACAAAACACACGTGTCCTCATCCGCTAAACGGGCGTAAGCAGAAGCAACAGATTGTGTACACTTTAGGGGAGGATGAATTAAGTCCGTTATATCCTAGCAGGCAGCGAGGCGCACGCGATCCACTCCTGACGGCGCAGAGATGAGCTCTGAGGAGCGACAGCAGCTGCGAGAGAGGGGTTCTGTCCCGAGCAGAGGTGCACGCGCCCGACGCACGCGAGAGAAAGGAGCGTACACACCAAACGCTTCAGAGGGATGGGGGAGGTGGGAAAGGGGGGAGTCCAGCGCGTTTCTCAGCTCCCGTGGAGGCTGCTGGATTCATGACGCGCGTACTGCGTAATTTGAGAGCCTAGAGGGGCAACAGGAGTTAAAGTCCAATTTGCAAGGGCGGAAATCCCATTTCAATTGGGGGGGGGGGGGGGGGGGCAATAAACAGTAAAACTTCAGAGAGTAATTTCTGGGGGGGACATGAAAAAAAATGCTCTCTACATACAACACTGTTTGTCCTTATAAGAGACTGACATGAGACTCTCTGCCTGTGCTCAAGTGACTGGACTTTGCCAAATGAAACCATTTAGAAGCAATTTCATAGGCATTTCATTTCTTTCTTATAGATGTCTTTATCAAAATGCAAGTTTCTACTTACGTTCTGGAGCATTAAAAAATGACCTGATGTCTGCTGTTTTTCGTTTCTCTGCCATTTCAACTGACCTGGTCTGCTGACAGTTGGATAGCAACACACACACAGATGGGATGTTGTCATTAGAACGGAGCTGGAGGATATTGATAAAAATAATATCTTGGCAATTTTGTACATCTCCATAAGCATCCTTTCTTTTTGTTTTCATTTCAATAACAAGACTGTGGCCTAAAACGGAATACGCAATGCAGAATAAAGATTTAAAAGTAGATCGTTAATAGTTGAAGCAACATGTCCTGAAATGACATGGCTAGCTGACCAACAGCTACATGTGTGGACGGACGAGAAGCATTAATTTTAAGTACTAAAACATATCTAACTTTTTCACAACAAAGAGAAAGAACATAAATGTCTAATTAAAATTGTATTAATTCACATAACATGAAAGCTACTAAAATCCAAATAGTTCCATATTGATTTTAATATATTTGAAATTTTCCTTCTAAATATGGCTAGAAAAAATAACAAACTTCAAATCAGCTTTCACAAGTCAAGTATCAAAGTGACTGAAATCTCTTTAATAAATCATAGAAATGTTTGTAGGCTATTAGAGAATAACTCTGTAATATTTAATAACTTTATCTAAGTCCCACTGAATAAAAAGATACACAAAACCTAAAAATATATTCTTGAAATATTTGTTTCATTTTAATAATAAAAATTTAAAACATTTACTTTACAAATACACTAAACATATACATACTCTATAGTTTATCTTTCAGTTTAATCGATCTCTCACTTTTCTCAGTTTTTATAGTGTTTTTGGGTCTGTGTGGCCAACGGGATCTTTGGCTCTATGTTTTACACTGACAGCTTTGAGCAACGTGCCTCCACCACACATTTGCTGCAACCAGCTCATCCCTCAGCTGCATGGCGCACCTGCACTTTGACATATTGTAAACAACTGCAGAGCCTGAGGAAGACGGGACAAGAGCGGTTAAACGCTGTGGTTTTCCATACATTGGTCCAGTTAGTTTTGATTCTACCATATTCATCTGCTAAATAGGATGAAACGCGGACATTTTCATCTATCTATAAATGCTCAACAGATTCCAGGGGCAGACCGTGAAAGCATACGTGTCCGGAAAAAGGAACTTTTGATCACCTTAGTGAATGGAATAATAATAGCGGAATAATCCTGGAATGACCAGAGAACATGAAGTGACAACTTTTTTTTTTACTGTGGTGGTGGTGGTCTGTCTTTAAGGGATCTCCGACCGGTGATCAAAAGCTAAAGATAATCGGTGTCTATGTTTGACATTTATGACCACGTTTGACATACATATTTAAGTTTGTAGAGCAAGCGTGTGATAAATGACTTACTGCTGGAAACCGCTGGCTTCTTGATTCCCGCCTCCTGTGAGTCTGCGGGCTGCCGTGAAGTTGTGAGCGGGGCAGAGCCGGCAGCCCCGCCCGTTGGCAACAGTGCGTGTGGACCGACCGTACCAGCTTGAGGAATTGGGGGGGGGGGGGCTATATTTTTACTCAACAATTAAAAACACATTGTTTTGTATTTGCAGGCTAACTGTTACGTTGCGGTTTTAGAAGAAAATACAGGTTTACTGATAGCATTTATATGTTTACAATAACTTTTGTGGGGGGGACAACTTTGTGTGAGGGAGGACGTGCCCCCCGTCCCCCCTGGGATCTCCGCCTATGCCAATTTGTAAACCACCGTGAACCTGCCATAGAGGGACTTTAGCTCAGAAATCAGCTGGTTGATTTTTACCTTTGCTCAGGAAGAAGAAGACCAAAACTGAAAAAGAAAAACGTTATTTTAATGAAGTAAATGAATGAATTAATTTATTTATTGTTGCTGGCACATTTTCAGGGTTGTGAGCGGGTGACTTGGTGAAGACGTAGTTCAGTCTAAAGCAGCTGTAGTAAATCTGTGGATCTAAAAGCATCAGTCCATCTTTTTGTGTGGAGTCACTAAGGTCTAAAAGATTAGTCACACATACTCTATAGGTTGTAGCTTTCAGGGGCACTGTTTCTGTCACACCCTGCCTCAGGTTGGACATGTCCCTTTTTTAAACAGGAAAAGTCAGAAATGGATTTGAACTTGAAGTTGAAAGCAAGAGTTAGTTGTTAAATTCAGATAAAAAAAAAAAAAGAAATGTGTTATAGGTCTTTGGTGTGTTCTTGCTGTGTTGAAATTCTAATTCCATCTTTTAGTTCTTTTTAAAACACAGAAATGTTTTATTTACCTGCAGCCGCAAACGAAACGTTGCAGGTAAATAAAACATTTCTGTGTTTTAAAAATAACTAAAAGATGGAATGTGTTATAGGTGTTGCATGTAACCAGAATCATGTTTGCGAGCCTCATGGATGAAGCTTTTCTTGCTCAATCCTCTGCCTGAAGGAGGTATGGGTGAATAGTAGGTCTTTGCTCTGTTTTCATATCCTAATCATCTTCGCAGGACCTTTTGTTTTTCCAGAACAGTTGGGAAAATGTTTAAACACTACTCAAATGATATCTGCAGGTAAAAAAAAAAAAACAAAAAACAATGTTACAACAGGCAGCACTGCCAACTCTAAATAAAGTCATTTGTAAACCTTTTTAATCATGCTGGCTGTATTTGTGGCCACTTGTCATTGCAGATTTATGTTCTCCTTTGCAGAGATCAGACCAACACTTTCACTTTTTGCATAAATTTGCTTGAAGATCACGTTTTTCCCAAGTTTAA
This sequence comes from Nothobranchius furzeri, assembly GCF_043380555.1. Taxonomy (NCBI): domain Eukaryota; kingdom Metazoa; phylum Chordata; class Actinopteri; order Cyprinodontiformes; family Nothobranchiidae; genus Nothobranchius; species Nothobranchius furzeri. The sequence continues at coordinate 46,718,190 of NC_091746.1, read as the reverse complement.
ATTAGTTTTGATCCGTGTTTACCTCATTGAGTTTCATAAAATTCAACTTCTTTGTGGCCTGGTGGTAGAGTGTCTGCCCTGGGATTGGGAGACCGGGATTCAAATCCCGGTTGGTTCATACCAGACTGTAACAATAGGACCCAATGACTCCCTGCTTGACACTCAGCTTTAAGGGGTTGGACTGGGGTGTTAAACTACCAAATAGTTCCCGAGCACAGCCACAGCTGCAGCACACCACTCCTTACAGGGATGGGTCCATTGCAGAGATATATTTCAGCAGTGTGTAATGACTAATGGGACGTTAACTTTAAATTCATCAAAACAAGTTAAGATTTATCCAGAATATATTTTCAGAATGTAAAATGAAGTGACAGATTAAAAACGGAGATCAGAGATACAATCTGATAATCCAGACTTTATTTATTCACTTTGGACGATCAGAAAGAATTAAACTTTATCACTGACGGGTTACTTCAACAGATTTTACAAACTACTGAGTGTCGTCCTGAAGTTGGAGTTCCGTGGAGTGTCGTGTTCATTCTTTACAACCTTTCTTCCCATTTATTGTTAATAAAAATTTCTATTAAATTTTTATATTTTGTTCAAAGCTTTGTAAAAACATTTGTTTTTGTTGCATAAAATTCTCAACAGTTCAACTTAGTGACTCTCATCTTTGTGCACTGAAAGTGTTATTAGCAAGCAGGCTAAATATAACCAGCAATCACAATTGTTTCTAATATTAACTTTAGAATAAAGGTTAGCTATAAACATCTAAAGGATTACATCACACACTAGTGTGTGTAAGAGTAGAAGCTAGGCCACTGCAGTAAAAACTAAATTTGCACGTGTTTGTGCAATCCTGGATTCCTCATTACGACTCTGTTTTCACCGCATCCAAGTGAACATCAGAGGAAACAGAAAACAATTTGCTAAGCTGCAGACATAATTATTATAACATGAATGTGGGATCAGACAGCTCATTTATCTGTGTATAAAATACTAATGAACTTGTTTATTTCTCTTTCGCTGCATAGCCGTAAAATCCTCCAGGTGATGGAAGAACATACTGTAATGATTAGCAATCACAATGATTTACATGCCCCTATAGTATATTTTAACTATTGAACAGGCAGCTGATGGAATATATTAAGACATCTGAATACATTTAAACAGTAATTACAAAGAAAGAAGATGAGATAGCCCTGCTTCGGCTCACCTTCATCCTCGGTGAGGAGGAGTGAGATGCCTAAACAAGTGCACACACTTCAGATCTCTCACTGCAGTCATTTTTCAGAAGAGGAAGAAGAAAAATAGAAAAAATTATGAAAAACATATTTTTTGCTCAGCGGTATTAAGCATTGCTGTGTTTCAGCCCCAGTTCAACTGGTTGCGCAGCCACAACATTACAATAATTGTAGCATCAGAATATTGAGTCTCCCAGCATGCCCGCTGGCAAAGAGAAGCTTCGCTTCTTCACTTTTACATTAAGAAAAGGTTAAAACACCCATTTCCTCATCTCACCCTGCTGTGCACATTTTACCTGAAGTGTTTCACCGAATTCAGACCATTATTCCAGCAAATTCTACTCTATTTTTAATTATTTTTTTGGTTAGATTGTATAAAATATATATAAAAAAAAAACCTTTGGCCAGCATGGAGGTGGGCTGAGTTGTGCTTCTATGCATGGGTGGTAATTTCTGTAGCACCTTGTAGCAAGACCATTCCAAAACTTCGGACGTGTTTTCATCCCAGTTTATACAAAAGGAGAATTTTGTTGTTTATTCTCATCGCTGCAACACGTCATAAAACAATTTACACATTTTTTACACATTTTTCAAAAATAGTTTGCAGTGCAAAGTTATAAAAGTCAAACAATCTCTATTTACGATTTGGAGATTTGATCTGCTCACAACACCAAAACTAAGAAGTTAAGCCTAGTTTTTGCTTCTGCGTCAGCTCCATGAGGGAGAGTTTCGCACATTCACAGAGACGTTTTGCTCTCAGAAGTCTCCGTCTGCTGGGGAGTGTTGCAAAGCAATTCCCCGCCACAACAACAGAGGGCGTAGCACTGTTCTGGGGTATCCTGTCATGTGTCCGGTCCAAGATTTACTATTGTGTTTATATTGTGTTATTTTTATTTGTATTGGTATTTCAGAGACTTTTTAACACGGACACATTTGTCCCTTATTCTCCTCCACCTCTGCTTGTGCTCCGCACCTCTAACCCCACGTTTCCCATCATTTCTATCCAGGAATAAAACGCTTGCTGTGAGTTTTTCTGTGACTATTCTTCAAGCTGCTCTGTGTCTGCTGCTAGATATATTTGGCTCTCTTTATATTTTTGTGGGCGCAATGACGATGCTGTTGACAAAAGGGCCATCCTGACCAATCACAATTTTGCATTCTCCATCTTGATCGACAGATGTTTAGAAAGTGGGCTCGACTCCATCTGTCCTTGCGAGGGCTCTCCAGCAGGTCCGCAAGGGCAGATGATGGCATTGCGTGTCTCCATATTGACGCAGATGCAGAAGCATAGGCTTCACATTCAGTTCAAAAGTAATCATGTAACGGAGGCTTTTGTTACCTGCAATTTGAAAAGAAGGCAACAATCTCTTTGTGCACAATTGCAAGCTGGGGTCTTGCCTCTAGCTATTGAAGTAGGGTGATACAAAGGGTTACAGGAGGAGCAGTGTTTGTGTGTTCTATATATGAGATGTTCTTGAAGATGAGTTTCATTTCCTGCTTTTATTGTCTGTTATATAATGATTTAATAATGTCTATGTTTAAAACGATTCAGAGTAAGAACCCTGATTTGTTTTGATCATCAGAGGGTGAAATGTTAACTTGGTTTTTTGATGACATGTTTGAGTTAGCAAAATGTATAGAGAGTGTGGAAACAGACAAATGGTACTTTATCCTGCTATTAAAACAATGTTTTGTTAAATGTACAGCCGCCTCTTTGTGTGAAATAGTGTCTTCGCTCATTCATACACATTTTCTCCTCTGTGGGTTTATGTGATCATAGAGAGAAGATTTCATGAGCAATGTTGCACATATTGAATTCATAAATCTGAGATGGTTACTCATTAATCTTCATTTGGCTTTGATTCTTTATCCTTACTGCAAGTTTGGTTAGTGCACTGACATGTAAGCAGACTGTTGCCATAGCTCTGGTCCTACTGGGTCTTTTGAAAATGTCACTGGCTTTTAAAAAAAATAAAGAACTGGTTTTGAACATGTATTTTGAGGTTGTTCTACTTAGAGATTGCTATTTATGCTTTCCATAAATGCAGATATTATTTAGAAATGCAGATGTTATTTATAGCAGATGTTAAAACATCAGCTATAAAGAAGTAATGATGACAACAAGGAAATGCTTTTTTGGGAGAAAGAAACTTTTATTTTTAAAATCACCAAGGTGGCACATGAAGCTAAAGGTCTCAAAACCCCGACCCGGATTGGCAGATTTAAACAGTGAAAAGACTAGCGGGTGACAAAAAGATCGAAGGATCTTTCATGGCGGTTAAAACGAAGAGTCGGAGTATCCGGCCCGGAGGGTTACCGGGGTCCCACCCTGGAGCCAGGCCTGGGGTTGGGGCCCGTGAGCGAGCGCCTGGTGGCCGGGCTTTCGCCCATGGGGCCCGGCCGGGCCCAGCCCGAACCGGATACATGGGCTCGTCCAACTGTGGACCCACCACCCGCAGGAGGAACATGAAGGGTCCGGTGCAATGCGAATCGGGTGGCAGACCAAGGCGGGAGCCTTGGCGGTCCAATCCCCGGACAAGAAAACTAGTTTTTGGGACATGGAATGTCACCTCGCTGGCGGGGAAGGAGCAGGAGCTTGTGACAGAGGTTGAGCGGTACCGGCTAGATATAGTCGGACTCACCTCGACACATTGCATTGGCTCTGGAACCCGAGACCTGGAGAGGGGTTGGACACTCTACTTTGCTGGAGTTGCTCCGGGTGAGAGGCGGAGGGCTGGGGTTGGCTTTTTGTTAGCCCCGAGACTCTCTGCCTGTGTGTTGGGGTTTACCCCGGGGGACAAGAGGGTAGCTTCCTTGCGCCTTCGGGTCAGGCAACGGGTCCTGACTGTTGTTTGTGCTTATGGGCCAAATATCAGTTCAGAGTACCCACCCTTTTTGGAGTCCCTGGGACGAGTGCTAGATAGTGCTCCATCAGGGGACTCCATTGTCCTGCTGGGGGACTTCAATGCTCACGTGGGCAATGACAGCTTGACCTGGAGGGGTGTGATTGGGAGGAATGGCCCACCTAATCTGAACTCGAGCGGTGTTTTGTTATTGGACTTCTGTGCAAGCCGCAGTTTGGCCATAACGAACACCATGTTCGAACATAAGGATGCCCACCGGTACACTTGGTACCAGGGCAGCCTAGGTCACAGGTCGATGATAGATTTTGTAGTCGTATCATCTGACCTGCGGCCGTATGTTTTGGACACCCGAGTGAAGAGAGGGGCGGAGCTGTCAACTGATCACCACCTGGTGGTGAGTTGGATCAGATGGCAAGGGAACATGCCGCGTAGACCTGGCAGACCCAAACGCATAGTGAGGGTCTGCTGGGAACGCCTGGCAGAAGAACCTGTCAAGACGGTCTTCAACTCCCACCTCCGGCAGAGCTTTGACCACGTCCCGAGAGCAGTGGGGGACATTGAGTCCGAGTGGGCCTTGTTCCACTCTGCGATTGTCGAGGCGGCTGTTGCTAGCTGTGGTCGTAAGGTGGCCGGTGCCAGTTGTGGTGGCAACCCCCGTACCCGCTGGTGGACACCAGAGGTTCGGGGAGCCGTCAGGCTGAAGAAGGAGGCCTACAGGGCGTGGCTGGTCTGTGGGTCTCCGGAGGCAGCAGACAGGTACCGGATAGCCAAGCGGAGTGCAGCAGTGGCAGTTGCTGAGGCAAAATCTCGGGCGTGGGAGGAGTTTGGTGAGGCCATGGAGAAAGACTATCGATCGGCTCCAAAGAGGTTCTGGCAAACTGTCCGGCGCCTCAGGAGAGGAAGGCAGCAACTCGCTCACACTGTTTACAGTGGGGATGGGGAGCTGCTGACGTCAACTGAGGCTATAGTCGGATGGTGGAAGGAATACTTTGAGGAGCTCCTCAATCCCACCAATGCGCATTCCGAGGAGGAACCAGAGCTGGGAGGCCTGGGGAAGGACTGTCCGATCTCGGGGGCAGAAGTTGCTGAGGTAGTCAAACAACTACACAGCGGCGGAGCCCCGGGGGCGGATGAGGTTCGTCCTGGGTATCTCAAGGCTATGGATGTTGTAGGGCTGTCATGGTTGACACGTCTCTACAACATTGCGTGGTCATCGGGGGCAGTTCCTAGGGAGTGGCAGACCGGGGTGGTGGTCCCCATCTTTAAGAAGGGTGACCTGAGGGTGTGTTCCAACTATAGGGGGATCACACTCCTCAGCCTCCCTGGAAAGGTCTACTCCAAGGTACTGGAGAGGAGGGTACGATCGATAGTTGAATCTCAGATAGAGGAGGAGCAATGTGGTTTTCGTCCTGGCCATGGAACTGTGGACCAGCTCTATACCCTTGCAAGATTGATGGAGGGGGCATGGGAGTTTGCCCAACCAATCCACATGTGCTTTGTGGATTTGGAGAAGGCTTATGACCGTGTCCCCAGGGGCACCCTGTGGGGGACGCTCCAGGAGTATGGGGTGGGTGGCTTTCTGTTAAGGGCCATTCAGTCCCTTTACCAGAGGAGCATGAGTTTGGTCCGCATAGCCGGTAGTAAGTCGGACCTGTTCCCAGTGAGGGTTGGACTCCGCCAGGGCTGCCCTTTGTCACCGGTTCTGTTCATCACTTTAATGGACATAATTTCTAGACGCAGCCGTGGTGTGGAGTGTGTCGAATTTGGTGGCAGGAGAATCTCGTCTCTGCTTTTTGCGGATGATGTGGTCCTCCTAGCTTCATCCAGCTCTGACCTTCAGCTCTTGCTGGGTAGGTTCGCGGCCGAATGTGAAGCGGCTGGGATGAGGAGCAGCACCTCCAAATCTGAGACCATGGTTCTCGACCGGAAAAGGGTGGCTTGCCACCTCCGGGTCGGGGGAGAGGTCCTACCTCAAGTGGAGGAGTTTAAGTATCTCGGGGTCTTGTTCACGAGTGAGGGTAGGAGGGATCAGGAGATCGACAGGCGGATTGGTTCGGCGTCTGCAGTGATGCGGACGCTGAGCCGATCTGTCGTGGGGAAGAGGGAGCTGAGCCAGAAAGCCAGGCTCTCGATCTACCGGTCGATCTACGTCCCGTGAAGACGAAGGGTGACAAAAAATACAAAATTTCAAAATAAAATGTTCTTTGCTTTTCTTGAAATGCAGTTGGAGCCACAAAAAACTACTTAAAAGTGAAACTCAAAAAGTGATTTTATTAAAACATCACATTTATTTTAGTAAAAGCAAAAGGGGTCCAAACCAAGTACTGAGAATATACAATTATACTTTTTCAGATCCCCGACATTTCTTTATGTAAAAATCTTTTTTCAGTTTATTTCCTGCAATATTCTGAGATTGATTTTGGAGCTTTTATAAGCTGTAAGCATCATGCTATCTCTCCCTTAGAGAAAGGGTGAGAAGCTTGGTCATCCGAGAGGGGCTCAGAGTAGATCTGCTGCTCCTCCACATCAGGAGCAACCAGTTGAGGTGGCTTGAGCATCTGGTTAGGATCTCTCCTGGATTCCTCCCTGGTGAGTTTTTGTGGGCACATCCAAATGGGAAGAGACCTACTGAAGACCCAAGACACGCTGGGGGGACTATGTCAATCGGCAGGGAATGCCTTAGAATTCCCCCTGAGGAGCTGGTCCAAGTGGTTGGGGAGAGGGTAGTCTAGGCCTCCCTGCTCAGGCTGCTGCCCCCGTGACCCGACTCTGGATAAGTGGCTTAAAAATGGATCGATGGTGGATGGGCATAAGCTATAAGCCATAATCATCACAGTTTTAACAAATGGAGGTTTGAAATATCTGTCTTTGTATGTAATAAGTCTATCTCATTAGTTTCACCTTTAAGTTGAATTATTGACATAAATGAACTTTTGCAACATATTCTCACCTGTAGAAGGCTGCATGTGAAACATCACAGTTGGAAGTTCCAAGTGTGATGCTGGCTTAAAGCTATGTAAAACTCTAACCGGGCCCTTCCACCTGATCTGCAAGTGATACGTAATGTCCACCAAGCATAGCATACAGCAATTAGCTACCGTTATAGTAATGGGTGTGTTTCCACCGACCATGAAGCATTTGGATGCTTTACTTTGAATCTATTTTTATGTGCTATGCTTCATCAACCTACATATTTGAGATCAGGCCAAACAGGATGTCAAACATAAAAGCTGTGTAAACCATACAGAAACTTTCAACGTTAAAGTCATGTGCAAATTTCCAGTTACTCACCTGTAAAAAGTTTCCTGTGAAACTTCTGTCACATGGCTTCTCCTACCACTTCTATGCCGACAACAGCTGGACGACCACAGAGTCTCCACTTAAATTTCGGACTCTGATGTCTCTCTGACATATCAAAATGGATGAAATCTCACCATCTCCAACTCAACCTCTCAAAACTGTTACTTGTCATCCAAGCGAAACCATCCATAAGACACATCTCAGTCCAAAATCATTCCCTATCTCTGGCTCCTTCAAAGGCAGTTCGAAATCTGGGTGTTGCGATTGATGACCAGCTGATCTTTAAATATCACATTGCCTCTGTTGCTCGTTCATGCCGCTTCACGCTGTATAACATACGAAAGATCAGACGGTATCTAACACAATATGCCACCCAGCTCCTGGTGCGATCTACTGTCATCTCCTGCCTCGACTACTGCAATGCCCTTCTAACCAGTCTTCCAGCCTGTACCGTGAGACCTCTTCCAATGGTCCAGAACGCAGCGGTGCGTCTGATCTCCAATCAGCCTAAAAGAGCACATGTAACCCCTCTGTTCACTGAGCTCCACTGGCTACCGCATCAAATTCAAATTGCTAACACTAGCAAAGTCCTGGATGGTCTGGCTCCCATCTACCTGAATCCTCTTGTAAAGGCTTACATCATGACTCTGCCGCTCCGGTCATCAAAGGATCGTCGGATAGCAGTACCTACACCATGCTCAGGATGATCCAGACTCTTTTCATGCGTTGTTCCACAGATGTGGAATGACCTACCAAGCACTACCAGAACAGGGGCGTCCTTGTCGAATTTCAAGAAACCCCTGAAGACCCAGCTCTTCAGAGAGCATCTTCTAAACTAAGTCTGGGTTTCCCCCACTCTACTGTCCACTCCATGTTCACTTCCCTTTGTGATTCATTATGCTGTCTCACTGCCACCTAGGACTGACTGATTAGTGTTCATTGTTAGCCTCAAGGAACTCCTGCTGGCTTCATTACCACTCGTAAGTCGCTTTGGACAAAAGCGTCTGCTAAATACATAAACAAGAATATAAACACTAGATCACAAAAATAATGAGGAAGGGGTTTAATTGATTTCTCTTAATGGACTGTGAGAAAAGGAGAATAAACACAACAGGCAAATAATTCACCAAGACAGCTGAAACACCTGGAATGCAAGACAGTGTGAGTCTGATCACAGTCTGTCCACTTAAACCCCCCCTCTGCCTTGCAGCCCAGACAGAGTGGCAGCGGTAAGAAGGTAAATAGAGCTCCGGACCCCATGTGACTCTCAGTTATTGGACGCCATTTTGGCATGCAAAAAAGGTAAACAAACACGGATGTAACATGAACATGAACGGGATCCGCTTGGATTTTACTTCGTCGGAGTTTACTTCACACTTTAAAACAGAAGAAATCGTTTTATATAGTCAGAAATTAAATAGACTAAACATCTCCGACCCTTACCGTGCCCCTGGGATACTTTTTAAAAATGCCAGAAGCTGTCGGAGCGGACTTCTTACCGGCACAACACCGGACCTGACCGGGGAACCCCTTGGGATTTACCCGGAGGAGCTGGCTCCAGCGGCTGGGGAGAGGGAAGTCACGCTACTGCCCCCGCAACCCAACTCCGGATACGCGGATGAAAATGGATGGATGGATGGACGGACAAATAACAGATTTACACGTAAGTAGTCTCGGTGAGACAGATAATAGCAATCCAAAGTGCTTTTTATGTGTGATCTGACAATTGATCAACCATTGCTTAAAAATGAAATACAGCTTAGCCGGTTAATTGCTGTCATCATAAAACACGTAAACGGCAGCACGCAGAACTCACGAGGCAACATTTTACATGATGTTTACTTGCTGCTATGAGTAATAAGACAGAAAAAGCCACGCCAAAATAAGTTTAGGAAGCCCACTAAGAATCATAATAAAAGCATTTAAAATAAATACCACACACAGTTGAGGAAACGTTGGTTTAAGTACCTGATATGAAGTGGTCGCTGCATAAGTGAAAACCTTTACTCTCGGGATCCCACAGTTTCATTTTAGCCTGGTCACTAGTGCGTTTTATTACAATGATCCAACGTTTGCGGCGCTCCAGATCTTATGGAATCCTGTAGATGGCTCATTCCTTATGTCGTCCGCGTCTGTTCTGCATCCTGGGGCACAACAGGAATCTACCATATTTCCTGCCTGATTGAGTTTTCTGACAATAACAAATAGTCCAGCTGCCGGCTTCTGCATGCCAATATGGCGCCGTTTCGATTTGAACTGTTGCATGCCGGGAGAAGTGACGTCAACTCCCGGAGCTCTATACCAGAACATTTTGACAGCAGATAATGCAATCTCAGTCATGATCCTGAAATCTGAGTTTGTAATTCCTGGATACCAATGCAAAATTGTACAGTCTGTTGAATTGAGGCAGTAAAAAGAGAACAATCAGCACTTTTAAATAGGAAAAAAACATAAAAAATAAAACTATATATATATTTTATACTAAGCGTGTGTGACTCTCACCCGGGAGTCTGGGGATCGGATCCCGCCCAGGCCCTCATCTCTCCACCTTGCCACACGTCATTTATAGAACCAACACTGAAGGCATGATTTTCATCTTTTATTTTCTTTCCACTTCTTAAAGTGTTCCTGAAATTTCAGTCAGGACATCACATATTCTGTGCAGTTCTTCTCACGTTTTGTTCACCACACCAATCATGTCCCTCTGTGCCTGCAGGACAGCATCAGTAAGCACCCGACCACTTCCAGATGAGCCATGTGTCCAAGGCGCACTCGTGAGACAGGCCGAATTTTCATTTTCAAATGATCAAAAGTAAGAAATCATACATTTTTGCTCGAATGCAAAATGCTGAGATGCTACAATTAAGTCTGTTAGCTTTGGTGGTGAATCTGATCCCAGCTTGACTATCATGTTCTAATTTAATTTTAACTACTGTCAATTAAAGTATGAAAAAAAATTGGACCCAAGGCCACATAGCTGAATTCTATTCTGTTTTATTTAAAAATTTCATCCGCTGGAATGGACTACACACAATAAAACTGTCAGAATGTTGCATAACCAGGTCTCCCCGGTGTTGGGCTGGCTATTAGTAAAAGGGTTTGCTAAGACGCAGTTCATCTTTGGAGAAAAACGGTTTTCCTGTTTACTCTGACAAGAACAGTAAACTGACAAAAAGTACCACGTTCAGGCATCCCCGCTCCAAGTCTTCTCCTGAAAGACAAAACTGCAAAAAAGGTGATCTAAAGCAATGGTACCCCTAGAGATAAATCTGCGGTGGCACACTGGTCTTTGTAGTAACTCTGGGAGGGTTAAGCCTATGATGATGCTTTGAACATTCACCTCTATTCTTTTCCATTAACTGATTCACTGCCAATGACTACTAAAGTCGTCATTTGCATTTTTTTTTACAGTGCGGGCGTCGGATCGAGCCCTCGCACCATGAAAACAAACATCCCAGCTCTAAAGCCGATCTTCATCTGCGTATGTCACATGTAACGTGATCAGGAAGCAGAAAAACCATGTGTCAGGATATCGTTTTGGGCCGTAGCCGTAAAAAAATGTGACGCTTGAATTGGAAAAGCTTCTGCCAATCACAATTCAACAATGGATTATGAAAGAACGGATAATGCTCGAATTCTTCCTGATGTCAGAGGTGAGTCTCCTCTTTGTTTTGTTATTTTTGGCGTTGACATCACCCTAGCAAGCAACGTTCTGTGACTCTTAAAAAACAGTAAAAATGCTTAAAAACGGCCCTGTGTAGGGATCTGGGCGGAGCCTTGGGGATTGAGTCCTGACATGTATGCTGTCGGGAAAAAGGCGGGAACAGCCCAGGCTCAGGGGCCTCAAGTGGACCTTGGCTCCTCTGAAATAATAATTCTGTCCCATCACGGGGGAGGGGGATTTCCAGGAGGGGGAGAACCCAACCTTACCTGGATGTCATATATTCTGGAAGTTGTGCAAATGCAGGGATGGGAGTAGATATTCTGCTGGTGTGGGGCTGGGTTGGTGCCCTCAGACTCCACGACGCTCTGCGATGCTGTTGCTTTAGCAGCAGAAAGGGGCAAACTCTGGGAACCTGTGATGGTTGTATGTGTTTTGCAGCAGTACCAGGACCAGAGTAAATAGGATGTTTATGGGGAGCATGAGTGGGTGTCTGGAGTGCATTTTTGTAAGTCTTGGGTTGTATGATGTAGCGTCTTGTGTATGTGTGAGCATGAGGAAGGGAGTGTGTGTCTGTGTCTGTGTATGGGTGTATATGTCATGTGGGGTCTTGGACTCCTCCCCTCTCCTGGGACTTCTTGTGCTGCTACACATCTTCACCTGCCCTCCCCCTGCCACATTTGGTGTGGAGTGTGGTGCCTTGGTCTGCTTGAGTGTCTGCGGCTCCCGGGTCAAGGTATTCAAGATTGTTGGCGTCTTCCTGATTTATCTCGGTGGCTGCCTGGTGGGATCTGAGTCCCTGGGCTCTGTTGGGTCCCCGGCGGGGCTGGTCGTCTCTGGGTCCTGGGTTGCTGGGTTCCGGGCTCTGCCGGCTTGGGGGTGGGAGGCTGGGGATGGGCCTGTGGGCTTGCTGCTGGTATCTCCCAAGACTCTGTCGGCTGCTGGTTGTGGCCCCCCGGGACAATCCTCTGCACTTCCCGAGAGGGGGCTGCAGCTTTTCTGGTTACAGTCTCCCTGGGGTCCCTACGCTCTGGGGCAGCTCCTGGATCTCTGGGACTTGGAGCTTCCTCCATCTCCAACAAATCTTTGGGGGGCAGATCCTATAGTGAAACCTTACATATACAAGCGTGTGTACGCACACAGGTGCTCACATGGTGCTCTCATAAGTATGGACTTGGGCACGTTCAACACATGTCTTAAGGCTGTGGTTGCCACTAAATGCACTGATTTATTATCGTGTGATTGTTCAGCAAAACAATGTTAATTTTATATTTCCTCATCAGGTTGATGCAGTGATAGCTTGCTCCTGTTGTATTGTTGTGTGTCCCTTTTTTATGTTTTGTTTGTTTTTCTTTTTCTGCAGGTCTAGAAGGAGACTCTTGTTCATCATTGTTTTTTTTGTGAACCCCCCACCCCCTTTTGTTTCTTCCTTTCTCTTTCTCCTCTGTCTCAGTGTCTGATCAGAATTATAAAGCATAGAAAAAACAATAACCATAAAGTTTTAAGTATCAGGCGTGACATTAAAGCAGAAGCTTTGATGCTCCACCTGAGAGTATTTCTGTAAGGCTTGTCACCAGCATTCAGACATTAATTCTGTTTGCCTCACAGCCAGACAGGACACGGGGGAAAAAACCCCAATAAAAAAACGTTTAAAAATGCTGGCAGTGGATGAGTTAAAAAACAACATGCATCCCATGCTTCTTTGATACTCCTGTAACAGTGAAGCCCACCTCATCAGTTGTTGGTTATGATTGAACATCCTAGCCAAAAACGTTAACGGATTATGGTCTGTGTAAACTGTGAGGGGCTTGTCACCGGAACCTACATAAACATGGAAATGTTGTAACTGTCATGTTTGGATCGAGCCTTTTGACCCACGACATGCAGAATCACGAAGAGACATAGGTGAGTGAAAATAATATCTTATTTATTAAATTTGACGAGGCTGAGGAGACGTCGGAGGAGGGCGGTTCTGGCAAAGTTCTGAGACAGAGAACAAGAATGAGTAATGTAAAGCAGACGGGGAAGGTGTGATTACAATGGAGGCTTGCGGATTCCAGTAAGGTAGTGGAGCGCTGAGAGGGGGCTTGGAGCTGAGCACCAGTTCCAGGAGCTGAGCAGGCAGGTGAGCGCAGGAGAGCAGACGGCCCAAGGGAGAAGCGGCATGGCGGGTGGACAGGAGATCCGGAGGCTCCTTGTAGTAGCAGGTGAGAGTGCAGGTTGACGAGCTGGTAACAGGCAGATGATGAGAGTACCTGGGCGGTAGAACGGAGGAACGGGACAGGTGATGACGAGGTTTTAACAGGCAGAACAGGATGCTGAGAAAAAAAACTAGAAACAGGTCTAGAGCTGGTGTATACTCCCCAATGTGAGTAATCATCCTGCACTGGTGAGTTGTCACACCGCTCCTTCAATCCCCTGCGAGCTGATGAGAGAATTTGCAGCAGCTGCTCTCCGGGCGCGCCCACCTGCAAACAGGAAAACTCATGGAGAGGTTAGCTCCACCCAATGTGACAGTAACGCCAATATTTCCTTCTCTATGGTAGAATAACGGGTCTGACAAGGGCTTAACTTTTTCGAGTAATTAGTGTAATGGTGTGAATATTAATTTAAGATACTTAAATTAATAGCAAAAGTTTATTTATTAAACCGAAGATTCAGTAAGATTCTTTTCATTTGATAAACTGGAAAGGCAACCCTTTTCTGTTTTTCGTTTCAATAATGAGGCAAGTTTAAAAATGAAGCAGTTTTATTCTAACAATTTTAAACAGAAAATTTGAAGCGACAATTATAAAAAATGTCAATTCATAAATGGCAATTTTAATGACAATTCTTAACAGCTTTGATATTAAACTTGTTTAAAAGCAAACATGTGTTGGATGGAACTAAAAATGAGAATGATGAGTTTTGGAATGCGTGAATGAAGTTCTCAGAAGGTTTGTTTCAGAGGGAATGGAAGCGTTCTGGTGAAAATGAGGTTTTGCAGATAACTGAGTTATTTTGAGAGAAAACAGCATTAAACGTCATCTGTCGTGTTCTACCTCACCCAAACAGGCTGACCCTCTTGTGGATCCGGAGATCGGAGGATGGGTTCATCCAAGATGACACTCGGGGCTGGCAGAAAGACGCGAGTGTCCGATGCTCTGGTCCAGAGTGATTGCCGGGTACACGGCTGTACGAAGCGTTTGGCAGATGCACGTTATCGTCTTACTTAACTTCAGAATTCAATGACTCTGGGAGAGTCTTGCGTTAGCTGGTTTACGGTTCGTTTGTTCTTTAGCCATTCTTGTCGGCGTGACAGAATAGCAGGTGGAGGTTAGGAGACGGCCGTTCTCCTTTCCTCGTGGTGTTGGTTCCAGAACTGACGTGAAATCTGTGATGGTTAGTCTTTACCAAACCCTCTCAGAACCCCTCCCTCTCTCTCCGGAAGGAAGCTTGGTCATGCGTCAGAAAACATGTGATGCAGTTATCGTTATCTGAACTCTGTGTTGGCTGAACAGGGTGAAAGTCTTCTTTGCTGAACACATCTTTAATCATTATAATAATTATCATTATAATACCCAAAGCATAATAATCCATTTCATGTAATTAAAATACCTTTATATCTGAACCAAGTGATCATGTATTAATGATTTGGTCCTTCTTCTGGGACGGAACAGCAGATGATGTTATGATCTTGGCTAGACATCGTGGCTCCTTGGGTTTAATCTGTGGATTCAAAGTACTGTTCGACCCAGCTTGACCAAGCTGGGCAAATGTGACCTTTGGCACAAATCAGAGAACCTTCATGCCATTACATAAGCAACAGGATGAACCAAACCATTCTCATCATTTTGCAAAAGAACAGCTCCTGCTCCTTCATGGCTCGCATCCACCTCCATAAAGAAAGGTTTAGACAAGTCTGGAGCATTTGTCAAAAGAAGTTTGCAGGAAGTAAAGGCAGCCTGAGCTTCCTGGTTCCACTTAAAGGGGACTTTGGGACTCAATAACTGTGTGAGAGGACAAACCACAGTAGCAAAGTTGTTACAGAAACAACGATAGTATCCAACCATTCCCAAAAAAACATCTTAACTCATTTCTAGTCCTTGGAACCGGGAAATTAGAGACTGCTTTTACTTTGTCAGAAAGCATTCTAACAAAGCCATGCCCCACTTGTCTGTCCTTCAACTTGTGTGTTCTTATCACGTTTGTACTTAAATGCACCATATAAAACAAACACAATAAAATAAAAGAGAAACAGTGCAAATATGGCCACACAATAGTGGGGAATGTAACAATGGTTTATTAACTAACACTGATCTTCCCAATTTTCTCAATCTAAGTCTGTATGTCCATCCATCAGTCCGTTTCCCATAGTGTTGCACCTGAGGAGCTGTCCATCCAGCACCTTGCCCTGCCTCCTTCTGCTCAACCTGGCTCCGCCTCGCATCACCAGCTGTGCATAGTTACCATCAGTGGCTGGAAGAAGACGCCAGAGCATAACGGACCTTGTGATGCGGATCTTCAACAAGCAACAGACAAGAGCTGCATTTCCTCTGGCCTTTTGTCTCTTTGTCAAACCTCTAATAAGTGTTTTATTTGCCAGCCTAGGTGTAGTTTGTGTCCTCGTTCATAGACTCAAAGGAGTCCCTGTTTTGTACAGAAATTGTGTGTAAAGTGATTAGTTCTTACTGTAGAGTTTACCGACTCAGAAGAGTTGCTTTTTTGTCTTACTAATATTTGTGGAAAAATTCTTAAGAGACATAAGCCTTCCTCTTTACTTGTTGGACCTCAAACTGTTAGAAGTTTTTTTTATTTTTATTTTTTTTCCTTTTTTGATCCCTATTTGAAAATAAACAGACTCTTGTTCAGTCTACTGCCTAAAATTAAACCTTTTGTTAACTTAATTGCCTGTGTCACATGTCCTCCATGTTACCCCAAGTTTCCTGGACACCTGGGTCATAAGATTTCCTTCCATCCATCCATCCATCCATCCATCCATCCATCCATCCATCCATCCATCCACCAGATTTTCCAGAATGAGATCCAGGTTCCATGGCATTCTCTGAATCAACCCTTAATTAATTACCAGATTGATCCAATTAGGGCTCATTTAGAGGATTTATAGCAGCTCCACGCATTATTCATGACATGTTACATTTGTCGTCGGAGAATGCTGGAGGTTTCAGCTGTACCACAATAATTTTCATGTTAAATTCATGTAACTACTCAGCTGCTTGATTTTCCACTAGATTCCACCTGCTCTGGTGTTTTTTTCCTGCTGAGAGGTCCTGCATGTGTGAAATGCATATTGATCTTGCAATGTATTCGTGATTGGGGGCAATGGTACGATTAAAACCCTTGATTAAATCTTAAACAGGAAAGGAGAAAGGCATTGTGAAATCTGATTTGTAGCTGAAAGAGGGCTGCATGCAGACAAACTTCTTGTACAATAAAAATTAAGAATGTGTTTTTTATTTAATGAAGTAAACAAAAATTGAAATGGATGGTTACATTTAAATAGCCAAAAGGTTCAAACTTCCTGTTATTTGTCTATGTTTGTAGGTTTTTATGGAGTTCATTGAAACGTTGCCTGGGGCTCACCCACAGCTGCCCCGTGGTATTACAGCTTTGCTGCTTTGGTGCACTTCTCTGATCAGAATTCAAGTTCTTATAATTGTTAATTTAGCCTCGACAATATTTATTCGTTTGTACATATTGTGGTAGACATTTCTCATTCATTCCAACATCATCATTTGCTTATCTTATGTCAGTTAGAATAAACAATACAACTAAATGTATTCTTTTCATTCCTTTAGTCATTACATTAACTAGTTGTCAAGATCTGTCAAATCAATTTTATGTATAATTTTCGGCAATGTTGTGAAGCATTTTGATTAGCAAAGAACACATGCACATCCTCTGTCTCCTGGTGGCAGAGGAGTTTTGGGCCCACCCTGTACCTGGAGGGTAAATGGTAACTGGCCTGTATTTGAGTAGTGCCTTCTAAGGTTCTGCAACCCCCCAAGGTGCTTCACAGCACAACCAGTCACCCAAATGTAGCCTCCAGAATGGTCAGTTTTTCATCTACAGTTTGACCTCTTCAGTATCTGGCCATGTGGTGACATTAGTCTTAACTGGTGCTTCCAGTCTGCAAGAAAGATACTGTTGCTTGGTCAAGGTCACTCGCAAACTCACTCCTGTCTAAGACTGGTTTTTATTCACAGGACAAGATGGATTAACTTTCATAACTAAATCATATAATGTGCAAGATGAGTAAATAATCATATGCTTGAATGAACGATAATGGTTGAAGAATAATAACGCTTTGATTAATCTGTGCTTAAATTACTGAAGTGAAATGAATATTATTATTACACTGAAAGATCAACAAGGATCCACATATTTAATCAGCGCACTGACTGAACAAGACACATTCACCATATCTCAATGACGCAAGTTAGAATCAACGTCACTGCACATAGATATTTTCTTTTTTTTTTTTTTTTTTTACCGTGTCCTGTCTGGCTGTGAAGCAAGCAGAATTGATGTCTGAATGCTGGTGACATGCCTTACAGATTTATTCTCAGATGGAGCATCAAAGCGTTTGCTTTTAATGTCACGCCTGATACTTAAAACTTTATTGTTATTGTTGTTGAATGCTTTGTAATTCCGACCAGACACGGAGACAGAGGTGAAAGAGAAAGGAAAAGAAAAGGTGGGGAGAGGGGGAGGGGGAGGGGGGGTTCCACAAAAATAAACAATAATGAACAAGAGTCTGCTTCTAGACCTGCAGAAAAAGACAAAAAAACAAAGGGACACAAAAAAAAGGGACACAACAACAATACAACAAGACCTACCTATCACTGCGTCAACTTGATGAAAAGAAAAAAAATATATATATAATCAACATTGCTTAACTGAAGAATCACGATAATAAATCACAACGCATTAAGTGCCCACCATAGTCTTAAGACCTGTGTTTAACGTGCCCAAGTCCATACTTTTGAGAGCACCATGTGAGCACCTGTGTGTGTACACGCGCTTGTTTATGTAAAGTTTCTCTATAGGAGCATCCAACAGAGAGTGTGAGGGACCACAGATCCGCCCCCCAAAGATGCGCAGGAGACGGGGGGAGCTCCAAGTCCCAGAGGTCCAGGCGCTGCCCCAGAACACAGGAACCCCAAGGAGACTGCAACCAGGAAGGCCCCCGCCCCCCTCGAGAGGCACAGAGGATCGCCCCGGGGGGCCACAACCAGCAGCCGGCAGAGTCCCTGGAGATATCAGCGGCAAGCCCACAGGCCCGTCCGCAGCCTCCCACCCCCTAGCCGGCCGAGCCCGGGACCCAGCGACCCGGGACCCAGGGGCGACCACCCCCGCCGGGGACCCAGCAGAGCCCAGGGACCCAGACCCCACCAGGCAGCCACCGGGATCTAACAGGCGGATGCCAAGTTCTTAAACCCCCAGACCCGGTTGCCACGAACACTCAGGCAGACCATGGCACAAGCCCCCACACCAGGTGTGGCAGGGGGAGGGGGGACAGAGATCTATATCATCAAGAGAAGTTCCAGGAGAGGGGAGGACCCAAAGGCCCCACCTGACATATACAGTCATACACAAACACAGTCACACGCTCCCTCCCTCATGCTCACACATGCACATACAACCCAAGACTTACAAAAATGCACGCCGGACACCCACTCATGCTCCCCATACACACCCTATTCACTCTGGTCCCGGTACTGCTGCACATTGGGTACAACCATCACCGGTAACCAGAGTTTGACCCTTTCTGCTGGGGTGCTGATGAGCAGGCTCCCCCGCCCAACGCTGAGCACAGCAACCCACCACCCCAGACCCCAACCAGATGGCCAGATCTCCCTCCTAGCCTCCAGCCCCAGGAAGCCTAGCAACAACAGAGGTGGCTAAGACCCCTAGTCTCCCTCCGCCTGCTCCAATATAGTGTTGTGTGATCATGAGGTGCATTCCATGGCTGTGGTGAGTGGGCAGTGCGGGCATCATCCAGCATATGCCAGCTGATGCCACTGCACCACCCCACTTACACCCTCAGCCATCAGTGTCTAAGTGCGGTTTAAAATTGGAAGTGGGCACCACCGGCACTCGGGAGGAGGCTGAAATATCCCTCTGCCAAATGCCGTTGAATGTGCTCACTCCCAAGGCCCTAAGTGTGTGTTTGTGTGGAATGTCGTCAGTGGAAGTGTATAAGGTGCAAATAAAATTGGGGGCAGGTTCCCACAGGAATGCGGAAATGGGGTCCATACCCGCACTCCCTGACTTGCCCACCCCCAAGGTCCTATGTGTATGTTTGTGTGATGATGTGAGGGAGCAGGAGGAGAGAAATATGCGGGGATGGGGAGGAATGGCTGGTTGGGCTTAACCCTCCAGGGAGCCAGCTCCCCTACTGGCCCCAATAGGCACCTCTGTTGTCAAACTGGCACCCAGGGTATGGAGACCCCAGCCCATCCTGCCAGGGGCCAAAGCAGCAGCATTACAGAGCCTCACGGAGTCCGAGGGCACCAACCCAGCCCCACCCCAGGAGAATATCTATGCCCACCCCTGCATTTGCACAACTTCCAGAATATATAAGACATGGGACATCCAGGTAAGGTTGGGTCCTCCCCCTCCTGGACCTCCCCCTCCCCTGTGATGGAACGGCAGAGGAGCCAAGGTCTACCTGAGGCCCCCGAACCCGGGCCAGGCACTGCTGGGTGTCCCTGCCTTCTTCCCGGCAGCATTCATGTCAGGACCCGACCCCCAAGGCCCCGCCCAGATCCCCACACGGGGCCGGCCACCCCCAAACCCCGAGCCCCCAGGCCCCCACCCAGACCCGCCCAGGGGCATTGCAGCCGCCAGGCAGTGACCCATGGCCGCCGCCAAGATCCCCAAGGGGCCCCACTCACAACCGCCAGTAGTCCACCCCCCGAGGCAACCCAAGCACCTCCAGAGGGGGGCAACGGCCCCCCAGTCCCAGACACCCCCAGTGAACCCACCTCCAAGGAACATCCGGATACTCCAAACTCAGACCCCACACCCCCCCACCCACACCATCCCGCAGGACAACATCAACGGCCCCCCACCCTCGCTATGTGATGGAACCGATCAAAGGAGCCCAGAGAGATTCATCTGAAGTGGAAGCAAAGGCTATATCAAGTGCAATATGATCTAACAAAAGATTTCTATACTGGTTAATGCAGAGAGTTTCTCTATTTTTCCAATTTAAGAGGATAGTTTTCTTAGCGATGCATATGGCAGTCAGAACCACGTGAACCAAAGATGTTGCAATCGGGACATCGTCCAGCTTCCCCAGTAAACAAAGAGAGGGGGAAGTTGGGATATGACATTTCAGACATTTTGACAGATCCTCACATACTCTACCCCAAAATTCCTGGACAGGTGGGCAGGACCACAGTGCATGGATGTAATTGAATGTTGTTTGTGCAGTGTGCACAGGTGTCAGACGACACAAACCCCATCTTGAACATCCGATGACCTGTATAGTGTACTCTGTGTAGAATTTTGAACTGAAATAATTGTAAATTGGGGTGTCTGATCATTTTAAAAGTTTTTAAACAAGTTTGGGACCAGAAGTCCTGGTCAAAGCTAACTGATAGATCCACCTCCCATTTTTCAATAGGGATTGCAATTTTATCGCCTATTTTGGACAGTGTCTTATATACTTTAGACAACAGTTTGGGGGGTTTGAGATTATAAAAGTCTAATACCCTTGGTGGTGTTTGTAATTCTATTTTATTGAGCTTAAATTTTTGTTTGACTACAGATTTAATTTGGTGATATTCTAAAAAGCTATTCTTATCCATTCCAAATTGGGAGACTATTTGATTAAATGGGATGAAGTCCAATCCTTCATATATGTGTTCCAGGTATAGGATTCCTTTATTTTTCCAGTCCGGAAGGTTCATCATTTTGTTGTTTTGCAAAATGTCAGGATTATTCCAGATAGGTGTGCGTCTGCATGGTACTAGTGAAGACTCTGTCATTTTAAGATACTCCCACCATGCTGTCAGAGAAGTGCTGATACTAATACTTTTGAAGCTTTCATGTTTTCTTATGCTTGAGCTAATAAATGGTAAGTCTGAAAGCTCTATCGTATTGCAAAGTGTCTGTTCTATATCTAACCAGGACTCGTCTAATGGGTTATCTTGCAACCATCTTGGTATATATTGCAGCCTGTTGGCTAAGAAATAATAATAAAAGTTGGGTGATTCCAGTCCTCCTCTGTCTTTGGTCTTCTGAAGCGTTTTTAAGCTAATTCGTGGAGGTTTATCCTGCCAAAGGAATTTAGTAATTGAGGAGTCCAGAGATTTAAACCAATCAGCTGGAGGTTTGTTTGGGATCATCGAGAATAAGTAATTTATTCTGGGTAAGACCATCATTTTAATTGTAGCAACTCTCCCCATGAGTGATATTGGTAAGGATTTCCATCTTGCAAGATCATCTTCCACTTTCCTTAAAAGTGGGATGTAATTTAGTTTGGTTAGATCTGCTAACTTGGGAGAGATATTAATTCCCAGGTATGTGATATTCCCTGACTCCAATTGTGTATTAAGCAAATTGACAAATGAGAAATTAATTGGTAGAACTGTGGATTTTAACCAGTTTATAGAGTAATCTGAAACTCTGGAAAAAGAGTTTATCAGTTCTATTGCTTGGGAGAGAGAGGATTGAGAATTCTGGAGAAAGAGTAAAACATCATCTGCATAAAGACTGATCTTATGTTCTATTTTCTTACACTTTATCCCGTTAATATCTGTTGTTTGCCTAATTGCTGCTGCTAGTGGTTCAATAAAGATAGCAAATAGTGAGGGGGAGAGTGGGCATCCCTGCCTGGTCCCCCTCTGAAGACAGAAGCTAGCTGATATTTGGTCGTTCGTCCTGACACGTGCTGTTGGTGACCCGTATAATGTTTGTAGCCAGTTTATGAAGAAGTTCCCGAAACCAAATTTATGTAAAGTTGCAAATAAGAACTTCCAGTTAACTCTATCAAAAGCTTTTTCTGCATCTAGAGATAATATACTAGTTTCTATGTTTCTACTGTAAGAGAAATCTATCAAATTAAGTAATCTACGTGAATTTGTGGGTGATTGTCTACCCTTAATGAAACCAGTTTGGTCAGGGTGTATTATGGAGGGTGTTACCTTCTCTAATCTTTTGGCCAGGGCTTTAAAAATTATTTTGAGATCAACATTAATAAGAGAAATTGGGCGATAGCTGGTAGGAAATGCTGGGTCTTTGCCTGGTTTTAACAAGAGACTAATATTTTCTTATCCACAAAATCAGCATCTTCATATCCGAGGGAAGCGTGTATCTGAGTTTCTTGACAAAACCCCTTTACAGGGCAAGTTCTGATTGATCAATAAACCAAGATATGGCCATTATTTAAAACAGCATCACTCCCTGAGTCATTCAGTTGAGCCTAACTCTGACTGGCTGTTGGAGGGAAACCAAAAACCTGTTGCAAGCTACAGCCGATCGCAAACGGTTCCTTAAGAACAAAGCTGAACCAACTTCAACTCCTTAAGGGTTATTCCTCAGATGCAAATAACAACTGTCATGACCTGGTGACATCTCAAGACCGGTCTAGTCGGCACTGCGGTTTCTTCTATGGACTTTGGTACCTCTGGGGTCCCCGGACCTCAACACATTCCGGATCTACCACGGGGGTCTTTGAGCTGGTATGTAGACTCAACAGATTGCGTCTAAAGTGCTTTTTGTAAACCATCAACTTATAGTTTATAGCAGACCAAATTCACTCCCACTCAGAACTCACTTTCTTCAGATACAAAGGTTCTGATAACATCACATTCACACATCATCACACCTCACATCCCATCCACTTAGATTCATTCATCACATAAAGTGTTTCCTAGTTGTCATGTTTTAATTGTTTAGAAAATAAATTCCTTACTTTTTATAAACTTGACTCTCTTCTTGAATTAATACGAAGTCTCTTACAATCCCTTAATAAACAAATAATTGTAAATCTTCTGGTTAAACATTCAAAGACCAATCAGACTGGATTTCCATGTTTATATTGAAATTCACATCATATTGGTCAAACTGTAGGGTAGTATATAAAGCTTTAAAAGTACCCAAATACATGCTTACATATGTTACTCCTACACACTCATGCACACTCACATTCACATGCTGGTGATGAGCTACAATGTAACCACAGTTACCCTGGAGTGCACTAACGGAAGAGAGACTGCTGAACACTAGCAATCCTAGCAAAACCAATTTTTGCCTGCTATTGGTGGTTGGAAGGAGAGATGTCTTCAGTGTCCCTGAGATCTGGCTTTTGCATTAGAAAACAGAGTCAAATATTACAATAAAGAACATGACAAAGCCATTTGCCTGTCTGTTTATAAACAAGGGTGTTAGAACTTCTCTTTTTGATGACACTGACTCAAATTACTTTCTTAGTCCAATTGGTCAGACTTGAATGTAAACACGTTAAGTCTGGGTGAAGTAGAAAACAATGGGCCTGCTTCCAATTGAGCTAAGTCAGTGTTTCCCAACCCTGGTCCTCAAGGCACACTGCCCTACATATTTTCCATGTCTGTGCTTCAGCATACCTGATTTACATTGCCTCCTCAGGAGGACATCAAGTGCTGCAGATACCTGTTAATTCATTTAAGTCAGGTATGTGGCAGCAGGGAAACACACCAATAGGCGCACCTAAAAGTCTTAAATTTTCTCCAAAATGTACACTGCGCCCTATGGTGCGGTGCGCCTATTGTGTTGTTGTGAGACGCGAACGTAGTAGAAGACAAGGGGCATGGCGAGAACGGCAAGGGGCGTGGCGTGAACGATTACAAAGAAAAGCTGTCCATTTTCCGCTCCTACTGCAGTAAGATTGCCGACAAACACATCCAGCCCAGCCACATAACCAACATGGATGAAGTGCTGCTCACTTTTGACATCCCGGTGAATCACACTGTTGAGAAGAAGGGGACTAGCAAGGTAGCGATACGCACAACGGGACATGAAAAATCAGCTTTTACTGTTGTGCTTGGCTGCCATGCTAATGGACAGAAACTGCCACCTATGGTGATTTTTAAGAGGAAGACTCTGCCTAAAGAGGAATTTCCAGCTGGAGTCATCGTTAAGGCTAACGAAAAGGGCTGGATGGACGAGGACAAAATGAAAGAGTGGCTGAATGAGGTGTATGTGAAGAGACCATGCGGTTTTTTCCACAAGTCACCGTCCCTGTTGATCTGTGACTCCATGCGCACTCTTCTCACGGATGGTGTGAAAAAACAGGTGAAGCAAATGAACTCGGAGCTCGCTGTCATTCTGGGAGGCTTGACGCCTTTTGTATGTGTTAAATACGAAAAAGACACCCGTAACTGAAGCTGCGCCCTATAACACGGTGCGCCCTATGGTCATGAAAATACGGTACTGGTCGGTGCTCAGTTTCCTATTACATGGAGCTCTGCAGGGCAGGGGGTGTGCTTAGCAAAAAAAATTAATAAAAAAGATGTATTGCTTACATTATATCGCAATACACGATAAGATAATCACTTTTACGGATTTCTGAAAAAACATACATAATTTCTGAAAGTAGAAAACTCTGGAAAGCTACTTTAAGGTGGTAAAAAATACAAATGCACAGCTAGGAGATAAGTTTTGGTTTCAGTTGTACTAAACAGACACTAGGGGATACTAAAAGCAAGCCAAAACGGCCTAGTTCCCCTTTAAGGTTTTAGCTTGGGTATTGCCAAAGCTTGACTTAGATGTGTACGTAACTGCACTGACTTTCATTTACATGAGCACGTGACAAGCTTTTACAGGTTACAGTTGTTTACTGCAGCTGCAAGCGGTTGCACAATACATCAATACTCAGAAAAACTGTATTTTTCTTTTCATGTAATTAGACTAGGGGCATCTATTTAATTTGGTTGTTAAATATTATTTTAATTGATTGTTGGCTACTGATCAATATTCATCCATTATTTGTTAATATCTTTAAATTAAAACAAGACATTATATATTGATCACTTTCATCTTTAATCCTGTTGGCAGGGCTTCAGCTCACTATTGTCAAAAGTTAATGTGTCAAAACAGGAAGGACTGTTAATGTTGCTTGGTCTCCTGCAGTTCAGCTGCACTGTGATCCTGACAGGTAAGGAGAACAGCACCACCAGTCATCAAGCTAGGTAATACCTCGCAGAGATGATACACTTTTGTTGGCTGCTTTTTTCTTACTTGTTTCTCATCCTTATGCTCAACGTGTCCTCGCACATTTTGATCAAACATCTCTATCCAAGACCAAGCAGTGATCACTGCCTCAGACCAACACGTAAACTAAATGTTTCCATATTTTCCTTGAATGATGCCGTTCAAAGTAGTTTATGCAGGGTTTTTAAAATTTTGCCATTTTAAAATGAATTTCTCTCAATATTAGCTTTCTTATGGAAAATATGATTACTCTCAATAAAGTCAAAAAATTCTTATTTAATGTATTAAACCTTAAAAAGAGCCTTGACATGAGATGGAGGCTTTCAGTGAGACAGCAAGTTGAATATTTTACATGGCAGAACATTTGTTTTACCTTTTTCTGGTTAATTAAAACCAGTCAGCCTGTGGTGCTGTAATCATCTGCTAGTGTGTGGAAAGCCTTTCTAAGATAAAAAAACAACCTCTTCATTTCTTACTAAACTGAATCCTGTCCAGTCTTTGATTATTTATCAAAGTTTGAGTCATTGCTGTCCACACCAAGGCGCCTCATATCAAGCAGGCTGAGTTAGAAACACAGACGCATTTTAAAGCAGGAAAATAAGCGCGTTAATGTGAAACACAGCTTTCCGACTGGACGAATAACAAGACCACAGCACATGGACTGAAGCAGCTCAACAACACCCCTAAGAGCCTGAGACTCTGCCAAGTATTACATCATCACTTGCAATATTATATTTCCTGTCTGGAAACTTTTTTAGCAGTATGTTGAGAGAGCGTTGGATAGAAATTATGTAAACCAATATTCAGAATGGATGGAAACTCATTTGCCCAAACCATGTGTTGACCTCTCTCATTAAAATTAATTTAAGGGTCTGCTTTAAAGGGACTGGAAGTTCGTTCTGGATTTACAACTAGAGAACAAGAGAAAAACAATCCAAGGCCAGGCAGAAAAATAATAGTTTTCTCTGCTTCAGTTTAGCTTTGGTGGGGATTTGTACACCATATAGGGTGGGTAAGGATTGTGGTTTTGCCTTGGAACTTGGGCATTTAGCAGAATTTAGTCTGCATTTACTAAAAATACTTGAAAGTGTTTCCTCTGAGGGACTGTCACACCAAAAGGGTTGTGACCAATCACTAAAATGCTTGGGACGTGTGGTTTATGCTCAAAGGAAACTTGACATATCTGTTTAATATGTGTTATCGATGTGTGTTAGTAGGTGTTATTTTGCCATTAATTAGATCCCAATAGTTGAAAAACTATTTGCCCCCTTCCTGATTTCGTATTCTTTTGCATGTTTGTCACACAAAATGTTTCTGATCATCAAACACATTTAACCATTAGTCAAAGATAGCACAAGTCAAGACAAAATGCAGTTTTAAAATGATGGTTTTTATTATTTAGGGAGAGAACAAAGTCTAAACCTACATTGCCCTGTGCGAACAAGTAATTGCCCCCCTTATTAAAGAATAACCCAAATGTGGTGTTTCACACCTGAGTTCAATTTCTGTAGCCACTCCCAAGCCTGATTACTGCTACACCTGTTTCAATCAAGAAATCACTTAAATATGAGTTGTCTGACACAGAGAAGTAGACCAAAAGTACCTCAAAAGCTAGACATCATGCCAAGTTCCAAAGAAATTCAAGAACAAATGAGAACAAAAGTAATTGAGATCTATCAGTCTGCTAAAGTTATAAAGCCATTTCTAAAGCTTTGGGACTCCAGCGAACCACAGTGAGAGCCATCATCCACAAATGGCAACAACATGGAACAGTGGTGAACCTTCCCAGGAGTGGGCGGCCGACAAAAATTACCCCAAGAGCGCAGAGACAACTCATCCGAGAGGTCACAAAAGACCCCAGGACAACTTCTAAAGAACTGCAGGCCTCACTTGCTTCAGTTAAGGTCAGTGTTCACGACTCCACCATAAGAAAGAGACTGGGCAAAATGGCCTGCATGGCAGATTTCCAAGACACAAACCACTGTTAAGCAAAAAGAACAATAGGGCTCGTCTCAGTTTTGCTAAGAAACATGTCAATGATTGCCAAGACTTTTGGGAAAAAACCTTGTGGACTGATGAGACAAAAGTTGAACTTTTTGGAAGGCAAATGTCCCGTTACATCTGGCGTAGAAGTAACACAGCATTTCAGACAAAGAACATCATAACAACAGTAAAATATGGTGGTGGTAGTGTGATGGTCTGGGGTTGTTTTGCTGCTTCAGGAACTGGAAGGCTTGCTGTGATGAATGGAACCATGAATTCTACTGTCTACCAAAACATCCTGAAGGAGAATGTCCGGTCATCTGTTCGTCAACTAAAGCTGAAGCAATCTTGGGTGCTGCAGCAGGACAATGACCCAAAACACACCAGCAAATCCACCTCTGAATGGCTGAAGAACAACAAAATGAAGACTTTGGAGTGGCCTAGTCAAAGTCCTGACCTGAATCCTATTGAGATGCTATGGCATGACCTTAAAAAGGCAGTTCATGCTAGAAAACCCTCAAATAAAGCTGAATTACAACAATTCTGAAAAGATGAGTGGGCCCAAAATCCCTCCAAAGTGATGTAAAAGACTCGTAGCAAGTTATCGCAAATACTTGATTACAGTTATTGCCGCTAAGGGAGGCCCAACCAGTTATTAGGTTCAGGGGCAATTACTTTTTCACACAGGGCAATGTAGGCTTGGATTTTGTTCTCTCCCTAAGTAATAAAAACCATCATTTCAAAACTGCATTTTGTGTTTACTTGTGTTATCTTTTACTAATGGTTAAATGTGTTTGATGATCAGAAACATTTTGTGTGACAAACATGCAAAAGAATAAAAAATCAGGAAGGGGGAAAGAGTTTTTCACACCACTGTAGATATGAAAACAAACACTTGTGCTGGAAGCTTCTGTATTTGCTAAAGAAAAACAAAAGCAAAAAGTAAAAAATAAAATAAAAAATGCATGATGAGACCTGCAAGAACTAGAGTTAAAGAGTGGTGGAAGGTTCATGAAAAGAATCGCTTGTACTACTTTCAATGTTTTGGAATAACAGAGACCAGTTCTGACACTGAAGCTATATTCAATTTTAGTAGACAAAGCACAATGAATTACCTCTAAATATGAGATGCATCATTTAAATAAAGCTGCCTTGCCTGGCCTTTGCTCTGTTTTTGTAGGTTTCCAGAGCTGGCATGCACAGCTGGATTCAGCAGCTCTTTTTGATAAACCTGTACCGTCCGGCAAAGATACCCTAAATATATATTTTAATAGGTTAGTGGCTAATCAGAGCAAGACTACTCCTATTAAACCAAAACATTTTGGTTCACATGGTATATAGTTCAATGTTGTTGATTTTGGTTGGAGAAATTAGCAACAGAGCTGTCTGTAGTGGTTCTGGTCAGACTTGTTTATTTCTGCTGGAGTAATCAAATGTGATGTCATTGTTGGCAGAGTAAATGTTTCTAAAAAAACGGTAAGAACAATTCAGATCTTTTGCAGATAAGCTGTGCTGCTGATATCTGTTAGCTCATTAATATCAGAGCTATTATCTGTTTCTCCAAACTGGAACTGGAAGGTCATTACAAATATTTGGGTACAATGTGTGGAGCTGTGTAACCATAACAACCGTATCAATGCCATGTTTTTGGAGGTGCTAACACAACATTTGCAGTCAACTTGTGAATCACAGCAATGTTGCAAGTCTGATCCTTTCAGCCAAAAGCAGACAACACCCTTCCCTGAGGGTTGCTATCCAGCTTGTTTTAGATCGTTACCTGTTTCAACACACTTGGTTCACCTGAAGCCCGGTAATCACCTGCTGATGATAATCAGATGTGTTGAAGCAGGGAAACAACTAAAACATGTTGGTGGAAAGCAGTCCTAAGGGAAAGGAGTTGTTTGCCCCTAGTTTAAGCTGACACTTTGGAAAGACAGGGAAACAAATACAATTGTCATGGCCATGATGACTGATTGTCCTTAAAGACGAAACAGATTTTAAAGTTAATAAAAAAGACACCTCTAGGTTTTCTAGCCAGGAAACCTATGCCTTTTATATACCTAACTATGAATGTTTCTGTTGTACTACCACGTTCTTTTATTTGTGTCCAATTCATCAAACATTTCTGGTAACTGTTGCCATTTTCTCCGATGAACACAATGTTTTCACTGCATCTTTTACAATATGATAGAGATGCCCGTGATGCATTGTGGGTAGCACACTTAAATAATAAATACTGAAACAGGTAATTATGAGTTGGAAATGTTATGTTCACCTGGGTTTTTTCCTGTTCATCCACTGTTTTATTCCTGAGAAACTGGATCACTCCTCCTGCCTGGTCGCCTCCATCAGTTTACCCCATCACCGTGTCAACGACAAGAGGATCTGGCAGGACGGTCACCGGATGTATCCCTCCTACTTCTCCCAGGTGGAACTGATTTGGACTGATTTCTCTTCAACACTTTAAAAAAGGAGTCTAACCTCCATTCAGGGAGCTACTTGTAGTCAAGTAGACTCCAGGGTTGTTTGAAAGCTGTACGCCTGTTTTGTGAAGTACTTCTTGATGTGTTGAGCCCTGTTGAAGTCTTAGATTCTTTTTGCTCAAGTTTTGAAGTGGTGTTTTAGTTAAAACTACGTTGAAGTAATCTTTCGGTAGTTTTGGCACCAGGTTCATTTGTTATTGGTATTAAGATTGTGAGTGTGTTTGCCCACACACACACAAAACACAGACTTTATTTTTAGATTTTATACTGACACATGTTTCCTCTCTAACTGGCTTGTTGAGTGGGTTTTGCTAAAATAGGTTTTGACTTTTCTGTTCATCTCTTTCAGAGATTTGACTAAACTCCAGTTCTTTTTCTTTCTCCCTTTTCCTTAATTTTGGGACTGTGTGTAGTTATTTTATGTTAGTAAATCCAATCCCTGGCTGATGTGTTTTCTTTGGTTTGTAAAGAAAAAAATGTTTTGGTTTCCTCTAACTTGCTCCTATTTTACTACTTAATTTATGTTGTGGGTCAGAACCAGGATTCCCTAGTCCAAGCCAAGTCAGTGTCCTGTAAAAAGGACCCTAACAGGAGGGGGCTCATCCGGGATTTCTCATTCTCATTCATCACATTGGAGAGGAGCATGAACAAAGGGGGATAGTAGACTTTGTGTGTGTTACATAATGTAACAATGCTTGTGTATATCTTAGGTGTGTTCTTGCTGTGTCTTGTTTCTAATTCCATGCTGTTGTTCTTTTTTAAAACACAGAAACGGTTCCGTTACCTGTTTTTTCGCTACGTTTCATCTGCGGCTGCAGACTTCCTCAGGCTGATGGTGGCGCGTCACTTCCTTCTTTGTTTATCTTTGGGCAGCACAGGACGTTGTTGCCTCATATGACAACACTATATACAAACAACTGGAAGGCTTCGCCATGGGTAACCCGTTATCAGCCACCCTGTACGAGTTTTTCATGGAAGACCTAGAGCAAAAAGCCATAGCCACTGCCCCCCCAAATTGTGTGTGTGTGTGTGTGTGTGTGTGTGTGTGTGGGGGGGGGGGGGGCAGTGGCCAAAATAAAACTATGGAAACGCTACGTAGACGACATACTGGAAATCATACCAAAAGGACAAACAGAAACACTAACACAACACTTAAATAACATTGATGACACGGGCAACATAAAGTTCCCTTATGAGTCAGAAACAGATGGCAGTATAGCATTTATGGATATGAAAATCACCATGCAAACCGACTGGACCCTAAACATAAACACATGCAGGAAACCAAAGCCCCCTTCAGACAGGCCATGAAAAACGGAAATGTTCCGGAATCTGTCCGTAAGACCTTTCTGTCTGAATACAAACATCCGGATAACGTGTTCCGGAATTTATCCAGACGAAGCCCCTAGTAACAGGTCCGGACATGTTACGGACAGGGTGGCTGCTTCAGACTGGTGAGGTAAAGTTCCGGACAAGAGGGAGGGGGAGGAGGAGGGGACCGGGGGGTGCTGTGCGCACCTATATAGCCCGCTACTGTAGCATGCGGCGAACCATGGCACCTCGCCTCCTATGGTACCGTCTAGACGCGCGACGGAGCGCTTCACACCGTTTCAGTGATTCCTTTAACCATTGAGCTTCATCATCCAGGTCTCTTATGCGTCTTCGTGTGCGCAGAATTATGCTTAAGCGCCTCGTGATTTTTATCTTGAGAGGCGCTATAGAAATGATATTTTCTTCTTCTTCTTCTTAACATAAGTCTGATCCCCCCCCCCCGCCGCCGTCAGACATCTGGAACTTTTCCCTGCTGTGTGAACGCAGCCGAAAGGACAAGTTCCGCTACAAAAGTGGTGTGTCTGAAAACACAGTTCCGGTTAAAAACCGGATTGAATTGTCCACAAATGTTCCAGAATGTCTATCTGAAAAGGGCTCAACACACACAGACCAATATCTATTATGGACATCAGAACACCCCACCATACACAAAATGTCAGTAATCAGAACACTATATCACCGAGCAAACATGGTAACAGAAGAAAGAGACCGTAAACAAGAGGACAAACACATACAATACGCTTTAAAGACCTGCAGATACCTGACATGGGCAATAAACAAAGGAAAACGGCAAACAAAAACAGAAAGAAAAGAACAAACTAATCAAAGAACCAGAAACCCAGAAAGACAAGAACCAAAACCAGTGATAACCACATCAGAGGCATAACAGAAAAAATAAGAGCAACAATGAAAAAACACAACATAAACACACCAACAAAACCATACACAACAGTTAGAAACAGACTAGTGCATCCAAAAGACAAAATATCAGCTGGACTTAAATGTGGAGTCATTTATGAAATCCCATGCAAACTCTGCAATAAAACATACATAGGAGAAACCGGACGCCAACTCAACACACGAACAATAGAACATAGAAAGGAGCGCGAGAAAGAGGCAAGTCAAAAACACACAAGAGCAGCAAAAGAAGAAGCGGAAAGTACAATAAAGAAGTCAGCCATAACAGATCACTGCATAAGAGAAAACCATATAATGGACGGGGACAGCACAAGGATCATAAACACCGAACAACAAAAATACAAAAGATGGATTGAAGAAGCAATCGAGATAAGGAGACATGGATGTGGGACCATGAACAGGGACGATGGATTTTACACGTTGGACCGTGCATGGGACCGCATCGTCGGAGAGGGGAGAGCGGGCAGCAGAGGGCGACAGCGTCCTCTGCTGCCCGCAGATAAACGGAGAAGGAAGTGACGCCACCATCAGCGTCAGCCTGAAGAAGCCGGCAGCCGCCGATGAAACATAGCAAAAAAACAGGTAACAAAACCGTTTATGTGTTTTAAAAAAGAACAACAGCATGGAATACTTGTGTATGATCTGCAGACCTTTCTAGAGGCCCCTTCCCATGGACAGAATGAGGGATGCCACAAGAAAGAACTTTTGTAGGTTGCTTCCCACAAGAAAGAACTTTTGTAGGTTGCTTTGTACCTTGGTCTCACAGGGGCGCACCAGATGCGAAAGCAGGAATTTCAGGATTGGATCACACGAGAACTGGAAAGACTGAAGCTGCTCCCTCCTGCACTATTAACTGTTGATCCTTTGCCTCACCAGCAGGGGGACTACAGCAGTGGAACTACAGCTGAGGGATTGGAAAAGCGAGATGCAGACGTGGTCAAGAAGAGTGAGACGCCTTCCACCAACAGAAGACCGGTAGACCCACTTGTAACAATGCCTCGATATGATCCACTATCGCCTGATGACTGTCAAGGGTCTTTTGGAATAGCCAAGCTATGGGTCAGACTAGCCCGGTTGAAATATGAGGCTGAGGAGAGAGCACAACGTCGACAAATGGAGATGGACCTCAGAAAACTGGAAATTGAGGCTGAGACAAAGATCAAACTTCAGCGTCTGGAGTTGGAGCACCAAACCCAAGGGGGAACTCCTTATCCGGGATCATAGAGGACACAAGGAGTAGCAGACCAGACCGATTGGACATTACCAAGTGCATTGCGGTGCTGCCACCTTTCTGTGAGACTGAGGTGGACAGCTCCTTCACCTCCTTTGAACGTCTTACGCGTGCACTCGCCTGGCCGCGGGAAGTCTGGCCTTTACTCTTACAATGTAAGTTGTGTGGAAAAGCACAGGAGGTAATTTCTTCTTTATCTACTCAAGCTGTAACTGACTATGAGAAAGTGAAATATGCTGTATTAAAAGCCTATGAACTAGTTCCAGAAGCCTACTGGCAGAAATTCAGGGCTTTGAGAAAACATGCTGAAACGTGTATGTTAAGTTTGATAGAGACAAAGGCGCAACTTTTGATAAATGGTTACTAGCTTCAAAGGTATCTCTTTTCTGACTTAAAGGAACTTATCCTCTTTAAGGAATGCAAAAGGTGTCTTCCAGTGAACTGGTTTTGTATTTAAATGAGCAAAAAGTGGCAAATCTATCAAAGGCCGCCTTGTTAGCTGATGAATTTGCTTTGACCCATCGTTTGACTGGGGAAACTAAATCACAACATCCTGTGAACATTAAAAACAAAGTGCAAGCTAAACAAGCAGCTAGCAGTTTGCCACAATGTTTCTATTGTCATCAAGCTGGACACCTTGTTAGAGATTGCTTAATATTAAAATGCAAAAATGACAAATGGGAGTCTCCTCCTCCTAAAGGAGTTGGGTTTTTATCAGAAACTCATAAACCTCAGACTTCCAAACAGGAGGTTGACCAATGATTCACACCGTTTATATTTAACGGCACAGTAGCTCTAGCTAACTCTATACCTTATGCTGCTAAAATATTACGAGACACTGGGGAATCACATTCACTGATCTTAAGAAAAACCGATGGAAAAAGTCACACAGGAGTTTCTGTGTTGTTAAAAGGAATATGTTCTGAAAATGCCTCATTTCCGTTGCATGATGTCATGCTGGACTGTTGTCTAGCCAAAGGACATTTTCAAGGATCAGTAAGTGACACCTTACCCATTGTCGGTGTGGACTTCCTTCTTAGTAATGACATTGCTTTAGGTCAGGTTACCCCTGCCCCAGAAGTTGTTAAAAACCCAATTTCAGATGCTGGTAAAACCATTTCTGGAATCTTTCCTTCATATGTGTTGACTCGTGCACAAGGACGGAAATCCCACTTCAATTTTGGGGGGACAATAAACAGTAAAACTTCAGAGAGTAATTTTTTTTGGGGGGGGGGGGGGGGGGGGCATTAAAAAAATGCTCTTTACATACAACACTGTATGTCCTTATAAGAGACTGACCTGAGACTCTGTGCCTGTGTCTGACAGGCTCTGGCTGCCGGACTTTGCCTAATGAAACCATTTAGAAACAATATCATAGACGTTTCATTTCTTTCTTATAGATGTCTTTATCAAAATGCAAGTTTCTACTTCCTTGATGTTCTGGAGCATTAAAAAACGACCTGATGTCTGCCGTTTTTCGTTTCCCTGCCATTTCAACTGACCTGGTCTGCTGACAGTTGGACAGCAACACACACACAGATGGGATATTGTCATTAGAACGGAGCTGGAGGATATTGATAAAAATAATATCTTGGCAATTTTGTACATCTCCATAAGCATCCTTTCTTTTTGTTTTCATTTCAATAACAAGACTGTGGCCTAAAACGGAATAAGCAATGCAGAATAAAGATTTAAAAGTAGATCGTTAATAGTTGAAGCAACATGTCCTGAAATGACATGGTTATTAGCTGACCAAGAGCTACACGTGTGGACGGATGCAAAGCATTAATTTTAAGTACTAAAACACATCTAACTTTTTCACAACAAAGAGAGAGAACATAAATGTCAAATTAAAATTTTATTAAATCACATAACATGAAAGCTACTAAAATCCAAATAGTTCCATATTGATGTTAATATATTTGAAATTTTCCTTCTAAATATGGCTAGAAAAAATAACAAACTTCAAATCAGCTTTCACAAGTCAAGTATCAAAATGTCTGAAATCTCTTTAATAAATCATAGAAATGTTTGTAGGCTATTAGAGAATAACTCTGTAATATTTAATAACTTTATCTAAGTCCTACTGAATGAAAAGATACACAAAATCTAAAAATATATTCTTGAAATATTTGTTTCATTTTAATAATAAAAATTAAAAACATTCACTTTACAATTACACTAAACATATACATACTCTATAGTTTATCTTTCAGATTAATCAATCTCTCACTTTTCTCAGTTTTCATAGTGTTTTTGGGTCTGTGTGGCCAACGGGATCTTTGGCTCTATGTTTTACACTGACAGCTTTGAGCAACGTGCCTCCACCACACATTTGCTGCAACCAGCTCATCCCTCAGCTGCATGGCGCACCTGCACTTTGACATATTGTAAACAACTGCAGAGCCTGGGGAAGACGGGATAAGAGCGGTTAAACGCTGTGGTGTTCCATACATCGGACCAGTTAGTTTTGATTCTACCATATTCATCCGCTAAATAGGATGAAATGCGGACATTTTCATCAATCTATAAACTCTCAACAGATTCCAGGGGCAGACCGTGAAAGCGTACGTGTCCGGAAAAAGGAACTTTTGGTCACCTTAGTGAATGGAATAATAATAGCGGAATGATCCTGGAATGACCAGAGAACATGAAGTGAGAACTTTTTTTTTTTTTTCTGTGGTGGTGGTGGTCTGTCATAAAGGGATCTCTGACCGGTGATCAAAATCTAAAGATAATCGGTGTCTATGTTTGACATTTATGACCACATTTGACATACATATTTAAGTTTGTAGAACAAGCGTGTGATAAATGATTTACTGCTGGAAACCGCTGGCTTCTTGATTCCCGCCTACTGTGAGCCTGTGGGGCTGCTGTGAAGTTGTGAGCGGGGCAGAGCCGGCAGCCCCGCCCGTTGGAAACAGCGCGTGTGGGCCGACCATACCAACTTGAGGAATTGGGGGGGCTATAATTTCTCAACAATTAAAAACACATTGTTCTGTATTTGCAGACTAACTTTTACGTTGTGGTTTTAGAAGAAAATGCAGGTTCACTGATAGCATTTATATGTTTACAATAACTTTTGAGGGGGGACAACTTTGTGTGAGGGGTGGATGCTTTCCCCCGTCCCCCCGGGATCTCCGCCTATGCTCGTGCACAAACAAAGATGAATGATCACATGTTTAATGTGTCATTACTGTTTGAAATTGGTGTGTAAATAGCAGATCTGAAAACTCAAGGGGAAGATTCCTCTCTTTGGAGCAATGATGAAACCGAAATCAGTGACAGTCTTGTAACCAGAACTACTTTCTTGCAGGAACAAAAAGCTGTCTAGAAGCTGTAAACAACGGTAAACTGAAATACTACTAATGATGTCATGGACCGATCCTAAAGAGGATAAAGCTGAATGGAGGAGTGTTGACCAGATTATGGTGCCTCAAAAGTTTAGAAACAAAATCTTTATCTTTTATGTTGTGGGACAGAACCAGGATTCCCTAGTCCGAGCTAAGTCAATGTCCTATAAAAAAGACCCAACAGAGCTAATAATGTCTATAAACTAAAATACACTTAAATAAAAGTTTTGACTAAAACAAACTAGTACAACCTGCTTAAAACTTGCTTACAGTTTATTACTGTTGACGTATTAACATTTCACATAGTAAATACATTTATCAGTACTTTGTACTAGTTTGTCTTAAAATGACTTACAATTATGTAAATTTTACTTTGTATTAGAAGCTCCAACACATATGTCATATGTACTTGTAATTTTTAGGTGCAATCGGTTTGCATACAAGTAAACAAAACTAATTAAATTTTACAGTGCATTTTGTCTTGTTTTGTCCCCAAAATATTCCATACCACCTTCCTTTTGTCAGGCGTGCTGGTGAGTGAGATGGAGGTGAGGATCCACACGCGGGTGAAGATGGAGGCAGGCAGGCAGACAGGAACATTAAAACAGGGATTTTAATCAGGAACACACTAACATAGAAACAATGATCCAACAAGAGACACAGAACTGAAGGGGTTTAAATACAAGAGGGCTGGGAGCTTGGGTGATTGGGAAACGAGAGGCAGGTGGGAGCAGTTAACATGGACACAGGACTGAACAGAATGGGGAGACAGGGCAGGGTGTGACAGTTCCTCCCCCTCAAAGGGCGGATTCCAGACACCCACAGGAACATAGAGCAGGGCGGGAGGAGGGGGACTCGGAGGGAGTGCCGAGAGGGACCAAGGGACCGATGGAGAGGAGGAAGGGACCAGTTCAGGCAGGAGAGTCCGGGGGCCTGCGCCTGGTGCAAAGGAGGCGACGACGGGCTCTTGGGGGCCTGCGTCTGTGGCAGAGGAGGAGGCAATTACGGGCTCTTGGGGGCCTGCGTCTGTGGAAGAGGAGGAGGCGACAACGGGCTCTTGGGGGCCTGCGTCTGTGGCAGAGGAGGAGGCGACGACGGGCTCTTGGGGGCCTGCGTCTGGGGCAGAGGAGGAGGCAATGACGGGCTCTTGGGGGCCTGCGTCTGTGGCAGAGGAGGAGGCGGCGACGGGCTCTTGGGGGCCCGCACCTGGTGAGGGCAGGATTGGCGGTGACCGAGGCAGAGACGCCAGAGGACACGTCCTTGACTTCTGGACTGGAGGCGGTGGCGACCACGGGACTGAAGACGGAGTCGACCACTGGACTGGAGACAGCGTAGACCACTGGACTGGAGACGGCGTCGACCACTGGACTGAAGATGGCGGAGACGTTGGACCGGAGGGGACGTCGACCTCTGGACTGGAGGGAACGTCAACCTCTGGACTGGAAGGGACGCCAACTTCTGGACTGGAGGGAACGTCGACCTCCAGACTGGAGGGAACATTGACCTCCGGACTGGAGGGGATGTCGACCTCCGGACACGAGGGAGCGTCGACCTCCAGACACGAGGGAGCGTCGACCTCCGGACATGAAGGAGCTTCGACCTCTGGATACGAAGGAGCGTCGACCTCTGGATACGAAGGAGCGTCGACCTCTGGATACGAAGGAGCGTCGACCTCTGGATACGAAGGAGCGTCGACCTCTGGATACGAAGGAGCGTCGACCTCTGGATACGAAGGAGCGTCGACCTCTGGACTGGAAAGAGCGTCGACCTCTGGACTGGAAAGAGCGTCGACCTCTGGACTGGAAAGAGCGTCGACCTCTGGACGGGAGAGAGCGTCGACCTCTGGACTGGAGAGAGCGTCGACCTCTGGACTGGAGAGAGCGTCGACCTCTGGACTGGAAAGAGCGTCGACCTCTGGACTGGAGAGAGCGTCGACCCCAGGACTGGAAAGGGCATCGACCACAGGACTGGAAGGGGCGCCGACTTCAGGACTGGGGGCGTCTACCTCCATCGACTTCTGGTCCGGAGGCGTCGACTTCTGGTCCGGGGGCGCCCATTTCTGGTCTGTCGACTTCTGGTCCGGAGGCGTTGACTTCTGGTCTAGGGGCGTCGACTTCTGATCCGAGGGTGTCGACTTCTGGTCCGGGGGCATCGACCTCTGGTCCGGGGGCGTCGGCTTCTAGACCGTCGGCTTCTGGACCATTAATTTCTGGACCGTCCACTTCTGGTCCGGGGGTGTTGACTTCTGGTCCGGGGGCGTCAACTTCTGGTCCGGGGGCGTCGACTTCTGGTCCGGGGGGCGTCAACTTCTGGTCTGGGGGTATCGACTTCTGGTCTGGGGGCATCGACTTCTGGTCCGGGGGCATCGGCTTCTGGTCCGGGGGCGTCGGCTTCTGGTCCGGGGCGTCGGTTTCTGGACCGCCGACTTCTGGGCCGCCGACTTCTGGACCGGAACTGTCGACTTCTGGAGTGGAGGCGGAGCCGCTGCAGGAGAAGCTGCCGATTTCTGGGCTGGCTGGCCCGGGGGAAGAGCCTCTTGGGTCACCGCCGGGACCGGAGCGGACCGAACTGGAGGCGCTAGAAACTGGGAGAGCAGGGAGGACAGACCATCCTGCTGGAGCTCCTGGAGACTGAGGCTCTGATGGAGTTGGGCCAGCTCAGCTCGGAGACCGGCGAGCTCTGCTGAGTGGACCGCGGGCTCGCTCCTCTGACCCTGAGACGAGGGAGCTGCACACTGGACTGAAACCTTCTCCTGGTGATTCG
The DNA here is from genome assembly GCF_043380555.1 of Nothobranchius furzeri. Taxonomy (NCBI): domain Eukaryota; kingdom Metazoa; phylum Chordata; class Actinopteri; order Cyprinodontiformes; family Nothobranchiidae; genus Nothobranchius; species Nothobranchius furzeri. The sequence continues at coordinate 46,678,856 of NC_091746.1, read as the reverse complement.
GGGGGGGGATAGGGTGTCCAGCTGGAACTCCTGGAGGCTCACGAGCTGACGGATCCGGCCAAGCTCCGCCTGAAGACCGGCAAGCTCTGTCAGATGGGCTGTAGGCGTGGTTCCTCCGCCTGCAGATGACGGAGGTGCTGATTGGACCAGAGATGGGACTGCTGGTCTGACTGGGGGTGGGTCCAAGCTGGTGCGCCGAGTCGGGGCAGCGGCGAGCTCGCGGCTCCGTCCTGGGACACGGGATTGCGGTGGAACCCGGCATCCTTCCCCACGCCGTGGGCCAACCCCGGGGGAGCACACAGCCAGTCTGGTGCCCACGTAGCAGGAGCGATCTGGCAGCGTCTCCCGGTCCAACCTCTCATCTGGCTCCGGGAGGGTGGAGAGGATCGCCGAGGCTGAAGTTCGGTGGCGGCATCTGCGGCGAGGCGACGCCAGAGGTGGAGAAGCAGGCCGGTGGCCCGAGGAGAGAAATTGGAGCAGGCACTCCCAGGGGAGAATCTCCCCGCTGGATCCTTTAGTGGGTTGGATCATTCTGTCAGGCGTGCTGGTGAGTGAGACGGAGGTGAGGATCCACACGCGGGTGAAGAAGGAGGCAGGCAGGCAGACAGGAACATTAAAACAGGGATTTTAATCAGGAACACGCTAACATAGAAACAAGGATCCAACAAGAGACTGAAGGGGTTTAAATACAAGAGGGCTGGGAGCTTGGGTGATTGGGAAACGAGAGGCAGGTGGGAATAATTAACATGGACACAGGACTGAACAGAATGGGGAGACAGGACAGGGTGTGACACCTTTGGTGTTTTCTGACTTGAGTTGTGTTTCTCCAAACATGTGAATATCAACATTAACACCAACTAAAACCAGAATCATGTACTTTTATTGTCTCACTTTAAAAGTGTCAAAACAATTAGGAATGTTTAATTCAGAAGATACAACTCAGTGATAACAAAAGTATATTTGTTTGATTTAATCAATATTATCATCCTACTTTCCAGAGTTATGAGAGTTAAAATAGATTAAAGATGAGAAGTTCTAATAAAGAATAGGAACACTGACTTAAAAACAAAAAACATGTTGGATGTAGCTTTTCCTTCCATTAACTTCCAGGAAATCATAGCAGTCCGAAGAAAATGTAAAATTATTCCAAAGACTGACTTGAGATGAGACTTTAATCGGATGTGTAGGATTTGGTAAATTGAGTGCTTTAAGAGCTCAATATATTACCTCTACTTATGACCAATAAGCTGTGATACTCTGTATAAATATAGAATATCAACCTGCTTGGTCTTTGCGTGTTTAATCAGAAGATTCTTGGATTCTTTGTTTTATTCAGTGATTGTAAACACTTTGTTTTGATTCAAGGAAAGAGTCAGGTTCGTAAAAGCAAGAATTTATTTCCCAAACAATTTAAACATGACAAGTTAGCTAATATTTACTGTGATGGATGAATCTAGATGGAGTAAATGTGGTATATGGTACCTATGTGTGAATGTGATGTTATCATAACTTCCGTATCTAGGAAAGCTGAGTTCTGGGTGTAAAAGAATTTGGTTTGCGTTAAGCTATGAAGTTGATTCTTCTCAAAAAGCATCAGACACAATCACACTGTGTTCTACCTCACCCTTCGGAGACCCTCTTCACGGATCCGGAGTTCATTGAGGTCAGATGACCTCTGAGCACCCAAGTCCAGTAGATTGACCACAGCGCCGACTTCTCCAGTCCAGATATGTCGCCAGGCACACAGGTTGGATGGAACCGTTTGCGTGTAGACTCTTAAGGAGTCGGAACAAAATCAGCTTTGTTCTGCAGGAACCTTTTGCTCTGTCAAGGGTAGGCAGCTTTTAGCAGGGTTTTGGCAGCTTGCCAAAATTGCTCAAGGTCGAATAGTGTCGCTCCGAACGGTTGTTCCGGAGCTCTTTCTCTAGAACTGAAATGCTGAAGGATGGAAGCTGGAACTCAAACTGCTTAATCACCAGAGTGATTCTGTTTTAATTTTCTCATGTTTATGATTTGTGTGGCCAACCGGAGGCTGACATGTTGAGGAATATTACCAAGACAACCTCAGAAAACACGCCTTCTATCAGATACCGGATGCTCTGATCTGGGATATATCTTCGGTATGTGTCACGCGTTTGACTTAACTTTACTTTGTCTTTGTGTGAGTGTAGATGGTGATGGCCTTGTCATATCAACATTACTGATCCATCTATAAATCAATAAAATCATAACATAAAATTCAATTCAATCTTCAGTCATTCAAGCACAGATTAATGAAATTATATTATAATTATTATATGTGACAATAAACAAATGTTTATTTAATGATTATTTAACTTATAAGTTTTAAATGTTCACATTACAGTAACTTCCGGACTATAGAGCACACCTCAGTATAAGCCGCACCGGGCTAAAAGCCGCAGATATCTCCTTAATTGAAAACGTAGTTTAACTGAACATAACTGAACTGCTCAGTATCAAACAAAATAGAAAAGTTATTGATTAGTTTATTCATCATCCTCCTGCGCACTGAAACCACTGAAGTCATCTTCTTCAGTGTCGGAGTTGAACAGCCTCAGAAGAGCTTCGTCACATACCTTTTCTGTGGCGATGTCAGTGTCACTCTCCGTGTTGCTGTCATCATCCCGGGGTGAAGCTGGGAAAACAAGCAGCGCCGTTTTACTGTGAAAAAAATCCTCCTGGGTGCGTCCGTAGCACTCCTTTAACCATTCCTTCATTAGACTTTCTATCATCCATCTTTTCTGGTCGACTAAAGCAGCACCTCATTATAAGCCGCATGGTTCAAAGCGTGGGAAAAAAGTAGCGATTTATAGTCTGGAAAATACAGTATTTAAGAATTCATCCTTTGATTAAGCAACTAATCCGAGCTGTGAGTGTTCACTTTTTTCAGAGGCATGATGAATCCTGTAGAATGATAAGCAAAGATTGAGACCTTGAGGAGGGAACATCATTGTTGACAATACGTTATCATGTGTTCAGAGCTGCAGAGAGGCTCTGAACTCCAGCTGATGGGATGAAGGCAGACAGATTAAAGGAAACACATGCAGACTTGTATCTCCATTTTGAGCAGATATTGAAGGGTCAATATGTACATAAAAACTGACCATTACTGGACATTACAGATATAAGACTATGAAAATGGTGTAGCACAGTGAGAGATGAATGATTAATGATTGAAAAAAGCCTTAATTCTACACAGAAAGAAATTCTGTTCGAAGCTTACACTAATGTTTATATTACGGTAATATCGGCATGCTTTATGATCCTCTTTTTAAATTCTTGATGTTCTAAAAACTGAAATGTATCAATAAATCTGATTTGATCAAACAGCATTTTTTTGTTTCAAAAGCAGATTCATTACTATTTTATGATAATAATTGGTTTTGCCTCTGCTCATTCAGAGCCACATCCTTTATAATAAATATCCTTTTCTTTCCCAAACATCGAATTTCCCTCTTTAATTCATCTGTAGAAATTTTCATCTATGGCCTGATCAGAGTGCAAGTAAACAAACTTCTGGGCATTTTTTCCAGCAGCTTCAGATGATGAAAGAGTCCTGTGTTTATTTATCAGAGTCCCGATTGTTGCTTAATGACTTCCTTTATTGCAAAGATAATTCACAAAAGCAATCATTGATGGGAAAAAAATATATCCCTCTGGGAATTTTCTGTCAGTTTTGACGCTTCAGTCTTTGTCTGCATAATTTTGAGTCAAAAATGAATCAATGTAAGATTTCAGTCATGGTAAACTGTTGTTTTTTTCTGAATGAAGCAGTTTTTCAAAAGGATGATGCTTCTTATACAATGTATTTGTTGTTTTCAACAGATTGTTTAAAAATGTAACTTTCCATGAAACAAATGTAAAATGTTGAAGTTGATGAGTATATTAGTGTAGGGTGAGGGTGGAGGCTTTACACACTTCCTAGATGTGGCTTTTATTTGCAGATTTGTTATTTGGTTGACCCAGTTTTCATCTGGAACCAGATTGATCTGCTGCTTCTGGTTTTATTCAGCCTATGAACAATTTCACAGGTATTTCTCTTTTGTAACAAAATGCAATCGGTTCATACAAACTCGAATGTAAAGTTCCGAAGAAGAAGCATTAAGTATTAATGTGTGTGTATGAAGGGCGTGGTCATGTTTTTATGTTTTCCTTTTTACTATGAACAGCTTTAAACAAAAAGTGCAGCACACTCCAACATATCAGCCTTTGAGTTAGGGTGCTGAACATCTTATAATGGAATGACCCGTATGTACACACATGGTGATCTGGAATTAAAGCCAGAAAAAGGCCTAACGTCCATTTCACAGACTATCTTACTTATTATTTTAATGGAAAAATCATGCTTAACACTTTCTTATCCAAATAACCAACAATCATACCATTTCATATATCTTTAAAGAGAACTTTCCACTCATTAGTTCAACAAAAGTTCAGTGGTCTCTAGTATGAATGAAGGCCTTGAGTGGTTCTCTGTGGAAAAAAAGCTCTGGCGGTCCTATTTCAGGAAGTAGAAGTTTGTCACTGGGGATGGCAGGATTTGGAGTTTTAATTAATATTAATGATTTTAGAACATCTCACCTCGGATTGGATAACAGAGAAAGTTAATGTCCTATTATTTGTCACACTGCTGTGTGGATATTGTTCTCTGCATTTGGCCCATCCCCAGGTTGAGCAGTGAGCTGCGGACACAGCCACACTCTGGAGCTATTTGGTGGCTTAGCCCCCTCATTGAACGCCTTAAAGCTGAGTGTCAAGTGAGGAGTTATAGGGTCCCAACATCTTTGGTATGACCTGACTGTGGATTTGAACCCACGATCCCCCAGTCTCAGGGCTCCTCAGGATGCTCATACCACCAGGCCACAGAGCTGGTTTTAACAGCAACGCAACTTTACAACAGACTCAGTTTGCTTTGTAACGTTGATGTTTTATCTCCACAAATGACATAAGCCTGAAGGAGTTCTGCTGTGTGGTGGAGTTGCTGATGCTAACTGATAGCTTCTTCCAGCAGAAACGCTCTCTGCTGTTTCCGGGATGTTAAACCAACGACAATCTTCCCTGTCGTGAGTTAAGATGGGTGAGTTCATGGATGCTAAACTACAATGTGACATAGATCTTTGTGGGTTTTTCTAATCTGAGGATTACCCTGTCTATTTTCTATCAGAAACTAATGCAGAAAATGGGGTAAAAGCATCAACATATATACTGGACAATTCATTTCCATAGACTCCAATAACACGTTTTTGAGGCTAAATGGGAGGTGGCCACCACCGCCATTTTGACCGTGTCACAGGTTCCGTCAAGCCCAGACAATTCCACAAAAGGGAAGAGAGGTGGAGCTGAGGGTGGGGCTGTAAGGTTGGGATTAGGGTTGTCACGATACTAAAATTTCAAACTCGATTCGATACTTGAAAAATAAACTCGATACTCGATTTCGATACTATTTAAAAACACCGATTTATTGAACAAGTTTATTCAAAAAATAACATTCCTCAATTTATATTGCAAAAATTAAATGTTAAGAATTAAGTGTATTAAGTGCTTAAACCTTTCAAGTATCAGAATTTTTTAAAATGTGCATACAAAAACTGGCGAAAGTTAACTCTTTAAATCATGAATTGTCTCACTATATGTACACTATTTGCAGAGTGATGTTTTGCTGCTTAAACTCTGTTTAAGGTGCATTTTTTTCATAAGCTGCAATGCCATATGTTTTGTTCTGTACTTTTGAACAACTCTGTTGGTCAATAAAGGGAGAAAACGAATTTCTCCACAGTAGGACAAAGGTAATCTTAATAAAAAGAGATTAGCGCACGGCAGTGACGTCATTAAAAGCGCCGGTTAGATTAGCCGTGGCTAGTCTGTTTACGTCTAGAAATTCCAGACCCGCTCCAAACGAACAAGGGGAATCATGTTAATGATTTCTAACAAAACCTTTCGACATTGAGATGTTTTGGTTCAGATAATGTCTTATTTCGAGGCTGCACCATGGGTGCCCGTCCGCACCCGTTATATGGATATACACTGATGGTGATTCGCCGATGGATCTAAATACCCCAGGGAATCCAAGTAGCTCCAAAGTTGTCAGCGCGAGTAAACAAACGTACTGCATGCTAGAAATTAAGTCCGGGTTGCAATAAACAGGAGTTTTCCTTTAAGCACATAAGCGTGAATATACAACTATGTGTCAGACTTGGTATGCTAATTAAGTTGGGCTGTGAAGCGCCTCCCAAATTCGCTGTTTATGTTTTTGTTTATTTATTTGGCAGACAAAACTTGGATCGGAGACAACTCACGTGGGAAATTGCAATGTAGCCATGCGGCGTCTTCTTCTTCTGTTTGTCTGGGAGGCGGAGGCTGCTTTACGGCATCTGGCTGTCGTGCGTGTCGGTGTACTTGAAGAAGGCTGTGTATAATAGTCCATAATATCGATACCACAGGGATGGAATATCTAATTTAGATACCACTTTTAGTATCGATTTATATCTTGGTATCGATTTTTTTGACAACACTAGTTGGGATCAACTGACGACACCCGGTCAAACTAGCTACAAGCTAACATGAAGCTAACCCAAAGCTAACGCGGAGGTGGTAGCTAAGCTAACGGAGGTAGCAACCTAGCTACAACCGGAGTTAAATGTGCACAACACCAGAGCTTCTGAGTAAGAGATACGCCGGGCTGACCGCTGGGTAAAACTGGGTGGAACACAAAGGTCTCCCGAAAGCTGCTGAAAGCCGGCAGCCGCACAGGAGACAGAAGCCGCAATCAGACAGAGATGCGCCGAGCTGCAGGGAGGGGAGAACCACAAAACCGGCCAGCAGCCCATGCAGCAGACAGATGCCGCGATCACACAGAGATGTGCCGAGCTGTGGGGAGAACCAGCCGGCAGCCCGCGCAGCAGACAGAAGCCGCGATCAGACAGATGCGTTGAGCTGCGGGGAGAACCAGCCGTCAGCCTGCGCAGCAGACAGAAGCCGCGATCAGACAGAGATGCGCCGAACTGCAGGGAGAACCAGCCGGCAGCCCGCGCATCAGACAGAAGCCGCTATCAGACAGAGATGTGCCGAGCTGCGGGGAGGGGAGAACCGTGTGGAAAACAGAGGTCTCCCGAGAGCTCCACAAGCCGATAGTGGGAACCCAGCTCCACCAACATGTTAAATTTCAACCCATTTTCTAAAGTGCAGCATTATGTTAAATGCACTGGGTTTTACCCTATTACATTTAAATTTCATGGTTAAACAGTACATGTTAAAATCTAAGCTCAGCTCAGCAGTGACCTAAAATACATAAATATAATTTTACTTACCGAAAAAAATGAAGTGGAGACTCCTTGGATGCTCTATTAGTGCAATCAATGCCACAGCAAGTCATTTTGTCCAACAATTGCACAAAAAAATATCCAAAAAAGAATACACAAACACAGAGACTCAAAATCCCGGAACAGTTTCCAATTCAGACCGAGGCTCTACTGAGGCCTTTCCACGGACCTAGCTCTGTGGTCACGTGGGTCTGATGCTCATTAATTATAATTTTAGGCTTTTAATACACTTAAACAGAAGAGTGAGAAAAAAATTCATCCCCCTCAGAGTTGTCATGAGTGTAAACTAGATCATTTAAACAAAAAACATGTTTTGGTACCAGGCTGTAAACATGTTTATTTCTGCTGTGAAATTGGTATTTTTAACATGGGAGTCAATGAGGATTTGCTCGCTTCTGACACCAGCACCCAGCGGATGAGGGTGGAAAAGCAATTTTTGGTATTTCCGGGTTTGCCTCAATTTTTGAGCCGCATTGTGGGGGCTTGGGTAAAAGACTATTTTTACATTTAGCCTGCATGTAAAACTCTGAGTGACCGATTGTGTTTAAAAAAAAAAAAAACAAACAGATATTAAAAGTTTCTCAGTGACCTCACTTTGAATTTAACTTGTTTTCTGTGTCACAGAGGTTCACGCATATGCCAAACTCATCAAAGCACTGAATGGGTAACTCCAATTTTTTAGAAAAAATAGAGAAATGAGACCTGAGAACTGAGAACTGACATCTGGGAAATGACAACAGAGACCTGAGAACTGACAACTAAGACCTGACACCTGAAAACTGAGAACTGGCAAATGAGACCTGACACCTGAGAACTGACAACTGAGACCTGAGGACTGACACCTGACAACTGAGGATGTTTCCTAAAGCAGTTTTTCCTGAAACCTGCCGCTTTTTTCCCCATGGTCTAAAGTTGAGACCTGATACCTGACACCCGAGGATGTCCTAAAATGTACACCATACTCCTGAAGTCTGTAGTGATGTTAAAGTTATCAAAATAATATCTGTATGAATTGGTTTGACATTTTTAAAAATTTGACGGGTGGTAGTCGAGGACGGGGACCTTGGTGGTCTGATCCTCGGCTACAGAAGCTGGCTCTTGGCACATGGAATGTCACCTCTCTGGTGGGGAAGGAGCCTGAGTTGGTGAATGAGGTTGAGAGGTTCCGACTAGATATAGTTGGACTCACCTCAACGCATGGCTCTGGAACCAGTTTCCTTGAGAAGGGTTGGACTTTCTACCACTCTGGATTTGCTCCCACTGAGAGGTGCCGAGCAGGGGTGGGCATCCTAGTTGCCCCCCATCTTGGTGCTTGTACATTGGGGTTTACCCCAGTGAATGAGAGGGTAGCCTCCCTCTGCCTACGTGTGGGAGGACGGGTTCTGACTGTGGTCTGTGCTTATGCACCAAACTACAGTTCAGACTACCCACCCTTTTTGGAGATCTTGGAGGGGGGTGCTGGAAAGCTCTCCTTCCGGTGACGTCAGACCAGGCAGGCCCAAACGTATCGCGAGGGTCCGCGAGGGTCGTCTGAAACGAGTATCCGGCTCATCCCTGGTACAGAGGCATCGGGGATGTTGATGATGTTAAGGAGGCATCACTTCTTTGAAATAGGAAAATTCCTCCTAAAAGTTCTGGGTTCCTTGAAGTCTGCAAATTGGATGCAGCAGTCTCATTCTGTTGACCTGTGCTGTGCTTCAGAAGTAGTCAATGCATGTCTGCAGGCTTTGAAGCAGACGAGAGATGATTAGAGTGAGACATTTACCAGCACTCCTGCACCAGCTGCTAAAAGACAAAGAAACAAGCTCCTGCTAACAGGTAGTGTTGTAACGTCCACTGTGGGCCACACTCCACAACTCCTAGCCAGGCTCTGAAGAGAGCTCTTCTCAACATTTTGGACATAGTCATTGTAGAGATGGGGACAAGATCCTCCAAAAGCAATCTCGATCTCATGAAAGCAGTTAACTGTCTTCAACCTCAGTCTCCCTCTCTTCTGGATCCTGACATGTTAAGTCCTCTCCAGAAAATGACAGGAAGTGACAGTGACAAACTTTCCAATGAGATCCTTGTTGCAAAAATAATGTTGGAGAAAGAATTCAAAAAGACTGATGATGATAACAGTGTAGAGTTTGTAGACCTCTCCACCGTTTGCAAATGTCTACACGGGTATAAGAATGCCTTTCCTCAGCTCCATCGCATGTATGTGACCTCCCTTGTGATTGGAATATCAGCAGCATCGTGCAAGAGCTCTTTCTCCACTTTGTCTGATGTTCTTACCCCGTTCCGCCGTACTACGCTACATGAGAGAAAAAGAAATGTAGTCATTCTGGCTCACGAGATGGCCATAACAACAGGCCTAGATATGGATGGATTTGTTAGGACTTTAGCTCAGAAAAGCAGACAGCTGATTCTGTAATGACTGATAAAAGCCATAAAAAAATAAAAAACAACAATTCTAAAAAAGAAATAAAAAAATAAGTAAAATTAAAAAATGGAAAGATAGACAGATAAGATAGATAAAATAAATTAAAGACATAAAAAAGATACAAACATTAAAAAATTAAAAGATAGATAGATGATAGATAGATAGATAGATAGATAGATAGATAGATAGATAGATAGATAGATAGATAGATAGATAGATAGATAGATAGATAGATAGATAGATGATAGATAGATAGATAGATAGATAGATAGATAGAGAGATAGATAGATAGATAGATAGATAGATAGATAGATAGATAGATAGATAGATAGATAGATAGATAGATAGATAGATAGATAGATAGATAGATAGATAGATAGATAGATAGATAGATAGATAGATTAATGCAACCCCATTGTTCTAGGTGCAGCAAAGGTGTGGAGGGCATCCGTTTTGGTGGCCTGAGGATCAGGTCTCTGGTTTTTGCAGATGATGTGGTCCTGTTGGCTTCATCAGAACGTGATCTTCAGCTTTCGCTGGAGTGGTACGCAGCCGAGTGTGAAGCAGCTGGGATGAGAATCAGCTCCTCTAAATCTGAGACCATGGTCTTGATTCGGGAAAGGGTATAATGCCTTCTCCAGGTTAGGGATGAGGTCCTGCCCCAAGTGGAGGAGTTTAAGTATCTCTGGGTCTTGTTCACGAGTGAGGGAAAACTGGAGCGTGAGATCGATAGGCGGATTGGTGCTGCATCTGCAGTGATGCGGGCGTTGTACTGGTCTGTCGTGGTGAAGAGAGAGCTGAGTCAGAAGGTGAAGCTCTCGATTTACCGGTCGATCTACGTTCCTACCCTCACCTATGTTCATGAGCTTTGGGTAGTGACCGAAAGAACGAGATCGCGGATACAAGCGACCGAAATGAGTTTTCTCCGAAGAGTGGCTGGGCTCTCCCTTAGAGATAGGGAGAGAAGCTCGGCCATTCGGGAGGGGCTCGGAGTAGACCCGCTGCTCCTCCACATCGAGAGGAGCCAGTTGAGGTGGCTCGGGCATCTGGTCAGGATGCCTCTTGGACTTCTCCCTGGTGAGGTTTTCCGAGCACGTCCAACCAGGAGGAGACCTAAAGATAGACCCAGGAAACGTTGGAGGGACTATGTCTCTCACCTGGCCAGGGAACGCCTTGGGATTCCCCCGGAGGAGCTGGCCCAAGTGGCTGGGGAGAGGGAAGTCTGGGCCTCTTGCCTTAGGCTACTGCCCCCGCGGCCCGACTCCGGATAAGCAGATGAAAATGGATGGATGGATGGATTTTTTTAAATTTTGAGTTCTTTTCCTCTGCCTCTCCTTAGACTAGTCATTAGCTTATCGATCTGATCAGAACGGATCTCTCTTTATTCAGTGAGCTTCTTTAATGAGTTATCTGCACTATTTAATGTAATAATTGCTCAAACATTTTACAGAGACCCACCCCAAATACCCCTTTAGCATAACTATCATATTTAGTATGATTTTATTGTGCTGGGGTGTGTTTTGCATTTGTTCCTTTAGCCTATTTGTGTCCTTTCTCAGAGGTTAAGTTTGAGTCGTTTTGTCTTTCACCTCCACACCTCTCTTTTCCTCACAGATGGCTTCCTTTTAGATAATCATGTCCTTTTTGGTGATTGCTGTTTGGATCCAACTGGCACTTTTATGTCACCCCTCTCATCTTGATTCATGCTGATGGTGGCTTATAGCTGAGACGTGTTAGTCTTGTCCACAATCAATTAAATGAGTTTTCATAAGTGAGCCCTGCTGTTGTACAGGATTTATTAATATCAATAAATAACCCAGACAACAGCTCATTTGTGTGATAAGCCATTGCAACTCTGGGTTTCAGTTCACCTGACCTTCGCATTCCAAAAAGAAAAAAAAGATGTTAAGTGACCATCTGGAGTGTGGTTGAGCAGAAAATCAGTGTAACGCAGAAGCAATGCTTGCTTTAAATAACAAATTATTTAACATTTTTGTGTGTTTTGTAAAAGAAAAATGGATAAAGCACACTGCAGCTCAGTCGTTTGATTAATGGGAAATAATTACATTTGTCTTAGAAATCAGTTTTCTGTGGCAGATCAAATGTAAATATAAACATCCCCAAAAGGTTAAAAGTTCTACAAATAGGTGTCTTTTGAGTTTATTCTAAAGAGAAACAGTCACTAGTAAGTCTTTGATGCAAAACGACACAAAATTACATTAGACATGACTAGATTCAGTAGAGAAAACATTTTACTTGAAATTGGCTCTACGTTGAAGTAGCTACCATATTTTCTGGACTATAAGCCGCTACTTTTTTCCCGCACCATGCGGCTTATAATGAGTTGCGGCTTTACTGAAGATTTTCCTTCACCTGCCAGGGGGCCCTTTAGCAGAACATGAAACAGGTGGAAGTCAAAAGTGGAAATCGAAGAAAGTGCTCATTTTTCAAATCCATACCCCCTCATCATGGTAACTACACGTATGAGTTCATACGTTGCCACATTTAATTTGAAGGCCATCGATCTGGCAGTGAAGGAGGGAAACAGTGCAGCCGCACGTAAGCTTGGCATGAATGAATCCATGGTTCGGCGCTGCAGACGGCAGCGGGAAGAACTCATTCAAGCCAGCTTCACTTGGGGATGATGACAGCAACACGGACAGCGACACTGACATCGCCACAGAAAAGGTATGTGACGAAGCTCTTCTGAGGCTGCTCAACTCCGACACTGAAGAAGAGGACTTTAATGGCTTTAGTGCGCAAGAGGAAGATGAGAGCGAATTACTTTTTCTGGTAGGCAAGTGTGTTTTATTTACTAACCAGGCATGTTTTGTGTGCAGTTTTTATTTTCTAATCATCCAGGGCTTATTAATGCTGTGTCAGCACTGTTCTTTTCTTCTAAACATGCATGCAAATTACCGGTAATAACGTGTTAGTTCTGTTTTTATTTTATAACCATCCAGAAATATGAATGCTATCAGTGCTGTTTTCTTTTCTAAACTTGCAGGCACGTTCACCCGTGTTTAAAATCGTTTTGTTGAATTAAAACAACAACAAAAAACCTCAGTGTAATGTCTTTCTGTCTAATTATCTTATGTTATGGCCATACATGCGCTGTACACCAGAGACCTGCATGTGGCTGCTGCGCCGCTGCTTGTATTTGAGTGTGGCGTGTGTGTGTGCAGAAAACCTTTTTTTTGTTGGTGCGGCTTATATTGAGGTGTGCTCTATAGTCCGGAAATTACGGTACATGTCTGTGCTCTGCTCTTACCTTCGGTGGTTCTGTTTTGGGCCCTCTACTGTTATTTCTATATATCTATATAGTCCCTCTTCGGGACATTCTAAGAACTTTTAAAGACGTTTTATATTATTTGTATTATGCCTTTAAGTTCCAATGGATCCCAAAGATTTAGAAATTTTAGTATAGATTTGATTGAAATGTGGATGTTCAGAAACAAAGATAAAATTGGTGTCAACGAAAAATGTAACGGCACAAATCAGCACAAATGTAGCAATAAAAAAGCACGGAAAAGTAGACTGGTCCAGTTCAATTTGGAGCAACCCAGGGGGCTGGTTATCTCATTGCTCCAAAATAAAACATATAATATCTTAAGAACCATAGCAACATGAACAAAAATCTTAATAGCACAAATCAGCACAAATATAGCACTAAAAAGTAGACAGAGTCTAGTTCATTTTGAAGCAACCGATGTGGTTGGTGACCCCTGAATGACCTAAAAAATAATCTTGAATATTTTGAGAAACATAGCAGTATAAATGAACATTTTAACAGCACAAATCAGCAAAAACACATCACTAACCATTCCACCTATTTGCATGGATTTCTGATGTGGGCGGGGGTCCAGCTTCACTCACTTAGTTTCCTTTGTAATATTTTCCTTGGAACGTCTGCAAGAATAACGCCTTAAAGACGGTTTTGAGAGCTTCACATAAACAAGTAGCAGCCTACATTAAAGATCTGACCATAGGTTGGGACTTCAAGACTTACAAATCGGCAAAGGTAATATTATGGACTCCCAACCCAAGATCGGATGTGAAGAATTTCATCAAGCACCAAGAGAATCAGTCCATTTGCCTTTTTAAACTTATGATTGCCACATCCTGGATAAATAAGAACCTCAACTAACATCTTTTACATTCTTACCTTCCCAGCAGGTACCCAAGAGACAGATCATTAACAGCTGTGGTGGAGTTGCCATTTGTTGATTAAATTAAATATTTAGATGAACCCTTGTTGGATTTTCAATCAGACTCACAGTTCGAAGCCCTGTAACAACAACTTTGAACCATATCCGACCTCTCTGCATGTGGTGTTTATTGTTGTAGCTTAATGTGTTCCCCCCAGTGACCATAAAGCTGTGACCCTCAGCACCAGTGACCTTGAGGTTTAGAGTTGAGTAATGTGATAAATGAAAGAGATTATTTTTGCACCTATGTAAGAAATTAATCTTTTTAGGGTTAGAGCAGCTGGTCAGAGAGTCAGCAGTGAGAAATGTATCCCAATGTGATCAGCAATGTCCTTCTTCAACCTGTAGTTCTTAGAGAAAAGGATAACTTTTTTTTATCCCAGCCTGCATAGTTTTATTTTTAGTCCCTTTCTCTTCTGATTTCTCACTTGCATGCATTGGTTGCAGACTTTTCATTTATTTCCTTATTTATTTAATGTAACACAACCCTAATAAACTTTTATTAAGCAGGGTAACAAGATGGCGCCTGTGCTTAGCTTAGCAGCAATCACCGGGCACTTTTTCAAACTTTTCTCCACTAACCTCCTCTTTTCCACCTTGCTTCTGTCTGCGATCCTCTTCAGTAGTGCCCCTGCTACCATCTCCTATGATCGCCAGACTCTTTTGTCCTTCCGTTTGTTCACGATCGTCCAAGATGCACCGAGGACGTACCTCCCTGTTTGTTTATCGGAGTGGCACACTGGCACGGAGCCCAACAACAATTCCAACCAGGGCGCCTCCAGCAATGCTTATCCAGTCCCAGGAAAACGTTGGAGGGAAAGAGGTAAACAAGCAGGAATCCAAGTGAGAATAAGACTTCTCTTAAAGCGTGGTTTATCTAGTAAACATTGGTCAGACACGTCTCTCCTGCCTTTCCTACAGCCTCCATCCACTCTGTTGCAGACTGTGAGAACTTTCTGTCTTTCTTTGTGGACAAAGTTAATAAGGTTAGATCTAGCATCTCTCCTTCAGCCTTATCACCGTCTCTCCCGACTCCAACCAGGCCCATCATCCTAGATAGCTTTGCTCCTGTTTCTTTGCCTGAGTTAACCATACTATTTAACTCTATGAAGACCTCTGCATGTCCCCTCGACATCTTACCCTCATCTTTGTTTAAAAGTGCTTTTCAGTCTATCAGTCCCAGCGTGCTCTCCATTATTAATGCTTCTCTGGTTTCTGGTCAGGTCCCTGCTTACGTTAAGAATGCTGTAGTCCACCCGCTTCTGGGGGCCTCTGCTCTTCTTCCTCTATCTGCTTCCTCTTCAGCTCATCCTGAGCTCCTTCAAAGGAATCTCCTACCATCTTTATGCAGATGACATCCAACTGTACATCTCCTTTAAGCCCCATGAGATGTCTAAGCTGCAGCTGTAACACACCTGCTTAGACTCTGTCAAAACCTGGATGGCTGGGAGCTTTCTACAGCATAATGAAGATAAGACTGAGATCCTCATCTGTGCCCCAGACAAGCTGGTTCCCAAAGTCGGAGACTCTCTTGGTCAGCTTGCTTCTCACACCAAACCTCCCGTCAGGAATCTTGACGTGACCTTTGACCCAGCTCTCACCCTGGATTCTCATGTCAGTTCTCTTGTTCGCCCTTCCTTCTTCCATCTCAGGAACATTGCTAAGCTGAGTCCCATTCTGTCCCGCTCTGAACTTGAGACAGTTATCCACTCCTTCATCTCCTCATGCTTAGACTACTGTAACTCTCTTCTCACGTGTCTGAGCAGAACCTCCCTGAACCGTCTACAGGTGGTTCAGAATGCCTGTGCTCGGCTTCTGACCAAGTCCTCCAAACACACCCACATCACCCCGCTTCTCCTCCAGCTTCATAGGCTGCCAGTCAACTTCAGGGTTCATTTCAAGATCCTGGTTCTGGTCTATAGGGCCTTACATGGACAAGCACCATCTTACATTGGTGATCTTCTTAGTCCCTACACCCCCAGCAGATCCCTAAGGTCCAGTGATCAACGCCTACTGGTTGTGCAGCGCACCAGGCTAAAGACCAAAGGTGACAGATCATTTGCTGCTGTGGCCCCCAGACTCTGGAACTCTCTCCCCCTGAGCCTGAGATCAGTGGACTCAGTGGTCTCCTTCAAAAAGCAGCTGAAGACTCCCTTGTTCAAGCTGGCTTTTGTATGTCCTTCTTCACCACTCTCTCTTCATTCTGCTCTCCCCACCTATTCCACCTTCCTCAGGATCCACTGATTTCCCTCTTTTCTATTCACTCTCTCTCTTTCTTAACATTTTTTTAATCACAATTGTCTATTTATTGCTAATTTTAAATATATTTTTATCCATTTTCTAAATTCTTTTTTATATTTTTACAATGTTTGTTTTTGTGAAGCGCCTCGTGATTTCTATCTTGAGAGATGCTCTAGAAATTATATTTTCTTCTTCTTCTTCTTTTCTTCTAGTATATTCTGTACCATCCCCAGCTCCCTGTGAGTTTAGGAAAATTAGCCACATGTTTTATGTACTTTGAACATTTCTTTGTAGTAAATGTTAGTTTCAGGTGAAACACACTTATCAAAATTCATAATGGCTCAAATGAATCACCTGTGTCTGTGCACTCTCCTGGTTTTACAGTTCAGTGTCAATTCACTCCCTAACAATAGTTTAGCTTTTATAAGGCAGTCCATAAAGAGCAATAATTTAAGATCATGAATGGCCTTGATAAGTGAAACTTGCGAGTCACAGTCTTTTGTCAGTATTTTCAAGCTGTTGTTTTCTCATATTAGAGCAAAGGATAACAATATTTAAAGTATTTTTCACTGTTTTTGTTGCTTTACTAATTTCTAAAGAGTTTTGTTTCCACAAAACCTGCAGGGGAGAACATGGTCAATATATTAGAAACAGAAGAGGTTTGTGAAATAGTTGTAATTTTAATGGAACTTGGACTTGAGTAGTGCTTTGTGGAAAACAAATAGCAGCAGAAGTACAGGTTGAGTAAATAAAGCTACTAGAGTTCCATAAAATCCAATAAAAATTCAGTTGCTGAGTTTTTGTTTAAATGTCTTTTACTGTTTTACAATATTATCACATAAAATTAAAAAGACTAGTAAAATGTAATTTGATGAAATGGAATTCATATGGTTCTAAATTGGATTAGCATTGTTTCATTTACATTTAAAAAGCACTGCATGGTGGCGCAGTGGTTAGCACTGTTGCCTCTCAGCACGAAGGTTGCTGGTTCGAAACTCGGTTGCGGCCTTTCTGCGTGGAGTTGTGTGTTCTCCCCATGCATGCGTGGGTTTCCTCTGGGTACTCCGGTTTCCCCCACAGATCACAACATGCCCTATAGGTTATAAATTGTAAGTCGCTTTGGATAAAAGCGTCTGCCAAATAAATAAACATAAAAACAAGTTCACTTCTTTTGCTACACATTTGCAGTGATCTCTAGTTTAAATCAATGCCTTGTGAGTGGTTCTCTCTGGGAAAAAAGTTCTGGGCATTGATGTTGATCCCCACAAATAACCCAAGCTTGAAGGAGTTGTGTCATAGTGCAGAATTGCTAATGCTAACGGTTATTTCTGCCTCTCAAGACGTTCTCTGTTTGTGTGTGGATGGATGAATGATTCACTGTAGTGTAAAGTGCTTTGGAGTCATCTGACTCTGAAGGGCGCTATACAAGTGCGGGTCATTTGCTGTGTCCTGGATGCAGAACCAACAACCGCTTTCCCCAATGTGAGTCAACATGGGTGAGTCCATGAATGCTATTTGTCAGTTTGACATAGATTTGAGTGGTGTTTTTAATCTGAGCATTTCCCTGTTTAGTTTCTATCAGTGACTAATGAAAGAGGGTAACTCTGATACACATAAAAAAAACATCTTAATATGTAAGCACTAACACAGAGTGGTAGGTGGGAGGGGTTGGGATCCCCCTTGCAACAAAGGGAGTGTGCAATCCCTGCACAAACTGTCAGAAACCGTGTCATCTGCATGCTTGCCATCCTCATCGGAGTCTGAACCTGACTGCAATCCATTGTTGTAACCGACTTGAGTGGGAAAACTGTCATGGGCTGTGCTGAGCTAACCTCTCTCTGGTCTGAGTTTTTCTGTTTGCAGGTGGGCGTGTCCAGGAGAGCAGCTGCTGTGGATCTTCTCATCAGAGGTCAGGGGATTTAAGGAGCGGCGTGACAACTCACCAGTGCCGGATGATTGCTCAGTATTGGGTAGTATCTCGCCTGTACTCTGCCTATCTCTGACTTGTCGTCTCCTGTGTTCCCTGCTTGCCTCGTACTTACCTGCCCCAAACTACACCCCAACATAACAAATAGACATGTTTTAGTTGACTAAAATAAAACTAAAACAAATTGGATGATTAAATTGTGACTAAAATAAAAAATATTTTTATCAAAAGACTAAGACTAAAACTAAATAAAAACTTCTTGCCAAAATTAACACTTGATAAGTTGTCTTATTGTTCCTTGAAACAATTCATGATAAATGATAAATGACCAGCATTTGTCGGAGGACTCCAAAGCGCTTTACACTATAGTGTATCATTCTTTAGCGTGGTTAAACTACATACTAGAATTAACGCTGTTTGCTATCAGCTTTGTTAGATTCTGAAGGGATCAAACGAGTTAGCAAATGAAGCTTCTATCATATATAAGTATCTAGGATATTGATATATTCGATAGAAGTTCACACGCCAACGAGCTTGGTCTATATTTAATCCAAAGATTAATTTTTAAGATAATTATATTTTAGCAAACGTTTATTTATTGAAGCAGAAGTTTAAAGCAATCTTTGCTTATTCAATAACCAAAATATACACCATTCTGTGTTTCATTTCAAAGAAGAGTCAGGTTTTAGAAAGTTAAGAATTTATTACTAACAATTTGAAAATGACAATTTGTAACGGCTTGATATTAAACTTGTTATTAAAAGCAAACTTGTGTCTGAATGAAAAGCTAAAATGAAATGTGAGGTTTGGATGCCTGAATGAATCTCAGAAGATTTCTTTCAGAGAGAGAAAGCGTTCTGGGTGGAAAAACGTTGTTTTGCAGCTAACTGATGTTTCTTAGAGAACAGCATACAGACGCCATCTGTCAGACAATGTCTACCTCACCCATCAGGAGACCCTCTGTGGATCCGAGATGTCAGGTGGAGATCGTTTCCTCCGGGCATGAGGTTGGTAGAGAGACCTCGGTGCATCTCAAATTGGTCCTGAGATGTCTCCGTGGGTCACACGACTGATGAAACTATTTGCGTCTCAAAATCAATAACTTTGAAGGAGTTTTTGCGTCAGCTGGAAACAGGTGCGTCTATTCGGAGCAATTCTATCGGCGTGACAGAATGCTTAGTGAGGCTGGGGTGGCCGGCCCTCGTCCTCTGGTGGGTTCAAGAACTGAACTTCAGCTGCAGAGATTTGGTTTTAACAAAACCTCAGAACACGCCCTCTCAGCGTCAGAAAGCTTGTTGTTATGGAGTAAAGACATGTGAGGTGGTTAACTTTACCCTGGATACAGTCCTGCATGAGGTGTGTACGTGCCAATGACCTTCTGTTTGATGATCACACATTACTGATTATCATGAATAATAATTATTATTAACCCAAAGAATAATAAGTAATTTTAGTTATTAAATACATTTATACTGAACCAAGATGATTATTTATGATGATTGTAATAAACAGTAAAACAGTTAATTAAATTATTATTTTAAAATAATTATTTAAAAATCTTGAAGTGTCCATCTTGGGACGGAACAACAGCAGATAAAGATGGTGTTTAGCAGACATCCCGGCTCCTGATGGGTAATCTGTGGAGCAAAAGTTACGGCTTGACCCAGCTCGACCCAGATTGCGCCCCATGGCAAGAGGAGCAAGGTATTTGTTCTTTGTTTCTGTTTGTTTGCTCCTGATGTTTGTCAGCGATTGTCCTTAATTTGTAAATTATGTATTTTCAGTTTTCACAGTGATTGGCACCAGGTGCTCGGTGCGATTCTGAGAATGAGATGTATGCATCTACAGCCTGACGCAAATAAAAAGTTGCACCCGTCAAAGCTCTCCTCCTTATTTCTTTTGGATGCCAAGGGGCAGCAACAGTGGTAGAGTTGCATTGCTTTTAGCCAATCAGAGGTGAGATGTCCACAGTGGCGGTTCTACATCGAATTACTCCCCGGGCGAGGCCCCCTTTGAGCGCCCCCCCCCCCCGCCACCACCACCACCACCACCACACCACCCAACCTGCATAAACACACGCATGTTTTCTACAAACAGGCATGTTTTATTAGAACGACTATTGAACATTCATTTTTCTAAGTGGCACATATTTACATTAATTACTATGAAGTTGTCAGAATGTAAAGCACTATACATTATATACTGTATCAAAATATATATATATAATCAAATATACAAAAACAAACAATAACTAAATATTAAGAATATATGAACATAATAGATAATAAATATTCTAAATAGCAAAAATATTTCACACATAACAAACTAAAGATAATCACTACAGCATTGCACTTAGAATAGAAAACACAAACTAAAATTAAAACCTAACCTTGATGCAACGTCATCAATAATGTCATCATATGAAATCTGCTCCCCTACTGAGTGATTGATACTAATCAGAGCCAGGTTAGTGAGCCGCCCCTGAAACATAGGTGACCTCAGGTATGACTTGATCAAGTTTTGAAAAGCTCCTCTCAGCTTGAGCCACAGTGACTGGCAGTCCAAAAGTTGGGGTAGATCTCCAATAGATCTCATGATCCATAATATTTTAGAATTGCCTCTGAAATTGTAATTTAAACTGACATAAAAAACTGTAGACCACCAAAAATGCCAACTTTTACAGAACAAATCATGTAAAAAATAATCAGTACAGCCATCTGCAATAAATAAACAGTTAGTGGTGACTGGGGAGTTTTCTTCTGCTTGTAGAATTGTTTTATTTATTATTATGTGAACATGATCAACATGTGTTTGTTGTTGTTCAGGCAGGCCACAGGCTGCAGTGAGCATTTAACAAATCCTAGTTTGAATCAGTAAAAAACGATTCAAGGAATTTTTTCGAACCATTTGAATATTCGTTACAATATTTCAGCCCTATTAGCTCTGTTAGCAATTAGTTGACCGCATTTAACCGTTAAAATCCCAGTTAACTGGTTCAAAAAATTGAAAACATGCATCATGAGAGCTACATACCTTTATCTTTCTCCTCTTTTTTCTTTTTTTCCCCCTGAATGGGGCACCTGGTGGTTTTAGCCTTTTTATGTTCATCTCTTCTGTTTGGCTCCTGACTCGTTTCCTTTAGTCAGGACTAAACAATTTGACCTTGATGGGGGGTGACCACAAAATCGTTTTTGTTTTTCCTTTTTTTATTCGGCCATTTCACACAATTCAGAGAAACCTGAAAGAATGATAGGCCTGTGTTTATGATATTATGAATGAAATATGGAAGAACGTTAAGATGTGATTGACTTTAGCCATGTTAATACAGTTGATTCAGCCCCTGCACGCTCATTTCATTTGGGAAAGACGCAGAGGTGAATTCCCCCGCCGCACCCCTCCCCTTCCTGTTCTTCAGACACACGGTGCACGTGAACGTTCTCAGTCAG
This sequence comes from Nothobranchius furzeri, assembly GCF_043380555.1. Taxonomy (NCBI): domain Eukaryota; kingdom Metazoa; phylum Chordata; class Actinopteri; order Cyprinodontiformes; family Nothobranchiidae; genus Nothobranchius; species Nothobranchius furzeri. Next base: position 46,657,269 of record NC_091746.1, on the reverse strand, counting down.
CAGGAGTGCCTGCAGCTGCAGGTGGCGCCAACTTGCTGTTTCCAATCCAGACACTGTCATATGACAGATAATAGAAAACCTCGGTGCGGCGCAGATTTCCTTTTTTTTTTTTACTCCGCGCCTGTGCGCCCCTTTTGTGTCATGAAAAAATGCCGCCCCGGGCAATTGCCCTGTCTGCCCGTGCCTAAAACCGCTACTGGATGTCCAAATATAAGGAAGTCATCAGGACTCCAAATCCTGTTGTCTGAAGCTCAACTCTGATCTGCTAGATTCTGAAACAAGACAGTCTTTTTTCCACCGAATACAACTTACAAGGCATTCATTCCTACTAGAGACCACTGCAAATGAATTGATTGAACAAGTGATACCACACCTGTAAGTCTGGAAAAAACACTGCACAATTTCTTATTTTTTTAATTAGTGGAACAATTTACTAACGTTTTTTCAAATATTGTGTTTTAGTGTAAAAGTATTAAAAGCCTGCATGTTTTAAATTGCTTTCATGCATATTTAAAAACTTTTTTAAATACATTTTTTCATGCAAATATCAACACTGATTAAAATGTTCCTGAGTAGATATCAATGTTAGAGATGCACATAAAGCAGGGGCCCTTCAACGTGAGTATAGACAGACATCAGTGCCAGTGCTTCAGGTCTGCACAAAATCCTCCTCAAGCTTGTTGACTGAAGGGTCAGCTGGGGGCCTTTTTCAGCCCTTTGCAATCAGACTCAAGGCTGAAGTCTGTCCTGCAGAAGAGAAGTGGAAAAAACTTTCAGAAATGTATCTCGGAGTTTTGTATTTTTAGCTCATGAGGATGTTTTGCGGATCATTCTCACTGATGCTACTAGCATTCAGATATCAGTCTCAAATATATCAAACTTACAGTTTATTTTACCCTCATATTGTTGTTAAATATAATATCTGTGCAATCATTTGTTCTTGCATTCAGATGTTTTATTTCTGCTTTTTCAGGGTTAAATTTACCTTGAAATGCATCACCTTATATAGTAAAACTTATTTTAGATTCTGTCAGATTTGTGATGATTTAATAGCATTTTTTGTGAAGAGTAGTTCAATGAACAAGTGTATTGCTTTAGTAAATAAACTAAATAAAATGTTTTAGATTAACTATCATCATGAATAAAGTATTTTAAAGGATAAAAAATTAGAAAACAAATTGTTTTTTTCTTTCTCTTCAAAATGTGTCATAGTTTAAAGAGCAGGTTCACTGAGAAAATAAGCTTTAAAGTCTTTAAAGTATTCTACTCCTATTTCCTGCATTAGCTTCTGATAAAAATAGATGTAAAACTATCAGTTCAGAAAAGCCTGACAGTTCTACATCACACTGTCACTTAACATTCATTAACTCACCCATTTTGACAAATGACAGAGAAGTTTGGTGTTGGTTTAGCATCCAGGAAACAACAGAGCACATCTCGACTAATAAAAGTTAACTGTTAGCATTAGCAGCTCCACAACATGGCAAAACTCCTCCAGGCTTATGGTTTTGTGGAGATAAAACATCAATATTGCAAAGCAAACAGAGGCAGTGGGAGAGTCGTTTTGCTGTTAGCCAATCCGAGAAGAGATGTTCAAATATCAGGAAATAAAACTCAAAATCCTGTTGTCTGAAGCTACTTTCTCTTCCAGCTGAGTGAGGCAGAGCACTCTTTATATCCATTTTTACTTCTAGGTGAGTTCTCTGGCTTCTCCCACAGGCCAAAGGTTGCTTTAGAAGTGGAACGCTCCCTCTGGGGTGGGATTGAGCAGAGGGGTTTAAATATCTTGGTGTATTGTTTGTGAATGATGGTTGGACCTTTGGATCTGGGCTTTGTCCGCAGCAATGAGGGTATTAATCCAGCCTGCCACAGTGAGGAAGTACCGAGTTAAGAGGAAAAGCTCTCAATGTCAGAATCAGTCTGTTTTTGAAGTCTTTGTCTATCATCACCAGATCTGACATCTCAGAACAAATAAATAAATAATTAAAAAAAAAGGGAATAACGAGGCTTAATTCTGGTGAGGCTCAGCCTTAGAAATATGTTAAGGACATTGTCATCTGAGGGAGGCTTGGAGTAAAGCCGCTGCACCTTTTCACTCAACAAAGTGTGGTAAGGAGATTTTTGCATCAACAACAATGCATCCTGGTCCAGTTCCTCTAGAGGTCTTGCCTGGGACATTCTAATGGAAGGATATCCCAGAACCTTGGGTTTCTCAGGAGGAGCAAGTGAATGTAGCTAAAAGAGGGATGTCTGAATTTTTCTCACTGATCTGTTACCCTGGCAACTCAACTTGAACAAAGTGAGTGAATGAATTATGTCCACTTTTATTGGAAATGTGATAATTCTGTTGCCAAGTTGACAAGGATGGTCTCCAGTCCTCTATAGTTCTCAACAAAATGAAGTAGCCAGTTAAAGGTTGTATTGTACTCATTTTCTGTTCCACAACCTTTACTTAAAGTTCTCAAAAATGCATGCTATTAATAAGCATTTTTGGCCATATTGGAAATATTTGAGATGGACCACATCACTCCTTCTTTATGCTTGCAACTAATTTTCTGAAGTGCCCCTTTAAACTCTGCAGGGTGTCTTTTTTTATGGTCGATATTTTTATGGACCAGTTGAAATTGGAGTCAAATAACTTTGCATTATAAAACAGCTTAATTCAGTGGACTGAAAGGGCCAACGGATTACAATAAATACACAAAGTGAGCAAGTGTACCCATGTTTACCAGAGCTTAAACTCATTTAGCATTGACTATCTTTCAGAAGACTTAGTTTCAGACAAAGTCACAAGTAAATTGCATGAAGATGCTGAGTGAATAGGTGAAGCTTGTGATGCAGTAATCCCAGCTGGGGACAACACTGAGTATGGGCCAGGAGGGAGCTAGCTGCTGTTTGCTGATGTGGTGGAACTGCTGACTGAGAGGCACAATTTGTGTTAGCCAGCCAGGGGGATGTGTGTGACTCCCACTAACAGTCCCTGAAGGAGGCTGCTCAACACCAAACACAAATCACTGGCTGCTGTCAATTAACCAGAGTGCCTTCATTTAATGAGAGCGTGCATGTGGCACAAGGCATTGTGGGAGTATGCATGGTAATTTAGTAAAATGCTTCATTTAGTAAATCCATTCTGATCCAAATAAATGAAGAATTCCAGATTTGAAAAAGTTAATTTCCTGATTGGGGAAAAGCGCTAAAGCAAAATAAAAAGAGTAACATAAAAAATAAAAAAAGCTGCTTGACTCTAAAATAGATATATAAGTAAATGGTGGTTGGTTTAATCACATGTGGGTGCACTAAAAGTCTTGGACATGATGCATTCTGCTGTGTGCAACAAATGTAAAAAGGTTAAATTATGTTGCTTGTAGAAAACCAGAGAACCCGAGCAGATAAAGTGGGTAGAAAGCTCAGTGTCCACAGAAACAGGAAGTAGGATCAGTCACTTACTGGCAGTAGGATCATGCAAACTCCCCTAGACCAGGAGAGGTCAAAGAGCAACCTATAGAAATCTTGTTGCCCTAAATAATTTGGGGCATCCTTTTACTGACATTAGATATACTTTTTAGAAGTTTTGAAGAATTGGTGCAACAAATTGTTTTTAAGTAAAAAAAAAAAAACAAGTTCCATCCATTCTTCCGTTGCCTGCTGCTGCTGGTGGTGGTCGGAGGGACCGGTGGCACCAGTGCTCGGCAGCCTCGCCTCTGTCAGTGCGCCCCAGGGCAGCTGTGGCTACATCGTAGCTCATCCCCACCAGTGTGTGAATTAGGGATGGGAAGATTAACCGATATGTATCGATACGCCGTCATGCGTGTGCATGATGCGAGTGCATCGGTAGAGCAGCAGAGGATGAATGACATTTTGGAAGCAAATCGAGATGCATCGGTTTTTGCGAGATAAGCTTTTAATGTAAAATGTATTTCTTTATTTATTAACCTTAAGTGTTGTCAACCTGTTTTTGGTGCATAATCTAATCGATCTACAAAGTAGGCCTAATCAACGGACTTGCGGATGTGTACACTTCAACTCAATGTATCAGCTGCGTCAACACATTCTCACACCCAAGGCGTCAAAATATGACGTGTGTGACCAAGCCTCAATATTTGACGATTCAAAACGCCCCAGCGTGTCAGGAGATGACGATCGGGGCAAGCTGGGTCACGTGGCTCCGCTGGCGTCACTGTTTGACGCGCACGGTCACACGGACATTATTTGACTATTTAACCTTCCCCTCACCCCAATCCTAACCTTTAGGTCCATAAACTGTGACCTTAAGGTTAGGATTGGGGTGAGGGGAAGGTTAAGTAGTTCACAAGTAGTTCTAATGTCCGTCTCACCCCCGGTGTCGGATACCGACGCTCTGGGACGCTGCGTCAGCAGTTTGTCCCTGATCGTCGTTTCCTGACTGGGGCGTTCCAATTTGTCATATATTGAGGCTTGGTCACACGCGTCATATTTTGATGCCTTGGGTGTGAGAATGTGTTGTGCGCGGATGAAGCTTGTGATGCGCCGAAAGGTAGTTGTCAGGAAGCGTGAGGAGGAAAACAAACATGTCGGACGCCGAGAAAATGTATCCCCCACTGTGTTTTAAATCTAAAGTGTGTCTACACTACAGATTTTACAAAAAAGAAGGACAAGTGGACAAGACGGATGGAATTTGTAAAATGTGCTGCACATCTGTGAAATACATGGGCAGTACGACTAATCTGATATCTCACTGGAATCGGCACCACGATGTTGTTGTGGAAGTATCTGCGAGTGCCCCTGGGGCACACTGACAGAGGTGAGGCAACTTAGGTTGGTTAAGAATAGAAGAACAGGCGAAAGGGCTACTTGGAAAATACTAATGATTAAAGAAAATCAACAGAAACAGAAATATCAGGGGAAGAAATTAAATCAGGGTCTGTGTAACCTGCAGGTGCAAATATCCAAATTTCAACCGTTTTGCTTCATTGAGCCTGTAAACAAATTGCTACCACTGATGGAACAATCAGTTTTAAAATTATTCTGTTGAACTATTAATGAAAATGTCAGCACATCTGTTCCTGAAACAAATCTTGAACAACAATAAATCATGCAGCAACACAAGACCCTTCTCTGTTCAATGGCGGCCAAAATGAAATGATAATTTCTTAATGGAAATCTTCAGAAAAAAAAACTTTAAACCTAAAGTAAGCAGTTCATGTAAAGTATCCTATAAAGATCCCAAAAGAGGAAGTGCTCTGATGTGAAACATTCTCTGTCTTATTTAGTGATAACCCTAACCCTAACCCCAGCCCTAACTCTGTTAGCTTTTAATGGACTGAATGCACACTTTGTCACATTCTTTATCTTATTGTTAAATTATGTTTTTCTACAGCAAAGACTTTCTTTACTCTAATACAGGGGTAGGGAACCTGGTCCTGCAGAGCCACTATCCAGCATGTTTTGGGGGTTTCCCTGCTTCAGCACATTGGATTAGCTGGCTTCTGCAAAGCCTGATGAGCTGCTGAAGAGGTGATTTAAGTGTGTTGAAGCAGGGAAACCTCTAAAACATGCTGGATAAAGGCTGTCCAGGACCAGGGTTTCCTACAACTGCTCCTATACATACGAATATCAGCCTAATATGATCAGTTGTTAACAAAAGTGGAAGAGAGTCACTGATTCTTCACACAAGAGTAAAACATGCTGGTGAACATTTTCAGTCATCCAGGGTTTAGTAATCCTCATTGGTTTGCTAAAGAGACATCGAGATTTCTTTATTTTCTTGAAGACATATTGCTTCTCATACAAGGAGTTTCAGAAAGGTGTGGAGTACCAAGCTCTCAAACAGTAAAGACATGTTCAGGTTTACTAATCATTTCTCAGATCTGCGTTTCTGTGAGTTGTTAGGGTCTTTGCGGTCTTGGTCCACGTGTGAGATGTTTGGTCCATGGATCCAAAGGTATGGAGTGTTGTGAAACTGTGTGGAGACATTTTTCAAAACTGCATTGTAGATTTTATTTAAATTGAAATCTCCAACTTCTACTAGGAAGGACGATTGGATTTTTGTTGTGTAAACTAGCTGAAAAAGCAAAGATCTCACTAAAGTTTTGGAAACTCTCACATTAATGAGAACAGTACAGGTAAAATTCAAACAATTAGAAAATAGTGAAAACTTTAATTTATTTCATTACTTCAATTTAAAAGGTGAAACTAATAATTGTGCTAGACTAATTGGATACAAAGGCAGATATTTCACGCCTTTATTTGTTATAATTGTGATGATTATGGCTCATGAAACCCCCACATTAAAATCTAAGACAATTAGAATTTTGCAAAACGGTTCAATATTCTAAATCAGCTAATTAATCCAGGGCAACTGCAAAGGGTTTCTGAGCCTTTAGATGGTCTCTCCGTCTAAGTTGAGTTCCTGACATAAAAGGACTGTTGCACCATATTCTTGTTTTTCAAATTTCACCGATAAAGTGTTGTAATCGAGTTAAAGGGGACATATCAGGAATCGTTTTAAGTCATAATTAGTCTAGGGCTGGGGTGGAGAATCCTGGTCCTGGAGGGCCTCTATTCTCTATGCTTTAGTCAAAACACAGCTTCAACAAACCTCTTTCATCAGCAGGAGATAAACAGGCTTCTCCAGAGATTGTTGGGCTGCTGATCAGGTGAATCAACCACTGAATCAAGGAAAAAACTACAACATGCAAGATAGTGGCCCCCAAGGACCCCACCCCTGGTCTAGAGGCTTTACAAAACACGTTTATGGAGTTCTTTGTTTAGCTTTGTTAATTGCCTTTCAAACAGAGCTGTTTCAGGCAGGGGCAAATTGGCCATCTAGGAGTTCTGGAGAATCCCAGCACAGTGTGCTCCAGGGCCGTCACTCTCCCTTTGCGTCACTCAGAAATCCCTGTCTTAAGGTCAAGCACACTGCAGTAATGTTCCGTCTCCCTGTGCTTGAAGAACTTTCTTCAGAATATTTGAGATGCTACTGGAATACTGGGAAGGGCTCCTCCACATCCAGACAAATCCTCCCTACGCATCAACAGGTGAGAGAAGGTTCTATACTAATTTTTCTTTTTTGTGATGTCACAATAACCAAACTAAACACTGAAAGAAAGTGGATTTACTCACATTTAGAGTTTTTTATGGAGGCAGTAGAGACCCACATGTAAACTCAAAAGGATGTAAAAAGCCAAAGTCTCTTTTCTGAGCCTGCTAGCATATTTCATGTCTAAAAGAGCAGCTAAAATGTTTTTATTTATTTTTTATTTATTTATTTTTTTTACTGATTTACAGGTTCAGTTTACTTTAAGAAAAAAAATATAACAATACTTGCTTGTTTAAATTATTTGATTTGTTGTGGTAACCAAACAATTTGCTTTCCATGGTGGAAAACACTAAGATTTTGTTAAATACAGAATTGTTGCAACAAAAAGTTGGTTGGTTAGAACACCAGCATGACAAGCTACATCCTTAGTCACCAGTAGAAAACTATGCTGGATGTGTAAAAATGGTGAATGTGGCCAAACTGTATAAAAAGTTTAAATCTGTCAGTTTTTGAGTTGAAAACAACTGGTTGGTTTGTTGTAGGACAATTGTATTTTGCTCAGTTTTGATTAAATACTCAACTTCCTGAGGAAATACCCATATGAACTTTCAGTACCTTGCCAAGGGTCACCGAGTCTGAGGAAGATTGGAGTCACCAAGAAGCTTTTAAATGATTTTTTTCTTTTCTCCAGCTAATTGAAACTGGGTGCTGAAGAAACCAGCAAGATGGGAGGAGGAAGCCCTGAACCATTGCATCTATTATTCAGAAAAGCATGTGTGAGCAGCTGTTTTCAGTCTAATTAGACTGAGATTGTGGTGAGATTGATGATAAGACGGCTGATGTGATTTAACTCTTCCTTGCTTTCTGTGGAGACCAACACAGGATAAGCCTGGCAGAAAATAAAGGAGATAGTGTCCTAATGATTACAATGATGTGCACAAACTAATATTTAATCTCATTATGCATTTTTCATAAATGTGACGGAAATATGATAATAAAATTCTGATTTTATCATAATTACTAATGCAGCTGAGCTCTGGAAAGTGTGCCAAAATGAACACTAGAAATGTGGGGAAATATTGTAGAAGACGTTTTTGTGAATTCAGGAGATGCTCTGTTTGACTTTGCATCTTGCCCTGATGCAAGTGTAACCAGATGAACAGAAGGGAAAAGCTTCATTCCCCCTCACTACTCAATCACACAATTCCCCACCTTGCCACTCAGATCTAACAGCTAATTAAGAGAGTGCTATGACAGGGTTTTAGTTCAACCACAGGACACGTAAATACAATTTTTTTATGACAAAAAGCTTCCATACATTTGCATGGTTGCTTGAGTGCAACCCAAGTTGTGTAGTCATAAGTACATTGTGTTTTATTAAAATAGCTCTTGAGCATAAAGCAGACATATTGCTCCTCATCGTGTCCTTTTCTCTTTTGTTGCACATTTAGGTTTCTCACTGAGTCTCCTTCTGCTCAGCTGCACAATGGCTTGATCCATTAACAAGATTAATTTAGGAGAGTGGATGAAGATGGAAGATGGGAATGGCACAAGAAGAAATACAGTGAAAAATGTGATACGTGACAAAAAATATGAGATGGGAGAAGGAGTGTATACGAGGATGTAAAAACAGAGAAAATTGATGATGGGATTTGCAAAGAAATCATACTAGCAGTGCAGCAGTGCGGTCCATCAAATGCTGCTTGGAGCACCAATGGGAAGCATGTGAGGCCTTTAAATGGGGCAGAGTTCCATATGCTAACTAGAATTTTTGCATAAATGCTTTTAAATAGTGATTTAAATAACCCCGTGTTGTCGTTAGCATGCTGGCACAAATTTATGTCAAACAGGAAAGAAGATGTGACCTGAAAATTTTCAATGAGATGTAAATGCTTTACAAAAATAAAGGTTGTACATTTAAATGTTTTCAGTAACATCCAGTTGATAAATGATCATCATTTGTCGACCCGTATCAAAGCTGCATGATGGCACAGGTGATTAGCATTCTGCCTTGCAGATATAAAAAGTTAGTCTGCAAGTTTGCATGTAATCCAGCTCGTGTGGATTTTTTACATCTGATCTTATTTGTTTCCACAGACTAAAAGCATGCATGATTGGTTGATTGATGATTCTTAAAGGGCTCTACATGTGAGTGTAGAGTGTGAACAGTTGTCTCTGTGGGATGGACTGTTGACCTGTCCAGGATCCCCCCGCTGCTCACTCCTTGACCAGTAAAGGTGGACACCAGCTCTCATGACCCTCTAATAAAACAAAAGTGTATAAAGATGATTAGATTTGATTGAGTCAAATAGCTCTTTATATTACCAGTCAGTGGTGCACATACTGCTTCATTATTATCTGATGATCCATCGGACCACTTTGCCATGAATTTCTCCAGCCTTATGGACTCCTTCAGCTTTACCCAGCATGTTTCTGGCCCCACACTCACCAGGGGGCACACTCTAGACCTTGTTTTTACCCTGAGTCTAAATGCTGGCAGAGTTTGTCCTGAGGACGTTTATATTTCAGATCACCATTGCATTTTCTTTAACTTGTCAGTTTTTGCGTCCCCACCTCCTGCTTGCCGTATGGTTAGTTCTCGTTTTATTAGTGAGAGCACAGCTTGCTATTTTTCTGCTGCTTTTGATCCACCCTGCTCTTCTGATAACGACCCAGATTCCTTAACTTCTCAGTTTAACGAGCACTGCCTCTCCATTCTGGACAACATCTGTCCTGTCAGAACCAGATCTGTTCCTGCAGTGAACCCTACTCCCAGGTTTAATGACAGCCTTCGCAGCCTGAAGCGCCAATGCAGAAAAATTGAGCGCTTGTGGAAGAAAACCCATCTCCATGTCCATCTGCTGCACCTAAAGGATCTTCTGACATCCTTTAACTCTGCAGTCATAGACGCTAGTGTTTCCTATTTTTCCAACCTGGTGTCCCAGAGCAAAGGGAACCCCAAGGTGCTGTTTAACACCATCAGCAGCATCGTCTTTCCTGCCTCTCCTACTGCCTCCATCCACTCTGTTGCAGACTGAGAATTTTCTGTCTTTCTTTGTGGACAAAGTCAATAAGGTTAGATCTAGCATCTCTCCTTCAGCCTTATCGCTGCCTCTCCCGAATCCAACCCGGCCCATCATCCTAGATAGCTTTGCTCCTGTTTCTTTGCCTAAGTTAACCAAACTAGTTAACTCTATGAAGACCTCTGCATGCCCCCTCGACATCTTACCCTCATTGTTGTTTAAAAGTGATTTTCAGTCCATCAGTCCCAGTGTGCTCTCTATAATTAATGCTTCTCTGGTTTCTGGTCAGGTCCCTGCTTACTTTAAGAATGCTGTAGTCAACCTGCTTCTTAAAAAAACTGAGTCTTGACACCTCTCTCCATAGCAGCTTCAGACCCATCTCTAACCTTCTATTCATCTCCAAGATCTTGGAAAAGTTGTGGCTAAACCACTCATAGCTGCTCTTGATGAACATAACATCTATGATAGCTTCCAGTCAGGTTTTCGTAGAGCTCATTCTACTGAAACAGCCCTTCTTAGGGTCTCTAATGACCTTCTGACTCACAGTGATGCAGGGGACTGTTCTGTTCTGGTCCTGCTGGACCTGACTGCAGCTTTTGACACTGTTGACCATCACCTGCTACTGGAGAGGCTGAGAGGCTGGGTAGGCCTATCAGTATCTGCTCTGGAGTGGTTCTCCTCTTATCTTTTTGAGTGCTCCTTTTCTGTGGCAGTCTCCAAGTTTAGGTCCTCCACCACCTCTCTTACCCATTGTGTCCCACAAGGTTCTGTTCATCCCATTTATGCCCCATGAGATGTCTAAGCTGCAGCAGGGAGCTTTCTACAGCTGAATGAAGATAAGACTGATATCCTCATCTGTGCCCCAGACAAGCTGGTTCCCAAAGTCAGAGACACTCTTGGTCAGCTTGCTTCTCACACCAAACCTTCTGTCAGGAATCTTGGTGTGACCTTTGACCCAGCTCTCACCCTGGATTCTCATGTCAGTTCTCTTGTTCACTCTTCCTTCTTCCATATCAGGAACATTGCAAAGCTTAGTCCCATTCTGTCCCACTCTGAACTTGAGATAGCTATCCACACCTTCATTACCATATCTTCACGCTTAGACTACTGTAACTCTCTTTTCACGTTTCTGAGCAGAACCTCCCTGAACCGTCTACAGGTGGTTCAGAATGCCGCAGGTGCTCGGCTTCTGACCAAGTGCTCCAAACACACCCACATCACCCCGCTTCTCCTCCAGCTTCATTGGCTGCCAGTCAACTTCAGGGTTCAAGATCCTGGTTCTGGTCTATAGGGCCTTACATTGACAAACACCATCATACATTGGTGATCTTCTCAGTCCCTACATCCCCAGCAGGTCCCTGAGGTCCAGTGATCAAAGCCTACTGGTTGTGCAGCGCACCAGGCTAAAGACCAAAGGTGACAGATCATCTGCTGCTGTGGCCCCCAGACTCTGGAACTCTCTCCCCCTGGGCCTGAGATCAGTGGACTCAGTGGTCTCCTTTAAAAAGCAGCTGAAGACTCACCTGTTCAAGCTGGCTTTTGCATGACCTTCTTCACCACTGTCTCTTTATTCTGCTCTCCCCACCTATTCCACCTTCCTCAGGATCCACTGATTTCCCTCGTATCTATTCACTCTCTCTCTTTCTTAACATTTTTTAATCACAATTGTCTTTTTTGCTCATTTTAAATATATTTTTAACCATTTTCTAAATTCTTTTTTATATTTTTACATTTTTTTGTTTTTGTGAAGCGCTTCGTGATTTTTATGTTGAGAGGCGCTATAGAAAACATATCTTCTTCTTCTTCTTCTTCTTCTTCTTCTTTATGTTGCTCTGCTTCCATAAAAATGTGTGATCAACAGGTTTCTGTAGAATTCAAGGACACGTTGACAAAGTAGTTCCCATTAGCGTACCCTTCTCTATTTTTTTCCACAGAAATAGCAGTTGATCTAACCCTTCATTGTTTCTCTGTGTCTCTTTCCTTTAAATAATAAACTTTTTATTTTATTTTAAAACACGGTAAGTCTAAGAGCTTGTTCTGTGTGTGCACGAAGCGGTACAAGTGATAATGCTGCTGGATTTCATAATTTTATCCTTCTCAGCAGCAGCACTGCAGGTGCTCTCCATGTCCAAAATGTGAGTACGCAAGGTCCTTAGTCAACTTAAAGTTGCGCACATTTTTCCACTACGTTTTCTTTTATAAATCCTAAAGTTTGTGTGCAAACTTGCTTACGCAGTTTTTCGACCCCGTTTTGTGTGTAAGCAAGTTTTATAAATGAGGCCCCAGGTGATCGGCCAGTTTACCCCAATGGCAAAATGGCTGCCTGCATGTAACTCCGAGTTCTCTGTATGTCTGCCTATTTTCTACAAAAACAAGGTAAATGTGGCCTTAAATTCTATAGCCCCTTTAACCTTCTCAGGCTCAAAATAAGTTTTGATAAAAAGGACGAACAACTAAGTACTTCAGGGGTACTTCTTAGTTAAAAAATGCTCATGAAATGTTTATATGGATTAACCAGGTAGGTAGGTTTTAACGTTGCAAATCTGCAACGTGTGCACACCTGCCACAAGAGGGTTAAAACAACTTGTTAGTTTATTTTGATAGAAAATAATCACTAACTTCAGTCTGATTGGAATATTTGGATTGAACTTAATGTAACCATATGGCTTAGAATCTGACCAGTTCTGACTGACTGAACAAAGTTGTTTCACTACTGTTTAAGTACCACTTTCAATAAAGAGCAACATATTGTGAAGCTCTATATTGAAAGTTGTGCTTTAAAACTGAACATGTAACAACATGAGATAATTTTAATATATGATGTAAGTTTAGCTGGTATGTTGTTCCTAACTCTGTGGTTATCTAATTAAATATTAGAAGTTTCTCTGGACTAAAACATTCTGACTAAATGTAGTTTCAGAAAACTCGACCCTCAAGCAGAAACACAAAATATTGCTGATTTAAAAATAAATTTACCAACAAAATCCCCAATGAGAATGGTCCTGATGTTGATATTTTAGATGGAAAACAGCAAGTAAAAATGTAACTATTAGATGAATTAGGAAACTTACATATGAATCATGAAAAAACTACCAAATCCTCAACAAATTTATTTTAAAACACTGACGGATTAATTTTAGTGCTTAAATTTAACCATCAGCACATTTAAAACAAGTTAAAAATAATTGCAAAGCCCAATTGATTAAATAAGAAAAAAGTTTATGTAAAAACAAATCCCCACTTAACATAAGGGCCTAAAATTTTTGCACACTTCGTACTTGTGTAAAATGGAGCTCAGAGCAGTTTTAAGTGTCTCGATGATGCTCGTTGATGAATAAATTTGGGGTTTGTGCTTGTCCTCTCGAGTCAAGTGGAACAGCAAAATAAAGAGTCACTGAGAGAAGAAGATAAACCCTGCTTATTTATGAGTGTTCATGTTTATTTTAACATCAGTGTGTGTGTGTGTGTGTGAGAGAGAGAGAGAGAGAGAGAGAGAGAGAGAGAGAGAGAGAGAGAGAGAGAGAGAGAGAGAGAGAGAGAGAGAGAGAGAGAGAGAACATTGTGCACAGAAATTATATCTGATGTAGCAATAATTGATTATAAATGCCACAACAAGATGCCTGAGAGAAACCTAAAGCTATAAAATATTGACAGAGGACAATACATTTTCCTGTCTGCCCCACTGCCACTTTGATTTTCCTCCTCCTTTGGTTTAGATTACATGAAAATTGAGATATTTTATTGCCAAAGAAGACCCAAATCTGTAACACACTTATGCTGCTGACTCAGCAAGTGTTGGTTTGTTCCTATCTGATCTTTACATGTGAAAACGATCAAGTAATGAATCATAAAATATTTTACCGACTTCAGGCATTAGAAAATTTTGATTCAGTTTTTTAAGAGCCACAGAACGTTGCGCTCTATGATGAAAACTAGGGATGAGCGAGTACACCACTATCTGTATCTGTATCCATTCAACCATCTAAATTATCTGTATCCGTATCTGTACTCGAAGTGGGCGTGGCCTAACCTGGAAATGGGTGTAGTTTAACCAATATGTCATTTTAAGTCTGATCATAAGTTGCTATGTGTATTGTTTATTTGAAAACTATTTACAGAGCAGCCTCAGAAATGAGACTAAATGTTTTTGATCACAAAAGCAAGTATGTAGAAGTAAAAAATAAAACAAGCACACATCAGAATGATGAATGTAACAGTAGGAAATAGAATCGCCATACTGTTTTCTACACAAACACAGAGGGGTCTGTGTCATGGTTTTGTTCTGCCTTACACACTCCTATTTACAGTCAAAAGTTAGCCTTGCCAGCCCTGCTTCATCAACCCCAGATTAAATGCAGTCAGCTTCTGCCAAGGGAAACCCAGCAGGGCCATTATGGCTGCCACTCAGAAAGAAGCTTAGACAGGTTGCAACCTCGCTCTTTGTTGGATGCTATGTGGCTGGTATGCAGTTTGAGAGCAAGCAGGAGGTGGCTGATGTGTGATATGGCTGACAGAGATGGGAGGCTGAACTGGAAGAAGAAGTATTCAGTTTTAATGAAACAGAGTAAATATAGCGGAGATGTTTAAAGTTATGGTTGTTATTTATCTTGAGTTTTAGGAATTTAAAAATATGGAAATTAAACAGCCAATCTAGCAGAACCAACAGCTGGTGGTTTTTATTTTTACTTTCCACCCTTCACTCACATTCACTCAGTTTATGAAGTACATCTATTCAGTTAAACGCAGATATCTAATCAGCTGACTGTGTAAAGTGTTTTGCATTTAGGCTCCTAGACATGGGGAGGATGACTTTCTGAATTTCAAGCTGAACATCAACATGAGGAAGAAAGAGGATTCGGCAACTTTCAGTGGCTGTTGGTACCAGACAGGTTGGTAAATAGTACTGTAAGTGGTAAAAGGCCTGTATTTGTATAGCTCCTTCTTAGAGTTCTACAACCCCCCAAGGCTCCACCCATTCACACACATTCACACGCTTGGCGTGGTTATAACTGAAACCACTGATCTCCTGGAATTTTTGACTATGAACATCCCTAGAGTTTAAAGAGAAGAGAGCAAAGAAAAGAACATTTGTGTTGATGAAAATGACTTGATGTGAGAGTTCAGAGGAGAATCAGCAGTTGGGTCAACTGAGGTCTGCAAAATCCCATGTTGAACCAAAACATGGTGAACCATCAAGTACAAGAGCACACCAGGTGTCGTGTGTCCTGTCAACTGAAAACAAGAAACGTTTCACACAGGATCACTAGAACTGCATCATAGCAGATGGGGGAAATGTTTCGATGAGTCTTGCTGAAACATTAAGATTGTTGAATCAGAATTTACAATTGGCAACATTTATAGCATGGGTCCATCCTCCCTTGTATTAATGCTTCAAGCTGATGCTGCTGGTGTGATGGTAGTGGTGGGGTTCTTGTCCTATTTTGGACCAAACTGGGGTTCAGCATCTAGCTTAACCCTCTGGGGTCCATGGACGCGTGTCCGCGTTATTTGAACAGGTCTGATTTGGGATGCTGTAGCAGCAAGACTCCACCTCCCTGAGTTTCAGTTTCAATTCAGCTTTAAAAAGGAAATATAAACTACACCTCAGTTTTTAAGTGTGGCGCGAACAAAGTAACAACAAACAGTTAGACAGAAATTGACGATAAACTTCATGTTTTGGAGCGATCCGGTCAGATATATTGTCTCTGCAGTTTAGTAGGCTTTTATTAGGCTTATATAAAGGATGATGAGAAGGATAAATGTCCACCAGGCAGTTCAGATAGTACGGCTGTTTTTTGAACTGGAAGCAGAGGAAGTGGACGGAGACTCGCAGCCAGAGTCTGAGGCAAATAGCGAGGATGTTGATGACGATGTGGCAGATCCATCCTTCCTCATAGAAGAGTTGGGTCATGATGAGGTAGAGGATGAAGGCAGAGATCCAGCTCCTCGGAGATCCAACAAGAGGAGTGGGCGGCGCCGCGCAGCTGACCGAGCCACTCCCCACTCCAAAATGCATGTACATTATTGCCAAATTAATAAAATAAGTATAAATTCAGATAGTCCAGGTTCTCCTGAAAAAATGATACCCCATAAGGCAATATGTATTGTTTTTATTAGAAAATACAAAAGAAAAAACAAAATTAGTCAAAAACGGTGATTTACACCCTGGACCCCAGAGGGCTAATAATTTTTTTAATGTGTTATTTGCTATATTTATTCATATTTTTTATAAATGTACAGTCTAGATTACCATTCTAAATAATAAAAAAACATTCGTCATAAATGTTTGTTGGTTTCACAGTAAAATAAACAACTTTTTTCCAATTCGGATTTTATGTTTTTGAGTGATTTCAGGTGTAATATGCAACCCTTTTATGTCCAAATATAAAAAATTTGTATAAATTCATAAAGTTCAGGTTGTGCTGAAAAGATTGATACCGCATAAAGCAGTGCTTATGGTTTTTATTTTGGAAATACAAAGGAAAACTCTAAATTAGTCAAAAATGGAAAATTACACCCTTGACCCCAGAGGGTTAAGGGTGCCTTGCCACGTGGCCTGGCAGGATTAGGGATTTATCCTATGACCTCATAGGACAATCAATTTACTTGTTCAGCTATGGCCACCCCAACTGACTTCATCCATAAAGAAAGACAGGAAGCTTTAACAAGCTCCATCTGAGTGAATGGAGGCTGTGAGTGAAACAGGAGGGACTATACTGCTGAGGTGGGGTTACCTTTGCTCTTTGACAACAAGTTGTAGAAACACAATCCTTCCAAAGGTGAGTCAGATTTGTTAGATTGACTGTTTTTCTTACCTTGGATGAATGCTAAGCACTGAAAGATAACTTCACTGCCATATGTAGTATTTATTCTCACAGTTCCTCATGCAGACTTTTCTCTGACTAACAAAACACAAACTTTCAGTTTCAGCCCTAGTGACCTGCAGTCAGCATGAAGCCACAATAATTACGGGTCCTTCCAATTATATTGGGACTTTACTGCATTTTTAATGCAGGGCTTTTTCAGGCACCATTGTGTAAAGAGCTCCGGAGGTTGGAGACTGACAGAATGAATGTGGAGGAGCTTATGCTTATAGGGAACAATGGATGCTTTACCCTTCGTGGGTTCCCACTATTCTCTGTCACAGTCCAGTTGGTTCACTGGCACATTTGCAAGCACCATGGAGCATCCAGCTGGAACCTCGAGTGGGGGAGAAATGCTCTCCGACACAAACTCAACAGCCATGCAACGCTCCTACAGTACAATGCCCATCTTAACTGAAATGATTGCCCTTTATCTAGCCTCTATCTCTGCCAAATTCACAATGTGTACTACTCCTGTTTATCATGTCAAACAACAATAATTATCAACTCATATCTAGTGTTACTCTTCCTCTAAAGGGGAACAATTACAGTGAGATGAAAAAGAGAACAATTTAGCACAGAATGGAGGACAAAAAGGGACAAAAGACAAGATAAGTCTTTGATCATGACAAATGTTTTACGCATGAGCCGTGAAAACGTTACATGAGCAATGAAATTAATGGCTCAGTAATATACATTTGATGTTCTGAGTGCACAAGCTGCTAAGTGGTTCTGAGAAGCAGCGGAGACGGCGTGTTCCCACTGTGTGGCTCCACTCAGAAGAGTGAAACAACTGAGCCGTGCCCTGAGGGGCTGCTGATATTTTGGTTTTTAAGTGGAGAAAACTTAAGAAAATCATCAGAAAAAACAGATTTCAACTAAATGTTATTAGTAAACATAAATTAACTATTGGCCTTTAATCATTTTATTGGATTTGCTTACAGCACTACTGTGAGTCATACATTAATCTATTTAGAAAATGAAAATTATTAATACTTGGTGTGAGTCTCTGGTGCAAGCAGTCAAAGGAGTCCTTGAGGGGCGTGTTTGCATCTGTAGTATATTCAAGGTAAGTTTATTCAAATTGATAGTAAATTTGGATACTTTTCCTACCCTCTTTTCTTTTAGTTATTTTTCATCTAGAGGAGAAATATTCATCCATCCATCTATTCTCTTCCACTTATCCAGAGTCGGGTCATGGGGGCAATAGCCTGAGTCGAGAAGTTGGGCTGCATGGTAGCGTAGTGGTTAGCACTGTTGCCTCGGAGCACGAAGGTTGCAGGTTAGAAACTCGCCTTGGCTGCGGCCTTTCTGTGTGGAGTTGCGTGTTCTCCCCATGCATGCGTGGGTTTCCTCCGGGTACTCCGGTTTCCCCCACAGATCACAACATGTCCTATAGGTTATAAACTGTGTCACTTTGGATAAAAGTGTCTGCTAAATGAATAAACATAAGCATAAGTCCAGACTTCCCTCTCCCCAGTCACTGGGGCCAGCTCTTCTGGAGGAATTCCAAGGCAAGAGACATAGTCCCTCTGTTGGGTATTTTTATAATTGTACCTTTTTGAGGCTTAAAAGATGCCCATTCTGTGTTATTAACACTTCATGAATCTCTTGTGTTTGCCAACTGTGGCTGTTTATGAAAGGTTGAGCAGAGAAGCTTGTTTGCAGTCAAGGATGTTGATTGTGGGTTTCCAGGATGTTGATTGTAGATTTCCAAGGAAACCTCTGTACCTCTGTAACCTGAGAAGGCACGCCTTCTCCTCCATCCTTTGTGAATAAAGCCCCTGACGAACTGGGAGCACATGGGAGTGACGGGGGAAAAGCCTCGTAGGAGGTTTTTCCCTGCGTTACCTCTCCATTTATTTTGGGGACTCAGGGTAAAATGTCTTCCTTGTTGTCATGTGTGTTTATTTCAGGTTTCAAGGTTATGGAGATTAAATATCACTTAACATTTAATTACCTAACATTTGGTGGAGATGCCGGGGCATGCAGAGCTGATGACCTGAAGGCTTTCCCCAGGAACAGAGGTGGGCTGGTTAGCACCATGGAGGGGTTTCTGCGCCCAGCTCTCGCATGACGATTCATGGACTACAAATAATCTCTCTCTCTCTCTCTCTGTGTGTGTCGTCCTTTAAGGTAATATGGGATAAATCTAAAATTACCTATCACCCTCCAGCGTGTCCTGGGCCTCCCTTTAGGTCTCCTCCCAGTTGGACATGCCTGAAAAACCTCACTAGGGAGGCGTCTAGGACGCATCCTAACCAGATGTGGAGGAGCAGCGGGCCTACTCCGAGCCCCTCCCGGATGACCGAGCTTCTCACCCTATCTCTAAGGGAGAGCCCAGACACCCTGCAAAGAAAACCCATCTTTGCCACTTGTATTCGCAGCCTTGTTCTTTCAGTCACTACCCAAATCTCGTGACCGTAGGTGAGGGTAAGAACGTAGATTGACAGGTAAATTGAGAGCTTCACCTTCTGGCAATAGACAGAAATGCAATAGAAGAAAACAACAAGATGACCAGGTTCTTGGAAGAGTCATTTCCCAAGAAGAATGTTGGTCATACTTATTATTCTTCTGTGTTTTTGCCACATTTATCAATTAGCAGATGAAACCACCAGAGCACCACTGTTCTAATTTCTCTGGTGATCATTTTTATAATAAGGCGTAGAGTAATCTTTTCTACTTGAAAGATGGTGAAGCAGCCTTTGCATCAGCTTTGGACTATTTCGACTTGGGATTTTCATTGAGTCAGGAGCAGATAGAGGTACTTTAGTCCTTTATTTAGAAAAAGGATGTATTTGTGTCTTCTTCGACAATGAATGGCAGACCTGTTGACTGACATCTGTAGAGTACGTAGCATTGTTCGTTGTTCAATAGCATGCGGAGACAGTTTGAAATACAACCATAGGTTTTGCCCCACGACTGAGATCTGCCTTTGGGTCGTGGTCAGATGCTGGTCAGATATTGGCATTTACTGGAGGGCTTGCCGAGCACAAATCATGCATTTCCAAAAAGGAAAGCAAGATGTACAATTGTAAACAAGGTTTACATTTTGTTTTATTTTTACTTTTACTTATGTACTAAAGAGCTCTGGTCCTTAACTTCGCAGGGAGCTGGTATCTTCAGAAGTAACCAGGTAACAAAAAGGAGAGGCAGGACAGTTCACCATTTCATCACCCGGGTCACTTACATCTAGTGATACATTATGAGTCCCCAGTTAGGCCAAAAATGAATATTTTTGGTCTGTGGAAGGAAACTGAAACTGGAAACAGGAAACCTGGGTCTGCAAGGGGAGAACATGCAAACACAGCAGCTAGGCAAATGTATAATGTAGCTGCATGCTACATTCACATTCTGATCAGCCAGGTTCCAACAGTCTTATGTTTTCATCGTTTCAATCTCTCTACCCCACAGAGCCAACAGGACCTCTGTAATGTGAAGAATAAATCAGTGAGAAGCAGTGACAAAAAATAAATAAAGAATCAAGGAGAAAAAAAAGCATGAGAGAAAACAAATCTGAGTTTTCAACACACTCAGCGAACTATGCGATCAGAGCTTATTAAAACCAGATGAAAGCCTGGCAAGGAAGTTAGTGTTGGAAGGCACTTCGGAGGAGCAAAGTTTAAATAAATCTTGACTTTACAACCCCTCTCTGAGTTTTATTCCCTGTGGCAATTTTAAAGGTTGTCACCCTGTGCAATGGTAAGTTTTCCCCGCTCTACTTTGGACATCTGGGATAGTGACGAAAAGATCTGAACATTTCACCATCTTTCCATAACCTTAGAGGGAGTAAAAAATGTCAGTGATAAAATAATATAGGGCTCATTAGATAGATAGATAGATAGATAGATAGATAGATAGATAGATAGATAGATAGATAGATAGATAGATAGATAGATAGATAGATAGATAGATAGATAGATAGATGATAGATAGATAGATAGATAGATAGATAGATAGATAGATAGATAGATAGATAGATAGATAGATAGATAGATAGATAGATAGATAGATAATCTTTATTGACAGACTCTTAGGTCCAGATAAAGAAAAATACAAAACATTAAAAACAATAAATGAAACAAAATAGGTAAAAACAAATTGATCGAATAAAAATGATAAAAGCATGAAAATAAAATAAAAATCTAAAAATATTTTAAGAACGTACTATAGAGATGTTCCACACGATTAAGGATAACCACACAAACATTTCAACCAGTGTTTCCTTATACTGGAAAAATAGCGACAACTGCTACAGCAGGATCTGTGATTGCTAAAAGTATACTGTTGGCAGAGCTATCCAGTCATTCTCTAAAAGTGAATAATAGTTTACTTAAAAGAGCTTTAAAAGTACAAATACCTGCTGTTACAAACATCTGACTGGCACTGCCCCCTCTGGGTATTTTGAGTATGATTCTTAAGGCATCACTGTATGCAACATGCAGCTTTTTCATGCTGCTTTGATTGTAGGATGACCACAGTTGGGCTGTATAAAGCGGAGTACAGTATGCTTTAAATAAAGCCACCTTAACTGGAGGTGAACAAAAACTAAACTTACATGCTATAGCATTGGCCTGTGCATACAGCTTGCAGCACTGTCTATGGATGTCAGCATTATCACACATTTGATCAGTTACAAAGTGGCCAGGGTATTTCACCTTCTCACACACATTAAGATCACTATTAGACAGTTTGAACACAGGAAAGTTTAGCCTTTTATCCTGCTTGGTTCCACAAATCAAGATAGCACTTTTAACAGCATTATACTGAATATCATACTGCACACCATATTCAGATCAGATATTTGTATGGAAGCCACTTCACTCCACTCCATTTGACTCAAACAGATCTTTTCCTCAGTGGCGGAGGACAAATACACATGGAAAAGCTGCCTTATCAAATCCAGCACAGCTGTAGGAGCAGATAAAAGCCAACAATAACCAAATAAAACTGCTTTGTTCACATACACAGATTTATCAAGAGAAAAGACAGATTTTCTTCTGACCTATGTGTCACACAGTCTCAATGTGAGACTCACAGATGGAAGTAAGCAGAACCAGAATATCAAGGCCCATTGAGATCTCATATACTCTGGAATTACTGCAGGATTTGTACTAAACCTTTCAGATAGACATCATCTGTCACCAGTCAGTGACTTGGAAAAATCCTCCAAGCTTTTGTTCTGTTTGTAAAATTTATTCAACAAGAAATATTAATATTGGATGAAGAAAAGCTTCTTTAGGCAAAATCTCAGTTAAAACGAGTTAACCTATAACACCGGCAAACAAGAGCAGTTGTGTAATAACAGACCTTCAAGAGAGACCTGTGAACTACCAATGCTAATGTCTACTTGGAATTATTACCTAGCAGATAAGTGAACATCGTCTCATACTGGTGTTTTTGTTGGTGAGACTCTGACAGACAACTGATGATACTTTTCTCATAAAAAGGACATTGTGGATGCCAGCCTCATTGGATGTATGAAATAATGTCAACTATTATAAAGACCTAATATAAAGAAAGAAAAGAAAGGAAATGATATTTTATAGCACCTCTCAAGATAAAGATCACAAGGCGCTTCACAATAACAGAAAATGTAAAAGAATAAATAAAAATGATTAAAAAATTTGTTTAAACATACTATTAGGACAGCAGATGCTCACTACACAGAGTACATTTCTACTTTTTCACAAGTTCTGCAAAATCAAACTATCATCAGAAAAACTAAACCTCAGATCCATCGTGTTCTGAAATTTTCAAAGAGAGAAGATAAAGTCAAAAAGTTTGTGCAAAGGTTGGGTCATAAAAGAGTAAAAGTAGATAGCAATATTTTCCCATATTACATTTTAATGGTCGATATTAATTTTAGATCCATAATATCAGGCATCCCTTGTTTCAATGGAAAATGTCCAATTGCAATTGCTGCTCAAAAGCTTGTAATACAATGGTCATGCTTTAGGTATTTATTTAATAACAGGACTCAGAAATAAACCTAGTGCTTTTCTGGTGCATAATTATAAAATCATCTCATCCTGTATTCAGTAATAATGATAAAATCTTTATCTTTGCCTCAAAAAATGCTAATTTCTTATGATTATTTGTCCCTGAGGTCAAATAGCAACAATTTTGAGACAATGTGAAGTACAAATAATGCAGTCCCGTTTCTGGCTGAATAAAATATTCAAGAGTAGTTTTATTTGTCATCATTTATAGCAGAGGACATTAATCTCTGGTTGGACAGTTGGTTCAGAAACACAACTACAGCTGTGACATTTTAGAAGTCTGACTGAAAATCCTTTAATCAGGAAATTTGTCAATGTGTCATCCTGCATAATCTTCGATATGAGAGGGTGTGTGTTGGGTAGAGATTTGCTAGGGCACTTTGATTTACTTTAACACAGTTTTATGAGCTGAGATTGTGACTGAATGTGCTTCTCTATGTGCAGAATAAAGTTGGGTTTAAACTAGATAATAAAGAGTAAAAATCAGCTGGAAACAATAACAAAACAATACTGCCTTTAATGAAATACCATCATTTCCTTTAGTATATGTGCAGGTGTAATGTGATTTGTGTCCACCTCTGAGTGGAGTCAAGTGAGAGACCTTTCATGTCAGCAATATTATCCTGTCTTGACCTTTTCAGCATAATGAAAGGCTTCCATTTACTCATTCAAGCTCCTGAAACGAAGCTGTGAAAGCTTTACTGCAGTCTGTAAAAAGAAAATGCTCTCACAAGTCATTTGCCTGAAATAACTTCAGGATGAACAGAGTCTGATACCACGTTTCAATGGGACAGCTGTGTGGGATGGATACGGGCGTGATCTTTTAACGGTCGCTGTTGGAACGTTAAAAAAAAACTTTTACATCTGAGATGCAGATGGAGATAACAGCTCCTAATTATCTTAAACATTTTAAGACCTGATGCAACACAGTCACTGGTGTGCTGCTGGGTGCACACGTATACAGCAGCAGCTCGTTTAATTTTCAGTCAGTCGAGAGTGAACTCATTATTACGTCTGCCTGTGTGCCAAATTAAACAAGAGGAAAGAGTCAGATACTGTTCATCTGCTGCACACCTTTTTGTAAACGGTCTGCTACTTCCTTTGTTGTATTTGTGGCAATTTTTTATCTTCACGGATTCCTTCACACACAACTAGAAATATTTTTATTTCATGCAAAAGTTTATTTATTCGAGTAATTCAACTTAGACTGAGAGTCCATCTAAAGGCTCAGAAACCATTGCATGTGTTCTGAATGTATTAGCTGATTAGAGTGTGACACTTTGAGTCAAGAATATTGAACCTTTTCACAATTTTTAAATGTCTGATATTTTGAATGCAACTTTTTCATAAATAGGTCAAGCTGTAAGCCATAATCATCCCAATTATAACAAATAAAGGCTTGCAATATCTGGCTTTACATGTAATGAATCAATTTCATGTATTAGTTTCACCTTGAATTACTGAAATAAATTAACTTTTGCATGATATCCAGGTTTTCTGAGTTTCACCTGTAGATATGAAACGCCCCTGCATGCATCACAGAAGAGTGTCGTGATCAAATGCAAAAATGGGATTAAAGAGCAATAGTTCTGTTAGGTTTACTAATAAAATGAAAAAAAAAACATTTAAAAAAAAATTTTTTTTTTCTTCTGGTGATTATCAAAGAGGTGCGATTTGTGAGGATGACATCCTGTGGTCTAATGTTGTTACTACAGTCCACTTTTAAGCAAAAATATTACTTTCTCTCCACCGTTCTATGTGAGCTTCATGGATGTTGCCCGTCACAGATCAAATGGTTTTAGATGACAAGCAAAGATGAGTCATACACAACAAGTTGATAAGTAGAGGAATATATTGTTAAATCTGGTGTTAGCACTCTTGAGTGTTTTAGGGTAAGGAGCACTTATTACACTTATTACAGCAGTTTGACTCCAGCATTGTTACTGTCGTGCTGTTAGCCAGTTGTTATAGTTTTGAACGACTCATTAAAAGAAGTAAAACACCACTATTTAGTCATTATTCACTTCACACACACATTTTACCGTAATAATGAGTTTCTGGTTATTGAAACAGTAGCTTGATATATTTTTTGAGCTGACTATTCGCTTCTAATTCACTGTCAGCATGGTTAGCTCAACGTTAGACTCTAGCCTCCTTGATCTAATGTTAGTACCCCTAAAATGCCGTGGCTTCTTAGCGGTACAAGAAATAACATCCGTGTTGTTCCAGTTTACTGGCTTTAGTTCGTTGAACAACTCTGAAGCTTTATGCTGGCCGGTGTCATACAATGGCCTGCGCTGCTGTGTTAGCTTGCTGCAGATTAGACAACCTCACATACTTAAAGTGTAAACAGTAACTACATTCCATCTTCGTTTTTATTATTTTCGAAAGGAGAAGCACTGACAACTCCCCAGCCAGCTGAGAATGAAACCTGTTTCAGTATAACCCTCCTTACAACATAATTGAAACTGTTTTGTAATTATTTAGCTGTAGAAATCTTACAAATTGCACCTTTAAAATTTTTGAACTTGAAAAAAAAATATCAGCCCGCCTCTAGAGCATGGTCAATAGGGCCATTCTTCTGAGTGGCACCACGCAGTGGGAACTTTTGCACAATATTTAAATTTTTAGGGTTTCATCTCTTTCTAGTAGGTTCATGCGAGAACGTAAACATTTTTTACAAATGCATAGACAACACAAGAGAAAACTCTTCAGGTTGACTCAGCTGTCCACTTACATCTGAACGATTAGGGACACTTTCCTCTATACAAGACTTTCCCTTTTTGACCAGAGAAGATGGATTGAAGAGGAGAGTAAAATAGGTCATCTTTGTCTTTCCAGTACTTACGATGCAGCTTTAAACCCAACCCCCAGGCAGTTTCACAGCAGTTCACACTTTCAGGTGGATGCTCAGTTTTGAACAAGAACTAAAAAGATGCTGGCTGGCATTAATGCAGAACTCACTACAATTTAAAAGCTTTGAATCTCTGAACTTTTCTGCTTGAACTAAGAAAGCCTTTTGTATGAGGAGCTTCAAAGGTCATGAAAAAGTCCAGTTGCTTTCATTAGAACCCATTAGGATTACCACGATCTGCACAAACGAGGGCCTTCATCTAGATTCTCTTCATGATATGCCAAGTTTTAAGGCTTTCATTTTATTCCTGCATTTTAAACCTTTTTTAGAGTTAGGTTTTTGCAGATGCAATTAAGGAAAGTAAAATAACACATTTATTTGTGTTATATTTTTATGTAAACATACAGAACTGGTTCATTTGTAAAGTTTTAGGGTTGTAATGTGGTTGTTTAATATTTAACCTCAGTAGTTCACACTTAAAGAGACATTGTGTAGTTTTTATCATTAATCTCTGCAAATATTTGTTGTTGTTGTTGAAAATTAATTAAATGATGCCCAGTTGTTGAAAAATATTGACAGGTTCGTAACATGTAACCATAAAAATTGTGTTTGAAATACATGGGAGCGGGTGAGTCTCTGGGCAACACCATATTAGACGCAGTGCTTCTTTCTATGTGAACCCATAAGGACAAAACACATTTACTGATTTGTAACAAACTGTAACAATGTTGTTGTTTAACACTAGAACTCCCAGGAACTGTCAGTTTGGCGGCTGTCATTTTGGCCATTGAATGCAGGCTGACGATGACGTTGTGGAGCAAAATGGTTCAAGTGCGGTATTAATTAACTCTTTATGGATGTGTGAATCTAATAAAATGGTAAGAAAATGTAATTTTTCTCCAAACCTTCAAAAAAAAAGTCTCTCTATTGTTTGCTGGGTCACCGACATAGATCTTTTCCGTGGGTGGGGGTGGGGGTCCCAGATCAACTTCCGCATTGCTGTCAGAGTCTGCCGCTTCCTACTGACCCGTTTTCATCAGCTTTCCCCTCTCTGCCTAAAGCAGACTCATTTCTCATGCTTGTTTCACTGAGAATGTTCTTCTAAAAGCAGTTTCAGCCACTGTTTCACACGCAGTATGAACGGAGAGGGCGCGTGCGAGCTAGAAAGTTGGTTGCTTAGCAACGGCGATGCTGTCTGTCATCCGCGGTAAAACATTACCATGTAAACAATAGAGCCGTCAAATTGACGGCTTGTGGAAAACAAAGACAAAAACAGATATATTTCTTTTTTGATGCATTATTTTATGGAAATTATAAAGCAAAAATAAAAGACACATAAAAATAGGAAAAGCCAGGACAACATGAGATCCATTTAACTAAAGTTATTATTACATATCAAAATATGAAAACAGTCAAAATGACTGCCTTGGGAGTTATAGTGTTAAAACATTTGCCTCTTCAGTTGTTGCCAGTGATAAAAGGGAGTCTGATGTGCTTGTTATTTTGCTGGCGGTTGGACAACCTGTCGAAGTACTTGTTCAAAAGTTGCACTTCCAAGGATTTTAACCCTAATGGCCATCTGTTGGTAAGGTCTTAAACACAAAAATACCACTTGCTTGCAATGATTTGGGTAGGTACTGCCCTTTATCACTAGGAACAATACACACAGTCACTTTAAACTGGCTGCTTCCTTATCTAGAATTTCCCAAGTAGTTAAAATAACTAAAGAATAAAAAAACCTATTACAGCAGTAAAAAGCAAGGTGAGGAGACATGCTCCCTGACATTGGATCTGCCATCACTCACCCTGCTAAACCCCAGATTCAAATTTCCTTTAAATTCCCAACTCAACATCACAATATCCACAAGACCAATGGATAATAAATCACTCTCTAGTTTAATTAGATAAAAATAATTAAACTAGGCAATCCACAGGAAAGGCAGTGATTGTCTTTTCTCTTCAGGGTGAACTTCGCCAAAAAGGAAATGCTTTAGAATTATTTCCTAATAAGAAACGCAAAGAAAAAAGTAGCCAAGTAACAAAGACTGTAAAATAAAAACAGCTGTGGTAGTAGAGAGGTAGCAGATTTATAAAAAGTAAAAACCACTCTGTTCCTAATTGAAAGATAAAATACTGCCCTATGGCGGCGTTACATTAACGCATTATGGCATATGCAGTTGTTTCATGTGAATGTGAGATTTCTCCTCCTCAAACAGGAAAAAAGTCACTGTGCTGCATAAATGATTCACCCTGCTTAAAATTCCCTGCACAACAACGCATGTCAGCCTCACAGCAGATGAGGCGTTTTATCAGTTAGGAATGAAACAAAAGTTTCTTTGCTGAAAGTTGAGCTTAATTAGTTCACTGTTAAAATTGCTTCCCAAGACAGAATGTATCAGTAAAGAAACTGCAGAGGCTTCAGATGAAACACATCTGGAACAACAAGAAGCAGAATATTAGTGGAAATATATTCAGGATGGAGGAGGGAGAGGATGCAAACGTTTAGAATGTGGTGTTTTGGGAGGGGGTTAGTCACATTTTCATAATTTTTCATAGTTTTGGGTAAATTTTGAATTACAGAATGTTGCTCTATTTTTTATTTTCATATTGATGCTGTTGGGCAAAAATCTTGCATCTCAATGCTTTACACTTTTTGGGGAATTAATAAAGAAAGGTAGATAAAATCTATTTGATCCCAACATGAGCTCATTTTGAAACTTTTCATCCTACTGTTCCTAAAACCACTTATGATGGTGAAAACCAAGCAGTAGAGATGACATTTTTGTGGTTCTTCATCAAACACAGAGCAAACGAAGCTTGTTTTTACATTTTTTGACATGTTTCAGCATCCACTGCCTCCCACAGTGATCTTCGGGATGAAGATCAGAGGAGATTTTTTATGTAAAAACAAGAAAATTATGACTTACAAGGTTTTAGCCCACGAGCAGCAACACATGGATAAAAAAATTGGTAAAAAAAAATAGGTTAACTGACCGATCTAGTCATGCGATTCAGTGTTTAGAAGACATCTAGTAAGACTCTAGTATGTGTGGTGAATGTGTAGTTTATAGTATTATATAGGGTATGTTAACAATTTACTTACCTTTACCATTGGGCTTGTTTACCATTGAAGATCCTGAAATGTCTGGTTTGTAACTGATGGCAATCAGAGTTTATAAATGATTAATCAATTACTTATAGGCCATGAAATATCATAAATAAAAAGTGTTATACAGCAGCTTTTTAATCATCAATGAAGCCTTTAGAGTGGTGCTGGTAAGCTGTTGCCTAATTATGGAAAATATTTTGTAGATGCTTTAGAAATGACAAATTAACCATAAACTAATGATTTACTGATGCGTAACTAATGCTTAAGAATGTGCACTTATTATGAAGTGCTACCAAAAAATATTTTAATTTGTTGTGAATTTTCCAAATAAGCACTTAGAAACAGGAACAAACCCTACAAACATGAGAAAAAAGGTGGTAAAAAGGTAAAATAAATAAATAAATAAATAAATAAATAAATAAATAAATAAATAAAAAGTGGGTATAAAGCAGAGTGACAGGAATGAAGGGCGGGTCAGTGCCCTTGAGAGTGACAGGAAATGGAAAGCTTATTTTTTTATGAACACTGGCAATTTAATCAGAGCTGGGTGACAGGCTAGAGAGTAGGAGCAAGTTAAACGAGAGAGGTGAATATGTGAGTATGAACGTGCACACACACATATGCACACATACACACACGAGAAAGCTGATCCAGTGTTCACATATGGGCTGGTGCTGAGAGCCTGCTGGAGCTCCACATCCACACTCAGCTGACCTCCATCAGCTGGAGCACTAAAGCTTTCTGGACTCTCACCTAAACTGCAGGGTCCCTACATTCAGAGCCGAGCTGGCATTTATTCAGGTTCACTTTTACCATTTCGAATATGAAAACTACTCATCAATATGCTGCAAATGCAGAAGGGTGAATTTACTGGACTTGAACGGTCTCCTTCATGCTTGTGATGAATGAAAAAAAATTGAGTCTTATCAAATAATTTGTGACACTTTGGGCAACTCACTTTAAAAAATGTGTTGCAAAATAGCTTTTTGATAGAAGTCTTTGCATTAGTTCTGGTCACTCAGTTACAAAGTTGCTCCCTTTTATTTAGTTTTTCATTGACTTCCTCTGGCCTTCTGTTAGGATGGCCCCACCCATTTCTGTCTGATGGTCTAGAAGAGGGAAACCCAGGTGAGAGCTAATTTTCCAGGTAGCTGAGCTTGTTCCCTGATCTTCTTTTCTTGACTCGACTCAGTTGTTATATTTACAGCCCTTTGCAGGCAAAGCCACCAAATTGCTCTACAGACATTTATAAAAACAGAGCATACAAATCTAATAAAAGTATAGGTACCACAACCATTACCAACTATTAAAACAGCAATAAAACATATATAAAAATAGGACAGCACATTAAGCCAGGGAATGAAAACGGGTCTGAGCCTAGATTTAAAGACCGCCACAGACGATGACTGCCCAATATGAAGATTTTGTGAATTTTTCCTTTGTTTCTTTTAAGAGGTGACTTTCTGTGTTTTGTTGAAACCTGTTTTGTATTTGTTTTCTTTTTTGAGTTTGATCCAGTGTAGCAGGGTGGGTGGTGAGAGGGGTTGTTCTGTGTCGTTTACTCAGTTTAAAATGTTGTGAAAAGAAATGAAAGGCATACTAAGCATCTTGTTCTAATTTTTTATGTGTTTTCTTGAGGCTGCAGGGGCTAAAATGAATGATAAATGACCCGCAATTGTATAGCACCTTACTGAGTCAGAAGACTCCAAAGCGGTTTACATTACCGTGTATAATTCATCCAGTCACACACTGGTGGGGATGAGCTACACTGTAGCCACAGCTGCTCTGGGGCACACTGACAGAGGCAAGGCTTCCTACCACAGACACCATCAGTCCTTCCAACCACCACCAACAGGCAAAGGAGATTAAGTTTCTTGCCCAAGGACACAACAGCAGCATTGGTGGGAGTCAGATTCAAACCTGCAACCTTCTGATTACTGGACAACTTGATCTCCCTCCTGAGCTGCTGCTGCCCTAATGAAATATATCTTAATCCTCTCCGGACCGCTGCCCTGAAGTCTCACAAAGTTACGCTTAACGGCAATCCATGTTTACACCTCAGAACAGATGATCTACCTGGTTGTCATTTATTGTAACACGTTCATCATGGTGGAGCCTCAGACGTGACAAAGACACCTCAATCTTATGAAGCTAAAAAGTAAAAAGAACGTCCGACCACAATAGGAGTCAAACAAGTTCTCTGAATCGCGAGAGCTCAGAGAGACGATTCCTGCATGTTTGAGATCGTGAACACAGCTGTTTTGTTTTATTTAGCAATGTTTACCTTTAATTAAAAAAAATACTTTGTTGAACAAAAATAATGAAAAAGAAAACTGAAGTGGTTTTCTTATATTTCTCTGAAAATCTCAGCCAATAACATGGCTCGGTCTGAAACCATCGATTGGACCTCTCGGTTTAATGTCACCGCACTTAAGTATTTACCTGGGTCCACTCATTACCCCCTTGTGAATTCTGCAACAGAACACCACTGAGTCAGATAGGGAGAAACCACCGGCTGCTAACACTTCAGCTTTAGGACAAACTACCAGTGTCCCAAAAAGTCATTTGAAGTTGCAGAAAACAAAAATCAAAGCAAAAAACCAGCAACTGGTGTTTAGCACTCACTGGTTTCCAATGTGCATTCTGGTATCAGGTGGGTATGGCCTAGGGATGATAGCTGATGGGACGGGTTATATTTTGTGACCTTGCTGGAAAGCTAGCTTGTTTTGCAGATTTGCCATTGCAGCTTTAACTGGACAATTCTGACTCTTGTATTGAAATGTTTGGGTACCTGGGGTTTATGATGATGTTTCTGTCCAAATTATATCAATCAAAACACAAAAATTACAGTAAAAGTTCGTGCTGTAAAAAAGAGAGCATTCTTAGTTTGTTAAGCTCCCAAAAATAATTCATTTTGTTTTCTTTGACACATTTACCTCAAAATTATTTTCCATTTGTTCCAAAAAAAAAAAAAAAAAAAGAAACAAAGTTTATTGGTAATAGATTTAAAAATAGTGGGACAGATTTGCATCTTGATAAAAATGATCTAAATAGCGCTGGTGTCCCCGCAAACCGTCAACTTTGCATGGATGTGCAGATCATGTCTACATTGAGTGCGCCGGTCCCGACCACGTCTGTAGGACATCCAAACTAGATTTTTGCACAAATATACATGTAAAATGTTCAATCTCTCTTCTGAGGCTTAAACAATAGTTTCAAAATATCTCCTGTTTGGAAATAATTTCTAAAAATCTGATAAAAATGTGTTGATCCATTACGGTTGGGTGGCCCGTCAATAACCCAGTAAAGGGTCATTTTAGCAGCACATGCAGGCTCAAGAAAATTATTTAAAAATATGAAAAAGTTGCAAAGTATCCCTTTAAATTTTCATCCCACTGAGCTTTGTTATGATGTAATCAGATATTTGGCAGCAGTAACTGTGACGAGACGACAGAAGCACTGCTGATGTTCAGGGTTTCTGTTTCATTGGGTTCTGATCTGGATCCAATCAGCTCAGGCAGCTAGATCTGCTGCAAACGATTCGAAGGATTTAGACAATACATCCCAGTTAAAGGATACAAAACATATGACACAAGTATGGAATAAAAAGTTAATGATGTTTGTTGCTCAAATAAAGATTCTAATTTTGAGTAAAAATAATATTTTAGTAGACTACATGTGTTTGGACCTAGATGACAAGTTGAGTCATCACTACTGACTGTCTGTTGGATCGAGATAAACTGTAGATTGTAAAACAAACAAACAAACAAACAAACAAAAAAAAACTGGTTTTGGCCAATAACACCATCTTTGTTGCTCCCAAATGCAAATCAACACAATATGATGACTGGACAATTTTATGTGCCACCTATTTTTCCACCACTGTAGGATTTATTTCTATTTCCTGTAACAATTATCCCTGCAGAGCCCATCATGACAGTAGCACACATAGACGGAAAAGTGCAGCCAGTTGGCCTCTGTCCAGTCTGCAGAGCTGAGCTACTCTGAATAAATCTTATCTATTATTTGAGCCATTTTTCTGTTCTATATGGAATAGGAGAAACAAGTTTACACCTAAATCAAATTAAACAAATAGGTAGACGTTCAGTTTTAACATGATAGAGATTTGAGTGACCTGGAAAACTTAACCACTTTCTTCTTTGTACAGATAACACATTTTATTTTCACAGAAAGCCATGTGGATCATTTATGGCTAATTTTCCAATCCCACAGTGCTCTGCTCTTCTCCTCCAACAGGTGGCCCATGCTCCAACTCCACAGATGGTGAGTTAGAAAGTGTTAGACCACCATAACTCCAGATTTACCCCTTCCTCTTCTATAAAACCACTCTTTTAATCTTGTTTTATTGCTGCATCTTCTATCTAAACATAGTTTTACAATGCTTACAATAAATCAATGATATTTGATTTAGCTCTGCTTTATGGGATGGCGATGACTCTAGAAGAGCTGCACACTCTCATCAAACCTGTGGCACCAGTTTTCCTAAATGATCAGATTTCCATTGTTGATTTAGTATCAGATATTTTTTTTGTGTGTAATGTTTATTCCATTGGGGAATTTCAATAAAGTAGAAGCTAATATGAAGGAACAGAAGCAGGTAATACATTATATATTTCACTTGAAGACAAGATATAAGACTTTTTCAGACTTTCAGCTGCTGACGAATCCACTGAGAGACATAAAAAGAGCTAATTAGACAACGGTGGAAGACGGTGACATACGGAAGAACATCTGGTAGTAATAAAAAAAGAATCAAAGGAGTGTTTAATGTGACACAAGCAGTATAACATTGTGATTAAACACTCAGATAAGGAAAAAATAATTAAATAAGTTGGAAATGAGTAACAAAAGGCAAAACAAAACAAAAAATAAATAAAAATAAACCTGCTTCTGATCCTCCCACATCTAACTCATTTTGGGATTTTAAAAAGTGTAATGTCTGGAAACTAAAAGCACTGTGATGCAGCTAAATTGTGAGAAGTACAAAGTTGATGAATATGCATGTATAAAAGAAAAAGTAATAACTGAAGCTTCTTTAACATTTTCTCATAAGGTGAAAGATGGAAACGTAAGGAAGGATAATTAATAATTGGCAAAGAGTGAAAACTGCAGGAGAAAAACGAGAAAATGACAGTAAGATAAAACTCAAACTCACGTCAGTCACAGGATGTCAGGAAAATAACAGAGGTAAAAGGGTGAGCGAAAAGAAGAGCGAGTCTTTCTTCAGTCTGCCTAATTTCTGGCATTTTTAAATAGTAGGAGTGTTATAAAACCCAGCAGTTAATTGATCCCGTTTGCAGAATTTACTCAAAGGATCATCTGAATGCCACCATTAAGTATGTATAATTACATCCAACTGATAATGACAAATTGGCTTGGAATTCTGAGAGGAAATGAGTGTGAGAGAAGAATGAGCGTACAGCGAGTGAAATATAACCCGCAGATGGCAGAATTAAAATGAAGCTGTTGGTGCTTTCATTTGTGCAGATTCACAGTTTAAACTTGACTCGTACTGCTCCCTGTACAAGACAAAGTCATGAAAACATCTGCAACTTTAACCAAGAACATTACACACATGTACTTTCTCTACAGGCCGTACCAAAGGGCATGAAATAAAATAAGACAATTATGAGTAGATAGCTTTTTTAAAAAAAAAACTGGCTTCTGTGGAGTAAAATGACGATGGCAGAGGTGCTAAGTGGCTGCCTCACAACTGGAGGATTGTCCCACTCTGTCTGTCAGAGCCGTTGTGCCCAGGGCTGTGCAGAGACCTTTGAAGGGGCGGGTGCTCAAATTTAAAAAGGGGCACACAGAATATTTTCAAACACCATGACATAACCACAGTATACACGGCTGAATAACAAATCATATTTATTAGAAATTCAAAATGGAAGCAAATCATTATATACACCCTTACCACATAAGGACAATGTAAAGCTAAAGTAACTTGTTTTGGTAAATGGTCTGCATTTGTTTGCCTTCTTAGGGTTCTACAACCCCCCCCCAAAGCACATTACAACATAATCAGTCATTCACACACACACATTAACACACTGATGGTGATGAGCTATGATGTGGCCATAGCTGCTCTGGAGCGCACTGACAGAGGTGAAGCTGCTGAGCACAGGCGCCACCAGTCCCTCCGACCACCACCAGCAGGCAAAGCAGGTTAAGTGTCTTGCCCAAGGACACAACAGCATCAATCTCTGATTGAAGTCAGGATCAAACCTGCAACCTTCCGATTACTGGACAACCTGCTCCACCTCCTGATCTATTGCTGTCCTATTTTACCTGATGATGGGGTTCAATGTAGCTGTTGCAGGGTTGCTCCTCTTGCTGCTGCTGATGATGCTGGAGGGCAAGGCTGTGTTGATCTCAGACTGTAGGTAGTAAAACCAACAGAGAAATGTTAGTCAATTACAAAATTAATGTAAGATCATAAAAAAATGGCAAAAATTGGTGAAAACTCTTAGAACTGTAAGACAGAAATATCTGAGACAACACCTGTGGTGAATAAATGGAAATCTAAACATTAGTGGATAATAGAGGAGTTAATGTCAGAGATAAGAATGTGACAGAAATATAAACAGAAAGAGTTGTGTGTGTGTGTGTGTGTGTGTGTGTGTGTGTGTGTGTGTGTGTGTGTGTGTGTGTGTGTGTGTGTGTGTGTGTGTGTGTGTGTGTGTGTGTGTGTGTGTGTCTTCCATCTCCTCATGTGATCTATCACTCTCCACTTGCTGTCCATCTGAGAACAAGGCAACATTAGCTATTGTATGAATGAATTATGTAATTATTCACATTTAACAGGTCTTGCACCTAATCCATGATCAAGTAGCTAACAAAAACATTTTCTGGCATCAAAACATTGCAGTTGTGTATATTATTGTTTCTACACTTGTTGCTGTGATGCAACTTACCTGTACTCTTTTTTTATCCAGCTGCTGAGGGACCCACTGCCTTTAGCTGCCTCACGTAGCTCTTTCTGTCGCTGCTTCCGCCTCCTCTCCTTACGAGGCATGTCTGTACAATGATATATCATAATTAATTTACAAATATTTTTTCATGCATATAAAACTCATGCATACACATGCTGGGACATTTCATTCCTTTTCCAGATAACTAACTATATAATTTGGCCACAAATTTGCTTCATGATGCTGATCCAGAATATTTCCATGCTATTTTAATCATAGTGCTTTAGTAATTATAATAAAAATAAAGAATAAAACAATATGTTTATGCTTTCATTCAGTTTTACTATCTACTTTGTGCAAAACAGAGAACTGTACAGATAAAATAATTTTGCTGTGAAAACAGTAGTTTTTTTACTTGTACATCTTTAAAACATAATGTTTTTTAATACAATGCATTCAAAAAGAGAGCAAATATAAACTCCAAAATTTTGAGAATATGCATAGTATTAGTGAACTATAAAACCCACCAGAAGGGCTGAGAAACCTTAAAATCTAAAACAAAACTATGTTCCCTAAAACGCTGGACAGAATTTACAGACAAGGACTGAATATTTTGTAACACAAAACTTGTGACGGATGTTATCTTTAGTATTTTTCTTATTTCCTTTCACAAAAGGTAGCTAAATTTTAAATTTGTTCAAGTTTTATCAGTCTGCGAACCAGGAAGTGATTCTGTAAACAAGAAGCAGGGCTGCGTGAGACCCCAGTCACGTGACACGCAGCAGCGATAGGAATGCAACTTTGCAGTACCTAGTTAACAACAATGACATTTTATTGGTTAATTCCCAATATTTAAGATTGAAAAAATATTTTCGTACAAGTACTTATGTACAGAATGTTTTTGGTTAATCCTAAAGCTACTGAGGTTCAGAATCGGTACCCAGTCACAGACACACAGCTAGTAATATATATCACACACACCGAGTGCCACAAAACAACTTAATAATGTACAAAATAATCTAATAACTGTGTATAGTAGTGTGCATCCTACTTACCGGTGTTAGTCCGTTTCTCCCAATCATACATAAAAAGCTCTGCACCGCTCGCTCGGCCATGAAGAAAATGTGGGTGCTCGCAGCTTGTTGTGACCGGCTGTGCGCTCTGGCGTGAGGAAGAGACGGTATGGTCACATGACTCACACCAGCTATATAACTTTATTAACACCCCCCCCCCCCCCCTGCATGTGCCTGGTTGTGCCCTTGGGAAGACACTTAGCTGGCCTCTCCTGCTGGTGGTGGTCAAAAGGACCGGTGGTGCCTGCCTCCATAAATGTGACCCCGAGTTGCTATGGCTACAATGTGGCTCGCCACTGCCAGTGTGTAACTGGGTGAATGTTTGTTGTAAAGTGCTTTGAAGGGTTCTAGAAGTGCCATATACATAGTTTACCATTTATCATTATCAGCTAAAATATTTTCATCAAAAGGGTTATCCATTGATGAAATTATTAGATATTAGAACACAATAATGATGGGAAGCCCCATTCTTTTCAAAGATTTGGTTCTTTTGGCTTGACTCCCTTAGAAAATGTGTCTCATACACTATTTCAAACCCAGGCTGGAAACTTTCTGCTTAGAGTTGGAATGTTCTCCGCTTGTGTGTGTGAGTGGGGGGGTTATCTCCAGGTAAACTCCAGTTTACTCCACACGCCAAAAACGTGCTTGTCAGGGTAACTGGTAAACAGATTGCCTCTTGGTGTACAGGTGAATGTGTTGTTTTAGTTCTAAAACACAAGCATGCTTGGTTGATTGTCAGTCCTACCTGGGCTTTCCACCAGATGTGTAAGTGGTGTTACACATCTTATTATTCAATAACATTACCAATCATTCCTAGTGAGCTCAATAATCATGTCAACAGCAAATTAAAAGTAAAACGTGACATGAAGGATTTGCAGGTGTTGATCTAGACTTGGGACTGTATTACAACAAAGCACCCACCTCTTCATGGGGCACGGATATAACACAGCAGTCTTCTCCCTTATCTAACTCTGGGGAATATAGAAATAGACAAAGTTTGACTTAGGGGTAGAATGACCCTTTAACTTTATCTTCCCTTGACTCCAAGAAAGGCCCAAGTCTAAATAGTGCAAAGTTAACGCCAAAGCCATTGATATCTTAGTTTCACTCAGTTACAGTAACATCCTACTTGGGGGGGGGGGGGGGGGGGGGGGGAGTCTGGTGCCTATCTCCAGTGGTCAATAGGCAATCAGGCGGGGTACATCCTGGACAGAGAGCCAGTCCATCGCAGGCCAACACAGAGACACACAGGACAAACAATCACATGCACACAGTCACACCTAAGGACAATTTAGACATACCAATTAGCCCAACAGTCATGTTTTTGGACTGTGGGAGGAAGCCGGAGCACCCGAAGAGGACCCACTCATGCACAGGGAGAACACGCAAACTCCATGCAGAAAGATCCCAGGCCGGGAAGTGAACCCAGGACCTTCTTGCTGCAAGGCAACAGCTCTAACCACTGTGCCACTTCGCAGCCCAGGTTTTCATTTTATTCAAGAATATTATTTCTCACAGGGTTTTCTGTCACAACAATAATGAGGCTATCACAAAAAAACAAATACATTTTTCACCTACATACCGAAAACATTCTTTTAAAACTCAAACTTATGTGATGTTTTAGGAGGTAAGCAGTCCTGCCGGGCTACTGTGTGATTTGAATCATGTCTGCAACTTACAGTTTGATATTAAAGCTCCCTGTAAAACTCAGACAATTAATCCTGACAAAAGATCCCCAAGGATGAATGATCAGCTAAAAGAACATTATATGCTCCATTATAATGTCTCTGAGCTAACGTCTACAGAGAGGCACAAACTATGTCTGCAGTTCCTCCTACCAAGCCCAACTTTTTACTGTGAGAAAACCTTAAACTTGATTATGTCTGACATATGTATGACTTCTGCTTCAAACTAGACTGTCTCTAATCTTAAAGCTCTACAGACATTGCGTCACAGATTAGATTCTTTGTCAGCCTGTAATTAGGGGATTAAAAAACATGAGTGAACCACTTACAGACCATTAGCAGCTCAGTCTCTTCTAACCAAAAAGCCGGATCATTATGCAGTTTTAAATATCTCTAAACCTTTTATTTTTATTTTTGTAAAAACAGACTTATCTTCCTCTGTCTTTTCTCAGAAAATTACAAGGTAAGGATATGAAAAACCTAAAATAACCATGAAACGGCGCGCATGCT
Source organism: Nothobranchius furzeri (assembly GCF_043380555.1). Classification (NCBI taxonomy): domain Eukaryota; kingdom Metazoa; phylum Chordata; class Actinopteri; order Cyprinodontiformes; family Nothobranchiidae; genus Nothobranchius; species Nothobranchius furzeri. The sequence continues at coordinate 46,618,197 of NC_091746.1, read as the reverse complement.
TTCCCAGCAGTTAGGGCTGTCCCCTTACGGCACTAGATCTTTTGTTTGATGTTTTTTCGAGTAAAGTTTGTTGTCCTTGTGCTTCTAAGATGGGAGGGATGGGAGTGTCTTGGGGATGATGCGATGGAGGGAAGGAGAAACAACGCATAAATACATTGTCTTTATTAATGGGGGTGTTGCTTTTGTCTATAGCAGCTCACTTGGTGGTCACTCCATGTTCCATTTGTATTCTAGCCATAGATCAATAATGAAAGAAGGGATATTGGATACAAGTGACTACGAGCCCTTCTGTGATAAGGGGTACTCAAAATACAGCTGCCAATCCTTCTTATCAAATAGCATCAACAGAAGTGTTTTGGGAACCTGACTAGGATGCCTTCTGGTCACCTTTCTCTGGAAGTTCTCTAAACCTGTCCCGCTGAAAGGTGACTTCAGGACCCAGATATTTCTGGAGGGGTCAAATACACTCTGACCTGGGAACACCTTGGGATCTTCGAAGACAAGGTGTTACCTCCATGACCCAGTCTTAGGAAGTGGAAGATGACTGTAAGGTCTGTCATCGTATACCCGGTTGTGTCAGCATTACAAAACACAAGCATGCTTGGTTAACTGCCATTCTGGTTTTCCACTGGATGCGTAAATGGTGTGTAATGTAAAAGAGTGTTACCCCACGACCTAAGAGGTGCTCAGGTCAAATTAAAAGGTAAATGTGAATGTAGCAGAGAGCTGCAACACTAGATACACCACTCCACGTCCGTTGGCTGTAACAACGACTATTAGCTACGTACAACATTTCACATACGTTATGCAACAGTTGCATATCTGGTAGAAAATTGGGGTTAGGCATGTACACAAGTTATTCTGATTGGTTTTACATGGACCAAACCTTGTTAGTACTGTATAAATAAGTCTGCAGTGTAAATAAAAAGTAGACTTCAAAAAAATATTTTTTTAATTTAAAATTTCTTTCTTTTTTTCCCCCTTGTCCTGTCTGGCTGTGAAGCAAACAGAATTAATGTCTGAATGCTGGTGACAAGCCTTACATATTTTACTTTCAGGTGGAGCATCAAAGCATCTGCTTTTAATGTCACGCCTGATACTTAAAACATTATTGTTATTGTTTTTCAAATGCTTTGTAATTTCGACCGGACACAGAAACAGAGGTGAAAGATAAAGGAAGAGACGGGGGTGGGGGTTGTGGGGGGGGGGGGGGGGGGGGGGGCACAAAAATAAACAATCACTAATGAACAAGAGTCTGCTTCTAGACCTGCAGAAAAGGGACATACAGCAATACAACAGGGGCATGCTATCACTGCGTCAACTTGATGAAGAAATGTAAAATCAACATTGTTTTACTGAACAATCATACGATAATAAATCACAGTGCATTTAGTGCCAACCACAACCTTAAGACATGTGTTGAACATGCCCAAGTCCATACTTATGAGAGCACCATGTGAGCACCTGTGTGCGTACACGTGCTTGTATATGTTTATGTATTTAGCAGACGCTTTTGTCCAAAGCGACTTACAAGTGATAATCGGCATTTTGCCCTTGAGGCTAACAACAACAACAACAAATTGACATCAGTCATGGAGAGGAGGGAACAAGGAGTGGACAGTAGAGAGGGGGGACGGGTGCAGACAAGGTGCTAGTTAAGAAGATGCTCTCTGAAGAGCAGGGTCTTCAGGAGTTTCTTGAAAATAGAAAAGGAAGCCGCAGTTCTGGTAGTGTTAGGAAGGTCATTCCACATTTGTGGAACGATGCATGAGAAAAGTCTGGATTGTCCTGAGCGTGGTGTAGGCACTGCTAGCCGACAATCCTGTGATGACTGGAGTAATGTTTCTCTATACTCCTATACAAAGGAGTGTCCAATAGAGAGTGTGAGGGGCCACAGATCTGCCCCCCAAAGATGAATAGGAGATGGAGGGAGCTCCAAGTCCCAGAGATCCAGGAGCTGCCCCAGAGCACATGGACCAAAGGGAGACCGCGACCAGAAAAGCCACCGCCCCCCTCCAGAGGCGCAGAGGATTGCCTTGGGGGGCCACAACTAGCAGCCGGCAGAGTCCCAAGAGATATCAGTGGCAAGCCCACAGGCCCGCCCACAGCCTCCCACCCCCCAGCCGGCCAAGCCTGGGACCCAGCAACCCGGGACCTAGGGGCGACCACCCCCGCCGGGGACCCAGCAGAACCCAGGGACCCAGATCCCACCAGGCAGCCACCGGGATTGATCAGGGCAGACGCCAAAAATCTTAAACTCCCTGACCCGGGAGCCACGAACACTCAGGCAGAGCAAGGCACCACACTCCACACCAGGTGTGGCAGGGGGAGGGGAGGCGAAGATGTATAGCATCAAAAGAAGTCCCAGGAGAAGAGAGGAGTCAAAGGCCCCACCTAACATATACACAAACACAGTCACACACTCCCTCCCTCATGCTCACACATACACGTACAACCAAAGACTTACAAAAATGCACGCCGGACACCCACTCATGCTCCCCATACACACCCTATTCACTCTGGTCCTGGTACTGCTGCACATGGGGTACAACCATTACCGGTTACCAGAGTTTGACCCTTTCTGCTGGGGTGCTGATGAGCAGGCTCCCCTGCCCAATGCTCAGCACCACCCCAGACCCCAACCAGATGGCCAGATCTCCCTCCTAGCCTCCAGCCCTGGGAAGCCAAGTGACAACAGAGGTGTGCTAAGACCCCTAGTCTCCCTCTGTCTGCTCCAATATAGTGTTAGTGTTTGTTGATGAGGTGTATTCCATGGCTGTGGTGAGCGGGCAGTGCGGGCATCGTCTGGCCTACGCCAGCTGATGCCACCACACTACCCCACTTGCACCCACAGCCCTCAGTGTCTAAGTGCAGTTTAAAACTGGAAGTGGGCACTGGCATTCGGGATGAGGCTGAAAAATCCCCCTGCCAAATGCTGTTTAATGTACTCACTCCCAAGGCCCTAAGTGTGTGTTTGCGTGGAATGTCATTGGTGGAAGTGTTTAAGGTGCAAGTAAAATTGGGGGGCAGATTGCCACAGGAATGCGGAAATGGGGTCCATACCCGCACCCCCTGACTTGTCCACCCCCCAAGGTCCTATGTGCATGATTGTGTGATGATGTGAGGGAGCAGGAGGAGAAAAATGTGTGGGGATGGGGAGGAATGAATGAATGGTTTGCATCTTAAAATTATCCACTGACCCTCCAATTAAATTGGGTTGTAATTACAGTGAACAACTCTGAATGACCATGCTTTACTATCAAACAAATTAACTGAGGCAGTTTCAGTTGATTTGCCTCCTAAAGAGCTCCAGTAGTTTGTATGTCTGACATTCATGCAAATGAGGAATTTGAATTTAAAGTTTGAATGCCTGAAAATAAACAAAGCTCACTGCAGTTAACCAGTTTCACCAGTGGTGTGGTATTGCATCAAACTCTGCAATTTAATGTAATTTGACCTTTTGGGTAAAAGCAATGTTAATAGTTTTTGTAGCAACTTTTTTTTTCTATTTAAAAAGAATGATTCAAAGGACATGCCTTCAAAAATATGCCTTTCAGTTTCAAGGTACAAGTAAATGTTTTCTATGAAAAGCTCATTAATCGGCTCAAGTTACTTCTTCTTTTAAACAAATGAGAAATAAACCATCTAAGTGTTACCTTATGTTCAACAAAAAATAAGATGGAAATTATGGGGGAAAAAAGAATTTGTGGTTGAATATTTTTGCAACTTTGAACAAATATTAACTGAGTGCATATTATGCCCCTACTCATTTGTCTTTTGAGGCTTTTTCTGCATGGTTCTCCTAACAGCCTGATTGGTGTCAGCAAAGAAGAGAGATTTATGTCTCCGCCTGCCTGAACAAATAATAAAACTTGTCTAGCCACATATATAGTTGATTAATAGCTGAAGTGACCTTGGTCAAGTCCTGAGGGAGAGACCAACTGAAATGACTGGTTTGAGACTAAAATGAATAAAGAACATTGAAAACGCAATATTATCAAGACTTAATTCCTTCCTGCTTTATAACTTTAAGCTAAGTTGTAACAGTGGTTAGCTACTTAAAGTGTGAGATGCAAGGAAGAGAAAACTAGTTTTCTTGGGTGCAAATGTGTGTGTTTGTGCTGCTCCATGGGTCTCTAATAGTGTTCATTAGCTGGCTGAGTTATGTCAAAATGTGAAAGCAGGCTGCCAAAACCTCGAGGCATTGGTGTAAAGCTGCCTATGCAGGGATGACATTTCTCCCACAAGAACTGAGCCCTGCTGCATGTAACAGAGTGTGGCGGGCCCAGTCGGTTTAAACCGCAAAGCTGCATCACAGAGAAAACAAGGAAACAAAGCGACACACCAAAGCTGTGCAGAAAAAAAACATCCACATTCATCTCAGGAGTACAGCAGTAACACAAACCTCACACAGGCAGACTCTTATAATTACAGTTGTAGACACAGGTCATCATTCATCCTTTGGCTTGGATGATTGGACCGACAAACCCACCAGTCATTCTTTCCCAGACATTTTTCCATTACAGATCTACCTATGCACCAAGAAATCCTCAATAAGCTGATAGCAGCATTTTAGCTGGAAGGAGGGACAGTTCATCTCAAAGTATGGAAACACAATGCTGCCACAAAGTTGTTATGTAAATGTTTCAGTTCAGCAAAAATCATCCTCATAGTAAGACATAAATAACCCAGTTAGTGCAGATTTTAAATGTTAGAATTTATCCATTTAGAGAAAATTTTATTCAAACCATCTAGACCCTGTGTGAAAAAATAACTGCTGTCTTGTTAAAACATGAATTGACTGAGATCAATCACATTAGTTCAGTTTCACCAGCCACACCCAGGCTTGATTATACCACCAGACCTGTGGAATTAAGAAAGGACTTCAGTAGAACCTGCCTGCAGAGATGCAGCATGCTGCATTCAGGGCAGAAAACTGCTTGGGGACCCCAGGCCACAAGGGGGCCTCAGAGGGGCAACAAAGTTTGACATCAGAACCACAACAAGATAAGCAAAAAGCTGTGATTTGACTGCAGCGTTGGACAACTTGCACGCTGAGGGGGCCCTCTTCCTCCCGTCAGAATGTTCTGCCGTACATTTCCTCATATGTACACTCTGAACCCCTTTTTTCACTTTTTTTTCTTTTTGAGCATTTGTTATGATGCATAACCATGACAACAAACTGGTTTACAATCGGGAGCAGCTGATTAACATTGGAAACGCTGAAACAATACCTCAACTGAAGCCACAAATCCCAAATGAGCTAAATCGCAAGAAGCGGGGATGCAAAGCAGGAATTAAAATGGAGACAGAGAAAGAGGAAATTCAAACCATCTCTTCCATTGGTGATGTGAGATCACTGGCCAACAAGATCAATGAACTCCAAGCCCTTTCAAGGACTCAGCCAGAGTATCGGCAGTGCAGTGTTATGTATTTCACTGAGACGTGGCTGCAGGACCACATCCCCGATTCCAGCGTCTCTCTTCCAGGATTCCTGACTGTACGAGCAGACAGAGATCTGAAGAGGAGCGGAAAAAGAAAAGGAGGTGGAGTGGCAGTGCTTGTCAACAACAGTTGGGTGCCATCGATGCCATGTTTCAGTGAAATGTTGTCTCTGCAGCCCAGATGTTGAACTCTTGGCAGTAAGTTGTCACCCATATTATTTGCCAAGAGAGTTCACCAGTGTTTTCTTGGCAACCGTTTATATTTCACCTTCAGCCATTGCTAAAAATGCATGTGATGCCATCAGTTTCGTTGTCGCTAAGCTACAAACCCAGCACCCCAATGCATTTGTGGCTATATCTGGTGATTTTAATCATGCCTCGCTCTCTGCTACACTTCCAACATTTCAACAGTTTGTCAGCTGCTCCACCAGAGAAAACAAGACATTAAATTTGTGTTATGCAAATGTAAAGAATGCATACATATCCAAAACAAGACCTCCTGTGAGACAATCAGAACACAATCTTGTTTTTCTCTGCTCAGAATACAAACCACTTGTTCAGAGGCAACCTGTGACAAGAAGAACCGTGAGAAAATGGTCACAGGACGCTGAAGAAGCCCTTCAGGGTTGTTTTGAGACCACAGATTGAATGACTCTCTGCCAAGGATATGAAGAGGACATCAATGCCACGACTGGATGTGTCACTGACTATATAAACTTCTGTGTGGACCACATCATACCCACCAGAACAGTGAGATGCTTCGCTAATAAACCCTGGATCACTAGTGAGCTGAAGAATCTGCTAAATGAGGAAAAAATGAGCCTTCAAGGAGGGAGACAGGGAATTATTGAGGAGTATACAGAAGCAATTGAAGATCAAGATCAGAGACAGCAAGGATGCATACAGGAAGAAGCTGGACAACAAACAACAGAGGAACAATATCAGAGATGTCTGGTCAGGGATGAAGAAGATCACAGGCTTCAAGAAGAGGAAGGATTGCACAGATGGCAGCCTGTATATACACAGCCAATTAACTGAACAAGTTCTTCAATAGGTTCAGTTCAGGAACAAACCCAGCATCCTCCTCGCCTGTCCCCAGCCAATCAGACATCCCATCCTCCTCTGATCCAACATTTTCCTGTCACACGCCAGCTCCTTTGTCCTCTAATGCAGTCATGGACTCTTCTGGTTCTATAAATCTGTCTTCAACCAAGTCAGGAGATGCTACTGCCCCATTTACCTCCCCCTCCCACCTATATGTCTCTAGAAGTCTGGTGAAGAGGCAGCTGGAGAGACTGAACAGGAACAAGGCTGCAGGTCCAGATGGTGTCAGCCCCAGAGTACTGAAGGCCTGTGCAGAGTAGCTCTGTGGGATTCTGCAGCACCTCTTCAACCTCAGCCTGGCCCAGGAGAAGGTTCCAGTCCTGTGGAAGACATCCTGCCTTGTTCCAGTTCCAAAGAAAACTCGCTCATCAGTCAATGACGACTACAGACAAGTTGCCCTGACAGCCCACATCATGAAGGTCCTGGAGAGACTCCTGTTAGTCCACTTGAATAAGCAAACTAGAACATATAAGGACCCGCTGCAGTTTGCTTATCTTCATGGAGTTGGAGTTGAAAATGCCATCATCCAGCTACTTCAACCAACCCACTGTCATCTGGACAAAGCAGGCAGCACTGTGAGAGTCATGTTCTTTGATTTCTCCAGTGCATTTAACACAGTTCTGCCTGATGTACTTTGCCAGAAACTCCAGAAGACACAGGTGGTGGCCTCAACTATCGCCTAGATTAAAGACTACCTGACAAACAGACCGCTGTTTGTGAGGCTGAAGAACTGCACATCAAACCAGGTGATCAGTAACATTTGAGCACCACAGGGGACTGTATTCTCACCATTCCGTTTCACCCTGTACACTTCAGACTTCCAGTACAAATCAGAGACCTGTCAACTACAGAAATACTCAGATGACTGCAGTTGTCAGGTGTATCAGAGATGGACACGAAGCTGAGTACAGAGAGCTAGTGCGCTTTGTGGCATGGTGTGGAAACAATAATCTGACATATAACGTGAACAAACCAAAGGAGCTGATTTTAGACTTCAGAGGAAACAGGGTGGAGAAAAAAACTGTTACCATCATGGGAGAAGAAGTGGAGGTGGTTGAGAAATACAAATACCTTGGAGTTCACCTGGACAACGGACTGGACTGGAGAAAGAACAGGGAGGCTGTTTACAAGAAGGGACACAGCAGACTGCACTTCTTGAGGACGCTTTGGTCCTTCAATGTCTAGCAAGATGCTGCGGATCTTCTACAGGTCTGCTGTTGAGAGTGTAATCTCTTCAGCCATCGTCTGTTGGAGTAGTAGCATCAGAAGCAGGGACCTGAAAAGGCTCAACAGCCTAAAAAAAAAGGTTGGTTATGTTTTCGGGACAACTAGGGAACCACTGGAGGAGATAATGCAAAGAAGGATTCTCCAGAGAATCAAGAAAATTATGGACAACCCTGAGCATTCTCTTCAAAAGACTGTCCGACAACGGAAGAGTGTCTTCAGTCAGAGGCTTCTTCAGTTTCACTGCAACACTGACCGCTACTGGAGATCCTTCCTGCCAACAGCCATTGTAATATACAATAACTCTTTGACGACTTGATTATTCTTATTATTCTGAGCTACTACAGCAATCAATTTCCCTCTGGGATTAATAAAGTATTTTTGAAATTGAATTGAATTTGAATAAAGAAGGAACTCAGATCAGTGCTGAGGTTCCCTTCTCTTTGTTAGTTTTTTTTAAAGCTTCATTTATGAGTAATTGTGTAGATGACCTGTTGACCTGACAACACGTGTGAATATTCATACAAACAGAGTAAAAAAAGTGTTTGTTAAATTAAATGGTGTTAGAGCGACTTGTGAAATGTTCAGTGGAACTGTTTTTTTTTAGCCAATTGGCTTTCAGATTCATCACCCTAGGCAAGCTAGCTAGCTCATGATTATGTCAAGGATTTAATTAGTTCTCTGATTGGGTGGTTAGAGCATAGCTATTGGCACCAAGTTGGTGTAAAACCAACAGAATTCAGCAAAACATCAACAGTCAAAGATGGTGGTGTGATGTTCTCAGGCTGCTTTGCTGGACCTGGACCTGAAAAACTTGTGGTAGCTGATGGAACCATAAATTCTGCTCTCCATCAGAAAATCCTAAAGGACAAATCTGACCTTTGACACCTAACAGGTTTGCTGGAAGACCCCCTAATATGGCTGAATAAAGCAAATCTTTAAGAGGCGGGGTGTCTCCACAGTGATGTGAGAGGCCATCAGAGTGTTTCCATAAAGGAATTGCATGAAGACATCTATTAGTTTTTACAGGTTGGTCTGGGTAGCTTTTATCCCTCTAATAACCATGAATGAACTAATGAATGAATTCATCCTTTGAGAACTGAATTTTGTACTTACTCGTGATGGAATTTGTTTTCTAATTGGAAACATTCATGTGTGTCCAAAATATTATAACATTTAACAGATCAGTCTCAAGCCGCAGTTTTATTGAATCCATCTATATTTATTAGAAATAATGTTACACATCCAATAACCGTTTTTTCCAACCTTATATAGCTGATTTAGACCTTAAACATATTCAGTGAAGCATTAGTATCACATAGGTAATTTTAGGTGATAAGCATAACATTAGAGCTTGCATCATGAAACTGCATGAAAATGTACAGTACTTGTTTTGCTCTATTGATAAAACGCATAAAACATAATGAACTTACAAATCACAGAACACAAAAGTTAAAAGCCCCCCAAGAATACTCTGTTTTAAAAGTTACAGCACATTTAAATTTAATAGCACAACAATTATGACCAACCTACTGTCACCATTATACCTATAAAATAAAGAAATTCTGGTTCTTATTTAACAAATGAGTTTCTTTCTCATTTGCTTTCTGGCTTTTCATATCTTGGCTTCTGCAGCATCCTTCGGGAGAAATGCTTTTTCACCACTCACGAGTGTTGTGCCAAGAGCTAATCTCATCCCAATTTATTCCATTTAGGTCAGAGAAGCAAGCAAAGGGAACACTCTTAAATCTTCTGTCTGCATTTAGAAACAAATAAACTAATTAAAGGGCTGCAGAGGCTGTGGCCAGGAATTAGTGCAGCGAATGGTTTCCCGTAAACCTATTTCTTGGCTTGTCAAGTTTTTGAATAATTCCTAGTTCCGTGTTAGTACCTTAGAATATTGAATACAACAGATTTGGAGACTTACAAGACAGTCTTAAGCTGTATAATAATGATGTAGTGGACTTTAAAGGCTTAAAGAAGAAAGAATAAAGAAAAACACTAAATTATTAAATACATTTGTATTTATGTCACAACACCACTTTCTTTTCTTTTTTTATCCTTAGTTTTCTCACTCGACAAAAAATGGCTATTGGCATACGAGCTTACAACAAAGAAGTCATGGGGTCTGGTGTCTGAACTGCAATGCCTGGCCAGCCTATTTCCAATTTTAGAGTCGAATTGAGGCTCTGCCCTCAATTTTGCAGCACTTTCTGGGTTTTTAAGTATGTGTGCAAGCAGCTGTAAATCCATTTTTATGATTCCTGTTAGAGTGCAAACTGTTATATTAATACATGAACTAATATAGATCCAGAAACCCAAACAATTATGATAGCACTTTAAAGACAGAGCTAGTGGAACTAGGTCACAACGAAAGGGCGGAAAATAATAAAAAAATGAGGACATCTGTATCTTAGGTCACTGACAGCTTCAGCAAAAAGCACATGAGGGAACACAAATTAATTCCTGCTCTCAGCAAACAGACTCGCTCTCCAAAGGCAAGCAGAAATGACTGATTTTAAACAAACAGAAATAAAGATCTTGTGCATGTAATAGTCTGAGTTTGCTAACAGCCAGATGGGACTGTGACCAACTTATCACTTTCTGACACCTTTACCAACAAAAAAACAATGATTTACTTATAACATGCAATCAGCAAAGCCACATTGTTTGAGGTATAACTTTTTTCAAATGTGTTGGTGTTGAAATAAGAAGCTTGGTGAACAAAACTGCCAATATTTCATTGTACCTATGACCCAAAGAAGTGAGAAAAGCAGCAGCAGCAAGCAGTACATCCTTTGATAACAAAATAAATACAACAACAGAAAAAAGAACCACGAATCCCTTGGATTCGTGGTTCGATTTGATTTATCTAAATGTAGACCAGGTGAGATGATTATAGATGTGACAAAGGTGAGAAGCTGAGCTGGAAAAAAAGGGCAATTACTTTGAAAAAAAATACAAGATAAATAAACTGGCAGCACATGAGTAAAAAAAACCATCACAAGTAAATGTTAGATGTTAAAAACACATCTTAAGTTTTATTTTGCAGACTTCTTGATTTATGTCATGTTTTTCTTTCTTAATACCATCGATCCATCCATTATCTTCCGTTTATCCGGGTTTGGGCCATGGGGGGCAACAACCTAAGCAGGGAGGCCCTCTCCCCTGCCACTTGGGCCAACTCCTCTGTGGGAATCTTAAGGTGTTCCCTGGCCAGCTGAGAGACATTGTCCCTCCAGCGTGTCTTCTTCCAATTGGACATGCCCAGAAAACCTCACTAAGGTGGCATCCAGGAGACATCCTAACTAGATGCCCAAGCAACCTCAACTGGCTCCTCTCAACATGGAGGAGCAGTAGTTATACTCCAAGCCCCTCCCAGATGATTGAGCTTCTCACCGGATCTCTAAGGGAGAGTCCAGCCACCCTGCGGAGAAAACTCATTTCAGTTACTTGTACTCGTGATCTCATTCTTTAATTTCCTACCCAAAGTTTGTGACCTGTCATTCACTCTGGTATGACTGGGGAGCAGATGAGGTTCTTGGGGGTTCCCGTAGTTGTAAAATAAAATACGAACTGGGATTGGTGTTATGTTGCCAGTCTGGCCAGGGAAGAGCAGGAGCCAGGATCACCCAGCTCTGGTGAATCAGCCTGACACCGCCCCTCATTCTCCTCTCTCCCAGGCTGCTGAGGAGCATAGCTGAGCTACATCTGGTTGATTGCCAACACCTGTGTAAAAAGGCTGTGCCTTCAGCAGTCTGGGAGGCAGCAGTGCAGGGGTTCTGCTGTCCTCCCGGTTTTGTTTGTTTTCAACCCCTTTCATTTAGATTTGTTTGGATTCGTTTGAGTTTTAAACTGTGGTAGTTTTTTTAACTCTTGGAGATAAGTTTGGGATGATCCAGTGGGATCCTTTGATGTTTGTGTTCAGTTTTAAGGTTAACTTTGTTTGTGCAATTTTACTGACGTTGGTTTTTAAACACCTTTGTGTGGTAAAGCTTTTTTAAAATAAGTTTTACTAGGTGTTTTAGTCAGTGTATTGTTTTGGGAACAGTTATCAACTTTGGGGATTTTAAAACATTGCTCGGTTAAGCTTTTAATATAAGTTTTAACCAGGTGTTCTATAGTTGATGATTTGCTGTGTAATGTTAACCTTTTAGAGAGATCTGTTGTGTTTTTAATACCTTTTTATTACAAATAAACCCATTTTAAACTCCTCCGCCAGTTCTTATGTTACCCCCATCCTTCACATTTTTACCAACACGTCGGGGATGTAATTATCGGATTTGTGTGGTTTATCGCTTGTGTAGCGGTCACACTTTATAGCGTGACGACTGCAAGATGTGATTATTCCATATAAATATGAAATATCAATCTGATTGATCTTTGAATGGTTAATCAGAAGAGTCTAGGGTTTTTTGCTTATTCAGGAACCATAAACACACTTTGTATTAATTCAGACAGTCAGGTATATAGTTAAAAAGGACTTTTATTATTTTCTAAACTAATGATACTACATGACAAGATATGATTAATGAGATGTGATGGAGTGGATGTGCGGTGATGGAATGTGATGTGATGTAAGTTAGATGTTTATCCGAATCTTTGCATCTGAAAGAAATTGTGAAATCTGGGTGTAAAAGAATCAGTTGTCTGCTATAAACTAGAGAGTTGATTATTAATAAAAGAGCATCAGAGGCAATCTGTTGTGTCTACAAACCCTGGCAGAGACCCCGGCAGATCCGGACTGTTAAAAGTCGGGTGTACTTCACGGCACCGGGATTTCGTAGATTAAACTCCGATGCGACCCGTCCAGTCTTGTGATGTCTCCAGGTCACAACAGTAGCTGGAATGCTTGTTTGCTTCCAAAGTGGATGTGGCTCTTAGGGAGCCGTCTGGCTGTGTCAGCTTGCAGTGTGCAAACAGGTTTTGACTGTTATGTCAAAAGAGATGCCTCAAGGATTCTTGTTCCAAATCGGTTCGGAACTCCGGTAGAAAGTGAATTACTCGGGAAGTAATTCCTGTTTTATTAAACTATTTTGCCATGATTTCTGGCCATTCTGGCAAACCAGAATGTGCCATGTCTCGAAGCCTTTACCAAAACATTCCTCAGAAAGCCACGCCTTCCTTCAGATACAAAAATGTTTTTAACCTTAATATGTATCATATTGTAATGTGTATAAGTGAAAAACAATGATTAACTTGTTAAATCAAACACATAATGATTTGTGATATAAATGCATCATTGTAAGAGCAAAATTCATTTCAAATTCATTGATTTAAGCACAGGTCATTCAAACATTTGATTTAGACATCTTGTTCATTCATCACATATGAATATTTAACTTATAAGTTGTAAAGCCTTGTAGGATTCGTGTGGATTCACTTTTATTCAGAGTGAGGAATCCAGCAGTCTGACTTTTAGCAGAAAGATAAGGCTTTTGCAGGACACCGTGACAGTTTATTTATGTCTGCATTGAAGAACAATGAGAGCAAAAGGTTGATTTGTGCGTCTGAATCCTCCAGCTGGCGCAACCTTGACTTTGCAGCTCTGGCGTGCATAAAAGGTTACCGTGTCAATTCGATGGTGAAAACTGACCGTTTTTATTCATTACAGTTGCTCTAGAAAGGGTCCCAAATCACAGCATAGCTGAAGGATTTCCTTTGAGATCAGTGTGCTCACGGAGAAGCACTTTATCCAGAGCACACTTGAATTTATTAATTATTCTGATTTGGTAACGGCTTAAAAGTGGTGGTGTGTATTTTCCCTGGCGATAGGAGGCAGTGCATACCTCAATCATTGCAAGCAAGCAGTATTTTTGCGTTCGAATAAGAATTTACCAACAGATGGCCTTTAGGGTCAAAAATCCCAGGAAACACAACCTCCAGCAAAATGATAAGCTCATCAGACTCCTTTTCATCACTGACAATGGTCGAAGAGGAAAATGTGTAAGATCGCGTTTATGAATGGAGAAAGTTTTGTAACTGTTTGTTACAAATCAGTAAATATGTTTTATCCTCACGGGCCCCCGTAAAACAATGCATGGCGTCTAATATGTGTCACACCCTGTCTTGTCTCCCCATTCTGTTCAGTCATGTGTCTCTGTTAATTGCTCCCACCTGCCTCTCGTTTTCCAATCACCCAAGCTCCCAGCCCTCATGTATTTAAACCCCTTCAGTTCTGTGTCTCTTGCCGGTTCATTGTTTCTATGTCCAGCATGCTTTATATTAAAGCTATTCCAAAACCGTTCCTGCCTGCCTGTCTGCCTGCCTTCCTAACCCGCGTGTGGATCCTTGCCTCCATTTCACTCACTGGCACGCGCTGACAATATGGTGTCGCCCGGATACTTAGACCCACTCAGTGTGCTTTAGACCAGATTTTCATGGTTATACTGTGTTACAATGCTGCCAATATTTTTCAACAACTGGGCATCATTTAATTTATTTTCAACAACATTTCGATGGATATTTGAAGAGATTTACTGTAAAAAAGTACACATCGTCTCTTTAAGAACAGAAAAGTCTGTATCTTTATTATCACCGTTTCCCAAACTGGACAGATACTTACAAACTGAAAGTTTAGACCCCGTGCATGGATGCCATTTTCTGTTCATCCTGGTCTCTGATCCAGCCGTACATGTATACTGATTGTACATGTAATTGTGAGTGCACCCCTTCAAAACACGCCATAGTGTCACACTGCCCTGCAATTATTCACAAGACTTCACATTATTTTCTGTTTTCCAATTTTCCATCTGATGTAGCACAAAATCACGATCAGAACGTCTGGGCAGTGATGGATTTTTTTGCATCTGGAGACTTGCAATGTCTTGAGCTCGGCTTATTCGAGACAATCTAGTGAATTGCTTTTTTTTATTTCTGAACCTCAGGGGGCCCTTTCTTACAACAATCATTGTCTTAAATAGAATGTCCATAACTTATATTCTGTCTCTCTTTTCTGTTGCTCAGTGCTGTTCAGTGGCTCAGTCTGTGCTCCATTTGACTCAAATGAAATAGAAAAGGAATACGGGACACAGCTAAAAGCATTTGAATCTGAGCCTACAGTTCCATGCCAACATCCCGTGGCAAACATGTATAGCTGTTAAAGAGCTGCACATCTGTTACCAAAGAACTCTGCACATTCAGTGGGTAAATAGTATGAATTATTAATGTAGAAAAGTGATTTGCATCTTTGCAATCTGAGCATTGATGAAGGGATTTTTTTTACATAAGTATCAACATTTTACTAAACTGTGAGGTGAATTTGTAACACTAAGACACTGAGAAGTTATGCCAGCTGTGTCAGAGGGGATGACTGTGTTGTAAAGTGTCTTGGGGGCTCATAGATCTATAGAAGGCCCAAAGAAATACAGGCCATTTATGCCATTTCGATTAGCAGTAACAAATGAGGCTGTTGCTTTTTAATAAGTACTGAATAAGCCCTGTTGAACCGCCACATTCTGACATGCAAAGCGTTTAAAACTGACGAAGGGTCACCAAGTGTTTCTTCCCGACGCGTTGGTGCTCCCGACGCGTCAGGACGCCACGCACTGTGCCAGAGCGTCTCTTTCCGACACTCGCGGTAAAATGTAGGTTTTAACAAACAGTGACCTTTACCCTCTTGCAATTTAACCTTCCCCTCACCCCCATCCTAACCTTAACCCAGTTGAGCATGCAAACATTTGTTTCTTGTTGTATTGTTCCTCGCAAACACGTTTAACGGGTAATTTAGAATGAGAAACTGGATTAAGGTTAGGATGGAGGTGAGGGTAAGGTTAAGTTACTAGAGGTTAGAGGCTAAATGTCGATGAAATCTCTGTTTTACTGTGGGCGTTGAGACGCTCTGGCACAGTGCGTCACCTCCCAAACGCTTGGTCATCCTTCGTCAGTTTCAGATGTAACGGTGTAACGTGTTGATTGAACAGTATATGGTAAGGTCAGAATGCAGTAATAAAATAAAAAAGATTGAGACAAAAAGAAAATCCATCAGGGTCTAAAATACACACACACACACAAAAGAATCACACAAGCAATTTAAAGTTGTAACACTTGACTAAAAATATAAAGAAGAAACAGCAAAGAAGTGAATTGCCTGGTGGTGCAGTTGGTACGCCTGTTGGCTCACAAGGAAAAGGTTGCAGGTTTAAATCCTGACAGTAGCTTTTCTGCATGGGTCACCAGTTTGCATGTAAACTCTGATGACTGCTGGAGATAGGCTCCAACTCCTCATAATCCTACTAAAGATTAAGTTACATCAGAAGATGAATGAATGAACAAATAAAGGAATGAATGAAATAGCCAAATGAATGTGTGTTGGTAGCAGAGGACAACAATGATAACTAGTGGGTGATGTATGGAAGTGTAGGAACTGATTACAGACAAGAAAAACAAACAGGAAGTCAAATGACCACATGGTGGATTTACATGTAAAATAAGTATCATAAAACCCATAAATTATTGAGGCACTTTGTTTTGTTTTTCAATTGATGCAAGCATTCATCCCTAGACTAAATAATTAATTGAATCATTATGTGAATGTTTTAAACTATTACTATAAAAGTTGTTACTTGACTGCTGAGAAACAAAAGAAACCCCACACAAACAACCATTGAGGTGACATATTATGGAAAATGCAACTTTTTAATCATTTGTCCTGTCTTAAAACACATATCTATAATCTCTTTTGGAGGTGGTTAGTTGCTTATTTAAGCATCATAGTTCATTTGATCACCTTGTTTGGGATTGAGTTTATTCTTTTATTCTGTGTTTTGAAATCTCTTATTTCTATTTTACAGTTTTGCTTGTTTTACTTGTTTGACTGCCTTTTACAGTATGAATTTTATCTCTGTTCTTGTCACGGTTTGCCTCCACCTACTAGTGGATTTTCTGTTTTTTTGTGTTGCAGGTAGGCGCGGCAGACGGCACACCTGTTGGGAGTTTGACTGATTGAGGGACAGAGGATTTAAGGAGCGGTGCGACTCAACTCCAGTGCCGGTTGATACTCTCACATGGGTAGTTCGCTAGCCTCTGAACCTGCCTGCTTGTCCGTGTTTCCATGTTGATAACTTTGAACTCCATTCCAGTAACCTGTACCTGCATCACCTACCTTGCCTGGAGTTGTTCCCACGTCTCGTCGCTTGAAGATCCTCTGGACTCCTCTCTCCACGTCTGCCCGCCTGCCTCATGCTCTGAACTCCTCTTCTGGTCCGACCTTCCTCAGTCCGCCTCCACTCTGGTTCCGACTCCTGACCGTAAGAACTTTCCCAGTCACAGACTCATCTCCTGGTTCTCTGGTTCTGGTCTCGCTCACCTTCTGCTTATATTCCCGTAGATTCCAGTCTTCTCCTGTTCCTGATCTGAAGCAGCGCCTTTAGTAAGTTTTTGCCTTTTCTGTTGTTCCTCATTGTAAATAAACCATTTTACTTTTACTCACCGTTCCTCTGATGTGATTCTTCATGTCTTGGGTGAAAGCTCTTACCCACAGCATGACAGTTCTGTATTCTGTGTGATCGTTGTGCAGCACGTAGGTCAGCTGCCATGCTTTTTTTAAGTGATTTATCAATAAACGATGATGATGATGATGATGAATATTTTTGAAAGCTATAGAAAAACAGGTAACATTTCTGACAAAGTATAAAGTATTAGAATATTTTAGACTATTACTCATTGTCGTCTTCTTCTTCATCGGCACTGGTTACATGGTTGGCCGACACAATAGCTGCCCCCGTCTGTTTTTCATAGAAATCTTAGTTTAAAACTGCACACCAAATTCAACATTATAACTGTTATTATTTTCACTTTTACCATCATCCTGAAGATTATAAAATAAAAATAATAATGAAAAACGATTTTACCAAAAAAAATACACATCTCTTTTACTTGTTCAGGGCATATTTTCAACTATGGAAGCAACATTTTTTATTCTATAATTTCACCAACTTCATTGAGTTAAACATTTCTAACACATATATCCATATTTAGCACAACTAGTCAACTATGTCATGTAAAAGTTTTAAAGATCCAACTGTAAACACGAGGAGAGACCGGGCTA
This sequence comes from Nothobranchius furzeri, assembly GCF_043380555.1. NCBI lineage: Eukaryota > Metazoa > Chordata > Actinopteri > Cyprinodontiformes > Nothobranchiidae > Nothobranchius > Nothobranchius furzeri. The sequence continues at coordinate 46,600,377 of NC_091746.1, read as the reverse complement.
CAAGAAGGCATTTTTTTCCGGTTTTGGAGACGTACTATTTGTCGCCTCACTGTTCCGTGCTGATTGGCTGAGCGGCACCATGGCGCAAAGTGTAGCTAGCTTGATGATTGGTTGGATGAAATCTCAATTTTAAGAGTTCATGCAAGGCACACTGACATAATTTATGATGTGAGTGGAAGTGTCTAAATATAGACGTTGGCTCTATAAAGGGTTAGGACAAAGAGACCAAGAGTGGATCAGTGGCCTCTGTGTCAACATGCTTATTTTGCATTCAGTTTAAGCCTCAGCTCACATTTACCCTCACAACTTTGCACTTTAATAGGCTCAAAGGCAAAAATATAAAAAAAAAATACATCAACTGAGCTGTGTTCTGTTCTTTAGGCACATTAAAATGTGTCCAATAAAAATAAATAAGTACAAAATACGAACATTTTCCATTAAAAATTCTAAAGTTCTTATTCAGGATTCATGTTTTGTAAACCAGAATTTAATTTGGAATACCTACAAGTAAATCTAATTCATTCAGTGCAGCAACACATTTACTCGCTTGCTGGCAGTGCTGCAACATGCTGAAATTTACCTCATTTCACAAAACTTTTTACTTATCACCAGCAGAGGACTGCAGACTGATCGCTTTCTTTTTGCTATCAATGCAGTTTGCCAGCTAGGTGACTAAGCAAAGTCCCATCCCCACATCTTTGAAGTGCCTTCACATAGCCTGTATCAGTGGCTTGCTTGCAACTTAAAAACCTGTCTGCAAAAAATAGATAAATATAAACCCTCTGCAGCAATACCTGCAGAAGACTTAAGCTCAACTACTAACCTGGGTGGAAGGCAGTTTTATGACACAGGAAAGAAATTTAACCAACTGGAAGAGAAAGTGAGCCATTTTTAAGCAAAGTTAATGAGATGTTGTGTTTTTTTTAAGAAGGGAGAAAAGGTTTTAAAGTTTGTAATTAAAACAATTTTGTGTAAGTTGTGATAGCCAACCCAACACAGCGTGGAGGACTTGGACATTAGACTCCGTCAAGTACAACATATAAACAAGGTCTGGGTAATGAGGCAAGCACAAGTAATTAAAACTCAAGGAAAACTTACAAAAAGGGTAAAGCAGGAGGTGAAATCATCATAAATGAGCTTGTGAGGCTTTTTTTTGGAACAAGTTTGAGAACAATACCAGATGAGCTCAGCAATACAATCTCTTCAGAACTTTCTTTGGGAAGATGATTGGTAGAGTACCTTAGTGTTGTAACCATGTTTATAATTGATCTTTCATGAAATTTCCACTAGTTGTACACATTGTTTTCTCTAGTCTTTGTCAAGTTTCATTGTGGATTGTAAAATATGTTTGATGGTCTGTCCTGCAAAGAGATGATTCAGCTCTTCAGTTTGCATGGTGAGACCATCAACTACTGTACTTGTTTAGATGTGTGTGCCAACAGGCAGCGCTTATGTAAAAGCTTTAGTCAGGCTGCTTGTCCCTCAGGAGACACTTCATATTGCTCAGAGTTTAGGTGCTACAGAAAACGTGGTTGTTTGTGTACAGCATCTGTATAAAATATGTTGATCTGCTAGGTTTTTATGTGCTGTGGTCTTTTCTGCAAAACTGATTCACACGGTTCACTTTCATTTAGCTGGCGAATGTGTGAAAGGCAGTGCTATGACACAACGTGGAGACTCAAAAACATGCCCACTCACAAAAGTTAAATTTAGACTTTCCAGTTAATGGAACATATATGTGTTTAGTGGGAGGAAACTAGAGTACCCGGGGAGAAAACCACACATAAAACCCCCCAGCCATGATTTCCTTGGTTTAAAGAGACATTATGGTCACTTTGAAGCATGTTTCTATGTAAAGGTTTTACATCTCATTATACCTGTTGCAGATAGCTTCCAAAACAGTCTTGGTGAAAAGACTGTTTACATTCTACCAGTCTGTAGCATCCTAAATATGTGAATACATAGGGTTGTTGTGGGGTGACCCTAGAGTTGTCTTTCAAACTGTCTCTGCATGCTACTGGACAGCAAACAACATGACGTACTCACCGCTACGGATGTCAGTCAAAAGGGAAGTCTGCTATTCACCGCCAATAAGAAGCATATGCATCTTTTTGTAGATAAAGGACTCAAGTACCTTTAACTCTTGACTCAAAGAAAGGTCTAAATAGGCCAAAGTTGAGGCCAAAGCCATTTTAAATGAGTCAGCACCATCTTTATTGTTTCGTGCAGTCACAGCAACATCCCGCCCACCAAACCAATTGAGATTGACAGACCACGTGACTTACGCGTGGTGCATTGTAGGAATTGAGGATGGAGGGAGATTTAAAAACCCGGAAGACACAGTTTTTCTCTGTTGGGCTCGGTGTTTACATCTCCAAACCGTCCTTCTGCGGTGTAAACTAGCAAAGGAATTTAACCTCTCTTAATTCACAAGGATGTATAAAACGAAGGAGACTGCTCCCGGTCCGTACAAAGACAGGCTCGACGCAAAATCTAGAGAAAGGTACGAGAAGATCAAAGGATTAAACGGGTTAGACCGCTACGAACACAAAGGCTGGAGCAAAGGCGTTAGCGTGTTGCCCAACTTTACTCACGCATATATATATATATATATATATATATATATATATATATATATATATATATAGTTTTATATATATATATATATATAGTTTTATATATATATATATATATAGTTTTATATATATATATATATATAGTTTTATATATATATATATATATATAGTTTTATATATATATATATATATATAGTTTTATATATATATATATATATATAGTTTTATATATATATATATATATATAGTTTTATATATATATATATATATATATAGTTTTATATATATATATATATATATATAGTTTTATATATATATATATATATATAGTTTTATATATATATATATATATATAGTTATATATATATATATATATATAGTTATATATATATATATATATATATAGTTATATATATATATATATATATATATAGTTATATATATATATATATATATATAGTTATATATATATATATATATATAGTTTTATATATATATATATATATATATATATATAGTTTTTTATATATATATATATATATATATATATATATATATATATATATATATAGTTTTATATATATATATATATATATATATATATATATATATATAGTTTTATATATATATATATATATATATATATATATATAGTTTTATATATATATATATATATATATATATATATATAGTTTTATATATATATATATATATATATATATATATATAGTTTTATATATATATATATATATATATATATATATAGTTTTATATATATATATATATATATATATATATATATATATATATAGTTTTATATATATATATATATATATATATATATATATATATATATATATATAGTTTTATATATATATATATATATATATATATATATATAGTTTTATATATATAGTTTTATATATATATATATATATATAACTATATGGTGCTAACTGTGAGTGCGTACACCCATGAAGTGTTTAGTAACGTCAGATCTCTGCAACAAGCCCAAGTCCGGTTTACCGACGGGTGGGTGCAGGACCTCGAAGTGTGCAGAGTCGGATGGAAGACCGTTGTGCACTTGAAGGTAAGACGGCCTTTTTCTCATGTAGATGTTATAATTACTCTCAACAAATACGTAGATGAAGGTTCTAATAAAAATCAGTTGTTTCTGTGTGATGTCATTGCTAAAAATAAGGGGTAATTGTTTAATGTGGAAGCAAAATATATTTTTGCTTGTCTCTAAACACTTTGTTTTATAAGGTGAATATGTAGTTAGGTACTTATTTTAAAAATTAATTTAAAAGCTTTTTAATTAGCTTGGAATTTAGAATTTTTTTTATTTACAAGCTGAAAACACGGTAAACAACACAAATACTCAGTTAGGAGGCTGTACGTTTGTTTACATATTTAGTTTGAAAGCTACAGATTTAGCTTAGGAATGTTATACTTCTGTTAGGAAGGAGACTGTTGCTTTTTCTAGTAATGTTTAGTTGAATATGTAATTTGCACATTATTTAGCTTAGGAAGCAATAACTTCATTTGAAAAGGTGAATAAAAAATGGAACCTTAAGAAGGTAAAGAATAATTCTGGTATGAATTTTAATTATGAATTGGTGTTGAAGAAGCAAAAACAAGTTAAAAAAAATACATTTATTCACATATCGAGTTTGCTAGTTAAAGACTTTTTTTGGAGTCTTACACTTCAGTTAAGAAGGTAACTACTAGGGATGAGCGAGTGCACCACTATCTGTATCTGTTCAACCAACTAAATTATCTGTATCTGTACTCGGAATGGGCGTGGCATAACCCAGAAGTGGGCGTGGTTTAACCGGAAGTGGGTGTGGTTTACATCAATATATTATTTTAAGTCTGAAATTGATATGGAATGATCGGAAATTGACATGTGTATTGTTTATTTGAAAACTATTTACAGAGCAGCCTCAGAATTGAGATTAAATATTTTTGATCACAATTGTAAAGCAACTATTACAGAACAAGTGTTTCAATAAAATCAGAACATTAATATTTAAGTGCATGGATTAATACATCTGAACTCATGCAGTAGGAACTAGGAAATATGAAATGCTAGAACCAGACACAATTTTATACATATTTTTTTTTATTTTAATTTGATTAAACAGATTTTTTTCTTAAGGTTCTTGGCATTTTGCCCCACACAAAGTTAAACAAAACAATGTTGATTAAGGTGTGTGTGTCTGAGAGAGATAGAAAGGGTGAGAGGGAGAGAGATGGAGTTAAAAAAATAAAAAAACCCGACCGGAGCGGAGGTAGTGAGTGACTGATGCAGCACGTCAGCTCTATCTTGTCAAATGCACCATGTAAGTTACGAAAAAAGTAACTTTAAATATTCAACCGAAAAAGAGGCGAGCTGAAGAAAACCTAGGGAAAACTGAAGAAACGTGAGCAACAGTGAAGCAAGCACAGCGAGATCCATTACTGTCTGTGTGTGTGTGCGTGGATGAGCCGGACGGACTGAGCTCCCGGCCGGCTAGAGAGTTTTGTGTGTAGGGAGGGGCGGGCGCTCGATGTGACTGGCCAATCACAGAGCGTGAAGACAGTCAGTTACCCAATGAGGATTTTCCTTCAGCACGATTACAGATATTTAAGAGATTTACTAGTTTCATGCTCGTATTCGTCAAAAATGCTTTATCCGTACCGGATACTCGTCTGAAACGAGTACCCGGCTCATCCCTAGTAACTACCTTTTTGGGAATCAACATTAAATGTTTTCTATGTAAATTGCACATTATATCTTTAATTTTGGAAGGTATACAGCCACTTTCACCCATAATCGTTTATGTTAGTTAATAAAACTACGGACTACAGAGCTGTATTGTGGCAACAGTGAACTTGTAACAGATACACTTGCACAACTTTTTCTTTAAGGTCAAAAAGAAACAAAATAAGCTATAGCTAAAATCTTTGACATGCTCATGACTCATTCAAGAACATAGCTGAGCAGTCACACAGCACTTAAATGTAGTTTCTCAAAGTAACGCTTAGATATCTGGGCGGCTGTACAGTAAAACCATCCAGAACCACAACATTAACCGAATAATACCCCTAAGTGTGTAAACCCTGCAATTTTTTTAAGTCTGTCAGAAACTACTTGTATATAAAAAATGCACACTGAAAGTATATACCCTAATCTGAGAACCTCAGTTCTGATACACACTTCTTTGTGCTCACTGTTTCAGGTGAATCACTCTATGTGCCTCAGCCAGAAGCCCGTGCAGCCCTGGGTGATCCTAACGTCTCCTGGGGAGGTGGAGAGTGCCCATTGTACATGTATAGCCGGTGTTGCAGAGAAATGTGTCCATGTGGCAGCTCTTCTATACAAGGTTGACACTGCTGTGCGTCTATGGGTTACATCCCACCTACAGATGTTCAGACCTACCGGATAATGCCCTCAAATGTGAAGACAGTGCAAGGAGTCCCGGGACACAAAATAGACTACAACACCAGTGCATCCAGAAAATGGGCCCTTGACCGTTCGCTAAATGAAGGACAGGATGAGTGCTCTGAACCCAAAATCCGGACTCGTACTGGTGGCTGTTCAGTACCACAAAGGACACTAGCGAACTGAGGCTCTGTCCCCGCTCTTATGCATGTAGGCAGAGCTGGACTCTGCTCTGTGATGGAGTGATTCTGTAACTTGTACGCAGACCCTGTCAAGCCTCGCGTCCTCCCCAAATCCCTTCTACGTCTCCATGATGCACACCTAAGGGGCTGTGAGCTTTCTGTCCTTCTGCAGCAATGCAATCAACTTCAACGCTATGTCACTGTGTCAGAAGCAGAGGCAGAGGTGCTGGAAGAGAAAACCAGGGAGGGACCAACATAAATGTGAGGTTTGGCACACAGCAATAGTGGGAAAAAATCACAGCGTCAAACATTCATGCTGTTATGTCCACCTCCACTGCCATGCCTGTATTATCCACAGTGAAGAAGGTGTGCTACCCAAACAAAGAAACAATATTCACTTATCACTTAAAGCAGTGGTTCCCAAACTTTCAGCCTCTGACCAACAGATGTTCCTTCTTATTTTTATGTTATTTAGGAATTTTCATTATATTTGGAAAGTTTTGACATCCGCTGTCAGACAATGAGCCAGAGCCAATCAAATGGGGAAAAGCGAATGAGCAAACTGCAAGACTCTACCACACCTCACAGACGATGATGCTGCACAGAGGCCTGAAAGTGGAGAAGTGTGGTTTCATCATTAACTCCTGTGAGTGCTGTGGAAAAGGCTGCGTGGAAATCAAGTGCCCGTACAGATCTCAACCACAACCTTCTGCAGGCCTGTGAGGATGACATTATCTGTCTCACCTTAACAGACGGGATAGTGGAGTTAAAACAGACCCACAAGTACTACAAACAATTTCAAACACAGATATTTGTCACAAAGTCAGAGTTCTGTGACTTTGTTGTGTAGACGACCAAAGCCTGTTTGATAATACGTGTGAGGCCAGATGCACGCATGTGGGGTCAGCTACTACAAGTAGCTCAGGAATTCTTCTACAAGGTAGTAATGCCTGAGCTTGTGGCCCATCACTACACTGACCCTGTACCCAATGTAACAGAATGAAATGACTGTTTTCCACCTAAAAGTCATTTCCCCCCTCTCCTCAGCAAGAAATAATCTGCATGAGATTTTGCTCAAGGTCTCATGCATTTGCTTCTAAACTGTTTCCTTTCCAGCCCAAGAGAAGAATCAAGACAAAGGACTCTGAACCATCACAACCCCGTTTTGGGTCTTGCTAGATGCCAATAAACTGTCGTGACCCGGAAGTATTTCAAGACTGGACTGGTCGGCAGCCGCGGCTGTGCTGCGGGCTTCGGCTCCAGAAAGGTCCAAGCTGGACCTCTACACCTCCTGATCTAGACGGGGACTTCCGCCAAGGGTACATAGACCGACAGAATGGTGTCTCAGTGTGTGTTAAGAATCTCCAAACCAAAGCTTAGTGCGAAAACATCACCTTCACTCCCATCAGAACTAATCGTTTCTCCGGATTTGCTGGTTCTGAACAACATTCCACACTACACCATTCTCCGTCTCACTTCACCTTAGTTACACCATATATTTAGTGTATAAAGTTAGTCTAGTTTTAATTTGTTTAGAAATAAATCTTTAAACTTTTAAAATTTGACTCTCTTTCTTTTGTCTCTGAGTTAATACGAAGTGGTTACATAATCCCTGCAGTGAAAAGTTCTAATATTCTGGTTTAAGTTATCCACAGGTCCATAAGATTGATTTCATAGTTTCTATGGAATCTCATATTTTATGGTTTATTAAATAATATGTAAATGTTATCATTACACCATGTCCCAAGGACAGCCTGCCATTAATGATAGAGAAGCAATCGGGGAAAATAAGAGAAAAGCCAAAAAGCGTTAAAAAAGCAAATCATTCACTGCATATATTATGTAGCTGTAAGCTTTGGATATGTAATGTGCATTATTTTCTGTAGTGTTGAGTACTGGTTTTCTTTATTACAGTTTTACTGAGTGTCCTTTGCACAAGCTTTTGTTTACAAATTGCACTGAGGCACTACTGCGTCAGGGGTGCAGATAGGATTTTCAAACTGGGGGGGAACCGAATCAGCCTGACCAGTTCTGTTGGATTTGGGCTGTGAATTAAGTTAATTTAGCGGGTTGTCGCGTGGCGCGCTCCGCTCGCTCTCACAGCAAGAGAGAGAGAGAGAGAGAGAGAGAGAGAGAGAGAGAGAGAGAGAGAGAGAGAGAGAGAGAGAGAGAGAGAGAGAGAGAGAGAGAGAGAGAGAGAGAGAGAGAGAGAGAGAGAGAGAGAGAGAGAGAGAGAGAGAGAGAGAGAGAGAGAGAGAGAGAGAGAGAGAGAGAGAGAGAGAGAGAGAGAGAGAGAGAGAGAGAGAGAGAGAGAGAGAGAGAGAGAGAGAGAGAGAGAGAGAGAGAGAGAGAGAGAGAGAGAGAGAGAGAGAGAGAGAGAGAGAGAGAGAGAGAGAGAGAGAGAGAGAGAGAGAGAGAGAGAGAGAGAGAGAGAGAGAGAGAGAGAGAGAGAGAGAGAGAGAGAGAGAGAATCGGCGGACGCTCCTCCAAACACGCCTTATTATTTTCATAATTTAATTATTATTTCAACTCGAAATGCTCAGTCAGACCGAGTGTTGTGATGTTGGGAGATCCAGTCTTGGGGAGGTGGCAGGGGAGAGTGACTGTGGCTGCAGCGTAATCATCTTTTATTTAGGGACACGAAGAAGTTAAAAGGAGAGAGAAATAGAAGACAGAAGTTTTTGTTCCACTTTATTATTTTGTGTCATGATGATAAACTGATGTTAAATTCAGTTTAAAGAGAAGCTGGGAGGAAGCTTTGGTTCATTTTAGGTTACAGGAGGTCTTGTCTCCTATCTGCTCCTCCAGAGACAGCATGGACATGAGGGTTACATGGTGAGGGTCACACAGGACAGGTTAGTGGAAAGGTTTGTAGTTAGCTGGTTAGTGAAGGAGATCCATCAGCTGGGTAATTTAATCCTAATCCAGCCCACAGCCTTCTGCTGGTGTTATCAGAAAGAAGAAAACACACATCTTAAATATTATTGGAAGTTTAGAATTTGTTTTATGTTTTATTATTTTCTGCATCAAACAGAACTTGATTCATTCTCCAACATTTCTGGAACGAACCACTGGGTTCAAATAAAATAACAAACTAAGTCAAACATTTCATTTGGTGTTATTTCTGACAGACTTGAACTGTGGCATAAATATTTGACTCTAGAGCTGCTCAGAGACATTAAACGCTCATATATGAACCCATTATGTACTTTATTATTACATTATGTGTCCTATAGGTTTTCAGTATATTTTCAGATTTTGTGAGTTTTTGCAAAGCGTGTTTTTCTCAGCCTGAGGCGTGGTGTTGAATGAGGAAACAGATTGTTCTACTTTGTTAAATCTTCTTAAATATTTAAAATGTTTTGTCCTAACCTGTTGTGAATGCAGAGCTTTTGAGGCATCGCAGGTTGTGTCAGTTACGTTTTTCATAAAAAAATAAATAAAATAAAAAGCAATTATCTGACATCTTCTATTTATCAATGAAAACAAATCAATATGAAATAATCGTGATGCATCAGGATATCGAATCGAATTGAATCGTTTACCCAATAATCGTTATCAAATCGAATCGGGAGACAAGTGAAGATTCACACCTCTAACGCACGTCGTACACATACACAAACCATTGCAAGAGCCTTAACTAGAGCTCAGTCCGTTTGTGTAATTTCCTCCAATGGTTTACAAAAAAAATCTAACACTATTATATACGTGTTTGAAGCCATTATGCAATGGAACGCTGGCAACAAAGCTCAGCCTGATCAACACTATCCAATTCAGTGGTTTGTTATTCTCCCAATCGATTACTAACAAAAACCTCATGCTTTATGTAAAACATTAAATGATTTTCAGCATACCAATCTTTACAGAAAACATAAAAGCCCTAAAAAAACAGCACATAAAATGTAATAAGAAACAATATTCACTTATCACTTAAAGCAGTGGTTCCCAAACTTTCAGCCTCTGACCAACAGATGTTCCTTCTTATTTTTATGTTATTTAGGAATTTTCATTATATTTGGAAAGTTTTAATTTATATATAAATATATAAAGCTCTTTTTACATTTTATATTTTACCCTTTTTTATGATTAGGGGGCACACTTTGACTTCCATATGCAACACATCGGCATCTGTCTCTTTCTTACGGCTTTTTTTTTTACATTGTCGCTACGTCTATCACGTTAGCGGTGTTTTACCATCATTTCTACATCCATCACGTTCCAGAGAAGAATAAACCAACATCAAACCCAACGTTTGGAGCTTGTAAACTCCACACCTCTCGTGCAGCACCAGCTGTCTGATGCTGCAGCAGTGTCAATCTTCCCGGCTGGATGAGTGAATTTCTTCATCAGAGTCAATAATCTGCTTCATAATCGGAGTCAGTCATTACCAGACAAAGTGATCAGTCAACAAAGACCAGACCTGCCGGCAATTATACGTTTTATCTAATATTTGCGCTCTTCATGTTGAGCGCATCTCCTCCTCTCCCCGACTGGGAGCCTCTAGGCGGGAGGCATTTTAAACTCTAAAAACTCCAAAACTTTGATCAGCCTGAAGGTTCCACATCTCCACTATCTTCTGATGTAAAGTAGTAACTTCATGAGGGATCATATTTGTAGATAAGAGTGTTAAAGTCAGCAATGAGGCTTTGGCGCTTTTAACGAGTAAGTCCCAACACTGACAACAATGTACAGAAACTATAACCAACATGCATAAACAAACAGATTGGTCCCGCCTACTTACACTGTTGGCCTTTTTTAAATACGCAGTAATTGTTGCTTGCCTTTTTCGCTTCATCCTGCATCCTAGCAGCAACCACTTTGGCGCCTCTGGACTCGGTGTTTGTTTACGTCATGCTGCATTCAATGTAATTGGAAAAAGGAGCTTCAAGCACTTATAACCTCCAATTTTGTTTTCTTTCTGGCCTTAGAGCAGGGGACGGATGGGGGTCGATCTGAATCTGGGGGACAGATCCCCCCCCCCCCCCCCCCCCCGTTCCTCACCCTATCTGCGTGCCTGTACTACATACATATTCGGTTATTCATTTTCTTTATTGCTGTGATTTTATGTTCTTTGCACAAACCTTGGTGTACAAGTTACAAGTGTTGCAGGCTATACGTTTGAGAAAGATTTTTGTTACTTTATTTTTTTCAACTAAAACACCGTTTTTATTGTATTACAATAAGTTGTGTTAGTGCATATTTCAAAATTAGCTAATATAGAGTACTTTATTTACTTTTAATTTCTTTTCATTAAGATTGTTTAATAACTTTGACAGGTTTTATTCTTTGTGGCTACCATTTTTCTTTAGTGTTATTTCCTTTGCACAAACTGAAACTTTGGATGACATTGTTTCAGCGTACATTTTGAATACTTTGATTTTATTTTGTTCCCCAACGTTTTGTTATTGCACAAAGTTATGTTTATTGCACATTTGATTGCAAACTATTTTGTTTACGTAATATGCTCAGGTGTTACTGGCAAAAGGGTTAAAGCATTTGAAAAACCCACAAATAAAACTCCTCTAATTCATATAACATGTTTTTCTTTTTCAAGTGAAATATTTCATGGTGTAGTAGTTAAGCCTTGTAGGAATGAAGCAATTGTTGCATTTCAACTTCCTTTATTAGCTGCATTACAAGGTGTTAAAAATGTACAAGTTCAGTTCTTTAAACAGCATAGCGAACAGTTACTCATCACTTGGTAGCTTCAACGCCACACTTGGGCACATATTTGTAAGCGCACATGCAACAGTGACTATCTTGTCAAGCATTGTAATATCTTCTCCCTCACACGGCACCACTAAACCTAGACGAACAGTGTCATTCAGTATGGTGTACTTGGAGCGCAGACAGCTGATTACACGCTCAACGTGGATCCTGACGTGAGCAATTTTGCGAGTCTCCTCCACATCTTGTGCTTGTAGCTGACTACGGCCTCTGGTGAATGCTGGGATTTTCAATGTGGCCCCCATCAGGGCAACGCTTTACATAATATCAAATTCCCGGTCAGCTAGCACTATATCGCTAGGAGACAGCATTTGCAGCAAGCCTGATGACTCAGCTATGCGTTTGTCACTGGTACGCCCTCCCCATCCTTTGGAGATGAATGAGATGGTCCCCTGTGGTGTGATGCCAATAAGATATTTCATTGTGTGCCTACTTTTGTAGTTTGAATATGTTTCAGCCTAAGCACATAAATTTTGTGCTTTCTCTATGAAAACTTCAAAACAGTCTATAATAACTGTGACACGGTCACCAAACATCTCAACATACTGGTGTGGCATACTGGCCTGGATACAGTGCCTTGGCGCCCAGTACACCAAAGGACTGAGGTGGGCGTAGAGGACATTAACAGTGATGGTAAACACTGCTGACGCGCTTGTCCGGCTAGTGTCAAAGAGGTGTGCAAGATGTTCATGTGGTAGGTTGAGTCTGAAACGCATGAGAGTCAACAGAAGCATCTGAAAATGCGACATCTTTCTCTCAGTGTTGGGTAAGCATGGAAAATATGACACAGCATAAATCAAGGACTGGGGATTATTTAGATTTACTTTACAAATTTCTAAAGAAAAATACAACAACTGGAATGCACAACATAAGGGCTTTCTGTTTAATAATTCAGAAAACATTCCTTCAAGTCTAAGGGCCGAACTCTGATGAATTTTAATGGAGACATGTTTCCTGACTTGTGAAACTTGGCAGACGGCAGAGCAAGAATTACATGCGCAGGCGGGGTGCTGTGCCATACGGTCCAGAACGCAGCACACATAGAACTGCATCCTACAATGGCACAGCTTAATCAAATCATAAAACACATAACCCCCCAGCACAGCATTATGTATTGTGTTTACCTGCAAGGGTTTCGCCATGGTTTTCACTGTCCCTCATACCTACAATCATTTGCGGTTTGAAGCCGGAAATGACGACACGTTTTCAATCTCAATAGAGGGCTGTGATTGGTAAGACACTGTTTGGGTCTCCTGAGGTTCCTTTGAAGCATGGCTAGACCGACCCGCAAAGAAAAACTGTTTTGCTTCTGCAGGTCGGTCTAGATTTCTGATGAGCCAGCTCCAGCCAGTCGACACCAAAATGTATTTTCACCATCTTAATATAACTCTTATCTCCACATTTTCATAGCTGCTCATGAAAAAGTTCCACCTATAATATACCTATATATACTTGTATGGCTTACAGGGAAAAAGATCCCCAGATGACGGGAAATAAAGCACTTCTGATGTATCTAGAGGTCAATTCCAGCAAGAATTTCTAAATATTTCTGCATTTTGTCTATAAGGTCACTGAGTATAGTGAATTAAAGCAACGCCTGAGGGTTAAGATGAGCTGAAACTTGTGTTAGCCTAGCTGCAGCTCAAGCAATGTACAGTTAAAGCCAATTTAATGTAAATCCGAATTTTAGGAATTTTTAGGAATTGCCACACACTCTTTATTAAAGGGGAACAACTCAGTTTTGGCTGGCCTTTAACACCCCCTAGTGTCTGTCTGTTCTCCTTGCTGAAATGTCTTCGCAGTCTTCCTTAGTGTCTACAGGAGTGATTCATTACTAAATTAAACAAATCAGCTGTGTTCATGATCTAAACCACACACGAAATGTGCTGGAACAGACAGCAGCGCCAGGCATGTCAGATCCATTTTTCTATGCCCACGCCGGACCAGCAACTCTGAAGTTGCAAGTGAAATAATCTGGCCACAGGGGGCGATAGGGGCTGGGTGGTCTTTTATTAATGTCATTTTAGCACACTCAATAAAATTATTCAAAATGTGGAAAAAGTAGCTAAGTGTCTCTTTAATAAGATTTTATATAAAGTCTTTTGTATAAAATCAACTGACACATACTGACTTTCTGCTGGGTAATGTGGAAGTGCGGGCAGATTTATTAGAGTTGATGTGACACAGATGGCAAATTATGTTATAATTCTTTAAATCACTGCTTTGTTTTCTGACTCAGTACAGCCTATAATTTTCTACGATGCTATAATAATCGGCAGCTCACTTGAAGTTTGATCCGTGAATGGGCAAAAAGTCAAGAAAAATACCACTAAAGTGCAGATTCTCAACTTCTTTTTCATTAGAAAAAATGCTTTTACAAATAACTGACAGACTGACTGTTTTTGTTGGAGCAGAGTTCATTTAGCTGAACAACACATTCACAACAATGCATTACTTAACTCCTATGGTGGTAATTATGCCAGCCTTAATGGGCGAGTTAACATCCAACAAGTACTCTGGAGGGACTGATTACTATGAAGTAACTCAAACAACCCATCCACAAAGCAGCTGAGGAACAAAGGTAAAGTACAGTGCTAACGTAGTGCAGAGATTAAGTGAAACGGCTCAGTTATTGTAATATGGTCGCTGGTTATTTATCACTGACTGATGTTCTGTGGTAACGTACTGCTCCAGATGAAAAACTGTTAGAGAGCAAGCAGTGACAGTTTGTGCGCACGCAGGAGTTCAGTGGTTGAAGAGGGCGAGTCTGAGCACAGAGGACAACACTGGAATCAAAGTGAAACAGCTTTTAAGTGCAAGTGTGCAAAACGTTTGGGGGCATGATGAATCACCCTCTCTGTTTTTATCGTCTGAACTCTCAGCTTTTGATGCCACTACAGCACTACACAAGCCAGGGATTTCCTCCATCCTAACGCTGTACTTCTCTGGTTCTTGCCTTCCAGCTCATGCATATCATCTTTCTTTAGTCATCTGTTTATCATTTGCCACCTTCACCTTTCGACCCCCTCAACAGACCACTCAACATAAACACCAAGCCTTCATTAGTGCTGTGCAACAGTACCTCCACTGTACTTTCATCCTGTTTATTATGCCTGTAGAAACCCTCTAAGACCTGCTTAGAATTTATTTCTTTGACATGAACAAATATAGCTAGTGTACTCCACTTTGGCAGCCGGTTAGTGATATGTAAAATGTATAGAAATGAGGTGCAAAAGCTAAACCTCACACTGTGATAGATTAGTGAGAAAAGCATTTGGTCACACAGAAAAGTGTTATTATTTGTTTCCTAGAATGTCTGGCAAAGCAGAAATAATGTTACTGTGATTCTGTGGTTGAAATTCACCACATGCAGCATGAAAATGACCAGACCCAGGAGAAAGAGTCAACTTTTAACACATCAAAGAAGATATTTAATTCTTTTTACTGAAAATGACATAATTAAGGAGAGGCAAACCTGATTGTTTGTTCATGGATAATCACTGATCACTTGAAATAGAATAGAAAATAGTTAACAAGGACTTTTTATTGTGATGCTCCTGTTTCTTACTTCGTTGTTGCCATATCAGCTTGTATTACCTTCACGACCCACAGCAAATTTACAATAATTCCCTCCTGCATAGGGGATATTTAATAAAGTGCTGATGAATTCGACTAGACTAGACTAGAGTAGACCAGACTAGAATAGAATAGAATCATCCTTTATTGTCCCACAGTGGGGAAATTCTGGTGTAACAGCAGCACGTTACGGGTAAATGCAAGAACTCACATACACAAAGGTGTAAAAACAAACAGTAGCATTAAAAAGAACAATTGTTATTTACATGAAAATTGAAAAACTGTACAAATAACAGCATAAATGTAGGGTCATACGGTTTGTTGGGAGCAGTGATGGTTATAAATTCTAACAGCTGCTTGGATGGTGCATCTATGCAGCAGTCTGTCACTGAAGGACAGTCCTGCAATATCTTCATGCATGGGGTCGGAGACATTGTCCGAGAATGATGAGAGTCCTTCTGTCTGCCACCTCATGCTCTGGGTCAAGGGGACATTCTGGATCAAAGCTGGCCTCTCAGCAACAGATAAGCTGCTGCAGGCCAAATCATAGAAGATGGCTAATGCCACCACAGATACTAATGAAAATCATTATGAATAATTTCAAATGTGAATATTTAAAATTATAAAGTCTCTATCATTGCTCAAGTAAAATAAGATATTGGCATTTGCAATAAAAACAGGAGAATCCCTTTGTTGGACAGGTGGTTTTGTCCAAGATGTACTTTGGCTCTCATCTGGAAGAGTTCAGATCCTCGGTTATGCTGCATGCTGTGACAAATACATTTATAAATGAATCTCCTGAGACTAGAGTACAGACAATCAGAAAGGCAAGGAAAAGCAGGTTTTTTTGGTTATGATTTTTATAAAATGTGCTGTTTCTAACCCCTACTCAACACTGAAAGCAGCAGAATGACAGCGGAATGTCACTGCTTCAAATAGAATCCATTTTATTCTACGGGGGTGAATCAAACCAGACACAATGTGGACATTTTCAGACGATGCACTGTGCCGCATCACGCCATGCTGCTAAAGATTTGACCTAATGGCTTATTCACTACCAGCATTGTTCCAGAAGTTCAGCAGTGTGTTTTTCATGGCTTTAATCTTGGCAGGGGAGAGGAGCAATAGAAACAAGCCGTGATCTTTGAAATCTCAAGAGATTTTGTGATCCGCAAGTCCAGCAAGGAGCAGAAAAGCCAATCTGCGGCTGAGGCCCCCTATGCTCACACTTCCACCTTTGCGTCGTGTAGCATCATGAATGTCTGCTGCGTCTGCTCGAGCAGAGACATACAGTCTCTGACAGGACTATGAGATATTGGCCAAGGTCTTTCATGCACTCTGCTCATCTGAACTGCTTCACCTTTTTTACCAAGACGAAGACGAAGAACTCTCTTGATAAACACATAATCAACCAACTTTGTTACCAATAATAATGTAAGCCCAATGTTAAATCTGTGAAATGACAATGTTATTATCTGATATTATAATCCTGTGATCAGTAGTATTTTATAAGTAATTATAATCCTGGACATTTGCACTAGACACTGATGACACGAAATGCTAAAGTCACACGACACATTTCCTTTTGTCTGACCCAATCAGAACCTTCGTTTCTGACGTGAGGCGTGGTTTTCTGTGGTGTTTGTATAAACCCTCTTTTGCATGTCAAATTCTGATTCGTCAGTAAACCAAAATATGACAATTATAAAAACTATCCCACACCACCTTTTCTTTAGTTCACAGCGTTCTAGAGAAGTCTCGGACAGACCATCCGGACTTCCTCTTCAGCCAAAAGAACCTCGACAAGCTGGATAAAATCTGTTGCAAGTTACACCTGACTGCAATGGTTCCTTCAGAATAAAAGCTGAACCTCACGACCCCTTCAGGGTCTCGCTGACGCCAATGAACCTGTCGTGACCTGGAATAATTCCAAGACTTGTTTGGTCAGCACCGCTGCTTTTCTACCGGCTTCGGTTTCAAGGAGGGTCCAAGAGGAACTCGACATTCTGCATCTAATCGGAGGCTTCCCCTGGGTACTTAGACCGACAGATGGCGTTTCGTGTGTGTTTTAAATCTCCAACTAAAGTTTAGAGCAAAACATTCACTTCCACTCAGAACTAACTGCTTCTCCGGATCTGCTGGTTCTGATAATAACATTACACACACACACACCATCATCACACGTCTCACTCCACCTTAGTTCCATCAGTACACAGAGTGTTAAAGTTAGTCTCGTTCAAATTGTATAGAAATAAATTTCTTAACTATTATAAACCTGACTCTCTTTCTTTCCACGGAGTTAATACGAAGTGTCAAGTAATCCCTGCAATAAAAAGTTCTGATCTTCTGGTTAAAATATTCAAAGATCCATTAGATTGGTATTTCATATTTGCATGGAATCTCACATTTTATGGTTCATAAGTAAGATGTAAACTACCCATCCTTTACAGTCCTTACCCCTACAAAACCAACTGCATTTCTTGGTTCTTTTTTTAACACTGCAAATGGTTGTTTTATCTTTTTTACTAATGTTTCAACTACTCTGCAGTTCTCTTCAGAGTCCACCGCTGTTGGTGGCATCACTTCCTTCTCTGTTTATCGGCGGGCAGCAGAGGACGGTGTCGCCCTCTGCTGCCTGCGCTCTCCTCGCTGATGACACAGTCCACTGCGTGAGCCAATGAGTGAACCCCATCATCTCTGTTCATGCTTGAGTCCACGTCTCCTTATTTCTATGGCTTCCTTAATCCTTCTTTTATATTTTTGTTGTTCGTTGTTTATGGTCTTTGTGCCCAGTCCATTTCATGATTCTTCCTTGTGCAGTGGTCTGTTATGGCTGATTTCTTTATTGTACTTTCTGCTTATAGATAAGTAATAGCAGCCATATATGAGTAGAAAAGGTCATGAAGAAGATGCACTGTGACATGAATTTACGGTTGAGACTCAGCTTCTCACACACAGCAGGACAACAGGAACTCTTGCAGAGACTCTGTAAACAAAACATGAGCATTCACAGTGTGACATGTAAAGCTATGCTCTTTTTGAAAGTGGCAAAGATATATGTGCATTACACACAGCAGAAGAGCCGGATTACAGTAGTCAGTCTGCATAAAGTTGTGCTTTTTTAAAGAGCATAATTTAAATGGAGTAATCAAACCGACCTTCCAGTGAGACCGATGAAGTGTTATTCTGACCCTTCAACAGATCAAATCGCTGTTTTCTCAGCTAAAGATGCTTTACAACATTATATAAAACAAAGCGCTAATCTGCCATGAATGTACAGTATAACTATAATGTTTACTTTATTTGAAAGCACTACATTAACTAAATAAATCTACCATTACAGGGGTGAGCTAAAGAAAGTTTAAAAAAGTGACATTTTGAGAATTAATGAACATTTTCTCTTTTTGAAGCTCAAATTTGAAAATCTGAATTCATCAGAAATGTAAAAATTCTGAAAGAAACCACAACCCGGTCATCTGTTTGGCCATCTACATTTCAAAATAACTAATTCAGCGATACGTTCAGATCTGCAGGAGAAAGCAGTCACATTTTAGCTTCAAATGAAACTATTCAGCTACATTATCTTTGCCTCCTCTCAACTGTAAATTTAAACCATGCTGCATTCTTCATACTTCGTAAGTGACAAGAAGAAACCATTTGACTGCATTTTGCTTTGCTCTTTGCTGAAACTCATTGTGAAAGATTTTATATTTTCATTCCAGAGAGAAACCAACTCACACTGCTCCACTTCATTAGCCCAGAATCTAGATCGTCATTTGCTGAAGCACGATTTTGGCCGGCATTTCAAACATATTAAACACATATAGGAAGGCTTGCCAGACCACCACTTCATTATTTCATGGCTCAAATCTGATTTTGCAACACATTCTCACACCCAAGGCGTCAAAGTGTCAATATATGACGAATCCAGTGCGTCAAGATAAGACGATTAGGGACACGGTAGGTCACGTGGCACCGCTGGCATCACTGTTTGATGCGCACGGTCACACGGACATTATTCAACTATTTAACCTTCCCCTCACCCCAATCCTAACCTTAAGGTCCATAAACTGTGACCTTAAGGTTAGGGTTGGGGTGAGGGGAAGGTTAAGTAGTTCACAAGTAGTTCTAATGTCCGTCTCAGCACAAGCGTCGGATACCGACGCTCTGGGACACTACGTCAGTAGTTTGTCCATGATCGTCTTATCCTGACGCGCTGGGGCATCCCGATTCGTCATATATATGACGCTTGGTCACATTCGTCATATTTTGATGCCTTGGGTGTGAGAATGTGTTGGATTTTGGCAAATATTTACATTCCTCTCATCTCAGTGATGATTCAAACTTGGATTTTGCCATTGAAGGTTATTTTAAAGAATTGAAAGATATTTTAAGAATTTTGAGCCATAAACGAGCTGTTTTCAAAAAAATGCTGTTTATGATGTCACAAATAAAACATTAGCACAGATGCCTACCCTTTCACCTGCAGAACAGCAGCTGCTGCTGGAGGGGCAGTGGCTCGACTCGAAGTCTCTCTCAGATACCGGAGCATCTGAGCTTATAACACCCTGAGTGGAGATGGATGGGCGTGGCCCTTTCCAGCTTGTTTTCTTAAAGTGACACTGAAATGGTTCCTTGTGGAAGTTACTAAAACTGTCAGGAAAAAAACTGTTGAAATCGCTTTTTGTGAGAAAGATTTTTCGCAAAGACCTTCGTAAACATGTTTTGTGTAGACCATAGAACTATTAACTTAAGAAGAAGTCAAAAATATCTAAGAAATCCTCTTTAAGTAAATATTTTTGAAAGAACACTCAAAAGACAACTGAACTGTTGGGGTGGATGGCTCCCCTGATGGCGTTTCCTTATTTTAGCTGGTCTGGCTCATCTGACCTCAGTCAATCGTGATTTTTCCATGGGGGAAGGGGGCGTGTGTGTGTGTGTGTGTGTGTGTGTGTGTGTGTGTGTGTGCGTGTGCGTGTGTGTGTGTGCGCGTGTGTGTGCGCGCGTGTGTGTGTGCGCGCGTGTGTGTGCGTGTGTGTGTGTGTGTGTGTGTGTGTGCCGGAGGATGAGTGGTGTGAAGGGGTTTTTATTGTCAGACTGTTTTTAAAATTCTGGGGATGGGAGGGAATGTGGGTATGCGGGGCCTTTTTAATTTGTTAAGCACTTTGAGTTGCATGCATAGTAGTATTATGTGCTATATAAATAAAGTTGATTGATTGATTGATTGATTGAAACTCTCTTTAATATTGAAACCCTGTTTTACCCTTTTAAGATGCTCAAACTTTATAAACTATTGGAAGGCCTGTCTTGTACCTGATGTTTGCAGCTTCATCCCAGAGTACAGAAGTAGCTTATTGGTGATTACAGGGTTGTGTAATGTTTTGACTGGATAAAAATCTCACAGTTCCAATTAAAAGATGCCCACTCGAGCGCTGAGCTGTGACAACCCCTTAAACCCCGTAACAGTTACAGCTAAGCAACAGACCCCAAAAAACATTTGTCAACACCAGCGCCGAAAGGACTGCTGCGTGCTTGATGACACAGTTACTAATTGGATCACATCCAAGCTCAAAATCATACTAATTAGACCAAACAGACAGAGGTGTACAGATGAGCATGAGATGACTGAAAGTAAAAGATACCTGTAAACATTTCCTTCTTCCACTTCTTCAATTTCCTGCACTTCTCCTTCTTCTTCTCCTCCAGTTCCTTGCACTTCTCATTCTATTCCCTGCAATTCTCCTTCAATTTCCTGCACTCTGGGTGTTTTTCAATGCCAAGGAACTTCACCTTGATGTCTTGGCCCTGCCCTGGTTGCCTAGGAGATACGTCATCAGGCGCCACCAAGACGTGTTTCAATGTTCATGTTCTATTGAGGCGTGTGTTCTCCATTTGTTAGCCGTTTAGCTAGCTGAGCAAGGATACACGGGAGGTTTCTTGTAGCCTAGCCCAGAATTATTATTACCCAGAATACACTGCGGCATTTCCAAAAGGATGGCGGATCAGAAGCTGGCAGCTACTTCATGACTAATTTTCAAGTTCAAAAGTAAGTCAACTAATTTAAAATGTTTTTTTTTTTAGATCCAAAGAAGTTATCTATGGTTGGTTTGTTGCTTATTAGTTGCAGCTCCGGTGGCTAGCAGGTAGTAACTCACTTATATATTTAATTTAACAAATATTTAAACAATTTAAAAAGTAAAAGTCTCATTATATATTTATATTGAAACGTATATGTACAAAATATAACGTTATCTCCCGTGTGACATGACTTTACATGACCACTGTGGAAGCTGCGGTCATGTGATGCAAGTCTGTTCCATTTAACCATTTTCTTTGACCAAGGAAGGACAGTGTCCTCGTAAGCAAGGCACCTGGCCTCGTAAGACCTCACCTCGCAAGGCCAGGTGCCTTGACATTGAGAAACACCCTTTGTCTTCAATTCCCTTATTTTCTTCTTTTTTTTTTTTTTTTTGTTTAATGGAAGTGTTCTGATTTAGTTAACATTTTTTTTGTAATAAAAAAACCTAGATTTCTATCCTCTCATTAGTATTTTTAACACATTTAGTCTTTCTCTGCCTAATGTATTTAGTCAATTCTGAAAGTATTTTTCTAGCAGAGTTTCTGAATGACAAAATTTACCCAAAACATGCAAATCAACTTGAACTCCTTTAGGACTCCCTTTAATGTCTTGATCCATAATGAGCTCTGTTGGGGATTGGAGCCAAGACAGACAGACACAGACACAAACTTGGCAAAAACCAAACTGAGACATGGGCATTGATCTTCCTTTCAACATGCTCACATGATTAATTTCCAATTAGCTTAAGTGACTGTTTATTTTCATAACTTTCCGTTGCAGCAGTAACAACAAATACATTTCCAAATAAACATTTCTGAGTCAAAATTATTTTCTGGCAGCAAGTGAGGTGGAGTCAATAAATTATTTTAACTAGTCGACATTATAACGTCCAGCAATGGTCAGTTTTTTTAGGTACAGTTTGACCATTCTACATCTGGTCAAAAAGGAGACACAAGACTGCATGTGTTCCCTTTAAATCAGCCTGCCTTCATCCCATCAGCTGGAGTTCAGAGCCTGATAACCTTAACCTGATAATAAAAAAAGATGTGTTTTATAATCTATACACAGAAGCACACACCTACACATGCAAAGGAAGTGAAGATTGCAACACTGGTATCAAGGTCTAGATTGCAATTGACTGCAATTTGTTTGAAGATGCAAGGTAACATGTTTTCTGAGTTACATCAGAATGTTCAATTACCTCTAAGTTCTTATTTGTCTGAATTTAAATTAGAGAATCAACTCCGCTGGCTCCACATGTTAAATGGTTACTATGGCCTGTTGCCAAGGCCGCACTTTCAAAGCATATCTTATTTTTGCATGTGGACCTTCTGTGGAATTGATCATTGTCATCCAGGCCTTGAACTGAAGGCGGTTCCTGCTAGACTTCTAAAGCACGGTCATTTGCTTCCCTTTAGAGGAAAATGTGATTAGATTTTTACTGTGACAGAAAAAAAAAAAAACAGGCAGCTGGGAGATGAAAACAGTCCAAAAAGCATCATCTGTTTGTGATGGAGGATCTGGTCACTTTTGTATAATTTTAGTTGTTGTCTTTTAGATTTGCTCTGTCATCATTGTTGGACATAAAGCTTCCAGACGTTTGTGCTCACCTTAATGTGGTAAACAGCACATATTAGGACAGATGTGTTATCACCTGATCAGTAAATTCAGAGAGGTACTAATGTGAAAATATGTTCAAAGATTAATGGAGAACCTTTGAATGAGTTCATATTTTACACAAAATATGATGGAATTTGCATTGTGTCATCTAATACACATTCTCAATGAACAAATAGGCTTTGATTTAGACAAAATGACTTTGTGCACTTTTACTTTCAAATTAGCCTTTTGCATTCAGCATTTTATATTCAGTTTAATTCAGTTTATTTATTTAGTGCCAATGCACAACACGAGCTATCCCTAAGGCACTTTACAAAGCAAACATTCCAATTGAACCTACTTCTCAAATCTTTAAATTAACTATCTTTCTGATTAGTTAAATGTTTCTTATATAAGGAAACCCAGCAGATTACATTTAGTCACTGACTTCTTGTCCCAGTGGTTTTACAGAAATTCTCATACTAAGCAAGCATGTAGCAACAGTGGAGAGAAAATCTCATTAGCGGGAAGATAACTCCAACAGAACCTGGTTCAGTATGAGCAGCTTTCCACCACGATCACCACTGTCAAGTTTATGGATTTGGTGGTGGCCATGGCTCATTAGGGAAGTTTAGAATGCCACTGATCAGGAGGTGACCTACTGATGAAATGTCCTTCTGCAAGATGCTGAACCCCAACAGTTGTTTGCTGTTTGCTATAGAAGTGGCAGCCAGCCCATTGCTCCTCAGGGACAAGCCAAATGCATTTCATCTAAAGATCATGTTTTAACACACATGTATTACATGTAATGAGACAAAGAAACCCATTTAAATCTGTACACGAGAAGTCAAAATAATTCAGAGTTTTTTCAAACTCAGTTTTCCAAGCATTTTGTATTTTTCTCACTATTTTTTGACAAAAATACATAACAATCAAACTGATCAGTGATTTTCCACCATGAAGCGGGATACACAATAGCCTACACTGCTGGTGTAGAAAACGCTGCCTTAGGGGCAGAGGATTGATTTTAAAAAGAGTGACAGATGTGCACTCGTATACTTTAAATATTGGGAATGTGTGTGTGTGTGTGTGGGGGGGGGGGTCTGTTAATCCCACATGTGGGTCTGGGACCTGTTACATTGATTGAAACACACTTTAAAGGTTGGCTAAATGAAGCCATTGGATATGCTCTTCACAAACCGGACCCTCGAGATTAATTTGTTTTTCCAAAAACAAAAACAAAACAGCTGCAGTTGGAGTTGAGGCCAGGTTTTAAGTTTAAATAAGCATATAAAATATGTCTGCAAAAGGAAATGAGGGCAATGGCGAAAAAAATCTGACAAATAATCGCAAAATGTTATTTAACGGTTCTGAGCGGAGTTATTTAGTGCTGGAATATTTATATTGACTAATTTCATTTACAAAACAAGGAAACAAATCTGTAAATCATGTGCAACTGAATAGATACTTTTTTACAGCATCAGAGATATCAAGAAAACTGTGAATTCTGTGTCATATTTTGATTTATTCTTAAATGTTTTCACACACGTGTTCTGTAACAAGTATGGAGCTTTTTTATGCACAAAATGATTAAATGCAATAATAGCAGAGTGAAGTTTGTCATGTTTAAAGATTGAGGCCTAGTGCCTCCAAATAAACACAACATAATTAAAAAAAAATTCACAGCATGAAACTGAAAGATAAATATTAAAGATTTTAATAAATAAAAAAGGAAATGTCTTAAAGTTATGTGATAAATGGCCTGTATTTGTACAGCGCCTTGTTAGGGTTCTACAATCCCTCGAGGCGCTTCATAACACAATAATTCATTCATTCATCCTTTCACACACTGGTAGGGATGAGCTACGACGTAGCCACAGCTGCCCTGGGGCGCACTGACAGAGGCAAGTCCTGCCGAGCACAGGCACCACTGGTTCCTCTGACCACCACCAGCAGGAAAGGTGGGTTAAATGTCTTGCCCAAGAACACAACAGCAGCATTTTCTAGCAGGAGCCAGGATCAAACCTTCAACCTTGCGACTGGACATTCCGCTCTAACTCCGAAGCTTCTGTAGCCTGCGAGCCAGACTAAACATCCATTGCTCACCGCAACGGATGTCGGTAAACGAGGTGATCCGCCGTTGAAGAAGGCAAACATACACCTTTTATTCTAAAAAAAAAGGACCTAAATACATCTATCTGCTCCTGATTCTAATAAAGTCCAAGTCCAAATAGTACAACATTGATGTAAAACCAACCAGAATGCTGTTAGGGGCTGCAGAGGTTCCAATGGAGCGTTCCTAGACCAAACTTTGCAAAGCAAGAATTCGTTCTAGTTCAGTAGGCTAAAGCTACTGCTGTCCTAAATAAATAAAAAAACTAAACGTACAAAAGAAATGTTTCAAACGAATTAAAATAAGAAGAAAAATCCATCTGTCATATTAAATGACCCAGTCAGTTTGAAGGTTAGATATTGCCTATGCTAAAGCCACCCCTGAATCTGTATGCTGAACACAACTAGCAGCAACTGCTGCCTTTTACATTTTCAAACTCGATGCTTTGCCAGAAAGACAGTTGCATACTCAGCTAGATTTATGTTGGTGTGAAAGAAACTGAAAACAGAGGATGCATCATGGAGCTCAGTGTTGGAAAATCATTGAGTATTGCCTAATTCACAGTGAGTTAATGCACAGAGGAGCATCGTCTTACTGGCCTTTATTGTTGTTTCTGTGTTTAAACATAATGCACTATTCTTGGGTTTAGCGCAAACAAAGAAAAAAAGTGCAGCGGCTTGGTCGATACTGAAGATCCATCAATCAGTTGTGCTTTATAGAGGGGTCAATGACTGAGATGAGCTGATTAATTTATACATTTTTGATTTTCTTATTAGTTTTGTGATGCCAGCTCCACCTGCATCACTTGAAAGTGCACATACCCTGCATTAGAGAGCCTGGGCTGACTCACTGATCTTGCTGTATCTCCATCTCCTATATGGTGGGGTCTTGGGTCTGAGTTTGTTTATTGCTACACTTTTTTTGTTATTAGTTTTTCAATGTTTTAGTCGGTCCAGTTTTCTTAATTTTTTGCCAGATTTTAGTGTTAGTTTTTGCCCCTTTTTGATTTCTGCCTTGCTTATTGTTCCTGGATTCTGGTTTACCTTGTAGCTGTTGGACTTTGTGCCTCATATTGATGATGGATTTGAAAAAAATACATTCATCACTGAGAAGTTTTAGGGTTTTTTGGACTGCCTCATGGTTTGAGTGTCAGATGTCGGGGGTTTGGGAGTGGGGGGCACATTGTTAATGAGCAAGAGACAAAGTGACCAAAGTGACAAAGTACCACAAGCCACGGTTTAATCTTGTATTCATTCACAGCAAACTGACAGAGGCGCGTCTGCCGTACACAGGCACCACCGGTTCCTCTGAACCTACCTTGCCTGCTGGTGGTGTTAAGTATCTTGCTCAAGGACACAACAGCGACAGACTGAACAGGATTCGAACCTGCAACCTTCTGTTTATGAGGCAAGCAATTAACTCCTGTGATACTGTCGCCCATATTCATTCAAAATCCTGCCATATCCAGTAAACATGTCTTCTGTCCTCTGGTGGAGGATCTGCAAGTGGAAGGGGACATGTGTTTGTCTTTATTAATGTTATATTGTTACATATTTGGATAACAAAATAAAACAACTGTGATTCAGGCCGTTTTAACAACTAATACAATAACTGTCAAGTGACAGATGTAGGAAGGTTTAACGAGCTGTTGTTTCCCAGTTTTGATTTGGTTATTTTAACAATTCAATGTCACGAGACCAGAAATGCACATACTAAGGTGTGACAACTGAAATGAGGTCAGAGCAAATTAAAGGTCAATCGTTCATGTGTTAAAGCTATTCAGATGTTTAGTTAACCTGATTTATATCATTTGATTAGGGTATTTACAACACATGCAAGAACAGAGATTTTCACAGAAGAAAAGCCATGTTCCCCCCACAAAAGCTTCTCCAAATGAGCATCAACTACCACGAGTTTCCTGGCGTGCAGCAGCTGATTGACTGTTTCAGCTCAGACTGTTCAGTCTGAGCTCCTTTGATACTCATTGATCCTTTCACTCTGTAAGCCTCTCTCCCTGCAGAGATTCTCTTTCCTCTCTGGAGCTCCATCACTGTCAGCCAGAGACAAAACAAGCTACAGTAAATCAGACACCAAATCCCACAGGCACTGGGACATTTATCCTGCGACAAAGTAAGTCAGACCATTCTCTGCTTCACACTGTGGCAATGACAAGTCAAGCCAGCATAATCTCCCCTTTATGCTTTTTTTTTTGGTTGAAATAATGCAAAAAAATCTAAGTCTGATGAAATATGAGATAAAGTTAGAGCAGTTGATTAAGGTATGTGTGTCTGAGAGAGATAGAGAGGGTGAGAGGGAGAGAGTATCCGGCTCATCCCTAGTCTGGAGGGGATAGGTAAAGGCTGTAAGAGTCCTGCAGCAGGGGTTCTGGGCACTTTAACACTGGTAAGCACAGGGCACGAGGAGACCAATGCTTGTATCTCAGAGGACATGGTGGGCCACCAGAAATGCTGAGCCACCAGGAAAGCGGTCCTTGTTATACTGGAATGGCAAGCCAGGTGTGACGAGTGCCCCCATTTTAGCACAGCGGGATGCAGACTTGAAGGTACAAATAAGCAGTTAGGAGGGCTTCCATCAGGAAACGGGACTGTACCAGAAACCGCCGACTTGATCCTTCATTCCAAGGCCCAGTGGTTTGCCCAAAGTACCAGGGCAGGAGGAACAATGGTGGTGTTGTCCTCCTGCTGATATTGGCAGGACAAGGCATCGGGTTTGACGTTTTTTGCTGCCAGGGCGATGAGAGGGTGAAAGTGAAACAATCAAAAAACAAAGCCCACCGGGCTTGGCGTGGATTAAATTGCTTAGCAGTACGAATGCATTCTAAGTTTTTGTGTTTGGTCCACACTAGAAAAGGCTGTCATGCACCCTCCAGCCAGTGGCACCATTCCTCAAGGGCCAGCTTCACTGCTAGCAATTTTCTGTTCCCTATGTCGTTTCTCTATGCAGGAGTGAGCTTGCAGGAGAAATACGCGCAGGGATGAACTTTGGCATCAGACGCCCTCTGTGATAACACCACCCCTACCCCAGACTCAGACGCATCAACCTCCACAATGAATTGTTTGGAGGGGTCAGGCTGTGTCAGGATAGGAGCCGTAGAGAAGCATCTTTTAAGCTCAGTAAAAGCCCTGTTGGCTCCATCGTCCCAGACAAAACGTACCTGAGCTGAGGTGAGTTTATGGAGAGGTGCAGCCACGCCACTGAACCCTTTGATGAAGCCTCGGTAGAAGTTGGCAAACCCTAGGAAGTGCTGGAGCTGCTTACAATGGGCGGGGAAAGGCCAATCGAGAACAGCTTGTACTTTAGCCTTGTCCATCTGCACTGAACCAGGAGAGACCACATGTCCAATGAACTTTGAGTGCGTTTACATGCAACCAGTAACCCTTTAAAAACCCGAATATTCACAATAACCCTGTTCTGCAGGTCCATGTAAACACCGCCAAAAAAAGTTTAGCATTTGCTGTTTCACAGCAAGTGCTTGATTGGCTGTGGTGCTGCGGTGAAAAAAGGTGACAACTTTCCTCAGTTTCCCAAGGAGATGGGACACACCGTTGATTGACACAGCCCTCTTTGCAGCGAGTTTCAAAGTGTGAGCAAAACAGATAATCTGGGGTCCCAGCTCAACAGTTTCATTAACTGCATTAACAATGTTTGGAGCATTATCTGTGGCGACGGGTACAGTTTTGTTTGGCCGTTCCAGCTTCCACTCGGTGACTGCATTTTTTATCTCTTCTACTAAAAGCGCACTTGTGTGGCTTTCATAGAGGGGGCGAGTCTGCAGCACGGCGCTTTTCATCTCCCAGTCCAGCATGTAGTGAGCCGTCACAGTCATGTAGCTCTGCGTTGCCTGAGAAGTCCAACTATCAGTGGTCAGTGCGAGGCTTTCTGCCTTAGCCAAATCACTCTCGATGGCATTGCGCGTTTTGTCGTAAAGACCAGGGATGATGACCTGACTAAAATGTGTGCGACTGGGCACAGAATAACGTCGGTCGAGCGTCTTCATTAAATGTTGAAAACCCACATCCTCGACTACAAAAAAAGGTTGCAGATCTTTCGCGATAAACACTCCCAATGCATCAGTCATTTTTTTATGTTTCTCTGAAAAAGCCCGGTAGGTTTCAGCAAAAGCATTCTCGATGGACAGTTGTTTTGCTGCTGGTGCCTGTGCGGCGGGCTGCTCGACTGACCTGTGTTCAGGAAGCTTTATGTCTGGATGCCTTCGCTGGATATGTTTTAACATGTTGCTCGTGTTTCCACTGGAGTATGAAACATGTGCCAAACATTGTTTACAGACTGTGTAACTTCTGTTGATTGTTTTTACTCCTTCATCGTTGTACTCAACCCCAAATCCGAAATAATTCCAAACTGATCATTTAAAAGATCCTGGTGCCTCTTCGAACTCTTTCCTTTCAACTCCACTGCAGCTCACCATTTCCTCGTGTCTCTTCGTTCGCAGCCAGCCGCCTAACTGTAGTAAGAGTTTGTGATTGAGGACGCAGATGCACAACGGTGATTGGACATTAACTTGGGGGTGGGCCTTCATCTACCTGGACCGACAAACGCGCATGGTGCCAAGCATGAAATAAAAGAGCAGCGTAAAATCAATGGGAGTACCGAAGTCCCGCGGGACAGGAGGGCGGATTGTCCCGTGCAGGGCTTACCGAACGTTCCGGTATTTTACTGCATACCGTTGCATCCCTAATGTATATATATATATATATATATATATACAGTTGTGGTCAGAAGTTTACATACACTTGTAAAAAATATAATATAATGGCTCTACTGAGTGTCCCGTTAATTCTAAAACTCTGATTTTTCTCTGATAGAGTGATTGGAACAGATACTTCTTTGTCACAAAAAACATTCATGAAGTTTGGTTCTTTAATGTCTTTATTATGGGTTAACAGAGAAAAGTGATCACACTTGCTGGGTCACAAATATACATACAGCAGTGCTAATATTTGGTTACATGCCCCTTAGCCATTTTCACTTCAATTAGGCGCTTTTGGTAGCCATCCACAAGCTTCTGGCAAGCTTCTGGTTGACTCTTTGACCACTCCTCTTGACAGAATTGGTGAAGTTCAGTTAAATTTGATGGCTTTCTGACATGGACTTGTTTCTTCAGCACTGTCCACGTGTTTTCAATGGGGTTTAAGTCAGGACTTTGGGAAGGCCATTCTAAAACCCTTATTCTAGCCTGATTTAGCCATTCCTTTACCACTTTTGATGTGTGTTTGGGGTCATTGTCCTGTTGGAACACCCAACTGCGCCCAAGACCCAACCTTCGTGCTGATGATTTTAGGTTATGTTGAAGAATGTGAGGGTAATCCTCATTCTTCATTATCCCATTTACTCTCTGTAAAGCACCAGTTCCATTGGCAGCAAAACAGCCCCACAGCATAATATTCCCACCACCATGCTTGACTGTAGGCATGGTGTTCTTGGGGTTAAAGGCCTCACCTTTTCTCCTCCAAACATATTGCTGGGCATTGTGGCCAAAAAGCTCGATTTTCGTTTCGTCTGACCACAGAACTTTCCTCCAGAAGGTCATATCTTTGTCCATGTGATCAGCAGCAAACTTCAGTCGAGCCTTAAGGTGCCACTTTTGGAGCAAGGGCTTCCTTCTTGCACGGCAGCCTCTCAGTCCATGGAGATGCAAAACACGTTTGACTGTGGACAATGACACCTGTGTTCCAGCAGCTTCTAATTCTTGGCAGATCTGCTTTTTGGTGATTCTTGGTTCACTCTTTACCCTCCTGACCAATTTTCTCTCAGCAGCAGGTGATAGCTTGCGTTTTCTTCCTGATCTTGGCAGTGATGAAACAGTGCCATGCACCTTATACTTACAAACAATTGTTTGCACTGTTGCTCTTGGGACCTGCAGCTGCTTTGAAATGGCCCCAAGTGACTTTCCTGACTTGTTCAAGTCAATAATTCGCTTTTTCAGATCCATGCTGAGCTCCTTTGACCTTCCCATTGTAACGTTTGTGGGCGTTTGTATCCAATGAGCCCTATTTACCTAGCCTAAGAGAAGTCACCCGCTGTAGTCACTCATAATCACTCACAAGAAGTTGAGAGGCCATGCTATGAAGCTCAGTTCACTGACACGTTTCTAAGTCACCAAAATTGCTAGTTCATGTTGCTGTATGTATATTTGTGACCCAGCAAATGTGATCACTTTTCTCTGTTAACCCATAATAAAGACATTAAATAACCAAACTTCATGAATGTTTTTTGTGACAAAGAAGTATCTGTTCCAATCACTCTATCAGAGAAAAATCAGAGTTTTAGAAATAACGGGACACTTAGTAGAGCCATTATATTATATTTTATTTATTTTATATTATATTTTATATATATATATATATAATTTTTTTAAGTAAAAGAAAAATACAACTACATGAACACAATTCGAGCTCTTTTAAAATACCTTTCCTGGATTGTCATTCATGAAACCAGCTTATCTATGCAAAAAAAAGGGATTTTTTTTTAGATGGAGATCAATGGCTTTTGCTACAGTGACAATATGTGTTGTCAGTGGTTTCCAAGTTTATATTGTTTTTGAGAAGCCCTCAATCAGAAAAGTAAACAGCAGAACAGAAAGATCATTTAGTTGTTATTCACTTATTAGAATTTTTTACATTAATAAACTTTTACATTTATAAAATTAAAACTATTTTTAAGGACCTCCCTCAGGAGTGATGATGGAATGCAGCAACAGATGGACAAAGAGTTTGAGGCCGGAGGAGCCTGTCTGAGCTTTCCTCCTGAACCTGCTATCTCACTGGCTTGACCTTGGATAAGCAGAACACAATGGATGAATTGGATGGAAAGTAATGTCCATAAAACTGAAAATAGTTTCAGTTTTATACGGAATTGCATCTTTCTCATTAAGAAAAATAAAATTAAAGAATAATTGGAATTGATTAAACCAACCAAGTATGTTTCCTTTCAGGCAGCAGGGTTATTGGGCAGATTAGGAGAGGAAGAAGGTCAACATAGACTTTAAATGGAGTTTCTTTTACCAAAAAAGTTTAAACAATCTTTTCATTAGTTGTAGCTGTTATTTTGATTATTTTCAAAAAAGTAGAGTTCTGATTATTGATTTCATATTAGAAAAGGAAAAAGTCCTTGTAACAAGTGCAGTCCTTTAAAATATTAAAATCAGCTCTTCACCAATCAGGAAACAAACCAACGTAACATCAATGGCAACAAAATAATTCAGAGTGGATTATGTATTCACTCCATTTACCACAATTCCAGAAACAAACTCCCAAAGAGGAGCAGTGGGAGAGCATTAGCCCGCCAACAAATGATGAAAGGAGTTTAGCCTGGGTGCTTTTTACCCCAGATGAAGTGTAATAGGTCAGATAGAGAACAAGTAAACAAAAACATAAAAACGTTTGCAGGAAAAAAGGAATGGGTTCCAAAGTGGAGGAAAATACCCAGACTAGCGCAGGGAATGGGGGGAAGGGGGATTGGAAAGGGGTTTAAGCACAGAAATGAAAAAACCTTTTAAAAGTAGAACCTTGATAATATTTAAGATTTTAATTTAGATAAGCAGTGTCAGTCCATCTAAATCAACATGTTAAATACTCATCTTTTTAATTAGCTTTGCAGAGTTTGAATATTTATCACAACTCAGCTCTATCACACGGTATGGAAAACTTTATTTACTCTTCAGTCCTTTAGTGTTTCTGCAAAATCTCCGGTGGAGAACAGAGAGAAGATGTAACCTCCAGAAGTCCCACATCTCATTTATGAATAATAGATAACGACCTTTTCAAGACACTTGCTCTGATAGCGGGAGTCTGACTGTAACAACTTTAATAATAACGTGGTTTCAGAAACATAGAACATAAACTTTCAGAAGGGACCTTTTCACATAGAAAAGTAACTCAGATGAAACTTATTTGCATCGTTCTATGGACAAAACTACTGAAGAAGTTTATTTGTTTTGATTGTTGCTGGGGTGAGACTTTGAATGTGTGTGTGTGTGTGTGTGTGTGTGTGTATGTGTGTGTGTGTGTGTGTGTGTGTGTATGTGTGTGTGTGTGTGTGTGTGTGTGTGTGTGTGTGTGTGTGTGTGTGTATGTGTGTGTGTGTGTGTGTGTGTGTGTGTGTGTGTGTGTGTGTGTGTGTGTGTGTGTGTGTGTGTGTGTGTGTACGTGTGTGTGTTTCACTTATGGTTATTGTGGTAATCTTGACAGTGATATGATTGATAGAACAGAGAAATAACTCCTCTTTTGTCACTTTTGACATTATAATTACTAAGTTGTTGTTTTTATGTGTTGACAAGCACTTTTTCAGTAATGCTGAATGGTATATTGAGAATTTATTGTTGCCATGGTATTTATTTCAATAACCCTCAGAAAGAAAGTGCTTGCCAATACAGTTTCTGGAATTAATTAAGCTAGTTTACACTTCTCCATCTGCAGAGGTTTGACGCATCGTCATTACCCGTGGTTGCAAGGGCTCTCCAACAGGCATGCAAAGATGGATGGTGTAGAGCCCAGAATTGAAAATATCCATCGAAAGCAACGAAGACTGCAAGCCTTTGATTGGTTAAGATGCCTCTTCCTCAAACTTTGTCAACAGCACCACCATCCCTCCTCAGAAGTATAATATGAGAGCTGAAGATACAGACATGGAGCAGGTTGAAGAGCATCTCGTGGATAACTGGTGGGGGCCATCGGCTTGAACACTGCTAACCACATAAACATTCTTCCTCTCCTGATAATAACATTTTACTTTCTTTGACATTGAATGTGCTACTACTAGTTTACCCGTTTAATTATAGATTCACTATAACAATACAATAACGTGTATCTCTCACCAAATAGAATATTTACTAAGAAATCACAATGTAACCATAGAAATACTACTTGGTATATATGTTGTGTGTGTGTGTGTGTGGGGGGGGGGGGGGGGGGGGGTGTTGATGCTTGCGTCTGCTCTGTCTTCCCGATCCTCAGTGAGTCGTGGTGGATGGCTGCTTATACTGAGCCAGGTTCCTCTGGGGGTTTCTTCCTGTTAAAAGGGAGTTTTCCTCTCCACTGTCCCTATATGCTTGCTTAGTATGAGGATTGCTGTAAATGATGATGCAATTTGCTGGGTTCCTTTTATAGGAAACCTTTTTCTGATTGGCTTAAAGATATAGCAATCGATGTTTCTGAATTTCAGTAAAAGAACTGCCCTCTCCACGTTGTGCAACACTCTCCCAGCGCCTGCTTACAAGTAGCTGCCGGCCGTGATGTGTAATAAAAGGCTATAAAGAAATGCATGCAGAATCTTAGCTTACCTCTCGAGCAGAAAACCGGCAACAGCGGCGTCTGTGGGGAGCGGAATGGACCGCGTTAGCCTCTTTCTGATTTCCATGAGAGTGCGGGGGTGCACAGAGTACGCATGTGCAGGAAGTGAAAACTA
Source organism: Nothobranchius furzeri (assembly GCF_043380555.1). NCBI lineage: Eukaryota > Metazoa > Chordata > Actinopteri > Cyprinodontiformes > Nothobranchiidae > Nothobranchius > Nothobranchius furzeri. Next base: position 46,565,654 of record NC_091746.1, on the reverse strand, counting down.
ACCCAGGATTGGCTTCACCAGAAATTGACATTTTTGCGGACCAATGGTTGACGTGATCCACCTGGAAGAAAAACATCGATTGCTATACCTTTAATGAACTGAACTGTATTGGAATGTTTACTATGTGAAGTCCCTTGAGACGACTCTTGTCGTGATTTGGCGCTATATAAATACACTTGAATTGAACTGAACTAAATTGAATTGAATTGAATAAAGTCCAACAATATCAACGCTTATACAACTATGGCTGAAGTACAAAGATACGCAGTAAACTTTTTATTTGGGATGGAAGTTATAGGAAATGTGAGTTTGGAGGGGTGACTGGATGAAGAGGTGGAGGAGAATGAGGGACAAATCTGTCCTTGTTAAAAAGTCTCTGAAATACACAAACACAATATGAACTGTCTAGAGATGTGACTGCATTGATGGCAGGATACCCCAGAAAGGTCTTACGCCCTATTTTGTGCTGGTGGTGACTTGCTTTACAACACTGACACACCAACGGAGAAGTATAAAAGAAAAATATTTCTGTCAATATGTGTGCATGAGAGAGCAAACTTACTGAAAGAGAAGAATAAACTAGGCTTACCCTTAGCTGCTCTTAATGTATACAGCAAATTCAGGTGCTAGAGGATGTAAAATACCCAGAGATGTGTTGTAAGAATCATAATAACTAAGAATAAAAACACGAGTAAATAAGTTTTTAACTGGTACTGATATCTAATTTCCTCAGATCATCATTTTCCTATGTGTGCCATATTCAATATTCCACAAAATTAGAAAGTTATGAGATGGCAGATGATGGAGATCTTTGCCTGACAGCAGCAGACGTAGTATACGTTCACCAGGATAAGTCAAATTCCTAATAATTTTTGCCCCTGGGCCAAATGTCTGGTGTCAGTGTTGTGCAGGAGTGGTAGAGAGGTGGAGATGTGCTCTGCTAAGCACAACACTCTCTGCAGGGCTTTGTGATCTTGGTTGGAACAGTTACTGAACAATGTTTCATGGTCTCTGAGGGGAGGACCTTGAATCGCCTCAGCTGTCTGAGGCCAGTGATACGGCGCAGCTCATAGCTGGTGTTTCAAAATAAGAGACCTTTGATTTCTACAGCCATGTGGCTTCAAACAGATAGCTCACGTTGCATTTGGAAGTCTGCAGTGTTAAAGAATTAATCACAGGGTTTTCTTGAAGAGCGAAGATCAAGTCTCTCCGCTGGTGAGTGTCTTACATTAGGGAACACATGAAAAATTCATGAACTTCATCTCCCCACAGGACCCTTGGCATTTTGTTGGCAACTCGGTGCTATCAAATGCAAGATAAAAGTGAGGTCTCTGTGGTTTTGTTAGTTTATTTTTCATCTGTGAATGTAATGCTAATATCACATCCTGGAAATAAATGAAAATCCAAAGTACTGCTGTAGACTTTCACAGGGTCTTTATCCTAACAATATCCAATACAATCAAATGTTCAAAATGCCCCCCTTGCTTCAGACGTTTCTGGAATCCCAGTGGATTTCTAGGCAATTCCATTTTTCTAAGTAATGAAAATTCCCTGTCCCGCAGGAGGGGAGGTGTTCACCATAGTTCATGTCAACATTTGGAAGTGAAGGGGATGTATGTATGTTGAAAAACTAGTAACTCAGCCAATGCACACCACTGAAAACATGTAAACGGAACCGTTGAAGTAACGTGATCTCCAGTCATAGTGCTGTGGTCAATCATACAAGTGGATGTTATGACGTGTGTGTTTAGGACATTCAAATGCAGTTTTATTCTAGTAATACGTATATTGTTTTCTTAGTAAACTCTAGACACTTTTCATAGCTTTTGACCATGTTATATTGTTGTTTCCTCATGAAAAATAAAACCCAAAGCGGGTTTTGGGCTTCAGCTGTTGTAGGGAGCCTAACCCCTACTGCACAGGACGCATCAGCAGCGTGGAAAGGCAGCGGAATGTCACTGCTTCAAATAGAATCAATTATTGTCAATGGAGTGTTTCAAACCAGCCACGACATGGTAATTTCCAGATGCATCCAAGAAGCAGCATGTCACACCACGCCATGCAGCTAAAGAGTCAGGTTCTCTTTATTCATTTTTTCTATTTGGGGCAAAGGTGGCCCAGGAGTTGAGTGCTCCACCTGTAATCAGAAGATTGCAGGTTCATGCCCCGCTCAGTCTGTTGCTGTTATTGTGTCTTTGGGCAAGACACTTAACCCACCTTGTAGGCTGGTGGTGTTCAGAGGGACGCCTGTGTACGGCAGCCTTGCCTCTGTCATTGCGCCTCAGGGCAGCTGTGGCTATAATGTAGTTAATCACCACCAGGGTGATAATGTGTGTGTGAATGGATGAATGACTGATTGTGTTGTAAAGTGCCTTGGGGATTCAAGGACTCTAGAAGGTGCTATATAAAATATGGGCCATTTTCCCACAAGTCACTTCTGGGATGCTTCAATTTCCACAGGTAACAGAGCTAGACAGGAAATCACACACGGTTTCAGTGTAAAATCCCCGGTAATTTAAAAAATAAAACTATTGCAGCAATGCAATTTTATATATAAGAAGCTTACGAGCTGTACTCCCAGTATCGTTCCAGAAGTTGTGGCAGAGGAGAGGAACAACATCATATACGCTGATGATAATATTTTATATTGTTCTAAACCCTCTGTATCAGAAATCCTTGATTGTCTTCAATCTAATGTTGGCACTTTACAATATTGGCTGGTTCACAATAGACTAATTCTTAATAAAACTTCATCCTACTCAGTACTTTTTCAGAGACATACGTCTATTTCAGCTTTGACTGAATCTCCAAACTTACTCTTTTTAGACTCTTCTCAAGTGAAATGCATTGATAAAGTCAAATACCTTGGAGTCTGGCTTGAGTCTGATATATCCTTTAAACTCATATCCAATTGATTACTAATAAGGTTAATTATCAACAGAAAATTCTTAATCAATTGATTGATTGCTTTGATTTTAACGTGAGAAATTGTATTGCTAAACAACTTTTATTCCTAATCTTAGATTATGCAGATGTAATCTATCAAAATACTACCAGGTCCTGTCTTCATCCTCTTGATGTTGTTTATAACAATATTTGGCATTTTGTTTTGTGTTGTGCATCACAACACATCATTGTAGTTTGTATAAAAGCTTGTCCTGACTTTTATAAAAAGTCCGACGTAAATGTCATTGGTTAATGTTTATTGATAAATGTGTATTCTTTGATTTTCCGTTTGGTGCATTCTAGCTGTCAGTACAATACAAAGTTTATGAATATATTTCTTTTGTTGTATCAAAGTTCAAAAAAGAAGTAGGAAGGTGTGATTTAAGTGTTAAAGCCCCACTGGATTGGAACAATCTACCTGTTGACATACAGTGAATTACTTCTTTTTGAATATTTAGAAACAGTGTATATTTACATTTCTTACTCATCTGTAATAGCTTCTAAGTTATTTATTTATTTTGCTATTCTGAAGATATGTGAGCTTGGCTAAGTATCCTTAGAGTTTTATTTTTTTAATTATTTACTTGTGTTTGTTTTTCTCAGCTATATATATATATATATATATATATATATATATATATATATATAAATTTATTTAGTAATTTATTTTCCTAGTTTTCTTTCTTTTTTCTCAGCTACTTGTTGCCTTGCTATCTTGCATTATTTTATGTTGTATGGATGGAGGACCCTCTCAATAACAAGGTTTTTATCCTCCTAAGACACAAGTAAATAAATAAATAAAATAAATATATGCCATCAAACAGTGATGATGTGATATCCTTCTTTTTGGTTTAATGGCAGATTGCATAAACAAACCGTAACCTTTGAAGTTTCGTGAAATCTTGTGATGGTGCGAGAAGTTTGGCAGAAGTCTCGCGAGTAAATCTTTATGTTGCTGTTCCTATGGACTTCAAGTGTGCTGTAGGGGTAACTAAGGTCAGTCGGCTCACGGGTTGCCAGAAGAACGAACAAAAATTATGCAAGTGAATAGGGCTAATAGAGCTATTTTCTAATCCACTTTACCTCATGCCCTGAATCACAAATGCTATGGATCAATTTAAATGACAAGTAATGAAGTGTTTCAACCACGTCCGTCACATACTGTGAGATTCATCAGCTTGTAAAAATCATAATTACTCTGACTTCAAATCAGATGTCGACATGTCACATATCACCACAGAACCTCCTCTCCCTTAGTGTTGCTGCTACTTACCTCATGGCCAGATTTATGAAAGAAGGATTCAAAGCTAGCTGATCTTAGTCATTTTTCTCTGCTTTTCTCCATGTGTGGTTGGATGACGTCAATTTGTTGATGTGCATTACGTATTTTCACACAAAACCTAAAATCCCACCCCTACCCCCGTTCAAAAATAAGCGCTTTCTTGGCCTTTAACCCTTTCAGGCTCAAAATAAGTTTTGATAAATGGACGAACAACTAAGTCTTTCAGGGGTACTTCTGAGTTAAAAAATGCTAATGAAATACATATGTGGAGTAACCAGGTAGGTAGGTTTTAACTGTTGCAAATCTGCAACGCTTGCCTCCAGAGGGTTAAAATTCACGGACATCATAAAGTATAACAAACCAGAGTAGAAAATAGATTTTTTTAAGCCCCATTGTCTTGCATTAATTTTTTCATTCTTCCGGGGACCCATTGTCCAGAAGTAGATGGATGTGACTAGATGGTGACTAGATGGTGCCCCCTATTGCAAAAACCTGGATGCAGCAAGTTTGAATCATCACGCCCAGCTCCTCCCCAATCAGGCAGTGTCCCATCCGGATCCCTCCTCCCCTGGGGCCTCACGTAATAAAGCTTGTTTATGCACAAAAAGGGTCTGAAAACTGACTCTCCATGTAAACTTCATGATTTACAAAGAAAAATGTGCAAGTTGTTTTGGACAAAAGTGTCTGCTAAATACATAAACATGAACATACAGTGGGGCAAAAAAGTATTTAGTCAGCCACTGACTGTGCAAGTTCTCCCACTTAAAATGATGACAGAGGTCAGTAATTTACATCATAGGTACACTTCAACTGTGAGACAGAATGTGAAAAAAAAAATCCATGAATTCACATGGCAGGATTTTTAAAGAATTTATTTGTAAATCAGGGTGGAAAATAAGTATTTGGTCAATAACAAAAATTCAACTCAGTACTTTGTAACATAACCTTTGTTGGCAATAACAGAGGTCAAACGATTACTATAGGTCTTTACCAGGTTTGCACACACAGTAGCTGGTATTTTGGCCCATTGCTCCATGCAGATCTTCTCGAGAGCAGTGATGTTTTGGGGCTGTCGCCAAGCAACACGATGGAAGGAGGTTTTGGCTCAGAATCTCACGATACATGGCCCCATTCATTCTGTCCTTAACACGGATCAGTCGTCCTGTCCCCTTAGCAGAAAAACAGCCCCAAAGCATGATGTTCCCACCCCAATGCTTCACAGTAGGTATGGTGTTCTTGGGATGCAAGTCAGTATTCTTCTTCCTCCAAACACGACGAGTTGAGTTTATACCAAAAAGTTCTACTTTGGTTTCATCTGACCACATGACATTCTCCCAATCCTCTGCTGTATCATCCATGTGCTCTCTGGCAAACTTCAGATAGATTAAAATGGCACCACGGTGAAATTGGCCGAGGTGCACCTGCCAGTGTTTCTTTAAATAGGAGTTGTGACAGAACACTGACTTGTTCTAGTGGGGATTAGCAAACTGTCGGGCCAATACTTGTTGGATATTAACAATATTTCCTCCCTAAAGCCCATTTGGGTTAAATTAAATGTTTTCATCACATGTTCCCCTTAGATCTGGAAAAGAGAATGATTCATCCCTGTGCACCATAATGCTGCTTTTATTGATAGAATCAATAATTATTGCCATCTTAGTCTTCATCTGAACACATGTTAAAATGATTATTTATTTATATATGCTGACTGTTCTGTGGCTCCAGTGCTCACCTCTGCAGTAGCGCATTGCCGACTGAAGGGAATAAAACATTCCTTCTGTGCCTACATCATACCCCAGAGTCTGGAGTTTTGCCATGGTTGTCATGGTGTCCAGTGACATGGCATCAATAAGCAGGCTTATTTTCATAACGTGGTTTGCATTACACATGTATGGTAGAAAGTGGGTGTGTAGGACGCAGGATGTGATCCAGAAACACCTGAGCTCATTTCTAGAACAGGTGTGATTTATAAAGCAGAAACTGTGTGTAGCTATGTGTAAACATAGTTTTATAAGTCAGATAATTTGTTTGTGTAACTTTTTTTTTTTTTTTTGGCTGGGCTAAAGTGGAGTTTTAATAAGGATTCTATGCTAAGTTTTATAAATGAGGCCCCTAGACTGTAAATATTAATGCCAAGTCTCTCTGAGTAGCTAGCAGTGAGTTTAGGGTGTGCCCGAATTCATGGGTTGGATGCTTATGAGTACGGGTCTTCGCCGGTCCTTGCTAGACCGCTAAGACCGGAACCCAGCGGCTCTGAATTCGGACAGTCTAGCCTTCACCTCTACGGTGGCCCGTAGGTCCTGTCACAGCTGTGGCAGCAGCTACACTCAAAGGAAAAATGCTAAAGCTAGCAAAAATCGAGCAGGAATATTAAGGAGCTATACAGCAGCTTCACATCCATCAGCAGTGTTTGTTCACAACCGTTTTCAGGTAAATTAATTATGTTAATTGTTGAAGCTTTCAGGACTTACATGTTAATTTTAGATGGATTCATGTATGTTTTAAACTACAGAATGAACTTGTTAAACATACACAACACATTACTACAGAGTATTAATATGTAGGTAATATAAACCAAATGCATTATGAATGTTGAATGCAGTAGGATGTTTTCTAATGTAAATTGGACCTTAGAACTTCTTATTTTGCATCAAATGGGGTAAAACATTTAAAAAAAACAGGCTTTTTAATAAAATACCATTGGAGTGTTTTCAATGTGCATTTGTTTACTCAACTTAAGCCTAATAATGATTAGATTTGTTTTAAAAATATAAATTATCTGTAGTTTTGATTTACATAACTATTCCCTGCTGCTTTTCTTCAAACTAGACAGAACCAGTGCACTGCTTTTACATTTTTCAATAAAAAAAACTCTTTTTTAATATATTGCAGGTCAGCATGCACTATTCTGCACATCTGCCTCTGTGCTGGTGAAGTTGTGGGTCTGGATGATGAGCCTGAGGAAGATGTGTGTGGAGGAGGTCAGTGGTGCTCTGTCCTGCAGGAGGTACCAGCAAACCACCACTACTGTTAACAGGCAAGTCATTTATGTAGAACCTCTATTAAAAACAACACTGTGGTTTTATTTGCTGAAGAGTCACAATTGTTATACCAGTAGATCCATAAACCATCTCCTCATTTCATATTTCCAAATACATCTTATGGGCTCGACACATGGGAGGCGACATCGCCTCTCCTCCATTCATTGTCAATGAGACATGCGCGACAAAGCGATAATCGCGGGTCTCCCTCCTACTAAGCGAAACGCAAAAAACGTCAGTGTGAAATTTTGCGCTCGTGTCGTGCACAGGCGACCCAGCAACGCGATCCCAGAAAGTTGAAATCTTTTCAACTTTTCATCGCTGTCGCTCGGTCGAGGACCAATCAACGGAGGTTTCATTCACTGACCAATGAGCAGGCAGGATGCTCCGCACACCTCCGAGCAAACATGAAGGAGAAGTTGATTATTATTATGTTTTATAGTAAAATCAGAAGTAAGATTTCACAAAACTCTAGCAGCACCTTGTGAAACATCATATCTACCACTTTTTTAATTCTGAACCGCTTAAATAACCTTAATTCCCTCCAACGTGACACAGCCAAACAAAACAACAGAAGTTTCAATTTCGCCATGGAACAGAACGCGTAGACGGCTTTGCAGCTGGCCGCTGCCACGGGTCGCCTCCCGTGTGTCAGGTAATAAAAGCGACAGCGACGAATTTTGCTGATCTCGTTCGTTTGTCGCCTGCCGTGTGTCGAGCCCCTTAGAGATGTAACAGCCGTCGTCTGAGCCAGCCCAGCAGGCCCTGTAGATGGACGATAGAGTGGACAGTGAGAGGAAGCGTCCCAAAGCTCTCTCTGCAGACCGTCCTGTATGATGTTCCTCTGGCCAGAAACGTCCAGCTACGAGTCTGCTCCAGCCCTCCATTCACGTCTGGATCCTCCTGTAGCAGATCCAGCTGCACTGTTAAAGACTTCCTGCTCACTCAGTTTAAATAAATGATCCAGGAAGAGTCACTCAGGTTAATACTGCTTTAACCATACATAACTGGTCCATACTGGTTTTGATCTGTAAATTAGTGTAACGTATTATAAATAATCTTGTCTCCTTACCATCTTTTCATTTTCTGTTCATGTAACATGTTCAAAAACATCTGTAATAATAAAACTTGTGATAAAATCAATGACCAGAAAGAGTTATCAGTTAGTATTTGTTTTAATAAATGTGTTCAAATATCAAACAGCTAAATAACATTAACATGATGACAGTAGAAGGCCTTTCTCCCAGGAGGACCACCAGGTAAAGCCTCTCCTGACCCTGGACACCTGCAGTCCTAAACAGAGAAAATCAGATCGCAGGTGACAAAAAGGCAATGAACACATGTTTTACATGAATCCATGAGAAGATAAAAATTATATTCTTCACACAAGCAATTTTACTTCCTTTAAACGTGTCAGTTGTAAATCCCTGAATGTAAAAGTACTTTTCACAGCAGAACACAGAAGAACTTCTGTGGTTGTATGTAAACAGCTTCACTCTTACCCCGGGTTTCCACAGGAGCCGTCAGCGGCACGTTACTGCAGCAGCACGTCTTGCTCGCGTAAACTGCTGCTTGGCCCTTCCCACGAGACGCGAAGCAGCAGGGGAGCAGCTGTCACCGACCGAGCACGAAGTCACACGAGTGACTTCGTCAGTAAACACAACAACAAGCAGGAGAAAACTACAACATGGCTCCAAAATGTTTGTGTTTTATGTTCTGTCCATTTTATAATCGCCAATACGGACCTGAAAAACAAAGGAGACCGCTAGCTAGGTGATAACTTCTCACGGGGATGCACAGTTAGTAACCTTTTTTAAAGTAAAGCAACCGGAAGGCAGTACGTTCTTTATTCTGAAAATCTCGGGAGCTTCTCTCCATTTCCGCGTGCGATTTCCTGTCTTTCCTTCCCCAAAAATGTCGAACTTGACCCGTTTCAGAGGCGTCGCGAGTAGAAAATAGAACCGGCGCGTAAAGGCCGCGACATGCTGCTCCTGAGACGCGGCCGACTCGCGCTGCTGACGGCTCCAGTGGAAAAGGTTCTGTTGACCACAGCGGTTCCTATCAGCAGCTATGACGTGCTGCTGCAGTAACGTGCTGCTGACGGCTCCTGTGGAAAGCCGGGGTTAACCTCTATGCTTAATAAAAATGCTTCTTTGCTCTGTTGTCCTCAAAACAAATGACAAGTTTGTTTACACAGACACACACACGCACGCACACATGCACGCACACACGCACACACACACACACACACACGCACACACACACACACAGGAATAACTGCGACCCGCAAAACAAACACGTTCTGGCTGATTTATGCCTAAAATGTAATTCAGAAACAAATATACAAACAAAAAATTTCTATAAACTAACCGCTTTAAGCTTTTTAGGTTTCTACAGCTAGTTTTTAACAAACTTATGTTTTAAACTTCGTAGCTCTCCCCATTTTCTCTTCCTGTTGAAAATCCACAGCCGGCACGCAAAGCATGCTGGGATAGCCTTGTTCTGTGAGGATAAAACAGACCTGTCTTCGAAATGTGGGCGGAGCAAGGACGCATTTGAGGACGCGAGAATGAGTATTCTTGGAATTCGGACAGTACTTGTCGCTGCGCTGTGATGTCATCGACCTCAAGATGCACTGTTACAAGCGTCCTTCCCGTGGATTCGGACACACCCTTAATCTCGTGTCTTGTGAGTTTTTTCTTATCTTTCTTCCTTAAATGTACATTTAAAACCAGTTATTTTTTGGAGGCGAGATAGCCACCACAGCAAATAAACACCAAACGCATAAATGGCGTCAACTCAGTAGGTTTATCAAATATTGAGCTACAATTTGGTAGTTTTGTATTCCAGACACGTCTTCCTGCATGCAATGCCTTATGAAATCATGCATCAAATTGTTTAGCAAAAATTTAAATGATGCTTTTCAACATACAACAAATTTATTTAGAAATTTTTTTCTAAAAGTTAGTTGGGAATATGCATCTTTTTAAGAAATGCTGCAAGAAAACAGCACTATCAACTGTGCCACCATCAAGACATGATTTCCTTCAGTTATGCTTATTAAAGTTTGCTTTACTCTGACTACTAAGCAACATCTTCATTATCCCACACAAGTACAAATAATCATTCATCAGCAGTTGAGTCAAGGATTTTGTGTATTTCTTTTGACTTAAAATAATAAAATCAAACACTGAGTGGAATAATTGCCACAGAAATTAATTGGACAGCCACCTACATGGCAGATGACAGACCCCAAGTAATCACAGCAGAATAGCCTCCCCCTAGAAGACCTGTAGACATTTGCTTCGTTCGTATGCAGGTAGCAAACATGGCTGCCCTTGTGCCTTCTGTCATGTCTTAGGGGTGAAATCACTCAAAAAGATAGAATAAGTGAATAAATGACATGAGTCGAATTAAACAGTTTTTATATTAGACGAAAATGTGAATCTTGCCAAAAACAAAGACAAGACTTTGTTTTTATATCTTGTCCCAGATGGTCAGTTCTAGTCTGAGAGACACTGACAAATGGTCTCTCAGGGATATTTTCTTGTGCTGACAAAAAAAAAAAAAAAAAAAAAGAGAGCTTGTGACATTCCTGATGAAGAATTGCACCCTTGGACAACTATCTGATAACTGCTTACTTGGAGGGATAATGATTCAAACATTAACACAATGAATTTAATTAACTAATTTAATGATCACGTAACACCAGAGGATTGAGAAAGCCCTCGAATAAGAAAATAAATATAAATTGTCATTAGATATTTTGTTATGCTATTAAAATGTTTGGATTTGGATTTTCCAACACATACTGCTGTGATTGATTGATTGATTGATTGATTGATTGTGAAATATATTATTCAACCTCTATTTAACCAGAATAGTTGATTGAGAACTCATCCTTATTTACGACGATCAAGAGGCAGCAGCAACAAACACATAGTTAGCTTTACATCAAAGAAAAATAGATAAGATAAAAACATACAAGATCAAAATAAGATAAAAAGTTAGACATAAAGACAAATGACTGTTCTCATATATAATATGTACAAGCAATCAAAACAGACTCAATTCAGTCTTCAAGTACTCAGAAGCAGGAACATTGATCATAAACTGTTGATTACAATGAATATTGAAGGTAGATAATGGAATGTAGGTAGTGAGCTTCAGTGATCTTTGCAGCTCATTCCAGTCATTGGAAGCAGCAAACTGGAATGAGGAGTGGGCAAAGGAGGTGCGAGCTTTCTAAGGTAAATTGTGCTGCTTGTTGGGAGTGATGAGTAGTGAGTGAAGATATGACAGAGTTCTACCGATGATTGTTTTGTATATGAACTGAATCCAATGTAACAACCTCTCAGAATGGAGTAATGGCCAGTTAACAAGTGAGTACAGATCACAAAGATGAGTAGTGAAAGGAGCACCAGTGATGAAGCAGATTGCTAAATGACTTTGACTTCATGCAGAAGTTTTTGGAAGCAGTCCTATAAATGATGTCACCGTAATCTAAGATAGGAAGGATTGTCATTTTGACCAAGGTTTGCTGTGCAGAACGAGTAAAGGATGACCTGTTGCATTATAGAAACCCAATTCTTGACTTGTTTTTAGAAAGTAATGAATTAATGTGAATTTCAAATTAAAGTGTGCTGTCAAGACAGATACCCAAATACTTATAAGAACTGATAAATTGTAGTTCTGTACCATCCAGGGAAACAATACTAGGGTGGCAAGTTGATTGCGGTAAGTTACAGTTGAAGATCATGAACTTTGTTTTACTTGTGTTTAAATGGTTGCATGGTGGCGCAGATGTTAGCACTGTTGCCTCGCAGCACGAAGGTTGCAGGTTCGAAACTCGGCTGTGGCCTTTCTGCGTGGAGTTGCGTGTTCTCCCCATGCATGCGTGGGTTTCCTCCGGGTACTCCAGTTTCCCCCACAGATCACAACATGCCCTATAGGTTATGAATTGTAAGTCGCTTTGGATAAAAGCGTCTGCCAAATAAATAAAAAAAAACATAAATGAAGATGAAGGTTGGAGAAGGCATGTTGAAGATAATTAAAGTTGTGCTGCAAAGAGAACAAAGCTGTGTTCAAGGAAGAACTGCATGCATATAAAATGGTGTTGCCTGCATGTAAATGTATATGAGAACGGTCAATAGCATGAACAATGTTATTAATATAGATTTTGAATAAGGCTGGGCCCAGTATCGACCCTTAAGGAACGCCCACAGATAGAGGTAGAGGAGCAGGTTGGTAACCCTCTGTTCTCACTGTTTGTGTATGACCTAAGATATAACTTCTGCCCGTGAAAACAGAATGCATTCACTGATTTGTAACAAATGGTTTCAAAACTTTCAGCATTAATAAACATTGTTGTTTTACACATTTACCTCTTCACAGATTGCAATTAATGAAAGGGAATACAATTTTCTTGTTATTTTGCTGGACGTTGCACTCCCAAGGATTTTTGACCCTAATGGCCGTCTGTTGGTAAGGTCATACTAGAACACAAAAATAATGCTTGCTTGCAATGATTCACTGTAAGTATTTACTGCCCCCTATCGCCAGGGAAACTACACACTGTCACTTTAAATTTACGCAAGAAAGATTAGGCTTCACTGAACAAAATCAGAATGATCTTTTATACATCCTCTACCATGCTCCATTTAATAATCTCATAACAACAAAAAAGAATAATCCTAGTTTCTCTTCTTTGTAATAAGCTTGCAGTATAGTTTTAGTTCCAACCTCCATTTTTAATATTGGTCTTCTAATTATCATCAAACAAGCAAAAATTCTGCCCCAACCCTGTCACGGTTTACAGTTTGATAAACACATCTTCTTCATATGTCGACATTTTTTGTGCAATGTGAAAAATAACACATTTTGTAATTGAAAGCATGCGTTATCAAATCTCTCAGCCGTTTTCATTTTTCCGCCTCATCTTATTTATTTATTTATATTTTGCGTCTTTATAGCTGTATTAATACGAAGCACATTTTCTGCCTGGTTGCATCACCAAGGTAAAATAACATCAGCTGTGTGGTTATGCTTCCTGTAAAGAGGCACTCGACAGTTGCAGGAACAAACAGAAAAATGTGAATGCTGAAGTATTTTCTTTGATCACATTTAATACTCTCGCTAAGAGGATTATATTGTCATTAGATAGATCTGCCTTTGAGGGGATAACTATAAATCCCCCACGTCTCAGCAGAGGAATCTGCAGCCTTGAGCATTCTGCAGCAGTACTGAGAAATGCAAACATTCAGCATTAGGTTACCCACAACTTTTGATGTCTCACCCAGTGAGTCAGATATCATTCATTACAAGAGAATCCGGAATCATGGCTAGATGGATTTAGTGTAGAAATGTGAGCCATTTAAATCAATCTTTCCAAGTGATTCACAAAACACTTACATAAAAATAGTCAGATATGTTCAGATATCAGTGTGGGAAGGGAGAAATATTATTGGAGTTTTTGAGCCAAAGGAATCCCTCAGGGATTGGTTCTAGTGACACTCGTTTAGTTTATACACTGACAATCTTAAATAGTTGACTAATAAAACAAATAAGAAGAATGTAATGACGAAGTTGAAAAAAAGCAAAAAGAGAAATATCTGTTAAATGAGATTTGCTAAACAAATAATGGGGAACTGCAGCAGCACGCCATAGCCCTACCTGATCTGTGGGTGTTGTGTCCCTAACTTTGAACACCAATAGCCTTTTTCTCAAGGTGAGATACAAAAAAGGTTTGAAAGAGGACTATCCATCAGCCAAGCAAAGGTGGGGAAAGACAAATAAGTTCATTAAAAACCAAATGAGATTATTGAGTAACAAAATCTGGACAGTCTGGAGGGCATGGTGGACATATGGGTCAGTACAACAACAGATGTTTTCAAATAGAGTGGAGTTTTTCTTCTGTTTCGCTGTCAGAATCACATACTCAAAAGCAACACCTAATCCTACAACTATGTTTATAAGTGTAGCCATAAAACAACATGACCTCATATTTGTTACATTCACAACCAAACCTCAAATGCCAGTTTTAAAGGTAAAAAGTGATGTAGGGTGTTTTCTTGTAAACTGAACACATCAAAGTGTTAAATATGAAAGAAACGTTGTTTCCCATTGTGTTGTATATGTAAAACCCAAATCAATGATACATGTTAAGTCAGCAGAATTTGATTTAGCACCTTCTAGAGTTCTATAACCCACCAAGGCACTTTACAACACAGTTAGTTATTCACCCATGCACACACACACACACACACACACACACACACACACACACACACACTGGTGGTGATGAGCGACGTTGTAGCCACAGTTGCCCTGGAGTGCACTAACAGAAGTGAGACTGCTGAGCACTGGTGTGCCACCAGTCCCTCCGTCCACCACCAGCAGGCAAGGTGGGTTAGGTGTCTTGCCCAAAGACACAACGGCAGCAACAGACTGAATGGAACTCGAATCTGCAACTTTAAGTCAATGACAAATAAATGTTGACATCTGCATTAAACTGCATCAAATCCATTCAGGCAAAAATGTTTCAGTGCTTTTGGAGGCAGTTAAAGTAAAAATTAAAAGCTGTAAAAATGTACACCAGTGGTGGGGTATAGTGTCCTTTTGTGTCCCTTTTAATCTTGTAACAGTTCCATTTTATTAATTGTATCTTAAATTTAAAGTTTAAATGTAGTTTTTAGCTGTAATTGTTGATTTCAAGGGTTTTTAGTTGTTTTAGACTTAGTTTTACCCTATCTTGTGCAGCACTTTGGTCAGCTGACATGCTGTTTGAAATGTGCTCTACAAATAAATTTGATTGGAATGGCAAAATCGATACTATTTTAGAACACTTTTTGTCTTTGTAGTTTACACTCATTCTAATTGTTGTACTTGTGTAAATTTTTGAAGAAATTATGTGGGAACTTGATTTCTTATCAATTAAAATGAGCCTCATTTGCATAAAGCGCAATTGAAACTAAATCTTGACCCATTTATCCTTGTTGTGGGTGAAGTAAGCCTTTATGTGTACTATTGGACAACAATGGCAGCTGTGTTTGTGCTCCAGGTGTTGCCATAATTTAGCAGTGCTTCAATATTAGAGTTCTGGTTCGGGATTACTCTGAGGTTTAATGAACCTCTGAGGCACCAGTGATTATTTTACACGGGAGACAATCATTTTACAGACTCATGTTAAACAATGTGTGAAATTAATGTATAAATATTAATGGCTTTCCTAATGAAACCTCACTAATCCAGCTGGATTTTGTTTGCGGAGGCAAAGCCGATTTTATGTTTTGTGTTTGGTCTTCCAGGCTGTATGTATCTCAGGTGTCCATAATGAGAAAGCGATCATTGGTCTGATCAAATAACACCAATGACATATTTAGAGGTTGTTTTTTTTTTTTTTTTTTGCATCTCATCACTGCTATCATGGCTGTCGGGAAGGTTTCCTAATGAGGTTTAATTATAAACCCACAAAAAAATAAAATAAAATAAAACTGCCTCAAATACAGAAGGCAGCTAATAATGTAAGCCGCATCTCCCACTTACAAGTGTATAATTGAAGTACCAGGCCATGGGGGAATGCATTTGCAAGAGACATTCACACAAACTTTAAATGATCTACTAAACGATGATTCCTATCCCCTACAAAGCTGTTTAATTATTAAAAATACCAGCTCCGTTTAAAAGAGGTCAAAAGAAAAATCAAAAGTTCTGTTATCTACCATCATCTCAGCTGCTGAGATGTAACCATTTTCATAATAAGCATGACATTTTCTTGGTGTCTCAACTTTCTCCTGTGGCCTTGAAGGATTGAAAGGTTGCTAGACAGCAGCTCTTAGCACGATTAAATTGGTGCTGAGTAAAGCCCATTTTATCCCGACCGCTGCCTCAGGATGTATAGATGCTATCACCAAGCCAAGGCTTGACATTTCATTCCCCCGTGCAGCAGGTCTGAGGTATTTCATTGTTGTAAAAAATGTTTACGATTACACACACAACTGCAGCAATTTTAACTGACAGACAGCCTCTAATGAGCAGAAAATTTGGTTATATCATAAAATGCCAAGCAGCTATGCTGTGAAAGATTATCTGTAATTGCAATTGTGTTGTGTTATTGATTTCCACTCACAAGAATGGTATCATTTGGAAGACGGAGAAAAGTTAGGAGAGGAAGGGAAATTAGAAATAGATAGAGACAGAAAGGCAAATGCACAGAATGAAATGAACGATAGAAGGCGACAACAAACAAATGGAGCACCAGATGAATGGAGACAGGAAGCAGACTGGCATACGAGTGATAATTGCATATACCTGTGCTAATGGTATATAAACACTTGGGAGACCAGTGAGGTATGCTCAGCACAGAGCAGAGTTCTTTTTCACAATAAAAACAACTCAAGTCAAACTGAACAGTCGCTCAGCGGTCATTGAAACAGAGACAGACAACAGTGCCGGCTTTACTTTAAGGACAGTTAAAACATTCTAGAAACCTTTTATGTGAAAGGGCTATACAGGTGAGGCTAGAAAAAATTGAATTTGGAGCAAAAGTATATTTATTGGTAATCCAGCTTAGACTGAGAGATCATCTAAAGGCTCAGGAAATCATTGTTGGTGTTTTGGATTCATTAGTTGATGAGAGTGTGACACTTTGAGGCTAGAACTTTTCGCAATTTTCTGTCATGAAATGCTGAGATCACGACCCAAATGCATGTGAGAGAGCAGATCCATGAGGCAGCACAGAAAGGTCAAAAATAAAAGGCTTATTTTTTTTTCAAAGAGCATGGTCTGAAGCAAAACTGGAATAAATACTAGAAGGAACCAACATGGCAGTGTGAACTGAGCTGGGCTGTAAATAGACTGGGATGTGAATACAAAGACAGGCAGGTGTGGAAAAAACACTGTAAACAATGAGTGCTTTCAGAAATGCACTACCTGGCCAAAAAGAGTCACCACGTGGATTTAACTAAACAAATAGGTTAGAGCCTCCTATTGGATAATTACTGCATGACAACAGCTGGTGCAGTGAGTTGCTTCTATTTTCTTAAACAACCATGTGGAAAGACACATGTGGTGGTCATAGAAAATATGTTACTGTCTGAGAAGTGTCAGATCGCTGGCATGCATCAAGCTGAGAAAACACCTAAGACAATTGCAGAAACTACTAATATTGGGTTAAGAACTGTCCAACGCATTATTAAAAACTGGTCTGATGAGTCCAGATGGACCCTGTTTCAGAGTGATGGTGCATCTACTGTACAAGCCTGTGGGGACAGGGCTATGATCTGGGGTTGCTGCAGTTGGTCAGGTCTAGGTTTAGCAACAGGATGTGTGCCAAGAATGAGGTGTGCTGACTACCTGAATATACTGAATGACCAGGTTATTCCATCTTCCCTAATGGCACGGGTATATTCCAAGCCAATGCCAGGACTCTTCAGGCTCAAATGGTGAAAGAGTGGTTCGGGAAGCATGAGACATCATTTTCACACATGATTGACCACCACAGAGTCCAGATTTTAACCCCGTTGAGAATCTTTGGGATGTGGTGGAGAAGGCTTTGTGCAGTGGTCAGACTCTACCATCATCAATGCAAGATCATGGTGAAACATTAATGCAACACTGGATGGAGATACATCTTGCAGAAGCAGAAGCTTATCAAAACAATGCCACAGCAAATGTGTGACGTAATCAAAGCTAAAGGGCGTCCATTGAAATATTAGAGTATGTGACTCAATGTAACTATGTGTGTAATGGTTATTATATTTTTTTCATCAATTTACCAAATTCAAAGTTAGTCACCCCAAACATAAGGCCAAAGTCAGTAAGAACTGAAGACCCCATCTCAATCTTTGAAATTTGTGTACCAAAAACAAATGTGTTCACCTGTTTCATGGGCAAAGTGATCACATTTGAACTATAGCAAAGGGCCCATTCAGAGGTTTGATTGGTTAGAAAACAATTGGACTTTAATGCATCTCAAATGAGTAAACAGCCTGTCTCTTTATGGAGTCACAGCCTTTTAGAAATTTTATTTTAATCTAAATCAGTTGCCCAAAGTGAAAGAATGACAGTCAAGTTGGTTTTCTTCTTGGGTTTCTCTGCTCATTTGTATCATGAGAAGTTCTCCAGACTCATGTTGCCTCTCATCCCAGACTTTTCAATTTGCCCGACGAGTAAATTGGACTTTGTTGTTTAAAATTAATTTGGTATTTTTCCTCTACGTGTCTCATTGTTGGTTTCCAGTTTTTTCAGCTAAAATTCTTTGTCATACCAATAAGATTGCCCAGTGGTGTTGGTAATTTATTTTGCATTGCAATTTGTTTGCTGCACTGCTTTGTGTAAATGGTAAGGCAAATTATTCTCTCCATTCAGTTCTGGAGTAACCCTGACAGACGTAGACTTTGAGAGGATTCATCTCAGCCTCACATCTTTCGACTCTTCGTTCACCGTCCGTTTGTGAGGAATGATCACAGCCTTGTATTGGCCCAGGATGCCGGAAGGCATCATTTAGATGGACCAATAATGAGGATTTGATTCCAGAAGTCACCACGTGGGCTGGGAAGGATGAGAAGACAGGAGAAGTGGGAACAGGGGTGAAAAGGAGAAAAGTAGGATATAATGGTGTTTGTGTGGAGCCACAGTCCCCAGGCTCTGTCTGGGCCCAGAGGCAATAGAAGTACCATCTGCTCAGAGCTACAGAAGAAGCAGAACATAATACTGAGGGGATATAGGAACACTCTTCGATAAATCCTTCCGTCTCCCCTCCTATCTTGTTTTTCCAGAGCAGTGATATCGTAAAACAAATGGTGTGAGAATAAAACAGGAATAATACAATATAGATAGCATTCAGTGGAAGATATGTGGGAAATTGTATGAATAGCAAATAATACATTATAAAAGCCTTGAAGAAGCAGAGAAACTTTAATGTTCAGGAAAACTGAGGAGAAACACTTTTTAATTAACTAATCCTTTTCTTTGCTTTTAATTTTTTTCGGCTTCTTTAAGTTTTTATTTTTTCTGAAATTATCAGCGTCTTACAGCAGCTTGTTAGTAATAGCATGATTTGACCCATTAAGTGAACAATAGGTTTGAAGGATTAAAAAAGGACAATGAAGCTATTTTATTTCTTGTCAACACACATACGTATTCTGTTTAGCATTAGAATTAAATAAAATATTTGTTTTCAAATCTTCATTATTGTTTTGCATATTGACTAAATTGCATTATTCCTCCATGGTTCTTACTGCATTTGAAA
Organism: Nothobranchius furzeri; assembly: GCF_043380555.1. Classification (NCBI taxonomy): domain Eukaryota; kingdom Metazoa; phylum Chordata; class Actinopteri; order Cyprinodontiformes; family Nothobranchiidae; genus Nothobranchius; species Nothobranchius furzeri. Next base: position 46,546,135 of record NC_091746.1, on the reverse strand, counting down.
TTATTTTGTTATTCAAACTGGTGTGATGAACACAGACACAACCATTTCACTTAGTATCTCATTACTGACTATTTTTATATGTCCACATTCCTTTGAATTAGAATTCTGCAGAAGGTTGCCCCCCTAAAAACTCTTGTGAAATGCATCTAATCCAAGATTTAAAAAAATATGAGGATCATTTTCTTGTTATTTTGCTGAGAAATTAAATAACTCTCCCCAACAAAGAAAAACAAAACATTTGATTTTGGAATCACAGTTGAGAGTGGAACTTAGTAAGTTAGTTAGTTCACGTTCATGAAAATCTTTGCACAAAACCCCTCTCACGTAAAGTGAGTTCAGCTGTTTTTATTCTTGAAAGTTTCTGCACCTTCAAGAATGAGCTGCTCCGGACTCTATTACTTTAAGAAAACAAGCTAGAGTTGGCCACGCCCACTCATCTCAGGCTGCTATTAGCTGAGAAGCGCCAATATCCAGGAGGAGCTTGTATAGCCACTGGTCCTCCAGCAGCAACTCTCTCTTGCAGATTGTGCGGTGGTTCTATAGTAATTTCCCCGTTTATGACATCACAAATGGGGACATTTTGAAATGGCTCATTCCAGGCACATAATTCCTATAACCAATCTAAAAGAAAATGTATAGATGGACATTTTTCACATTTGAGTTGTTTATAGATGCAGTAGAGACCTACACAGAAAGATGCAAAAAGTGGATTTTGCACAACATGTTTGCTTTAATTCATTAGTTGCCATCAGTAAGTGAAGAGCTTTTCAAGCATTATTGCAAAAAGGCTCCAGAATAAGAATAAGATCTTACACCTGCATCTTTAATGATTGATGAATTAGGGAGGGTGCAGGCAAAAACTGTAGCAACAGGCTGGTATAAATACAAAAAAGGTTTACTGATGAGGAAGCCAAAAATAATGGAGCATGTGAATCAAAGCTCAGAGCTGCAGGGCAAGTTCAGTTACTAAATTATTTCTGAATTTTATTCATTTTATGTCTATAAATTTCTGGGACTTCAGATGACAACGAGCTCAGTGGGCTATAATCTGTCTCAGAACATATGTACCTTTGTGATTAATGCTGTACCTGGTCCATATGAATGCACTTAATAAATGGGAACAACAACAAAAAAGACAAACCAGCCTGTTTTTTTTCTCCCAGGAGTCATGTGATCTATGAGAGCTGGGGCAACTTGCAGCAGTTTGACCCTATGATTTTTCATTCTGGAATTTCAGTAATTAAACTGTAAGGCACAGAATTATCTTAATATATAAATAAAAATAAACAACTGTTCAAGAAGCTGAGACAAAGTTAGAAAGCTATTACCGCGGATTTCAGGCAGCTCATTTGTTTCTTATAAAATGAAGTTTGAGACGTGATAAAATTAGACATGCTTGTTTGAAGTAGGTTTTTGGGGGATCCAGTAACATTCAGAAATGAGCAGTGGTGATACTTTAGACTTATCAGTTTATTTTAGTTTCAGAATAGCTTCTTTTACACAATCAGGCTTCAGAATGGGAAATTCAAGGATTTTACACAAATAAGCAGGAAGTCTGACTATTTTAAAAGTATTTTATTGTTAGCAGATTTGTTGTTGTTGATTTTAACCATTTTCAAGGTGTTTTAAGAGGTATGTGAATTTTTTTAATTAACATTTATTATGACAAAGTATTTAGTTTTGCAAAACAAAACATTTCAATTACTAACATTTTACAGTACTTTTGTTTAGGTCAAAGGAGAGTTCCTAAGTGGAGCAGTGGGAGAGTTTTAAGGTGGGAGATCAGCAGGCAGATTGAGGCTGATGCTGCAGTGTTTTGTTGTGGTGAAGTGAGATCTAAGCCAGAAACTAAAGATCTCAATTTACCGGTAAGTCGACGAGCCCATTCTCACTATTTAAAGCATCACAAAAGAGGTTTGAACTGGTTTCAGAGGTTTGTTAGCCATAAACTTGAACAACTTCACATGGGACAGCACTCTGCAACCCTCCTGGCCAGAAACTGTTGGTGTGGGGTGGATTGGGCAGGTACGAGTGGGAGGTCACCATCATAGCTTTACTGTGTCGGTAGCTCATTTAAAGAATAGCAGTTAGAATTTTCAGCTTGTCAATCATGGCTTTCTTGTTGTCATCACTGGCACAGTAAAAGGAAGAAAGTAATGTCTTTGGAGGCAAAGCAAAGAGCGAAGACCAGAGTGAAAATGTGCAGCCATACACTTGTTGGTTTCAGTTTTAAACCATAAAAAGGCATTTTTTTTCTTTGTTTCTGAACTACCAATATTCATGCATTCATAAAAACATGCAAAATACAACAATTTGCCTACATCGTTAACATTGTTATCTGCAAAGCCAGTGCAAGCAACAGCAGGGCTGTACGCCCATTGTAATTCCACTTATAACCAGTAGAGGGAAGATGCAGGAAACAAAGAAGTTCAGTTTCCACCACAGGGTGCCTCAGTCTCAGGATTAGGATAAGAAGCTGCTGGTCCTCCACATCAAAAGGAACCAGTAGAGGTGATCTGGACATCGGGTCGGGACACCTTCTGGACACCTACCAGGGGAGGTGCTTCAGGCAATTTCTGCTGGCAGGAGGCTCGAGGGCCAACCCTGGATTGCTTTAAAGAGCAAATTGCAGGTTAGAGACTCCCATGAACCAATGTTTAGAGAAACATAATAGAAACTTGTGTTAAACATTTTTTTCCACAAAAATAAATTATTTAGGCTTTTAGAGTCATTTTTGTGAGAAAGTTTATTTTTTGGCCAAACCGAGTGACATCATAGGGAGTCCTGTTAGCTCAATCCAGTGAAAAATATAGATGATAATGCGGCTCTGACACAGAGGAAACTTTAAATGTTTATAATTATACTCATGATGGACCAAAACCATAAAGTTATGAGTTTGCTGCTCGCCCCAGAGAGCAAACCAGAGGGAGAAACGACCGGCCAAAGAGAGATTGAGGAGGAGAAGCAGCGGGGGAGCAGCAGATGTCTTCTGAGTTAACCATGCTTGCTTAAACTTGTGTGCTAACATCACAATATTGTTCAGATTACTATCGTGTACCAGACAATTAAAATAGTATCGGCCTGTTAATACAATATTAATACTAATGAGCGTCTGTCAGCTGTTTCAAACTCGTTAAGATCCGTTCATGTATCGTAGTTTAGCACAGAGAGAGGAAGAGAGACGCCTGTCATCCAGTTCTGGAGCTCATGCGGGCTTCTGTGAGCTGGATCCCATGCAGATATCAGCGAGCCAGTTGAGCTGATATTTTCAAAAGCTGCACATGATCCTTCCCTAGAGGTCCACGGTGGTTCTGATCTGGTTCCGACCCAGAAAGCTTGCTCAGCTGGTCTGCTGAGCTGAGAGAGAGACGAGTGTGATCCGGTTCTGGAGCTCATGTGGGCTTCTGTGAGCTGGATTTGGCCCAAACAAGAGCGAGACAATCAAGCTGGTATTTTTAAAAGCCGCGCATCCTCTCCTGGTCGTCCAGGTGGCGGTTCTGATCCGATTCCAACCTGGAAACCAGCTGGCCCGCTGAGCCGCCCGTCTCTTCTGGTGGTCGGTTCTTACCTGGTTCTGATGGTTATCTGAGCTCCAGAAATCCGCATTTAATTTTTTAAACCCCACCTCGGGTCTCCGGAGCCCAGCGCGGACCTCCCTGTCCCGGTAAAGACCGATGTGGGCTACAGAAGTCCGTCTGTTCAGCTGCACAAAACGCCCTCAGGCACGGAGACAGAGGCGTTGTTTCTCTTGTCTGGAAACCTGGGGACTCGATGTCCAGACAGCCTGGAATTGGTACAGCCTTCACAACTATAGTTTATCAACTTGAACACAACCCAAAACTAGTAAACACACACACTGACTGGATAACGTAACCTCTCTAACCTACAACTAGCCGCCCCCCACACTGAGCTGAGGCACCGAGCGCCGAGCTTCTAACTCCCTTTGGTTACGTCAGAGGTTCAGATTTAGAAACAAGCTTTGCTGAGAAAGGCCACATTCTACTAGAAAAACTCTGCTGTTATGTCTTTTAAAACGAAATATCCACAATAAGCTTTTTAAATAGTATTTTTTGGACAGCATTTTATATGAATTAGAAAAAAAATTAACCTGCAATTTGCTCTTTAAGGGATTGCACATCTGGGCTGGAATTGCTGCCTCTCAGATCGAGACTCAGATAAGAAAACTGAATGAGTGCAAGTACAAAATAAAACGTGTTGACAGCAGAAGAACATCAATATATTTTTCATGGTCTTTGGGAGAGTTTGAAGCATAGAAAAAGTCCATTTAAAAATACTGAATACGTTTTAGAGAAATCAAATTTGTAAGTGCTTAAAAAAAAGCAAGTGAAACTTAATTGAGACTCAGGTTGATAAATGTCAAACATAAAGTTAAATCTATTGGTGGCACCATTCATCAACACATTTCTGTTAGCCTCATGGTGACAAACCGCTGAGAGCATGAACACATGGGGAGAAAAAAATGAACAAACATTGGAAATATTGTAATCACCCGCACCTACAGGGAGTCCATCTGTCAGCCTGTCCTGGGGTCTCATTTATCAAACATTGCCTAGAATCCTTACTAAAACCGTACTTAAGCTCAGCAAAAAAAAAAAGTACTTACGCCAAGTAGGTTTGTGGTTTGTGATCTATCAAACATGGAGTACACACAGCTGCACGCAATCTCCACTTCATAAATCGGAGACTAACGAGAATGTTTCTCAGCTGCTTTTTAGTCTCACACCCCCCCTCACCACGCCCACTTGCTGCCATAAATAGTCAATGCAAAGTGCCTTGTGGACCTCACGCATATACATAAGCTGGCTTGTTGCAGCATTTCAATCACGACTGCAGATCAAGGAGGCGCTATTTCACAAGCAGAAATTCAGGTACCTGTGGGTGAGGTGGAAAAATGAAAGGAAGTGCTTTTGCAAAACAAATAAGAGAAAATCCGGAGTGGCACAGCGTTGCTGAAGCTGTCAATGCTGAGTTCTTCAGAGAGATCTGTGGCGGGCATTAAAATAAAATACTCAATCAGGATTCAATCCCCAGACTCCCAGGTGAAAGTCACGCATGCCAACCAGTCAGCCAAACGGAGATCTCCCTTGTCCAAGTAGCCAGGGCGCATGATCAATCTGGTCACAGTGACGGGACGCTCACGCTGTCACGGACGTATGACATTCTGTCTCTATCTGTCCCCCTGCTGATATTCTGCATTCCATATTCTGCGCTTCAGGCTGTGTGTGTGTGCATGTGGGAGTGATAATGCTGTAGGATTTCATAATTTTTTCCTTCTCAGCAGCAGCACTGCAGGTGCTCTCCATGTCCAAAATGTGCGTAAGCCAGGTCCTTAGTCAACTTAAAGTTGCGCACATTTTTCCGGTAAGTTTTCTTTCTTAATTACCAAAGTTTGCGTGGAAAGTTTGCAGTTTTCTGACCCCGTTTTGTGCGCAAGCAAGCTTGATAAATGAGGCCCCTGAGCCTTTAACATAAGCAGGCATGGCAGAGTAAATCTTTCAGAATAAACTCAGGTCTGTATTCTCCTTCATTCATTTTTCAAAATGACACAAAGGAAACAAGACTAGCTGTGATGATGAAGCACACTTAGATTGACGTCTAATAAGTCTGAGATTTGCTAGATGGCTGAGGGAGAGGGCATGAACGAGGGCAACGACTGATGTAAAATCAGAAAGAGGAGAATGACGCCACAAGGCTGTGGAAGTTCAGATTATTGTTGATGAAGTGTTCAGTCATGGCAACTGGGTACTTCACAAGCTGCATCCATCGCCCTCACACTCTTTCTTGCTCTTTAGTGAAGCTGCTTCATGACTGTCAGCCTTCAGGCAGCTACCCTGGTGCATCAACCTGTCTGCTGTCTATTCAATATGCAGTCCTTTTTTAATAGAACCTCCAAACGAGGCATGCTGTTGCTTTGGGCTGCAGCATATTTAAAACTCAGAACCTTTGACTATTGCCACCTTTTAGTTTTATGAACAAGAAGTCGCTGAGAAGAGATATTTAGTGTTGGGTGTCTCTTTCATTCACACCAGCTGTCATCTCTTTGTTTTGTTTTGATGCAGTTTTCTCACACTGGAGCTGATTACAACCTGCTCTGAAAATCTGATCAGGAAGAGGTCACGATGTTTGAATATTTATAGCAGACAACCTCTGACTGCCAGTAGAGTGTTTGATTTGAATTCATATTCATGATATAGACCTTGGAAATGAGTGACTGAATGGATGGGTGGATGGAATTTAATACAATTGTTCATGTACTTTATTACAAACTCATAGTCCATTAATGGCATCAATGGCAGCACAATGTGCTTCAACGTACACCACAGAGATTTAAAAACACTGTAAAAAAATGCCAAAATGGAACCCTAAAATTACGGGCCAATTTATTTTTTCTTTTATGGATAATAGGTATTTTTATATTTTCTTTAGTTGTTTTTAGAGTAAAAAATTGTACTGAAGCCAGCATTTTACTGTAGAAGAAAATGTTTTTACTAAAAAAAACATTGTTTTACCGTAAAGTGGAAATAATCTATAAAATAAAATTTGTGCCAATAAAAACAACATTTTTTTCCACTAAAAACAAAATTTAAAGGGTTTTCTCTCATTGCATCAATTAATAGAATGCAATAACCGATTAAATGCCATAAAGGTCATAATCCGTTATGATAGCTTTGCCTGCTTAATTACTGCTCATGTAGTCATTGGTGGGAAAAATTAACATGCTACTCTTTTTTTACTCCATTCTTGACGGTAGTCATCCCTATACACAGAAAACACTTTTAACTACTGCTGGAGACTTGGCAAAACTTGGGCTGAAACAACAAGATACTCTGCATACATAAAAGGGTTCGCAGTTATTACCAATCACACATCCTGCATTGCATGCTTGCAGCTGCCTGGACAGATCATCAATGTACAAATGAAAAAGAATAGATAGAACTCCACCTTTTCCACTTAACCCAAACTTTGGAACTCTCTAACCTCTGAGCTAAAACTACTAAGCAACAGTCAACTTTTAAAAGAAGGACTCAAACAATGGTCGAAGTCTCACCAAGAATGCTCACACTAAATATTTTAAACCAGCATAATGTTTGATCAAGTACCATTGGCTTTGTGTCCAAGTTGCGTTTTTAGACCGGATATTGCTGTGTTTTAATTGATATGTTGATCGATGGTTTTCTTTTGCTTTTGTTTTTTTGAACTGCTGATATGGACAAGTGTTGTGAATTAGCACTAGTGCTATAAACACATCAATGCATCTGGTTTGTCCAATGCAATTGCTATGTCCATCAAATAAACAACACATACAAATTATTCACACACATATGTACTTATTTATAATGACAGTGTCACTGGCAATTCCAGTTTAGACTTCATAAAATGAACACTAGAATATTATTTAAAGGAGACGTAGGGAGTCTTGGCTTGCTTTTAGCACCCCCTAGTGTCTATTTGTAGAACCGAACCCAAAACCTATCTCCTCGATGTGCGTTCGTCTTTTTAACACCTTAATCTCCTCGCTTAAACATCTCCCAACCTTTCTTAGTGTCTACAGGAGTGATTCATCACTAATTAAACAAATCAGCAGTGTTCATGATCTAAAACATGCAGTAAATGTGCTAAGACCAAACTACGCTAGCTGAATTTTTTCTAAGTCCCAACAGAGCGACCCACCAAGTTGAAGTTGCAAGTAGGATTTTTCTGGCCACAAGGGGCGATTGGGGCTAGGTGGCCTTTCATGAACCCTGTAAAGCAGTGGTACTAAGTAAGTGGCCCGCAGGGCCCTTCTTTGTGGTCCCTGATCCACCAAAATGGCTCTCAGCCTCTTGTATTTGAGTACCCCTGCTGTAAAGGGCCATTTTAACACACTATGGCTCAAGTAAATACATTTGAATACGTGAAAAAGTTGATGATTATCTTTTTAATGCAAAAGTAATTGATGTTTCTTTCATTTTATTTTTAATTGAAGTTGTTGATGTGTGGATGTGGCATCAGTGTGACTAGTGTATAGCATCCATGTTGGGTCAGACCCAACCTGTCTCTCTAAACTCAGTTTGAAACCCACCTTGTTCATAACTTTCCCACACATAAAACAAAAGCTTCTATAAAATATTTAAGCTATCCCATCAGGAATCTCATCATGTACTGCTGCCTTTATCCTCCTGTCCATGGCTATGCCTGAACACCTGCTGTTTTGTCACATCTGTGCACAGGGGACATGTTAGTGCAGAGCTTTTTCCCACAACAACAAGACGAGTCAGCCCTTAGCTGGAGGGAAAAATTCATTTACCACAAATCTAGTCTGTATGCATGTACAAATTGATTTTTTTTTTCACATAAAAAGATGGCTTATACACTATTAGGAGAGTGGAGGGCTTACAAATTAAGACAGAGTGAGGATCTGTGGAATTCATTGTGCTTCCTAGGGGAAGCTTTAAATAATAGATAAAGCAAATGATTGATGTCAGAAGGCTGGTAAGTATTTCATCAGCTCATTCTAGATTAAGCTAGAGTAACTTTGCACACATAGATACTAGGGTTGGGGATTTATCACATTATTTCTCTCATTTAAGCAGAAAAAAATAACATGTTAAAAATGAACTTTATCACAGCAGGAGGGACATGCATACACACAGCACTCATCTTGCAACTCTCAGCAGAACTTCTCCTGAACTCTACACTACACCTCTATTTGTATTAGCTGTGCTCTGCTGCCACCTAGTGTTCAGTTCAGTACACAACATTTACAATGTTCCATGTCCATTTACACTTCAATTAATAACACATTTACTAATATTTAAATACCCCAAAAAATCCCACAATGGTTACCTTTATAATGAGAACAAATTAATCAAATAGACCGTGTGGTTAGTCAAATATACTCATTAAAGTGTGGGTCTGTTATCTGCGCATCACTGATATTTAAAAATAGCTTGAGGGCAAATTAAATGATTAAGATGTCATTAATTAAGATTAATTAAGTACAAAGCCTATGATAAATTGAATACATTTTTAATAGAGACCCACCCTTAATAAATACACAACAGCTGACTTACCTCATGAATGTCGGTTGGAGTTTCTGATGTACAATTCGATGTGCCAAACAGGTAGATTCATGTTTACATATTTTCCAAACATAGCTGAAAGCTTTGTGTTGAGATCCTGCACACAGGCGTCAGGGGAACTGTCGAGCTCCACAGAAAGCTTGTGACAGGGCTGGGCAAACTTGTGGAGGGGGTCTCGCTCTCCTAAGTGAGCCCTAGATGTGCAACAGACTCTTCTACTAGTTGTTTGTGCCCAGAAACCCTCCAAAAGAAGGCAACCTGAAATAATCTCAAATAGATGACTGACCCACCTCAGTTGACTCCTTTAGATGAGGAGCATCAGCTGTACTCTGATTTCCTGGATGAAATACTTTCTCAACTTATATCAGAGGCAATCAAAGGAGGAAGTACATTCATGCAGCTTGCATTTTATTTTGGTAACAATTCATATCTCATTACTACAGAAGATATTTAATCTTTCCTGCTTGAGGTAGAGACTCACCTCCTACCTGGAGGGAGAATTCCACCCTTTTCTGGTGAAGAACAACAGCGTTGCAGCTGACTCATCCCGGCCACTTGACACTTGGGTGAAGTAATACAAAACTATGTGACGTATGAATAATAAATAACTCCTCTGTTTTACTGAACTTTTCTTCGTTATTTATCCTGACCGATATAGTTTACATGAATAGAGTGGAACACATGACTGTGTTGTTGACGAGCAATGGAGCAACTATTTATATAAAATACAGAGAGCCCCCACAAGAAAATGAAGTCAACTAAAGTGATGAGAGGTTTTTCATAATTGTCTATAAATGCATACATTCAGGAAGATTGCACAGCTGAATTACCTCATGAATGTACGTTAGAGTTTTTGATGTGCAATATGATGTGTCAAACAGCTGGATTCATGTTTGCATATTTTCCAAACATAGCTGAAAGCTTTGTGTTGAGATCCAGCACCCAGGCTTCAGAGGAACTGTCGAGCACCGCAGAAAGCCCGTGAGAGGGGAGCAAGGCCCCCTTCACAATTGAATCCCCAGGAACCACAGTGAAAAAGGGTTGATTGTAAAGTGGTGAGAATGACGGTTGGGAGATGAATCCGGAGTAAGCACCTTAAATCGATTTTCAAGCTGCAGCTGTGGCTGTGACGGAGGGGATGGGATTACGCTCCTTTGTCTGCTCTGCCTGCCTCTTCCACTCTTTCGGACTTACCTTTTGATGTCTTTTTCAGAGCAGAGTTTTATGTGAGGTTAAGGCAGCCTTTGCTGGAGTTCTTTCACTTTAAAACATCTGGCAAAGAAATATCTCTTCACAGAGTCATGCATGCTGCATATTTACATTTCTTATAATGAATTCAGTTTCTTTGAAATGATAAAAGTGATAACTGGACAACAAAGTGACATTATTACAAACAGGTGCAATCAAAAAATGTTTCTTTTGTATTTCTTTGCCTCTTGCTTTGACTTTACATACAACTTTATTGTTTGTCTACTTGTTGACATTTGCAACAAAAAAAAATTCACTTCATTTGCCAGTGATTAAAAAAACTTATGTTGAGCACTGATATGTATTCAGCGTCTTACCTGCAGCTGACATCAGCAGGCAAAAATACATTTAATTTATAGAAACAGGGAGATCTTTTTATGGAAGGGTTATGCTAACAGTTTGCAGAGCTAGGCCCATTAAGGTAATTTATCTAAAACAGTGTTGTCCAAAGTGTGGTCTGATGGGCTGTTTGCAGCCCACTAAGGGGATTTTGTAAGACCTTTGACTTTAATTAAAAATGGTAAAATGTTTGCCTACTTTTGTGTTCGGAATGTGATTAGCTATAGTTACTAATTACTTCTTCAAATAAGTGACAGCGTTAGTGACTGTGCCACATTATTATAAAAGTAACCAATTCCCTGGAAAAGTAACGATTTTATTACTTTTAAACGTAAAAAATGCAAGAAAATGTCTTCCCCTTAATAAAACTTAATCTACTATAAATTACCTCTATATCAATTACTAAATAATAAAATGTATGTCCAGTTTATTACAAAACTGAATAATTGAAATAAATGAGCACCTAACCGAAGGAACTTCTTACAGGAAACATACGAATATAAACTGGTTTCTGCTCAGGTCCATGCTTACTTTAAGAACACTGTAATCCACCTGCTTCTAAACTGCTGCACCAGAAATCAAATGACTCAGACTCAGGGGCAAAAAAAAAACTGATTGGGACATCCCTATTTTTCATGCAGACTCAACATGAAAACAGTCTCCTACACCTATCTCCTGTATTAGCTTTTGATAGAAAATAGACAGTAAACTCTAGGATTTGAAAAGCCTGACAGATCTACGTCACACTGTCACTTATCATTCATGGACTCACCCATCTCGACTCATGATGTTAAAATGGTTTAGCATCCAGGAAACAGCAGAGAACATCTCGACTAGTAGAAGCTAACCATTAGCCTTAGCAACTCCACCACATGGCAGAACTCCTCCAGGCTTGTGTTATTTGTAGAGATTCAACATCAATGTCACAAATTGTTGCTGAAACAGACACACCCCACCCCTTTAGGACTTACAAGGCCTACATTCCTACTAAAGGCCACTGCCAATGTCATAATAATATTAGTAAAAGTACCTCTTTGAACCAAAAGTTCTGACTCTTTAATCTCTTGAAATACAATTCCATGGACTTCAAACACTTTTCTACAACAGTGAATCACACTGTAAAGCATTTACCAGAAAAACAGTTTACTGCAGTGGATGACACTAAGCTGCAATGATTTGAACAATTAATCTAAGAGACTAATGTAAAAGCAAGAGATAGCATTGATAGTTGTTAACAAGGTGCTGCAGGCACCTTAAACTAATGAGGAAAACCTTCTGTACTGCAGCTTGCTGTTTTTGTGGAGTAAGATCAGACATTAGTTGCAGTCCAGTCAGTGTTGGTGCATTTACATCATCTTCCTGATGATAACAGTAATGTTTCTCAAGAGCGTTTTCTGAAATACAACTCACACTTTCTAATGTAATTAAATTCAAATTAACTTGAGCAGTTGGGATGGCACTTGCAGTGAACATGGAGACTCTCACTGAGTTTAATCCCGAGCTTGTTGTGTTGTCCGATACTGATGTTGCAGCTTGATTATTAGGTTGCCAATAGCTGTAATTCCTCACCAGTTTCTCCCTGATTAGTGTTCTATTGTACACATTTAATGCTTCACTTGGGAAAATGACTCAGAGCTATCAGGGGGAACGATCACATCAACTGATTCTAAAAGAATTGAAGAATGAATGTATTTATGATATTTTTTTATCTCTGAATAAAAATGACAGAAAAGGACATGACAATATTTTGTCCAAAGACCACATTTCCTGTCTCTGGTGTTTGCATCAAAATGTCCTCTGTGTTTTAGGTGTTTTCTTCATCAAGATCACAGCCTAGACCAAAGTGGATCACTGCTTATTTGGGGGATACAATGCACATGTTTCATATTTTTAAAGAGCCCATTGAATGTTACATTTTATTTAAATTTCATTAAACGCTGTCCAAACAATATAGTTTGAAGTGCTTACTGTGGGTATTATTATTTTTTTTTTTACAATATATAACGAACGGCCCCTTATTTTGAGTAAAAAGGGGCTTTTTTCAGCAAAGCCTCTTAAAAAGCTTTTTTTTTTCTTTTTAAATCTTAACCTCTGAAGTAACGAGGGAGAGTTATAAGCTAGTCCTGCCTGAAACAGTGTGTCGAGTAGGAAGTTTTTGGGTAAAGAGGTCATGTTATTGAGTCAATTGTTGTTTACATGGTAATCGGAATGAATGCCCTATCAGATAAAAAATCTTCATGTCAATCTGAATATTCTGATCCAATATGGCCTGATCATTAGTCAACCATAAGTCAACAGACCAAGCTAAAGAATAATCACATAATTACGTCGCTTGGATAAAAGCTTCTGCGAAATAAATAAACAAACATAAAATACGAGGGGAGAGATGTGCAGACAAAATGACATTTGTTTACATTTTTTTTTTCCGTGAAAGACAACTCTGCACAACATATTTAATCTGACTGAACGTTTGGTAAATACTTACGGCACGATTGGATCACTTCAGTTAGTGTCCATGTAGAGATTTGGGATTTCCAGTCAACTAAGATTTGAATCGGATTGGGGAAATTTGGCGCATGTAAACGTAGCTAGTGTGTGTATTCACTAGTTTTGTATTATGTTTATTTTTCTTTAAAATTGTAAAATACTGTTTGTGGAGGCTGTGCAAGCTCCAATGGTTCCGGACATCGAGTCCACGGGTTTCCAAATAAGAGAATTTATGGCCTTGTGTCACTTCAGTGTCATGTTGGATTTAGAAAAAAAATTAGCTGGCATACCTGGTGCTGCAGTCTGCTTCCAGCATGTTTCCTGCATGCTTTTAGATCACGAACACAGCTCATTTGTTTCCTTTAGTGATGAACAGCTCCTCTAGATAAATAATAAAATAAAGGCAGCAAAGAAATTTCAGCTGTTAGATTTAGATGTTAAAAAGATGAGCGCACAGCGAGGAGATAAGTTTCATTTTCAGTTTAACCATAGAATAACGGACACTAGGGGGTGCTAAAAGCAAGCAAAACTGCCAAGTGTTCTTTTAACCAACCTTGTGAAATTTAGGCCCTGTCCACACGTAGCCGGGGATCTGCCAAAACGTAGATATTTTTCTACGTTTTGGCCAGTCATCCACACGAAAACTGAGTTTTTTCACACGAAAACGGATCTTTTTAAAAACTCCAGCCAAAGTGAAGATCTGCATTTTCTCCGTTTTGGGTGTCTGCGTGTGGACAGACAAAACCGGAGTTTTAAGGTCCGCAACGTCACTTTCCGCAACAAAAAAATGCTGACATCACGTGTGCGACCTGTGTTTACACTAGCCGACAGCATGGATTCCCTCAGAGCGGCGCTCGCTTTATCATTTGTCCAAGCGCTTTTTGCTTGTTTGTTTTTGCAAGCGGAATTACTGCTCCTTGCGGAAGACCACAGACGAAGGACGAGGTTAAGAACGGGGGAAGTACTGCCGCCTACAGGTCTGGCATGTCCTTAACGTATTTATCCGGGTACGTGTGGACAGAGTTTTTTTTTTAAACGAGGTGGTGTGGATGCAAGTTTTTGGAGGGGCGGATATTCGTTTAAAAAAAACCGGCTACGCGTGGACTAGGCCTTAGAGTGGTTCATCCATTGTTTTGCTTTGTTTTGTTTTGAATTCTGTGGTAACATACATGCATGGCTTTAACCAACAACAGCTAAATGGGGCATTGATAGACCATAATTTCCCAGAAAAATATACAGCAAGAATAGGCTTTTACGTTTATTAAAAGAGAGCAAATGTAAGGAAAAGCTAAACAAATTAAAAGTATTCTACCAGCTCATTCCACAAAGGATTATAAAAATCCAGGCCAGTTGACACAATCTCTGGTGAGTTCTGGTCTGTGTGTTTCTGAGTCACTGCACATCTCCTGTACCGTTCCCTACATCCACCCTGTTTATCATGCTGCACTTTACCTTTACTTCATCCTGATCTGCATGAAAACAACCAGCTCAGATGGGCAGCTACTGATAGGAAGAGGGATTAAAAATTAAAAGGAGAGAAGGAAGGAGGCAGAGACCAATACCAAGAGTCTGAATTCACTTTCATCACTCCCTAAGAAAATACAAATAATGTGCTTGGGGTGCTGTTGTCTTTGATCATGGTAACACTAAGCCAGATTAGGCATTTCAATTGCACTCAGTAAACCAGCAAGAATGATATGAGGTAGTGAAGAGAAAGCTATAAATCTGTGGGGATGAGGTTCAAACTAAGGTTCGGTTCACATGGCAGGATTTTAAAATTATTGGATGATTTTCAAAACATGAGATACCACACATGTGGCAATACAAATATTACATGCGAGCTGCCTCTTGGAGACCCTCTTCGTGGATCCAAAGGTCAGGGAGGTCGGATGACCTCTGGGCACAGAGGTGTGTAGAAAAACCACAGCAGCGACTCTCCGGTCCAGAGATGTCTGGGTCACAACAGATGGATGGAACCCTTGCATCTTGGAGGACTCCTAAGGAGTCGGAACAATATAAGCTTTGTTGTGCTGGAACCGTTTGCTGTGTCAGCAGTAGGCACTTCACCTCATTACCTCCGCCTGCACATCCTGTGCCTCCGGTTAGACCCTCGACTTCAAAAGGGGGGTGATCTCAATTGTCCAGATTCGTCTGTCCCATAGTTCTCTGTTTCGAGTTACACAAGTTTGTTTGTGTTTTTGTGTGTGCATGGTTGTACACAAGACGTGCAGACTTGGGTGACTTGAGATGGTCATGCTGTGTGTTACTGAAGTTCTGTAATGGTTAAGTCTTAACATTTAAAGGGAGTATTCCACGAGCTGTTGTGTTTATCCAAATTCCATTTATTTATTTTTATTTATTTACTAATCTCTGATTCCTTAGGGGGTATATTCACATATAGGTTGATTACTAACATCACTGATTTACATTTTAGTGTTTCTTCTTCCTTATATTATTACTTCTTTTAACGATGTATTCATAGATATACATTTCTGCATTATTTCATTACAGCTGATTTCTTTTTGTCATTTCTATTATAATCTCCTTCATTTTGATTTTTGCTAGTTATGGGCTACAGATAATTTTGCCCTTCTGTTTTGATAAAATCTTTGCTCCAAAGCGTTGATTTTCCCTTACATATGTTATAGGGTTTTGTTAATTTTGTTCTTTTTGCAACACTTTTCCAGTGCACGTAGTTTCCTGCATCCATTTCTTTCACCTGAACTCTGTTCACATAATTTGCTTTCACATAGAACATATAGGGACATATAGTGCTAGGTTTCTTTTTATTTGTTATTTTGTATCAGATGCGATCTATGTGTGTCTACATTCATGTGCCTTGCAATGTGTGCTCTTCTCCTCTCCTGAGTTTCGCCGGTGGTCCTCGCTCCCAGGGAGGACCTCTCTGCCTCATCGCCTGATTCTGCTGCCTGCTGCCTGTGGGTCCGGTTCGTTGGGTCTGGACGTCCTGTGGTTCCTGCTGTGGTTGCTGGAGTTCTACGGTTCCCCTGGGACCTGGTCCAGTCCTTACTCATCTGCTTACTGCCTAAGGGTTACGCTAAGTAACATTATTATTGACTGTTTGGAATTATCTCTTCAAGTTTGGGAGTACCATTGACTGTTCTCCGGTGTGGGGATTTGCCTTTCCTCACTCCTGTTGCCTTTGCCTGGGAACTAACCTTTCCTCCCTCGACTGAGTCCTAGGGCCTCTGGGATTATTCAACAACCTGTGGTTTGTGCCAGGACCCCGTGCCCTTAAAAAGGGGGGGTATGTAATGTCCAGAAATGGTCAATTTTCACCTACATGCCACTGGTCATCTGCGGACCTAATTCTATTCTCCAAGGGGGACTTTACACTCTAACTTTTTACAAGCCCAGAAGGATACTGCAACTAGTTGACATTTCAGGAGTAACACGTTGTCAGCCTGTGTTCCCAAACAAAGCCTTCTTTGATAACACCGCAGGAGTCCCACTCTCTGAATAAAGTGAACGTTTTCATAAAATGAAATTAACAAAAGTCATATGGACAATAATACTGTTTTGATTAATCCGTGCTTAAATCAGTAAGGTTGGTTGATCTGTGCTTGAATTACTGAAAGTATGAAATGAATTATTACATTGAATATATATATATATATATATATATATATATATGTATGTATATATATATATATATATGTATATATATATATATATATATATATATATATATATATATATATATATATATATATATTTACATGACAAGGCAATCGTCACCCGCCCTCAGACACAAGGACAAATTAAAGTTAAGTTTAACCCATGACACATAGATATTTCTTTACCCCAGAACAGAGCATCCGGTATCTCAAGAAGGCGTGATGTCTGAGGTTTTTTTGGTAATATCCCTTAACATGGCATGTTCCGATTGGCCAAGTAAATTATAATATGAGAATATTAAAACAGAATCATTCAGGTGATTCAGCAGTCACATTCCAGCTTTCCATCATTCAACATTTAGTTTTAGAGAGAGGTACGGAACGGCTGTCCGGAGCAAAGCCTCTTTAACCCTGAGCATTTTTGGCAAGCTGCCAAAACCTTGCTAAAAGCTGCCTACTGCTGACACAGCAAATGGTTCCTGCAGAACAATGCTTATATTGTTCCGACTCCTTAAGAGTCCTCCTAGACGCAACGGTTCCATCCATCTGTTGTGACCCGGGACATCTCTGGACTGGAGAGTCGGTGCTGCGGTTATTCTACAAACCCCCCGGTGCCCAGAGGTCATCCGACCTCCCTGACCTTCGGATCCATGAAGAGGGTCTCCAAGAAAGGGTGAAGTAGACACACAGATAGTGTCTGGTGCCTTTCTGATAAGAATTAACTTCATACCTTAACGCAAACCAAATTCTTTCCTATTACACCCAGAACTCAGTTCTTCTACATACCAAAGTTCTGATAACATCATATTCACACATAGGCACCATACATCACATTCCATCCACCTAGACCCATCCATCCACAATAATATTAGTTAACTTGTCATGTTTTTAATTGTTTGGAAAATAAATTCTTGCTTTTCATAAACCTGACTCTTTTCTTGAATAAAATGCCTGAATAAACAAAAAATCCTAGAATCTTCTGATTAAACATCCAAAGACCAAGCAGGTTGATATTCTATATTTATATAGAGTATCACAGCTTATTGGTCATAAGTAGAGGTAACATATTAAGCTCTTAAAGCACTACATTTGCCAACTCTTACACAGGAATATCAGTTTTGGTCCTACTGTGTGTGGTCTTTGGCCACAACACACTAACCACTTTCATACACAATCGCTGGCTATATGGGAAATTTGTGTTAAACAAATTTGGTCGAGGAGGAGCAAGTAACGTACTTCTACAACATTCTTTTTGAATGGCTATACATAACATTCAACAGACAGCACCTTCTTTTGTCCTTGAAAATCAGACCAAGACAATCCACCACATCTGATCTCCCTGATTTATAATACGAGCAGACTCAACATGTATCCGAGCAGACCACAGCACTCTTAACACACAACACATGGCAGGAATATCTGCTAAGATTGTTATTTGAGCCATTACAGTAATCAGTCATGTTTTTAAGACTGTTGCAAGAGGAGGACTGGGTCAAATACTACCAAGATTATTCTGCCATGGGAACCAGCTCTAAGCTAGGTTTGGCTGTTCGTATTATTGTAATTCGATGTAATGTCTGAAAAATGAAAAAAAAAAAAAAAAAAAGGCTTGTGACAGAAATGGATTTGAAGCTTTCTTTCTTATATCCCCCACCATAACTCTTATATTTTATGTTTGTGTAGTACATTTCTAAGTCAGGGAGTCCAAAGTGCTTTTCGTTTCAGTCATTCATTTACACATTCAAACATTGATGTTGATAAGCTACATTTTAGTCACAGCTGCCTCACACTGACAGAGGTGAGGCTGCCACACAATCTGTGCCTTTGATCCTTCTGACCATCGCTAGCAGACAGGAGGGTGGAGTGTCTTGTCCAAGGACACAGCAACTGACTAGATGGAGCCTGGGTTTGAATCTGCAGCCCATTGATTCCAGGGTAAAATCCTAAACCCTGAGCCCTCTGGACCCTTATGTCTTGGGATTTCCTGTGATCCAAACATAAAGCTTACCTGCCCCTTGATGATTGAGATAAAGCCAACAACAGTAGTGTTGGTGAGAATTCTGCAATATGATTGCCAGGATATCTTGCAAAAGAATCATTAACAATCACTTAGCAGGAGGAAGACTGATTATTGCTTTGTTGCACATGTCTCAATGAAAATGAATGGAGGGGAGGCAATGTTGCCTCCTGTGTATCGAGCCCATAAGAGTGATGTGAACAGGGGATAGCTCAGCACACAGTCTTGTGGAAAACTGTTGAGTACATGTGTATGCTGTAGGCAAAAACCTTTATCGAACATGGCTTACTAATCAGCATGTAATATGAAAGCAAGCTCCACACCTTCATCTCCTCACGCTTAGACTACTGTAACTCTCTTTTCACGTGTCTGAGCAGAACCTCCCTGAACTGTCTACAGGTGGTTCAGAATGCCTATGCTCGGCTTCTGACCAAGTCCTCCAAACACACCCACATCACCCCGCTTCTCCTCAAGCATCACTGGCTCCCAGTCAACTTCAGGGTTCATTTCAAGATCCTGGTTCTGGTCTATAGGGCCTTACATGGACAAGCACCATCTTACATTGGTGATCTTCTTAGTCCCTACACCAACAGCAGGTCCCTGAGGTCCAGTGATCAAAGCCTACTGGTTGTGCAGCGCACCAGGCTAAAGACCAAAGGTGACAGATCATTTGCTGCTGTGGCCCCCAGACTCTGGAACTCTCTCCCCCTGAGCCTGAGATCAGTGGACTCAGTGGACTCCTTTAAAAAGCAGCTGAAGACTCACCTGTTCAAGCTGGCTTTTGTATGATCTTCTTCACCACTCTCTCTTTATTCTGCTCTCCCCACCTATTCCACCTTCCTCAGGATCCACTGATTTCCCTCTTTCCTATTCACTCTCTCTCTTAACATTTTTCTAATCACAATTGTCTATTTTTGCTCATTTTAAATATATTTTTAAACGTTTTCTAAATGCTTTATAAAATTTTTTGTTTTTGTGAAGCGCCTGGTGATTTTTATCTAGAGAGGCGCTATAGAAATGCTACTTTCTTCTTCTTCTTTTTCGTCTTCTTTTCTTCTTCTCCTTCTTCTTCTCCTTCTTCTTCTTTTCTTCTTCTCCTTCTTCTTCTTTTCTTCTTCTCCTTCTCCTTCTCCTCCTTCTCCTTCTCCTTCTCCTTCTCCTTCTTCTTCTTCTTCTTCTCCTTCTCCTTCTTCTTCTTCTTCTTCTCCTTCTCCTTCTCCTCCTTCTCCTTCTCCTTCTCCTTCTGCTTCTTCTTCTTCTTCTTCTTCTTCTTCTTCTTCTTCTTCTTCTTCTCCTTCTCCTTCTTCTTCTTCTTCTTCTTCTTCTTCTTCTTCTTCTTCAGGCTACAGGCTTTTTAGTAGGGTTTAGCTGGAAACTGTTTTCAGACTACCGATAGAGCATTTTTGATGTACAAGCATAAAATGAGTAAAACTCGTCAATATCTGTGTTCGTGCTGAAGGAAAATCCTCATTGGGTAACTGATTGTCTTCACACTCTGTGATTGGCTAGTCATACAGAGCACCCGTTCCCTCCACAAAACCTCCTCCAGCCCGAGTCGTGCTGCCCGAGTCGTGAGCCCAACTCAGCATGTTCCTAACAAATTTTCAACCCCCCTCAATTACTTTTTTTCCAAAAAGCACTTAGCGACAAACCTAGTGACATTTCTGAGAAGCTTTTACTTTCTGTAGAACTTTCTTGTAGATATTCCCTGCAGAGAAACAATTTACGCTCCGAATCGTTCTTCCGGGAGTAAGGAAAGATAATGATAATCTGTGCATGTGCACGAGGACTGATCATAAACCTTTCTCGGCCGGGCCGATGAGAAAAGAGAAACAGCTCCAGAGCCGGAGATCGCAGATTTACGCCTCCTGCTGCTGCAGATGAATGCTTCTGCTAGAAACGGCGCTGGCGTCAACCTACAGTCTCTGGCTCTGCAGCCATCAGGCACCATCTCTTCCTGCATTTGTCAAATAAAGTCAGAGGGAGTTTGAACTACTGTCTCTTTAACACACAGCTCTCTGTGTTAGAGGGAGCTGGAGTGTACAGTGAATACAGTCGGTAAAGATGGCTCTCCCTTGCCCTGCCTCCAACATGCCTCCATTTAAAAGGCTAGGTTATTCAGTCATCTCTGTAGTTATGCTGCTATAGGCTTAGGCTGCTGGAGGACATACTGACCAGTTTCCACACTACTACTTTCTACTCCATCCATCCATCCATCCATCCATCCATTTTCATCCCTTTGACATTCAATGTGCGTCTACTAGTTTACCCTTTTGATTATAGATTCACTAGGAAAAATACAATAAAGTTTACCTCTTACTAAATAGAATATCCATCCATCCATCCATCCATTTTCATCCGCTTTTCTGGATTCATGGTCACGGGGCAGCAACGCTGTTGAGAGGCCCAGATTTCTCTCTCCCCAGCCACTTGAACCAGCTCTTCCGGGGCAATCCAAAGGTGTTTCCTGACCAGCTGAGAGACATAGTCCCTCCAACATGTCCTGGGTCTCCCTTTAGACCTCCTACCGGTTGGACGTGCCCGGAAAACCTCACCAGGGAGGCGTCCAAGAGGCATACTGACCAGATGCCCGAGCCACCTCAACTGGCCCCTCTCGATGTGGAGGAGCAGTGAATCTACTCCGAGCCCCTCCTGGATGGCCGAGCTTCTCACCTTTCTCTAAGGGAGAGCCCAGCCACTCTGCGGAGAAAACTCATTTCATCCGCTTGCGATATTGGTCTTTCTGTCACTACCCAAATCGACCAGTAAATCAATTGCTTCGTCTTCTGACTCAGCTCTCTCTTCACCATGACAGACCGGTACAATGCCCACATCACTGCAAATGCAGTAACAGTCTGCCTATCGATCTCACACTCCAGCTTTCCCTCATTCGTGAACAAGACCCCGAGATACTTAAACTCCTCCACTTGGGGCAGGACCTCATCCCTGACCCAGGGAAGGCATTCTACCCTTTTCTGAATCACTAAATAGAATATTTACTAAGAAATCACAATGTAACCAGAGAAACACTTTTTGATACATATGTTGAGTAGATGTGTGTGTGTGTGTGTGTGTGTGTGTGTGTGTGTGTGTGTGTGTGTGTGTGTGTGTGTGTGTGTGTGTGTGTGTGTGTGAGATGGTGGTGGTGGGGGGGGGGGGGATGCATGTGTCTTCTCTGTCTCTTCTCGATCCCCAGTGAGTTGTGGTGGATGGCTCCTTATACTGAGCCAGGATCCTCTGGAAGTTTCTTCCTGTTAAAAGGGAGTTTTCATCTCCACTTTCGCTAAATGCTTGCTTAGGCCTAGTCCACACGTAGCCGGGTTTTTTGAAAAACAAATATCCACCCCTCCCAAAACTTGCATCCACACCACCTCGTTAAAAAAAAAAAAACTCTGTTCACACGTACCCGGATAAATACGTTGTTAAGGACATGCCAGACCTGTAGGCGGCAGTACTTCCCCCATTCTTAACCTCGTCCTTCGTCTGTGGTCTGCCGCAAGGAGCAGTAATTCCGCTTGCAAAAACAAACAAGCAAAAAGCGCTTGGACAATTGATAAAGCGAGCGCAGCTCTGAGGGCATCCATGCTGTCGGCTAGTGTAAACACAGGTCGCACACGTGATGTCAGCATTTTTTGTTGTGGAAAGTGACGTTGCGGACCTTAAAACTCCGGTTTTGTCCGTCCACATGCAGACACCGAAAACGGAGAAAACGCAGATCTTCACTTTGGCCGGAGTTTTTAAAAAGTTACGTTTTCGTGTGAAAAAACTCTGTTTTCGTGTGAATGACAGGCCAAAACGTAGGAAAATATCTACGTTTTGGCAGATCCCCGGTTACGTGTGGACAGGGCTTTAGTATGAGGATTGCTAGGTTCCTAATATGGTAAACTTTTTACCGATTGGCTTAATGAACTGACCTGTATTGGAATGTTTACTATGTGAAGTGCCTTGAGATGACTCTTGTCGTGATTTGGCGCTATATAAATAAACTAGAATTTAATTGTGGCTCATCTGAATTTCCTTCAGTGACACAGGGATGGTTATATCATGAGACAGCATCTCTTTTGCTTGGTACGCCGTTATCACCACGATATAGATGGAGAGAAAACAATAGAGAATTGTAGAAACTATGATGGGGAAAACAGCTGCTTTTTAAGAAAATGTTCGTAATTCACAAACACTGAGTCTGTTAGAATGAGAACTTCTGATCAATCCATATCAATTTCAGAATGAAAATAATGATTACCTCTGCAGCAAGGTAAAAAAGAAACATTTTCTGTATTTTAAAGAAAGAACCAAAAATAGAATTAGAAATCAGACACAGTAAGAACATACCAAAGATGTTTAAAGAAAAATACAGACAACAAGGAACAAAGGACTTCCGCCATTTCGACCGATTACATCAAAAACACGCGCGTCTAAGGAACCACCTTTGCTTCAATTTAAGATGCCAGGACAAAAACATCACGCCAACAAGCCTACAGCTGAAAACATCGATCAGGACCAAGACAGCACAGAACATAATGGAAAGAACACAGAAAGCATTACTCAAAGAAAGGATAAGAAACGTCACAACCAAACAGAAGCAAGTGGATAGCGAACTGGAAAGAGGACACCTGGACTTAAAAAGGAATTACAAGCTAGATGAAAAAACGGAGGAACAAATTAAAGGACACATGATGGAACAACAGGAAAAAGAGTTCATAAAAGTAAAAGAAAGACACATAAAGAAGTTAAACAAACTCATCAACAAGAATAAGAGAAAAGGTAAACAAGATAACACCACACAAAGTACAAGGGTATGTAACCTTATACAATATGAACTAACAGAAGCAGAAGGTTTAAATTTTGCAGTGACACCAAAGAAAATACCATATGATGAGTTTATTGTGGCAACAGAACTAGCATGTCAACAGATCACGGATGAGGGAAAGAAAGCAGAGCTTAGAAATAATGTAGTTGAGATATTAAAGAACAGCTAAATTCAGCACAGCAATATTACAAAAGAAGAACAATCAGCCATGACAGCTTTATCCAAAAATGAACAGATAATTATTCTACCGGCAGTCAAAGGAAGAACCACACTACTAATTGACAAAGAAAAATACAAACAACAGATGCTAGAGAACAAAAATGCATACTAAAGAGCACAACTGCTAGGACTGGTAGCTAACTCCACTTACTTCACATACGATGACACAATATACAAACAACTGGAAGGCTTCGCCATGGGTAGCCTGTTATCAGCCACCCTGTGTGAGTTTTTCATGGAAGACCTAGAACAAAAAGCCATAGCCACTGCCCCCCAAACTGCAAAATTTAATTATGGAAACGCTACGTAGACGACATACTGGAAATCATACCAAAAGGACAAACTGAAACACTAACACAACACTTGAATAACAATGATGACACAGGCAACATAAAGTTCACTTATGAGACAGAAACGGAAGGCAGCATAGCATTTATGGACATGAAATTAACCGGGCAGACCGACGGGACCCTAAACATAAACACATACAGGAAACCAACACACACAGACCAATATCTATTATGGACATCAGAACACCCCACCATACACAAAATGTCAGTAATCAGAACATTATATCACCGAGCAAACATAATAACAGAAGAAAGAGACTGTAAACAAGAGGACAAACACATACAATACGCTTTAAAGACCTGCAGATACCTGACATGGGCAATAAACAGAGGAGAACAGCAGCAGAAAGAAAGAAACATCCAAAGCAAAGAACCAGAAACCCAGAAAGACAAGAACCAAAACCAGTGATAACCCTACCATACATCAAAGGTATAACAGAAAAAACAACAGCAACATTTTAAAAACCCAACATGAACACACCAACAAAACCGTACACAACAGTTAGAAACAGACTAGTGCACCAAAAAGCCAAGATACCAGCTGGACATAAATGCGGAGTGGTTTATGAAATCCCATGCAAACTCTGTAATAAAACAAACATAGGAGAAACCGGACACCAACTCAACACACGAACAATAGAACATAGAAAGGAGTGCGAGAGAGAAACAAGAACAAGAGCAGCAAAACAAGAAGCAGAAAGTACAATAAAAAAGTCAGCCATAACAGATCACTGCACAAGAGAAAACCATATAATGGACTGGGACAACACAAGGATCATAAACACTGAACTACATAAATACAAAAGATGGATGAAGGAAGCAATAGAGATAAGGAGACGTGGATGCGGGACTATGAACAGAGACGATGGGGTCTATACAATGGACTTAAATTTGTGGGTGGCTAATGGTAGCCAGTGGAGCTGGAGAGGCTGATGTGAGTTCTTTAGGCTGATAGAAGACTTGATGTGCCACCACATTCTAGACCATCTGCTGATTTTAGGAGGATGTTGTAGAAGTTAAACCGTGAGATGAGTACAGGAATGGAGGACAAAAGACAAGGGATCTTCATAGCTGCCCATAAGGAGGTTCAAAATCCAGTTGCATGTAGATGGTTTTGTTTTATCATTGCAACAGTTAATAATTTTGACAGAGCAGTCTGCAGATTGTATTGTATGCATATTGCTGTTGGTCCACAATGATGTCAACTTTGTCTGTAATGTTGGCCAAAACCGGCAAATCCAGGGACTTAAGGACAATTTGCTTGCAAGTCGAGATCAACCGATATGGCTTTTCCTATTGCTGATATAAATGTCAATAAGAATGTGTCATGATCAGCTGTTGCTGATTTATGTTGGTGATTATCTTGGGCGATTTTATATTTTTTTCTGTCTTATTTGCATGCTAAAATGTCACTCTAATAACAACAATGAATGTGCACACATGGGGAGAATTCAGTGTATTCAAACACCACTTCAGATTTAATCACTGCCTGATGGTCAGTTGCAATATTAATCAATTATCATGAGGTGGACGCATAAAAGTATAATGCAGCAATGTTCACCAGTTCTTCAGAATAATAGGTTTTACTTCAGACAGTGAACATGGCTGCAAAAAGGTCAGGGATTAGCATGCCAGTCAAAGGATGCCAAAAGTTACGTTTGATTCGTGTCTTTAAAGAATAACACGCTGTACAAATGGTTTTGCCTTTTTCAAACACCCAGAGGAAGTTTGGCTACAGTTTCATAAAAAAAACCTGACAATTCTGAAAGAATGTCAGACTTTATTTTTTGCTAGATTTAATTTTTTGTTGTCACTTTATTACTCTTCACATTTACAGACTACTGGGTGACGTTTTGTCCAAGACTCAACTGAGACATTTTCTTTTTTTTTCTCTTTTGAGACTTCAAATCTGATGTTTGTGTCCATAATAAGGTAAACAAAACTAAGAAACATTGTGTTTTTCTATGTTCTTTATTTCTAACTGAAGTGTTATACCATGTTCTTATCCCTATTTTTTTAGCTGAAACTTAATGTGTCTGTTGTGTTTATCTTTTTCTTCCTTTGCTCTGAACACCCTTGGGTCACACATAACATTGATTCCATGTCTGTCCAATCTCCTTTTCCTTCTCTGTTGTTTTAATGCTTTTACCTTTGATATTGGCTGTGAGCCTTTTTCTGTCTCATCTTTCATTTTTTGGGTCTCTGCCCCTGTCTGTCTGGCTGTTCTCACCAACTATTCCACAAGCAGCTTTTCCGACAAAATTACAAGATAATGAGGCATGCTGTGCCAGGGCTGGATGCTGTGTTGCCATCTTTTTCCTATCTGCTCAGTGTTTGGGATTATGTTAATTGCTTTTCTGCATCTATGTCTCGTACAGATATGGCCCACACACAGACATGCACAGAGTGGCTCTGAAAAATACCAAAACATTCATGTATTGATGCAAAAAATATTTTTACAAAACAGGAAAAAGCTCTTGCAGTGAATGCCATTTCTGCTGGGAAATGTTATTGATTGAGATTTAGTGAGTAGTCCAGAAAGTATCTTTTCTGCTAAAGCAAAGTGGCTCAATACTTGGTTGACCCAGCAGAAATGGGCATTTGTTAGTTTGCTGGGTGTGTTTTTAGTGCCAATAGTCATTCTCTCACAGTCTCTTGGGGGTCTCTAATGCAGCAACTAGAGTGAAGGCAAGTCTTTTACAAACTCCTCTCACCTTCACTTACTTTCAGTCTCTTTTCTCAGTCATTCAAAGTGGTTTTTGTAACCCAGAAACAGGCAAAATGTCAATATTCATTCACCCATCTGCCTTTTTCCACTCATCCACATTTCCTAGATTGGATGCTGGTTATGACAGTGACCCTGTAGGATGTACCCAAAAAGCATCCAAAATGAGACAGCCAGAAGATACTTAAAACATGTTACCTGACATTATTTTTTCCAGTGGAGAAGAGCAGTGGCTCCTTGCTGAGCTCCATCTGGATGGTGGAGCTCATCACCGTAGCTCAAGGCTGAGCTCAGTCAGCCTACAGAAGAAGCTCGTTTCAGCCACTTGCGGAGACATTTTTTTCTTTTGTTCAAAAGCCACGTCTTTTTCTCTAGTGAGAGTAGAAATATAGATGGGCCAGTGAATCTACAGCTTTGCTTCATCACAATGGCCTTTTGACAGAAGACCCATCTGTAAAACCACATTTTACTCCATCCTACCATCACCTGTGCACCACATTATTACACTCAAACGTCTCTGTTTGAGTCAGAGTTCCACCTGTTTCTATTCTAGAACTGTGAACACCATACACCCTGCTGTGATTCAGCCCAGTGGTCACTGAAGGTTTTGGCTTGAATATGCCAAAAATCATGTAGTCTGCAAAAAGCAGGCATGAGATTCTGAGGTTCCCAAACGAGACATCCAGCTGCCGGACTATGCCTTGCGTATCATATCCAGAGTCGTTTTACCTGCAAGCCTCCTTCCAACTGGGAGCGTTTCTGATGCGAAATGGGAGTGAAAGCATTCCACGCAACAGGTCCTGCGAGGTCAGAAAATCACGGGGGTATTGTACCACCACTCGTGATGTTTCTAAGTTCACATAATAACAAGCAATGAGAAAGACAGCAGCAAAAGGTCTCCTGTTTACTTTCTGATCTGAATACTTGGGCTACGGAGGTTTCACAGAAAATTATATAGTTTTTTTTAAGCAATGGGAACTCTGCACGTCACTTTTATTCAGAAAGTTTCTGCTTTTATGTTTGACTTCCTGTGTGGCCTGATCTGAACTGCTGAGTTTTTTTTTCTTTTTCATTTATTCACAACTGCCATGTGCTGGGGTGAGTACTCCTCTCATTTTCCCATCTTTGAGTTGTGTGTTTCAGGAGAGGGAAGCTCCAGCTGCAGCTGATTTGCAATCAGCGGGCCTGGCTACAAAAGGAGGATGGAGAACACTCCTCAACGCCGGATCATTACTACAGCTTGGTAGTTTCCTGCCCTCTTGCGACTCTTGGATTAACCCCAAAATTCCACTATCTCTGCTCCGCTCTGGCACGAACTCCGCAGCAAAAACGGTCCCGTTGTAGTCAATCAGAGCTGTTCCACTACTGCTGTCGTGCAGTGCGCCGCACGGCGTTCCGCCATCCGGCAAAAATAGGAATGATTCTATTTTTGCCGGACGCCGGAGCAACTCCGCAGTCAATGGACAGAAATCACAACCGCCCAACAGGGGAACAAGCACAACTTCCGTTATTTCACAATAAATCGATAAACAAAAAGCGTTTTTTGTTTCATATGCACAGGTTTAAAAACTTTTAACAACTATCAATGGCGGCTGAACTTTAAATGCACAAAAGTAAGCCATAAATACAGTTTCTACTATCAAAGTAGTCACCCTTTGTTGATCCAAACACTGCTGATCTCTCAACACAAATGATAGGCAGATTAAACAGCTCATTTCGATGCTTCTCCCACACAACGGGTGTTTGGATCTAACTTCCGCATTTATTGCTCGGATTGTATCGCAAGATCTCGAAAATCCCGCGCATGCCTGTTTGCGCACCTCAGGTCTCCGCACTGGAGCAGAGCCATTGTAGAGCAGGTATAGAGCTCCGGACGTCACGTGACTCTCAGTAAGTAGACGCCATGTTGGCAGGCAACAAATGTAAACAAAATGAACGGGATCGGCTTGGATTTTACTTCGTCGGAGTTTACTTCACACTTTAAAACCGAAGAAATCATTTTATTTAGTCAGAAATTGAATAGACTAAACATCTCCGACCCTTACCGTGCCCCTGGGATACTTTTTAAAAATGCCAGAAGCTGTCGGAGCGGACGTCTTACCGGACCTAGCCGGGGAACCCCTTGGGATTCCCCCGGAGGAGCTGGCCCAAGTGGCTGGGGAGAGGGAAGTCTGGGCCTCTCGACGCTACAGCCCCCGCAACCCGACTCCGGATAAGTGGATGAAAATGGATGGATGGATGGACAAATAACAGATTTACATGTAAGTAGTTTAAATAGAGTGCTGTGCTGTTTGAATGTATAAACTGAGCACCAAGAGAAATCACTAGTCTGATTTTTTTTTCCGGGAATAAAATAAATATGTCAGGCAGGAGCGTCCCAGGATCTGTCTGAGATCTGTCTCGGTGAGACAGATAATAGCAATCCAAAGTGCTTTTTATGTGTGATCTGACAATTGATCAACCATTGCTTAAAAATTAAACACAGCTTAGCCGGTTAATTGCTGTGATCATAAAACATGTAAACGGCAGCACGCAGAACTCACGAGGCAACATTTTACGTGATGTTTACTTGTTGCTATGAGTAATAAGACAGAAAAAGCCACGCCAAAATAAGTTTAGGAAGCCCACTAAGAATCGTAATAAAAGCATTTAAAATAAACACCATATACAGTTGAGGAAACGTTGGTTTAAGTACCTGATATGAAGTGGTCGCTGCATAAGTGAAAACCTTTACTCTCGGGATCCCACAGTTTCATTTTAGCCCGGCCACTATAGCGCGTTTTATTACAATGATCCAACGTTTGCGGCACTCCGGATCTTGGGGAATCCTGTAGACGGCTCATTCCTTATGTCGTCCGCGTCTGTTCTGCATCCTGGGGCACAACAGGAATCTACTATATTTCCTGTTTGATTGAGTTTTCTGACAATAACAAATAGTCCAGCTGCCGGCTTCTGCCTGTCAATATGGTGCAGTTTCAATTTGAACTGTTGCATGCCAGGAGAAGTGACGTCAACTCCCGGAGCTCTATAGTATAATTTGAGTTCGGAAGCGAGCGGCAGCGGAGCGGAGATAGTGGAATTTTGGGGTTAGTGCTCTAGTGTTTGTAGGATTTTTTGTGAACCTTTGGATCTTTTCCCTGTGCTTACCCGTTACCGGGTTTTGGAACGTTTTTTGACTTCCGTGACTTCTCTGGATTACGTCTTTGGCTTTCTGCGACTCCTCAGGATTACTGTGCCCCATAGGATTTCCGAACACAGCTCTCACCGTTCTCCATTCCTCCCGGCTGGCCCGCTGTCCTGCTCTCCTCTCGCTCCCTCTCCTGGACACCCCACTTGGATTCAACCCCGCACCCAACCTACCCTCCCTCATTCCTACGCTCCCCTACTCCCAGTAAGTCTATTGTCTGCACCCACCAAATTTAGACTTACCTTCCTGTACTCATCTGTATCTGCTCTCTCCTCCTCAGATGCTGTGCTCCCGTTCTCGATCTCCACTGGGCTTTTCCACTGCACCTTCAGTTCCCGTTTTAAAATAAAGTTTCTTTGTTTTACCATCAGATCTGTGAGTGTGTGATTCTGCATGTCTTGGATTAAACACATTCCCCAAACCATGTCAACAATAAAAACAAAATACAGAACAGGTTAACTAAAATAATAATCTGTCCCCTTTAACAAAAAGAAATACAAGTAATAATAAAGTAATTTTTACTCAACTTGGAACAAAGAGGTTTCTGGCCTGGTTTGTTGCTTCAACTACAGTTGGCAATTTCCAACTCTTCTATATTACAGAATTATATAAATGAATCATTTCATTTGTTTTACAGATTTGAAACATAGGCAACACGTCCTTCTTCTGGTACGCGTCCAAATGGGCTGTTTTACAACCGTCCACAGTAATTACCATGAAACACATTTCACTACCATTTTGTGACACTCTCATGTCCGGTGTAAAGGAGGGATTATAAGTCCTCCTCAAACCTAGTGTAATGATTTGTAGGTGGTTACTTTTAATAAGTTGTCAGTATAATATAAAGGTAATCAATAAAATGTAATATTCCATAAAATATGGATTATCAGTATCATCAAGCCATTAATTTTCGATTGATTAAATGAGGTACTTTGGGTATTGCCAGGGAAACAACACTTTATAATAATTTGACACAGGGACAAAAATGAAGTTTATAAAAATATATTTATTACTATGTCAATGATGATGAAGGGCAAATGATTATGAATGGTGATTCAAAGTGATCTCAAATGAGACAATGAATGAACTGTGACGAAACATGTCCTGGTATGTTTAAGAGTTTTTCTAAGTCACTCAGTACGGTGCGATGGCTGGGTTGTAAAATACATTTGGCTGTTTGTTGGATGTAATTTAACAAGTAATCAAATTTATATCAACCACTCTGATGCTGTTGTTTAGTCTACTCACCCTGGATCATGGAAGCTCCCGGAGATCCGGTCTGTCAGAAGCCATCAGTCAGAGCGAATGAGTGGACTTCTGATGTATCTGAAGATCGTAGGCATCCTCAGCATATGCACAACTGGTCAATCAATCAATCGATCAATCAATCAGATTTTATTTATGAAGTGCTTTTCAAGTAAAGCAAAGTAAAGCTCAAAGTGCTTTACAGAATTAAAATGACCCCAAATTCCCAAAACTGTTTAAAAACACTAACAGCCATATGCACACACACACACACACACACACACACACACACACACACACACACACACACACACACACACAATAACATCAGTAAAAATGCATATTCGGCTGAGTCCAGATGAGCCAAGTAAAGCAAGGCAAGGAAACATCATCAGTGGAGCCACCTGCCCCAGCAGCATCGTCTTCCACAGCAACTAACCCCGGGTTTCCACGGGAGCCGTCAGCAGCACGTTACTGCAGCAGCACATCTTGCTCGCGTAAGCTGCTGCTTGGCCCTTCCCACGAGACGCGAAGCAGCAGGGGAACAGCTGTCACCGACCGAGCACGAAGTCACACGAGTGACTTTGTCAGTAAACACAACAACAAGCAGGAGAAAATTACAACATGGTTTGTGTTTTATCTTCTGTCCGTTTTATAATCGCCAATACGGACCTGAAAAACAAAGGAGACCGCTAGCTAGGTGATAACTTCTCACGGGGATGCACAGTTAGTAACCTTTTTTAAAAGTAAAGCAACCGGAAGGCAGTACGTTCTTTATTCTGAAAATCTCGGGAGCTTCTCTCCATTTCCGCGTCCGATTTCCTGTCTTTCCTTCCCCAAAAATGTCGAACTTGACCCGTTTCAGAGGCGTTGCGCGTAGAAAATAGAACCGGCGCGTAAAGGCCGCGACATGCTGCTCCTGAGACGCGGCCGACTCGCGCTGCTGACGGCTGCCGACGGCTCCAGTGGAAAAGGTTCTGTTGACCACAGCGGTTCCTATCAGCAGCTATGACGTGCTGCTGCAGTAACGTGCTGCTGACGGCTCCTGTGGAAAGCCGGGGTAAGTCAGAGCGCTCAGAGGAGGGAGAGAATAGACCCCACCTCCACTCAAACACTACCTGTAGAGCACCCAAGAAGCTACAGTCGACTACCGCCCCTGGGGCAGAGGGCCCCTACAGGAAAAACACTGGATTAAAATGAATACAAATAATAAGTCAAAAGATACTTAACAGGTGGCTTCTGTTGGACGGTTTCATGTCTGATGAGTGGGTGGTAGGTTGAGCAAATAATGATTGTTGATTCAAAAAGGATGTTCATATGCCGCAAAAATGATTCCACTAAAAAATCTAGTTTGATTCCCCATAAGATGGTAATTTAGCATGAACTGTGAGCTTTTGCTGAACTCAGAGCTCTGGCTGGAACTGGGGAAAATAGGAAGTGAATTTACTTTTAATGAAATGGTGTCATGGTTCTAGGAGACTCTGGAGCGAACACACCCGGACACAGGAGAAAGTTTAACAGTTTTATTGAAAAAGTTCAGCGGGTTCTCAAAATGGTGGAGGAACTCTGGACGGGTTTGCAGAGGCGGTTCTGAAGGGGAAACAGAAGGTGAGTCGAGGAGCAAGGAGACTGTTCCGATAAAAGAATTGAAGGGGGTGAGCTTACTGGTCTGCGTGGCGAGGAGTGTTTGGAGAGGAGGTGAGGTCCAGTGTGGGAGTGTGGCAGGCTGAGGTTGAGATTTTGCTGGAGGCTCGAGGGTGGACAGGCAGGTGGAGAAGAGGAGGATCCAACAGGGCGTGGATGAAAAGGCTGAAGCACCGCAGCCAGGAGGAGCACTGGGTGAAGCAGACACCACGGTTCAGGGAAGACGCTGGGAGATCCTGGGAACTCAGAAGGTCGAGACTACTGCGAGACAAAACATTACTTGTGAGAGAAACACTGGGAAGCGCAAGGAAACACAGAGCTGACCTGATTACCAAGCTGTGTGGCTTAATCATCTGGCATCTGCTTTCCTCCTCCGGCCAGCTTTAAGTGCTCCACCTTAATTGCCTCTGATCAATGGCACCTGGTGCGGCCTGCCTGTCACACCTGAGGAGAAGAGGTGAGGAACCACACACACACACACACACACACAGAACCTCACAGTACCCCCCCCTCAACGGACGCCACCCGGCGGCCGACCCCGAGAGGTCGAGGCAACAGACTGCTCAAAGTCACGGATGAGGGACGGATCCAGGATAGCAAAACGAGGAACCCAGGAGCGTTCCTCAGGACCATAACCCAGCCAGTCGACCAAGTATCGGCGACCACGTCCCCGAGGTCGGACGTCCAGGATCCGGGACACAGAGAAGGCGGGATGGCCATCAACAACCCGGGCGGGCGGAGGGGGATCGGCAGGAGGGAACAGGGGGCTCGAGGATACCGGTCTGATCTGGGAAACATGAAAAACTGGGTGAACACGAAGGTGGCTAGGGAGTCTCAGACGGACAGCTGAAGGACTGATGATAGCAGCAATAGGGAAAGGGCCCAGAAACCGGGGAGACAATTTCCTGGGAGCGCCCTTGAGCGGGAAATGCTGGGATGACAGCCAGACCTCCTGACCAACGGAGTATGCGGGGGCTGAAATGCGACGCCGGTCAGCATACCTCTTGTTTTGGGCTGAGGTGCGCTGCAGGGCGGACCGAGTATGGTTCCAAACTCGTTTGCAGGCCATCATGTGAGAACGGACAGAGGGAGTGATGGAATCGGGGAAGGTGCCAGGAAGGAGAGGTGGTTGATACCCGAGTGAGGCCTCAAATGGAGACAGACCTGAGGCGGCAGAGACGTGAGTTTTGTGAGAGTACTCAACCCAAGGAAGGTGGAGGCTCCATGATGTAGGGTTATCGGCACAGAGGCAACGGAGGGTGTCCTCGACTTCCTGGTTGAGCCTCTCACATTGGCCGTTTGTCTGGGGATGAAAGCCAGAAGACAAACAGGGTTCAGCCCCAATGGAGCGACAGAAGTCCTTCCACACTTTGGCGATGAATTGGGGTCCGCGGTCTGAAAGGATCTCAGATGGGATGCCATGTAGTCGGACCACGTGGAGAAACAAAAGTCGAGCGGTAGTAGCAGCTGAGGGTAGTTTGGACAGCGGGACCAGGTGACATGCCTTAGAAAAACGATCTACTATAGTGAGGACGACTGACTTGCCTTTGGAGATGGGGAGACCTGTTACAAAATCCAGCGCGATGTGGGACCATGGTCGGGCTGGAACTGGAAGAGGCTGCAGGAGCCCAGCAGGTGGACGGTGAGAGTTCTTACTACGAATGCAAGTAGTGCAGGCAGTAACATAGCTCGTGACATCCTTATTCAGGCCAGGCCACCAGAAGTAACGGCGAACAAAGGCTATGGTACGACTCACCCCTGGGTGGCAGGAGAACCTGGAGCAGTGCGACCACCGGATGACCTGGGACCGGACACTTGCGGGGACATAGAGTCGGTTAGGGGGACCCCCACCCGGGTCTGGTTCAGTCTCCTGGGCCTTGTGGATCTGTCTCTCAATGTCCCAGGTGAGACTGCCCACCAAACATGTGGCCGGTAAGATGGGTTCTGGGGCTTCAGAGGGAACGTCGGGTGAAAACTGGCGTGAAAGAGCGTCTGGCTTGACATTTCGGGTGCCTGGCCTGTAAGTGATAACAAAATTAAAACGGGAGAAGAACAGTGACCAATGAAACTGTCGGGGATTTAGACGCTTGGCCGATTGTAGATATGACAAATTTTTGTGGTCAGTCCAAACGATTACTGGTAACTCGGTACCTTCGAGCCAATGCCTCCACTCCTCAAAGGAAAGCTTGATGGCCAGAAGCTCTCGATCCCCTATGTCATACCGGCCTTCAGTGGGGGTGAAACGCTTGGAGTAGAAGGCACAGGGGTGGAGCTTCTGATCAGCAGATGAACGTTGAGACAAGACTGCCCCCACGCCAGTGTTGGAGGCATCTACTTCCAGAATGAACTGGGCTTTGCTGTCAGGTGTAACCAGAATGGGAGCATCAACAAATCTCTGCTTAAGGGACAGAAAAGCCTGGTCTGCGTCTTTGGTCCAACGGAAAATCTGCTTAGTGGAGGTGAGAGCAGTTAATGGGGCTGCCAGAATGCTGAAATTGCGAATGAACCGCCTATAAAAATTAGCAAAACCCAAAAATCGCTGCAGTTGTTTTCTCGACTCTGGAATGGGCCAATCCTTTACTGCCTTGATCTTTTCTGGATCTGTCTTCACCTGCCCACCCCCGAGGACGTAACCAAGGAAAGTGATGGAACGTGTGTGAAACTCACATTTCTCAGCTTTCACAAAGAGGTTGTTTTCCAGGAGGCGTTGTAGGACTCGGCGGACGTGGACCTGGTGGTCTGAGAATGATTTGGAGAAGATTAGAATGTCGTCCAGATAGACAAAAACAAAGACATTCAAAAAATCCCGGAGTACATCATTTATCAGATTTTGGAATATTGCTGGGGCGTTGCAAAGGCCGAAGGGCATGACCAGGTACTCAAAATGTCCAATGTGTGTTTTAAACGCTGTTTTCCACTCATCCCCTTCCTTGATCCGGACCAAATGGTAAGCGTTCCTGAGATCAAGCTTGGTAAAAAATAGAGCTTCCTGGACAGGCTCGAAAGCAGAAGCAATTAAAGGGAGGGAGTACCTGTTCTTTATGGTGATGTTGTTCAGGGCACGATAGTCAATGCAGGGCCTCAGGGTTCCATCTTTTTTCCCCACGAAGAAAAAGCCTGCTCCCATGGGGGAAGTGGAGTGTCGGATGATGCCTGCTTTTAATGAATCGTTAATGTATTCCTCCATAGTCTCACGTTCTTGTTTTGAGAGGCTAAACAGACGACCGGAGGGAAGAGGGGCCCCTGGGAGAAGGTCTATGGAACAGTCATAGGGCCGATGAGGCGGAAGGGAGAGGGCACGCTCCTTACTAAAAACCCTGTGAAGATCATGGTATTCTGTGGGGACGTTAGTGAGATCAGTGGGCTCAGAATGTTCTGGGACGGAGGAAACCTGAATGGGAACGGCAGAATGGAGGCATTCGCGAATGCAGGTAGGGCTCCAAGATTCCACACGGGCCTGGGACCAATTGATGGAGGGATTGTGCTGGGACAACCAGGGGTAACCTAAAACTACAGGTGAATCATTGACTGGGAAAACCAAAAATGTAATTTTTTCACAGTGGTTACCAGAAACCACTAGGTTAACCGTTTCAGTCTGATGGGTGATTGTAGTAAGAGAACAACCATCTAATGCAGAAACCTGCACTGGATGATCGAGCTCTAGGATGGGAATGCAATGTTGTTGAACAAAACCAGCACTAATTAAATTTTGCTCTGAACCAGAATCTATGAGGGCACTAGTTTGGACCTGAAGACAATTAATTTGGATGGTGGCGGAAAGCGTGAGGCGAAGATTACTTTTATTTAGGTTGCCCGTCAGTACCCCCACTTTTACTGACGAGCAAACTCTTTTGGGCGGAGCTGGCAGGCTGCAATGAAATGGTCAGGGGAACCGCAGTATAGGCAGCAACGAGCTTCCATACGACGCTGTCTCTCCGCCGGAGAAAGCCGAGCACGGCCGATCTGCATGGGCTCAGAGGGAGGCAAGTTTGGCGGTGCGCTGGACACAAGGGGCGGAGCCGAAACCCCGAGAGGAGACGGCGATGCAGTTAGTTCAGCCCGACGCGGAGCAGGGAATCGGGGACCCGGACCTCTAAGTTTTGCTCGCTCTCTAAGACGGTTGTCGATCCTTATAGCGAGATTGATTAATTCATCCAAGGTGTCGGGCTCATCTCTGGTGGCCAACTCGTCTTTCAGATTCTCATTAAGCGCATGTTGAAACGCCCCTTTCAGCGCGGGACCGTTCCAACCTGATTCCGCAGCCAAAATGCGGAAATCGACTGTCATCTCAGCTACTGATCTACTACCCTGTCTTAGATTCCATAATCTCTTGGTGGCTTGTTCCTCGCTAATTTTTGGGCAGAAAGTCTGCTTAAATTGTTCGAGAAAATAGTCAAATGAGTGATCTGAAAGACTGTCGGAGCCAAGAGTAGCCTGGGCCCAAAGCAGAGCCTTGTCATTAAGGAGGGAGATGACATATGAAATTTTACTCTCATCTGTCTGAAAAGAGTGGGGACTGCGGTCAAAAGCTAAGGAACATTGCAATAGAAAGCCCTTTGCCTTACCTAACTCGCCAGAGAACGGATTAGGAGTCGGAGAAACCGCATCACGGAAACCGGACGATGCTGAAGGATCACGGCGGACCGGGACTGGTGCCGACGGTTGTGGATCAGATGAGGGGAGCCTAGAACTCAGATCATGAAAGAGTTTAGTGAGATGATTCATTCCTTGGAGTAACGTATCCTGTTGCTGAGACATGTTCTGGAGAGCCGTTTCGTGTCGGCCCAACAGGATGCCTTGTTCGGACAGAGCAGTGCGCAGGTGTGCCGCAGAGTCTGAATGGTGGCCAGATGATTCTGTCATGATTCTAGGAGACTCTGGAGCGAACACACCCGGACACAGGAGAAAGTTTAACAGTTTTATTGAAAAGTTCAGCGGGTTCTCAAAATGGTGGAGGAACTCTGGACGGGTTTGCAGAGGCGGTTCTGAAGGGGAAACAGAAGGTGAGTCGAGGAGCAAGGAGACTGTTCCGATAAAAGAATTGAAGGGGGTGAGCTTACTGGTCTGCGTGGCGAGGAGTGTTTGGAGAGGAGGTGAGGTCCAGTGTGGGAGTGTGGCAGGCTGAGGTTGAGATTTTGCTGGAGGCTCGAGGGTGGACAGGCAGGTGGAGAAGAGGAGGATCCAACAGGGCGTGGATGAAAAGGCTGAAGCACCGCAGCCAGGAGGAGCACTGGGTGAAGCAGACACCACGGTTCAGGGAAGACGCTGGGAGATCCTGGGAACTCAGTAGGTCGGGACTACTGCGAGACAAAACATTACTTGTGAGAGAAACACTGGGAAGCGCAAGGAAACACAGAGCTGACCTGATTACCAAGCTGTGTGGCTTAATCATCTGGCATCTGCTTTCCTCCTCCGGCCAGCTTTAAGTGCTCCACCTTAATTGCCTCTGATCAATGGCACCTGGTGCGGCCTGCCTGTCACACCTGAGGAGAAGAGGTGAGGAACCACACACACACACACACACACACACACACACACACACACACACACACACAGAACCTCACAAATGGTTGTTTATAAACTTTCACCAACCAGATTTGAGAAGTATGTATAGGCGTTTCACAAGACCCTTTGGCACTCCCCTTTTTGTGATGCTTAGAAAGCTTATTTCACTTAATATATTATTAAGTCTGTTAAACATTCATTTGTTAATATACTGATATTGGTATGTGAATGTAACTGATAAGTAATTGATCAATAAATCATCAAGCATCAATATCTGAACTAAGTCATGAAATAATAAACATTTGTGTTAATTAATTAAGTAATTAATTAATTATTAAATCACTTTAGATAGAACATTCATTGTAGATAATTATAACCAACTTGTGAAGAATCATTTAATGAGAAAATAATTTATTAAATAGGAAAAGTCTCATCTTCTACATGAGACACTAGAGTTGCAGCAGGATGTCAATAGTGGCAGAAGAGAGGTCAGACGATGGACTTGTTATGACCATCTTCTGAAGAGGCAAGGTTAGAAGCAGTGTGTTTTCTGCTTTGAACACCAGACAGTTAAGATGTGGCAGAATGTCTGTTGACCTCTGACATTGCTGTGGACAAATAAATTTGTCAGCCCTTCACAACGTTACACCAGAAAGCACAAGTGAACTGGAGAACAAAACTCCCATGACCCCATCAGCAACTTTACAAGGGTCTACTGTTCCATGACCCAAGTGAAAGCCAGTACAGCTCCTCCTTAATCAGAGGATTGACCATCAGTCAAAGCATCCTTCTAACAAGGGCAAAATGGAGTCTGATTTATTTGAAACTTTCTTTTCACATTTTTTACCAAAACAAACAACTTAATTTTTTGTTTCTACACACAAAACTCAGGAAAGGAAATCCAGTTAAGTTGTGTTGAGAGGCTCAAATAGCAGTTGACTAAGGACATAACTCAAACCCTTATAACCATTATGCCTGTCTATAAACCTTCAGTAATGTTTAGGTTTGTGTTGACCTTGCAAAATCCTTTAAATCTTCCACTGAGGAACACGGCTTCCAAACACTTCAATAATTTGCCAATTTGATCACAAACCAGATATTTTCTATTCCTCAAGGACTTAATCTTATGGATTAAGCATTTATCCCAAACCACATGTATGCATCATCTGTTGGCATTTTTATGTTGACAACAATTATCCTTTACCAGACTCTTGATAATGCTCTGTTTTACATACATTTATTTTATTCAGCACCTCTTCCAGGTTGCTTCCAAGTATTTGGTAGCTCTTTCACACAATTGGACCTTTTAGAATTTGTTTTAAATCTCTTAGTTAAATAAAAGATTCATGACATAATGAGAAAAGGAGGACTCTTTCTATGTTCATTTCTTCATCGTTTGCATGACAGTGTGCAGAAAGTCTCCATTGGAGGGTGATGAGGAGATGAGAGATGGGCTGCTGAACTAAATGTGTCGTCAGGGTTTCTGCTGCAGGCAGCTGTTAAGAACTGCTGATCAGACATGAAATTCACACACAACATTTTACAGCCCTGAGCCATGGTGGGGAAAAACTGCCTGCATATTACAGATGATTGTCGTGAAAGAAAAAAAGGAAAGAGAGCTTAACAATAGTCATGATGAGTTTCGTTTTCTTTGCAAAAGACATTTTGTTGTAAAATATTCTATGAAAGACATTACTCAGCTGGAATCTACATTGTATAACAAATTTTGTAAGTGCAAAGATCAAAGAATCAACAATTCTTCCTGTTCCTTGAGACGTGGCAGATGTGTTTACTTCAGCTCCTACTTTTTGTGCTCTATCTTAAAACCTGCTTTTTCCTGTCACTGATCTCTGGATTTTGTGATTTTGTTGGAACTTTGCTGGACCTTTGTTTATTTTTTGGATTCTTTGACTTGTTGGACCTTTATTTGGAATACAAATCTTTCGGATCTGACAGAGGCAGCTCAGCTAAAGTGTAAGCAACCTTGAAGCTATCTTGAATGTCTGTCATCCCGATGTTTCTGCCCCACAATGATTCCTTTATGCATTCCAAAGCAAATAAAATAATTGA
Organism: Nothobranchius furzeri; assembly: GCF_043380555.1. Lineage (NCBI taxonomy): Eukaryota > Metazoa > Chordata > Actinopteri > Cyprinodontiformes > Nothobranchiidae > Nothobranchius > Nothobranchius furzeri. Next base: position 46,505,568 of record NC_091746.1, on the reverse strand, counting down.
AAACCTTAAAGAGGATATACGACGGCTCTCTGCTGAACTGCAAAAGAAGGAAATGGTGCTGGATAGTTTTAGATCTCGTTTTCCTGCACTGTCTGAGACCACTGTCAGTCAGTTTGAAGATAAAACATCCGTGCAAAACTCTCTACTCCAAGACACCATTGCTTGGGATCCCTCTGCACCACGAAATCCGACTTCCAGCTCTACTCCTGACCAATTGTCATCTTGGTCAGAGGTTGTGGTACGTGGCTGATAGAGAAAAATTGGTTTTCGCTGACAATGCCGCTTAAAATCATAGCTGCCATATAAGTAAAACACCTGTTGCTTCGTTAAAATGCAAGTGTTATCCTGTGCCAGACTTCCCATCTCGACAGGGAGGAGAACGACCTTCCTCAGAAGGTTATCAGTTATACTCCCATGGGAAACAGCATGTTGACTGAATGCACCTGGTTTTGTATGAGGGAGTTGTGGCATTGTTTTTACCCCCTATGTTAAACAGCTTTCCACCTGAATCTCTACGGAGCAGTTTAGGAATGTGATGTGTTGTGTGTGCTTGCTAATAAAAACCCTGAGAGGACGGATGTTCTCTGAGAGATCCTGTGAACCGTGCTTGGGTGTGTATTCATTTCATCTCTCCACTTTGCAAAGTAAAATTGAACAATAATATTGCTCTAATCCTCTGTGCGTTTGACTTCTCTTAAGGTGACCTGGTTTTGTTAAAAGATAACCCAACAGTGGCCATAGGAGAGCCCCTGTGGTTGATCCCAACCCCCCATCTGACCTCAATCTTTCAAACCGCTTCTCTCCACTTGCTGAGGAACAACCAGCTGATTCCTCCATGCCTCCTCTTTCCTCCCAACCATCAGATCCCATCCAGCAGGAGCCTGCAGTCCGGAAGAAGCAACCTCAGCAGTCTATTCCCCCCCAGACCTCAACCTCTGATGCCCGACGCAAAATACTAAAGGATGTTGTGCGTTGACACTCTGCTGGACCTCCTCCCTGGCTCAGGAGGTGAGCTCCTCCATAGCAAACCCTCCACCTCAAACCCCCCAGTTCCCTGACACCACAGGAACCCAAACCCAGAATCCTCCACTACTCCACAGGGACACAAATTAGGAGCCCTCTACACCCCGTCCACTGTTTTCACCTACCACTTTGCTGGTAGGTGATTCAATAATCAGGAATGTCTGCTTTTTTAATGTCATGACGAGATGTTTTCCATTAGCCACCATACGCTCTCCTGGATAAACTTCCTGGTCTGCTGTACTCCATCCCAGCTTCAGTTAAAAGAGTGATCATTCATGTGGGATCAAACAATGTTACACAGTCTGTCATCACTCAACAGCATTTTAACCATCTCTTTGACATTCTGAAGAGAGTGAAATGTCTGTTTTCATCTCTGGCTCAATCCCCACAGTTTCTCATGGATATGGAGGTTTTAGCCATCTGCTCTCTCTCCACTCCTGGCTTCAGTCTGCTTGCAGGTCCCACAGTTTTGGTTTCATCAATAATTTTAACCTGTTTTGGAACCGTTTCTCCTTTTTCAGGTGAGATGGTATTCACCCTAACCGACATGGCTCAAGCATGCTAACCGCTAACATCCGGTATGCTGTGCAGTGCCATGGATATACATCTATGGTGGATTCCCTTCCACAGACATGATGGTTTACATCCCAGAGGTCTTCACCTTCTTCGGCCTTTGCTCAAAACTCAACTTCAAATAACATCACTTCCTACAGTCCCCCCATGAAGCAACAGTCTTCTGTGTGTCTTCCAAAGGTCACAATTCCCAAAATGTTGTCTTCTGCTGACAAACCCAAAAGTTTCCCTATTCCAGTTCATTTATCAACCAGCAAAGACATAAACTGTATTCATGTCCGGAGAACCCAGAACACCAGATGTTTACGACCCATCCTTCTCCAACAGGTTAAGAAGACACATGTTCTCCAGGATTCAGTTTAATGTGCTGAATGCCCGCTCCATCTCAAACAAAACCTTTATTTTAAATGAGCTGTTCACCAGAGAAAAGTTGGACTATTTATTGTTTATGGAGATGAGGCAGCAAGATGGCTATTTTGTACAATTCAATGAAATATGTCCACCAAACCGCTGTGTTTACCCCACCATGCCCGACACGTTGTGGTGGAGGTCTTGCGCTGGTCTTTAAGGACAAACATGTCTGTAATCTGGTGAAAAATGGCTCTTTTACAACTTTTGAATGTCAGGAAATCAAAGCAGGGTTACAAAATGTATTTCACTGTATTTTAATCTACCGACCTCCCAGTCAAGCTGGCCCTTTTCTCTCTGAATTAGCAGAATTTCTATCATCAGTGAACAAACTAGAAAAAGTTTTAATCCTTGGTGATTTTAACTTACACATTAATGATCCTAATTGTAGCACATCAGTGGAGTTCATGTCTATTATGGAGTATTTTAACTTCGAGCAGCACGTTTCAGGCCCCACACACAAAGTGGGCCACACTCTATATCTTGTTTTCTCTTTGAGACAAAAAATCAGTCATTTACAAGTTGAAGAGGTTCATGTGAGTGACCACAGCTGCATTTTCTTTAATGCCCTATCTAATGTTGAATCTGTCCCTCACAACCTAAAATCAAAGAAACGTATCATTAATCAGTCAGCAGTGGATGGATTTTCTAGATTATTTGACAGCAGCTCAGTTCAGGGTGATGATCCAAGCTTGTTCATCCAGTCATTGGATAAACAATGCTGCAGTATCTTAGATAAAGTAGCTCCTGTCACAGTTTTTTTTCGATTGCTAAAACTCAAAAAGCAAAAATGAGGCACAATTTTCACAACCTCTACTTCTATTCCCAATTGCTTGACTCAGTTTATCACTACTTAAGATTTCCTTATCATATTAGAACTCTGATTTTCCTCCTTTACACTCTGATGTCAATTTCACATTACCTTGCTGTCAAAACACAACACACAATTTTCAGGTTTACACACACTTCTCACATAAATTCTCAAAGCTTCAATCAACAACACACAAATATTCAAATCTCTAAACTTTCGGGTCTGGCGAGCAATCTGCAATCAGGGACTGCAGCATAAAAGTAAGTTTCCACAAGGCTACCCAGGTGTAGGAGTGGTTTCAGGACCACCCACGATTTTCCATTTTATACCTTCCACCTCATTCCCCCTTCCTCAATCCCACTGAGGAGTTTTTCTCAGCCTGGAGGTGGAAGGTGTACGAAAGGAATCCACAGAGCCAGGTCCCACGGCTTCAAGCCATGGAGGAGGCTTGTAGAGAGATGTGGCCTTTGAGGCCTGTCAGGGCTTCATGAGGCACTCGAGGCGGTACTTCCAGCGTTGTTTGTGTCACACCCTGTCCAGTCTCCCCTTTTGGTTTAGTCCCATGTCTCTGTTACAGTTTTTTTTATTGCTAAAACTCAAAAAGCAAAAATGAGGCACAATTTTCACAACCTCTACTTCTTTTCCCAATCGCTTGATTCAATTTATCACTACTTAAGATCTCCTTATCATATTAGAACTCTGATTTTCCTCCTTTACACACTGATGTCAATTTCATATTACCTTGCTGTCAAAACACAACACACAATTTTCAGGTTTACACACACTTTCCACATAAATTCTCAAAGCTTCAATCAACAACGCACAAATATTCAAATCTCTAAACTTTCGGGTCTGGCGAGCAATTTGGAATCAGGGACTGCAGCATAAAAGTAAGTTTGCACAAGGCTACCCAGGTGCATGAGTGGTTTCAGGACCACCCACGGGTTTCCATTTTATACCTTCCACCTTATTCCCCCTTCCTCAATCCCACTGAGGAGTTTTTCTCAGCCTGGAGGTGGAAGGTGTACGAAAGGAATCCACAGAGCCAGGTCCCACTGCTTCAAGCCATGGAGGAGGCTTGTAGAGATGTGGCCTTTGAGGCCTGTCAGGGCTTGATGAGGCACTCGAGGCGGTACTTCCAGCGCTGTTTGGACCAGAAGGACATCGCCGGTGATGTTGATGAGGCCCTCTGGCCAGACAGAGACCGGAGGCATGATGCCCCATGATTATGCCCCATGATTATGCTTGAATGGGAGAGGGGTGGGGGGTTAACTGTAAAAATAAAATGTTTTGTCTCAAAATTTGTGTGTGTGGGTGTGTGTGTGGGTGTGTGTGTGTGTGTGTGTGTGGGGGGGGGGGGGTTAACTGTAAAAGTAAATTTTTTTTGCCTCAAAATTTGTGTGATGTCTAATGTTTGTCTCAGAGAAAAGTGGGCACTGTCGTACATTCAGTGTGTAATTCATTGTGTTCCATTTAGACAATTGTGTTTTCAGTTTTGCTCTTCAGTGTTCTTTCTATGCTTGGTAGTGTTCACCCAAAGGCTACTTGTGTTTAAGCAATGAATGGTATGTGTGTGTCATGTGAAAATGTGGCTGTGTTTACCAAATGAAAACACGTGTTCCATTTTGGGAACATGTTACGATATGTGATGGCAGGGTTTTGTTGCAAAGGGAAGCCACGGTTTAGGAATTTGTGTGTTATGTTTGGGGTTTTGTGTGTGCAGTTTTGAAAGAAACGTACAGTTTTGAAAAATGTGTTTTAGCAATTGAAAAAAACTGTAATTGCTCCCACCTGCCTCTCGTTTTCCAATCACCCAAACTCCCAGCCCTCTTTTATTTAAACCCCTTCAGTTCTGTGTCTCGTGTTGGATCATTCTTTCTATGTCCTGTGTGCTTCATCTTAAAGTTATTGTTGAACGTTCCTACCTGTCTGCCTGTCTTCCTCACCCCATTTGGATCCTCACCTTATCTCCGCTTCGCTCACCGGCACGTTAGTGACAGAATGATCCAACCCTGTAAAGGATCCAGCGGGGAGATTCTCCCCTGGGAGTGCATGCTCCAGTTCCTCTCCTCGGACCACTGGCCGGCTTCTCCTCCTCCGGCTTCGCCTCGCCGCAGACGCCGTCACCGACCTTCAGCCTCTGCGGTCCTCTCCACCCTCCCGGAGCCAGATGAGAGGCTGGACCGGGAGACGCTTCCAGATCGCACCAGCTACGTGGGCACCAGACTGGCTGTGTGCTCCCCTGGAGCTGCCCCGTGGCGTGGGGAAGGATGCCGGGCTCCACCGCAATCCTGTGTCCCAGGACGGAGCCGCGAGCTTGCCGCTGCCCCGGCTCGGCGCACCTGCTTGGACCCGCCCCAGTCAGACCAGCAGTCCCGTCTCCGGTCCAATCCGCGCCTCCGTCATCTGCAGGCGGAGGAACAATGCCCACAGCCCAGCTGACAGAGCTTGCAGGTCTCCAGGCGGAGCTTGGCCAGGTCCGTCAGCTTGTCAGCCTCCAGGAGTCCCACCTGGACACCCTATCCTACCCGAATCACCAGGAGAGGGTTTCAGTCCAGCCAGCAGCTCCCTCGTCTCAGAGCCAGAGGAGCAAGCCTGCAGTCCACCCAGCAGAGCTCGTCGGTCTCCGAGCTGAGCTGGCCCAACTCCATCAGAGCCTCAGTCTCCAGGAGCTCCAACTGGACACTCTATCCTCCCTCCTATCCCAGTTTCCAGCACCACCAGTTCAGTCGCATCCTGTTCCAGTGGTTGTCCCGGTGGATGCACCACATCCTGTTCCCGTGGTGGTCCCGGAGGTCGCACTGCATCCTGTTCCAGCGGTAGTCCCGGTGGATGCACCACATCCAGTTCCCGTGGTGGTCCCGGAGGTCGCACTGTATCCAGTTCCAGCGGTGGTCCCGGAGGTCGCACCGCATCCGGTCCAGCCTGTCCAAGCGGTCCCATCTGCAGCAACTCCTCCTCCACTCCAGAAGCCGGCGGTCCAGAGGCCGGCGGTCCAGAAACCGGCGGTCCAGAAGCCGGCGGTCCAGAGGCCGGCGGTCCAGTAGCCGACGATCCAGAAGTCGACGCTCCCGGACCAGAAGTCGACGCCCCCAGACCAGAAGTCGACGGTCCAGAAGTCGACGGTCCAGAAGTCAACGCTCCCGGACCAGAAGTCAATGGTCCAGAAGTCGACGCTCCCGGACCAGAAGTCGACGGTCCAGAAGTCGACGTTCCCGGACCAGAAGTCGACGCCCCTGGACCAGAAGTCGACGGTCCAGAAGTCGATGGACCATAAGTCGATGCCTCCGGACCAGGAATCGACGCTCCCGGACCAGAAGTCGATGGTGGTCAATGCCTCTTCCAGTCCTGTAGTCGACGCCTCCTCATGTTCTGAAGTCGACGCCTCCTCGTGTTCTGAAGTCGATGCCTCCTCGTGTCCTGAAGTCGACGCCTCATCCACTCCAGAGGTCGACGCCTCATCCACTCCAGAGGTCGACGCCTCATCCACTCCAGAGGTCGACGCCTCATCCACTCCAGAGGTCAACGACTCATCCACTCCAGAGGTCGACGCCTCATCCACTCCAGAGGTCGACGCCTCATCCAGTCCAGAGGTCGACGCTCTCTCCAGTCCAGAGGTCGACGCTCTCTCCAATCCAGAGGTCGAAGCTCTCTCCAGTCCAGAGGTTGACGCTCTCTCCAGTCCAGAGGTCGACGCTCTCTCCAGTCCAGAGTTCGACGCTCCTTTGTGTCCAGAGGTCAACGTTCCTTCGTGTCCAGAGGTTGACGCTCCCTCGTGTCCAGAGGTCGACGCTCCCTCCAGTCCAGAGGTCGACGTCCCCTCCAGTCCAACGTCTCCGCCGTCTCCTGTCCAGTGGTCGACGCTGTCTCCAGCCCAGAGGCTGACGACGACACCTCCAGCCCAGAGGTCGCCGCCGCCGCCTCCAGTCCAGAAGTCAAGGACGTCTCCTCCGGCATCTCTGCCTCCGGTTACTGCCAGTCCTGCCCTCATCAGGCACGGGCCCCCAAGAGTCCATCCTCGTCTCCTCCTCTGTCCCAGACGCAGGCCTCCTAGAGCTCATTGTCGCCTCCTCCTCTGCCCCAGACGCAGGCCACTAAGAGCCCGCCGTCACCGCCTCCTCTGCCACAGATGCAGGCCCCCAAGAGCCCGTCGTCACCGCCTCCTCTGCCACAGACGCAGGCCCCCAAGAGCCTGTCGTCGCCTCCTCCTCTGCCACAGACGCAGGCCCCCAAGAGCCCGTTGTCACCGCCTTCTCTGCCCCAGGCGCAGGCCCCCGGACTCTACTGGTCCCTGCCTCCTCTTCATCGGGCCCTCGGTCCCTCTCGGCCCTCCCTCCAGGTCCCCCTCCTCCCGCCCTGCTCTATTTTCCTGTGGGCATCTGGAATCCGCCCTTTGAAGGGGAGGGGGGGGGGGGGGGTGTACTGTCACACCCTGTCCTGTCTCCCCTTTTGGTTTAGTCCTGTGTCTCTGTTAATTGCTCCCACCTGCCTCTCATTTTCCAATCACCCAAACTCCCAGCCCTCTTGTATTTAAACCCTTCAGTTCTGTGTCTCGTGTTGGATCATTTTTTCTATGTTCTGCGTGCTTCATATTAAAGTTATTGTTAAACGTTCCTACCTGTCTGCCTGTCTTCCTCACCCCGTTTGGATACTCACCTCATCTCCGCTTCGCTCACTGTCACGTTAGTGACAGTTTGGACCAGGAGGATGTTGATGAGGCCCTCTGGCTAGACAGAGACCGGAGGCATGATGCCTCATGATTTTGCTTGAATGGGAGAGGGGGTGGGGGGTGGGGGGTTTAACTGTAAAAGTAAAATGTTTTGTCTCAAAATTTTGGGGGGGGGGGGGTTACCTGTAAAAATAAAATGTCTTGTCTCAGAATTTGTGATGTCTAATGTTTGTCTCAGAGAAAAGTGGGCACTGTGATACATTCAGTGTATAAGTCATTGTGTTCCACTTAGACAACTGAGTTTTCACTTTTGCTCTTCAGTGTTCTTTCCATGCTTGGTAGTGTTCACCCAAAGGCTACTTGTGTTAAAGCAATGAATGGTATGTGTGTGTCATGTGAAAATGTGGCTGTGTTTACCAAATGAAAACACGTGTTCCGTTTTGGGAACGTTACGATATGTGGTGGCAGGGTTTTGTTGCAAAGGGAAATCACGGTTTAAGAATTTGTGTGTTATGTTTGGGGTTTTCTGTGTGCAGTTTTGAAAGAAACGTACAGTTTTGAAAAATGCATTTTAGCAATCGAAAAAAACTGACTTTAACCTGATTTACTGTGTCCTGCATGGTGTGTATAAGTGCAGTCATCTTCTTGTCACTGTTAAACATTACTGATTATCATAAATAATTATTATTAACCAAAGAAAAATAATTAATTTCAGTTATTAAATACATTTATAATGAACCTTGATGATTATTTATGAACATTGTATTAGACAGTGAAAAGAGTTTATTTAAACTGATTCTTTTAAATATTGGAAGTGTCCTTCATCTTGCAGACTGAACAGCAGTCAGATAAAGGCAGTCAGATTAAAGATGGTTTACAGCAGACTTTGCGTCCCCTGTGATGGATAATCTGTAGATAGAAGTACAGCCAGGACAGCTTGACCCAGCTGAGGATGTGTGACCTTTGGGTCACACATGAGGCCATCCATGTTGCTACAATGGAAAGAACACTGAAGAGCAAAACTGAAAACGCAATTGTCTAAATGGAGCACAATGAATTACACACTGAATATATGACAGTGCCCACTTTTCTCTGAGACAAACATTAGGCCTCACACACATTTTGAGACAAAACATTTTATTTTTAAACCCCCAACCCCTCTCCCATTCAAGCATAATTATGGGGCATCATGCCTCCGGTCTCTGTCTGGCCAGAGGGCCTCGTCAACATCACAGGCGATGTTCTCCTGGTCCAAACAGTGCTGGAAGTACCGCCTCGAGTGCCTGATGAAGCCCTAACAGGCCTTAAAGCCCACATCTCCACAAGCCTCCATGGCTTGAAGCAGTGGGACCTGGCTCTGTGGATTCCTCTCGTACACCTTCCACCTCCAGGTGGAGAAAAACTCCTCAGTGGGATTGAGGAAGGGGGAATAAGGTGGAAGGTATAAAACAGAAAACTGTGGGTGGTCCTGAAACCACTCATACACCTGGGTAGCCTTGTGAAAACTTACATTGTCCCAAATTATTATATGGTTGACCAGCTGTGGGTTATCTATACCATCAGGTTCAACAAGCACATCATACACACCGTTTAGGAATTAGAGTAGCAGCGTTGTGTTGTATGCCCCTAGGTGGGCATGTCGGTGTAGGATGCCATGGTAGTTCATGGTCGCACACATAGTGATGTTGTCACCATGCAGGCCTGTTACCTCGATTATGGCCCGCTGGCCAATCACATTTCTTCCCCGGTGTCTCCTTTTTATCAGGTTGAACCCAGCCTCATCTATGGAGATGTATTCATAGCTTTCGTTGGCTGTGTCATAGTCCTGGATACGCTGAAGCAGACAGTATGAGAATACAAGTTACACTATGGACACAGAGACAGTATGCTACATTGAGACAATGTAGAAAAGGAACACTATTACAAAAGATTACTGTATAGTGGTACAATGCATGCATGTGTCAGTGATGAATATATGGGACTTAAAAGCACATACTCTCGATGTAAAGCCTTCACACGGTTTGTGTTGCGTTGGAATGGAACCCTGTAGACTTGCTTAATTGTCATTAAATTTCTGTGAAGTATGCGATGTATTGTTGAGATGCTGATTGTGTGGAGGTCATTGAAGATGGTATTGTCAGCCAAGACCCTTGTTTGTGTCCGTTTTAGTGTGAGGGTATTGTTTTCACAGACCATGTCTACAATGGCTGTCTCTTTTTGCTGTGTGACAATCAAAGTTCTTCCTCCACGATGAGGTTCTCTGGCCACCCTGAAAATATTACAGTAATACTGTGAGCACATTGTAGTGTACTGGTTCCCAAACTTTTCTGCTAGTGACCTCAAAGAGATTACTGTAGACGCTAGCCTAAGACCCAAACGAGTGAACAGCACAACTACATGCTCAACACATCACTTTGCACTGTTTTGTGAGCTTGTAGAGTTGCTTTTTTCACTACTTTTTACTGCACACATGTGTTTTCTAATGCTGTGTTTCATAGAATTTCTTGGATTTTTCTTTAAATTTCTTCAAGAAATTACAGTACCTGGGAAACAAAAATGACATTTGCTTTTCACAGTTATTCATGGAAATATTTGCTGTCTTTGAATCATTTTCCTTTACTTAAATGTTTTGAAATAATAATTGATAACAAAATGTGGGAAACAAAGAATAAAGGGACCCAAAACAATATGACTGCAACCCACAAATGTGTCCCAAAACACTGTTTAGGAAAAAGTGCTGTAATCTATTGAATGGTGTATTACAATACACATGAAAAATAAATTTCATACCTGTTCTCCATCCTGAACGTCTTTATGATGGTCGACACTGTGAAATGGCTGAGGTTTGGCTGGAACCTCTGGCCAGCCTCCTGCATGGTCAACCCATGGTTGAGCACATGGTCCAATACAGTGGCACGAATCTCATTGGAGATTTGGATTCTCCTTCTTCATTCCCTTGCTTCTCCTTGTTGTCCTCCTCCTCTTCCTCTTCCCCGCCCTCCTCTTTCTCCTCCTCCTCCTCTTCCCCATCCTCCTCTTTCTCCTCCTTCTCCTCTTCCTCGTCCTCCTCTTTATCCTCCTCTTTCTCTTCCTCTTCCCCGTCGTTGTCCTCCTCCTCCTCCTCCTCCTCCTCCTCCTCCTCCTCCTCCTCCTCCTCCCATACGTACTCATCTCCTTCTCTGTTGTCTCTGTTCTCCATTGCGCATCAAACAAAACAGAGCATCAAGCCTCCTTTCATGCTGCAGTCCCTGATTGCAAATTGCTCACCAGACCTGAAAGTTTAGAGATTTGAATAGTTGTGTGTTGTTGATTGAGGCTTTGAGAGTTTGTTTGACAAGTGTGTGTAAACGTGAAAATTGTGTGCTGTGTTTTGACAGCATGGTGATGTGAAATTGACAACAGAGTGTAAAGGAGGACAATCAGAGTGCTATGATGTGACAATCTTAAGTAGTGATAAATGGAGTCAGGCAATTGGGAACAGAAGTGGAGGTTGTGAAATTTGTGCCTCATTTTTGATTTTTGAGTTTTAGCTATCGAAAAAACTGTAATCCCTGCAATAAAAAGTTCTGATCTTCCGGTTTAAATATTCAAAGATCCATCAGATTGATATTTCATATTTCTATGGAATCTCACATTTTATGGTTCATAAGTAAGATGTAAACTACCCATACTTTACATATCTATCTATCTATCTATCTATCTATCTATCTATCTATCTATCTATCTATCTATCTATCTATCTATCTATCTATCTATCTATCTATCATCTATCTATCTATCTATCTATCTATCTATCTATCTATCTATCTATCTATCTATCTATCTATCTATCTATCTATCTATCTATCTATCTATCTATTTATCTATCTATCTATCTATCTATCTATCTATCTATCTATCTATCTATCTATCTATCTATCTATCTATCTATCTATCTATCTATCATCTATCTATCTATCTATCTATCTATCTATCTATCTATCTATCTATCTATCATCTATCTATCTATCTATCTATCTATCTATCTATCTATCTATCTATCTATCTATCATCTATCTATCTATCTATCTATCTATCTATCTATCTATCTATCTATCTATCTATCTATCTATCATCTATCTATCTATCTATCTATCTATCTATCAATCTATCTATCTATCTATCTATCTATCTATCCATCCATCCATCCAATTAAATGTTTAAATGATCTTGCAATTAACAGCAACAACTTGTCTGAATAAGCAACAGTAACTAGAAGAAGAACAAACAATTATTCACAAGAATAAAATAAATAAATAAAATCATGAAAATAAAAAAGGAGGGTGAGCCACAGGTTGACTTGTAAAAGAAAAAAGTTTGGTAAGATCCTACAGAAGGAGTTTTCAAAAGGTCACAAAACATTTTATTGTCATCTCATGGACTTTCTCTTATGTGGATGAAATTGTAAAAAGTGTACTAAAATGTTGTCCCTCCTCAATTTTATTTATTTAATTCTTGGGTGGAACGGAGTGGGGGCGTCGGGGGTTTCGGTGAACATATTAGAGTTCAATGGAAGATGAACATGGTGAGAGAGGCAGAGGAGTTGACTTGTAATCTCCCGTACAGTGCTGCCTTTGACACAGTTGATCACAATGTTCTTTTAGAAAGACTTGAACATGTTGTAGGGATCAATGGAACAGCGTTAGGCTGGTTTAAATCCTACCTGTCTGACAGATTTCATTTTGTAAATGTACATGACAAATCTTCTTCATACTCCAGGGTTACTTGCGGAGTACCACAGGGTTCAGTGCTTGGACCAATTGTTTTTACTATATATATGCTCCCAATTGGTAAAATCATTAGACAGCATGGGATAAACTTCCACTGTTATGCTGACGATACTCAGTTATATTTATCCATTAACCCTGATGAACCTATTCGGTTGGGTAGATTACAGGCTTGTCTTGAGGACATAAAACATTGGATGACTCTAAACTTCTTGCTTTTAAATCAAGACAAGATGGAAGTTCTCATCTTTGGACCAGAAATCCAGAAAAGGAAATTGCTTAGCCAATCGTATGACCTTGATGGCATTACATTGGTCTCCGAGAACAAAGCAAGAAACCTTGGTGTTATCTTTGACCAGGACATGTCATTCAAATCCCAGGTTTCACAAGTTTGTCGGATTTCCTTTTTCCACCTTCGGAATATTGCTAAGATTAGAAGCATCCTTTCCAGGAGTGATGCTGTAAAACTAGTTCATGCATTTATTACATCAAGACTGGATTACTGTAATTCATTACTCTCAGGAAGTCCACAGAATGTAGTTAAAAGGCTTCAGCTTGTCCAAAATGCTGCAGCTAGAGTTCTGATGAGAATTAAAAAGAGAGGTCATATCTCTCCTGTCTTAGCTTCCCTACATTGGCTACCTGTTAAATTCAGAGTAGATTTTAAGATCCTTCTTCTCACATATAAAGCTCTTAATAATCAAGGTCCATCATACATCAGTAATCTGATTGTTCCATATGTTCCTAACCGAGCACTTCGCTCTCAGACTGCAGGTCTACTGGTGGTTCCAAGAATATCTAAACTTTGGATGGGAGGCAGATCTTTTAGTTATCAGACTCCTCTCCTGTGGAACCAGCTCCCAGCTTTAGTCCGTGAGGCAGACACTTTGTCTACTTTTAAGAATAGGCTTAAAACATTTTTATTAGATAGGGCCTATGGTTAAAATCTGATGTTAGCCTGAATCTGGACAAGTGGGGGAGTAGAGGGAGGTGGAGTGTACAGTCGGTAAAGACGACTCTCCCTTGCCCTGCCTCCAACATGCCTACATCAAAATAGGATAGATTATCCTGAGTTATCTCTGTAGTTATGCTGCTATAGGCTTAGACTGCTGGAGGACACACTGACCACTTTTCACACTCTACTTCTTTCTTCTACAGTCTGCTCTTTAACTGTACTATTTTGTGCAATTTCAGCTGTTAACTTTATTTTCTCTGTAAGTGATTTTCTCCCCAGAAGAAGCTGCGATGACGTTCTGCTGAGCTGTGGTGGCCTCATGGAGGGGGCCATCGACTAGCACACTGCTGCTAACCACTTAAACATTCTCTCTCTCCTGATAATAACTTTTTGTTTTCATTGACTTTTGATGTGCTACTGCTAGTTTATCCGTTTAATTATAGATCCACTAGGATTAATACTATAAAGTTTATCTTTCACCAAATAGAATATTTACTAAGACATCACAATATAACTATTGACACATTACTTGTCTTTGTGTGTGTGTGTGTGTGTGTGTGTGTGTGTGTGTGTGTGTGTGTGTGTGTGTGTGTGTGTGTGTGTGTGTGTGTGTGTGTGTGTGTGTGTGTGTCTGCTCTGTCTTCTCGATCCCCAGTGAGTCGTGGAGGATGGCTGCTTATACTGAGCCAGGATTCTCTGGAGGTTTCTTCCTGTTAAAAGGGAGTTTTCCTCTCCACTGTCGTTTCATGCTTGTTTAGTATGAGGATTGCTGTATAGTCACTGACACTAGTCAGTGACTTGATGCAATTTGCTGGGTTCCTTATATAGGAAACATTTTTTTCTGATTGGCTTAATGAACTGTGAATTGGAATGTTTATTATGTGAAGTGCCTTGAGACGACTCTTGTCGTGATTTGACGCTATATAAATAAAATTGAATTGAATTGAATTAATCGGAAGGCTGCAGGTTTGAGTCTGAAACTGTTGTTGTGTCCTTGGGCAAGACACTCAACCCACCTGGCCTGCTGGTGGTGGTTGGAGGGACCGGAGGTGCCTTTGTACAGCAGCCTTACCTCTGTCAGTGCACCACAGGACAGCTGTGGCTACATTGTAGCTTCTCACCACCAGTGTGTGTGAATGACGTGGACTCTAGAAGGTGCTATATCAAATACAGGCCATGTACTATAACAGTGACTAAACTGTGGCGACATATTTTGCATGAAGCAATTCTGAAAACATGAACATTCTCTTGTCGTTTCTCATCTCCAAAGAGCCACCAACAGTGGCAGCCAAGTGAGAAAAGTGCTTTAGAAAAACAGAGAACAAACTTTTCTCTAACAGCACCTTTTTACCATTTGATTTTCACTTCATTTACACTTCCTTTATTTGTTCTACCTATTCAAAAAAAAGTTCAAACAAAACACATCCCATTTTCTGTTTTCCAACTAGAGAAAAGAGCCTCAGTGGGCCTAATTTTTCGTTTTGTGGAAGCATGGCATTAAACAAGCTGTGTTATAAAGGTCTCCTTCTGCAAGTGTTTAGAATTAATTATGTTCCTTTTTGTGACTCTCAGTTCTCAAATTCAAAACAGAGGCTTGAACAAGACTGAACACTTCAGCACAACAGCAGGTACAACAGACTGGGTATTGAGCTCAAATGAGACTAGATACCTAGTTTGCAAACAAACACACACATACACACACGCTGCTTTAAGAAGCAAATGCACCGAAGCAGAAAATTGGCAGGAATCTGAGAGGTTTGCTCTGATATGATCTATGAGATGAAGCAGCGAGGCATGTCTCTCCATATAATCCAACATGACAGCAGCATCTCTAGCCACCTCTAATCCATTAATCACACAAAAACACTCTCATGCATACACACGTTGTTATGTACCCAATCATGAACTCCCACATGAACAAAAAGATTCAAGTGAGACATCACATCAACTCAGCTTTTGTAAATAATGGACACAACTTCCACCAAATAGAGACACTTTATTTTCAGCTCCTTAACATTTTATCACACTGTGTAAAGTTAAAACAATATTTTAGTTTGTTTCCAAATATTATTATGACCTATAAGCAAAGAGAAAACCCAATAGACCTTTGATCACATCTTGAATTTTTATTTTCCAAGAGCTTGCTCAAATTGCACAATGAAATGAAACCAGCATTTAATTTTGTTTGCATTCTAAATCAAGTATGTTTTGCCCTTAACGCCAGTTTTAATTGAAACAGAAATGATAAAATACTTACTGGTTCTGACACGTGGGCCCTAAATGTTTATGTTTATTCATTTCGCAGACGCTTTTATCCAAAGCGACGTACAATTTTTATAACCTATAGGGCGTGTTGTGATCTGTGGGGGAAACCGGAGTACCCGGAGGAAACCCACGCATGCATGGGGAGAACACACAACTCCACGCAGAAAGGCGAGTTTTGAACCTGTGACCTTCGTGCTGCGAGGCAACAGTGCTAACCACTGCGCCACCATGCAGCAAATAATATAAAATGAAGCCACTGACTTGAAGCACAGTAATAGTTGTTAAGAAGAGGGACCCTGTTGAAGTCTTGTTGCCCAAGAGTTTGTGTTTACCCCCAACAACAGTAAAGGAAGAGCACCAATGAAATGGCAAATAAGGGAATCTCTTAGACATTTTGAGGGGTTAGGCATAGTGGAATCACAATAATGTCAATGGATGGTCCTCACTATGATAGAAAGATGTGTGTGTGTGTGTGTGTGTGTGTGTGTGTGTGTGTGTGTGTGTGTGTGTGTGTGTGTGTGTGTGTGTGTAGGTGTGTGTGTGTGTGTGTGTGTGTGTGTGTGTGTGTGTGTGTGTGTGTGTGTGTGTGTGTGTGTGTGTGTGTGTGTGTGTGTGCGTGCATGCGTGTGTGTGTGTTTGATGGTGGGGGTTCACAAAATAGACTGCTGCCATCTTAAAACAATTTAGATATTTGCTTCACAAACCATTTCACCACCACATGTTTCACATGGGTCATTGAGCCGACATGAGAATATATTGCATTATTTGTTTTTTGTTTTTTTTTCAACACAGGAAAGAGTTGTTTAGCCTTTTTTGTTGACAGCTTTGACCATCCCTGCGGTCTTCTTCAGAGCAAGCTGCTAATGGCAGCATCAGTTCTTTCTTCTGCTCATGGTCTCCTCGCCAATGACACAGTCCCATGCATGATCCAATGTGTAGACCCCCCGTTTCTGTTCATGGCTGTGTCCACAGCTCCTTATTTCTATGTAATCCATCTTTTGTCGTTTTGTTGTTCTGTGTTGATAACCCTTGTTCTGTCCCAGTCCATTTTATGATTCTTCCACATGCAGTGGTCTGTTACAGCTGGTTTCTGTCAAACGCTCGGGCGACTGGTAGGAGTTGAGCTGTAAAGTGCGTGACTTCCCAGACGTGGAACAGCGAGCACTGGGGTTTAGCCGGCACGCGATTTAATCTAGGAATGCCCGAGTGCTGACCGAAGTGAAACAGAAGCACGGAGCTATTCCAAAAGTAAGCAAGGGCACTTAATGGTTGAAGAGGGTTCATTGGAAGAACTGGTAGGTTGGTAACTCTGATCATGGGTTCAAAGAAATGATGGCTGAGTGACTTGAGATGGAAGGCGACTTCCGTAAATAGCCGCGGTTGGTGACGTAGGTTGGGAATGATGGGAATCCTGGCGAGGGACTGCTGGGAGTTGTGGTCCTATGTGGAAACCGGTTGGCTGGAGACTCTGACAGTTTCTTTATTGTACTTTCTGCTTCTTGTTGTGTCGCTCTTGTGCGCCTTTGACTTGTCACACTCTTTTCTATGTTCTATTGCTCGTGTGTTGAGTTGGTGTCCGGTTTCTCCTATGTATGTTTTATTGCAGAGTTTGCATGGGATTTTGTATAAGACTCCACACTTATGTCCTGCTGATATCTTGTCTTTTGGGTGTACCAGTCTTTTTATAACTGTTGTGTATGGTTTTGCCGATGTCAGGTATCCGCAGGTCTTTAAATCATTTTGTATTTGTTGGTCCTCTTGTTTATGGTCTCGTTCTGCTGTTGTGTTTGCTCTAATGTTCTGATCACTGACATTTTATGTGTGGTAGGGTGTTTCGATGTCCAAAATAAACATTGGTCTGTGTGTGTGCTGGTTTTCTTTTTGTTATATTCAGGGTCCCGTCTTTTTGTCTGCTTATTTTCATGTCCACAAAGGTTATGCTGCCTTCTATTTCTTCCTCATATGTGATTTTTATGTTGTTGTTTTTTTTGTTGATGCTGTTCAGGTGTTCTGTTGGTGTCTCCAATTGTCCTTTTGGTATGATTTCTAGCATGTCGTCCATGTAGCATTTCCATAATTTTATTTTGCAGTTTGGGGGCGGGCAGTGGCTTTGGTACCATCCTCTGCTGCCAGATAAAAGGAGAAGGAAGTGACACCGCCATTAGCGGCTAGCTCTGAAGAATACCACAGGAGTGGTCGAAATTGTCAGCAAAAAAGGTAAAACAACTCTTTCCCGCATTAAAAAATAACCAAATAATGCAATCAGAAGAAACACACAGAATGAATACACAAAAGATGAGAATATATTGTTGGTGAAAACGCCCCAGTCTTCAACAGCAACACTTGTTAAAATTTCTGTTAAAAAGACATGATGGGAAACTGATGGTGATGGAATGTTTTTAGATTTGATGAGAGAAGAAAACACCTTTTTTGAAGGAATTTATTGGAACTTGGACTTATCAAAACTATCACACCAACCTCAGTCTACATCAAAAAAAAATCTTGTAAATGGCAAATTATCTTTCCCTGTGGTCATTTGAGTGCAAAAAAACAGACAGATGTTTGAGATAGAAAGAAAGACTGAAAGAAAACAATATTTTATATAGCATCTCTCACGATGAAAATCATGAGGCGCTTCACACAAAAACATTAAAGTATAAAAAAAATTCTACAAAATTATTCAAAATATGCTTAAAATGAGAAGAAATAAAAATTGTGAACAAAAAATGTAAGGAAAGGGGGAGAGAAAATTAATAGGAACGAGGAAAGGTGGAATAAGAGCAGAATGAGGATAGGGTGGTGACGAAGGTCACACCAAAGCCAGCTTGAACAGGTGAGTTTTCAGCTGCTTTTTAAAGGAGACCATTGAGTCCACTGATCTCAGGCTCAGGGGGAGAGAGTTCCAGAGTCTGGGGGCCACAGCAGCAAATGGTCTGTCACCTTTGGTCTTTAGCCTGGTGCGCTGCACAACCAGTAGGCTTTGGTCACTGGACCTCAGGGAACTGCTGGGGATGTAGGGACTTAGAGTTCATGAAACACAAAGTGAAATAAGTTCATAACTGCAATGATAGTCAATATGTAACACACAAATAAACATACTCGTACATACGCATGCATGCACACATACACACAGACACACACTCACACACACACACACATTATCGTCCGGTATTTGTTTTGAGGACCGTCATCATCTTCATTTCATTTTAGTGACTGGATTGTGCCTAACCCTAACCCTAACTCTAACCACAACCAGACTATCTTTGGTGTGTTCTTGCTGTGTTTAGTTTCAAATTCCATCTTTCAGTTCTTTTTAAAACACAGAAAAGGTTTAATTACCTGCAACATTTTGTTTGCGGCTGCAAACATCATCAGGCTGACGCCGATGGTGGCGTCACTTCCTTCGCTTATCTGCGGGCAGCAGAGAACATTGGCACCCTCTGCTGCCCACTCTCCCCTCTCCGATGATGCAGTCCCATGTGCAATCCAATGAGTAAACTCTATCGTCCCTGTTCATGGTCTCACATCCACGTCTCCTTATCTCGATTACTTCTTTTATCCATCTTTTGTATTTTTGTTGTTATATATATATATATATATATATATATATATATATATATATCATCTTACCCAACATTAAAGAATTTTTTTGTGCTGACATGTGTATTTTTGTGAATAACTTTGGTTATGTCAATGCAATTTATCAAATTTTTGGGGAGGATGTGTATTTTTGAAGGAATTACTAAAAATAGTTAGAAAAAATAATTCTCATGCACACTGTTGAAATCATGAATATTCATCAACAAATGATTTTCTGCAACATTTCAGATACTCACTCACAATTTTACTTTTGCAAATCGTTATTTTAACAACCACACAAAGCATTTGCATGGATAAAAATTAAGATGAAAGCTGAAAAACTTCAAAGGCGTACATTTGTTTTGCAAAACAAATTCCTGCAGAACTTAGTTTGTTTACATGGAGTTGGGGTCAGTTTACACAAGTGCACCAATTGACTAAAACTACATGTGAGATCCAGATCCAGATTAATTTCTTTCTGCTGCAAGCATGAGAAGAAGTTTTCACGCAGATCAACACCTGACATCAGGATTCTCTGTTGGCCTCACACTTCCACCGTTGTGGGATCACACGTTTCGCGGACAGCTTCGATTTTTTATAAAAAAAGAACAATCCTTGATATAATAATTAAACACACTAATATAGAGGGGAGGAGAAAGCATGACAACTGGACAGATGTTGACGATGTGGAACTCCGCGCATTCCTTGGGCTGCTCGTCCCCGCTGCAGGTGCTCCGTTCCTGGGGGAATCTACTGCAAGCCTCTGGGGGGAGAAGACGGGGAGGCCGATTTTTGCCACAATGAGCCTGCGAAGGTTCCATTTGCTGACGGCAACAGTGCGGTTTGATGACCGCTTGAGGGCAGCACGCCGGTTGGTGCAGCAGTACAAGCGTGTTCCCCTCCGGGAGGTGTGGGACTTCCAGGTGGCCCGGCTCCCTCTCGCCTACAACCCTGGTGAAGATGTGTGTGGATGAACAGCTCGACGGATTCAGAGGTCGCTGCAACTTCCAAGTAGTATATGCCCTCAAAGCCGGCAAAATATGCCCCGGCCCCGGCAGAAAGGGAGCAAGGTAGGCGGGTGGTGCTGGAGCTCACCGAGGGGCTGAGCGGCCGCACTGTCACCACGGACAATTTTTTCACATCACTAGCCCTTGGAGAAGAGCTGCTCCAAAATAAAATGTGTCTTGTGGGAACATTTAGGCGCAACAAGCCAGAGCTGCCCCCACAGCTGCTGCAGATGAGAAGCAGAGCGGTTTTGTCCTCCCTCTTCACCTTCCCCTTCACCTCTACTACCACCGCGGTGACCTACATACCGAAGCGCAGACGGACCGTTCTGCTCCTCAGCACCAAACACCATCGGGTTGAGATCCAGCAGGGACCGCAGCAGAAGCCGACCATAATCCTTGATTACAACCGCCGCAAAGGGGCTGTTGACAACTTGGACAAGGTAATTTATTTTATTTTGTTTTATTATAATTTGCCGACCTATTGGCATATTTTATTTATTTATTTTTATTCCAGCTCGTCGCAACATACAGCTGCTGCAGATGAGAAGCAGAGTGATTCTGTCCTCCCTCTTCGCCTTCACCTACTCCACCACTGCAGTGAGCTACACACCAAAGCGCAGGCTTGCATGCACGTTTTTGCAGGAAATGTGGACAGGCTGTGTGTGAGGAGCACTCATTAGTTGTGTGCTTAACCTGCAGCTGTTAGCTCACTCCCCTCTGTGCTTCTCTCTCTCTCTCACACACACACACACACACACACACACACACACACACACACACACACACACACACACACACACACACACACACACACACACACTTTCTTTGTTCATGTGCTTTAATAAAGTGTTCAACTGGCTATCTTGTAAGTGCATTTTTTGTGCTCAAAGGACTTTAACAGTGCATATTTTAGAAAATCTGACATCACACAAAAACTACAAAGTGAGCAAAAATATTTTATGCCTATTTGTGACACTCCAAGGCTGTGACAACTTACCCACAAAAAAGGTCATCTGGACATAACACACAAAAAATGATTTGATTTTTTTTTTCCATTTTTTGTACAGTTTTCAAACTTCGGGTTTTGCTAATAAACCTGGCAATAAAGGGGCTAAATCTGAGAAACACACATAAATTTTATTATATTTTGTTAGGGCCAAAGCCAAGGATGAAATTCATGTAAAAAATTGGGACACGAAATATTATATAATATTTCTATAGGAAGCTTTATAAGTGCATTTTTTGTGCTCAAAGGACTTTAACGTGCTTATTTTAGAAAATCTGACATCACACAAAAACTACAAAGTGAGCAAAAAATATTTTATGCCTATTTGAGACACTCCAAGGCTGTGACAACTTACCCACAAAAAAGGTAATCTGGACATAACCCACAAAAAATGATTTGATTTTTTTCATTTTTTGTACAGTTTTCAAACTTCTGGTTTTGATAATAAACCTGGCAATAAAGGGGTTAAATCTGAGAAACACACACATATTTTATTATACTTTGTTACGGCCGAAGCCAAGGATGAAATTCATTTTAAAAAATTGGGACTTATGAAATGTTATACAATATTTCTATAGGAAGCTTTGTAAGTGCATTTTTTTGTGCTCAAATGACTTTAATATTAGAAAATTTAAATGTTTGGTAAAGGATACCGGTATATATACATACACACACACACACACACACACACACACACACACACACACACACATATATATATATATATATATATATATATATATATATATATATATTACTAACTCAATGTATCAAATCAGAGAAATATTGAACGCATCATTAAAACTATGGGCAAAGTTTAGATGATACAGGCTAACACAGTATTAAGTAAGGTTTGGTGTGTGGTAACAAGATTTTACTAAATAATTTATTTCATTAAAATAGTTTTTTTCTTTCTTATACCAAGTATTGCAGCAATTTCCTAACGTTGTAATTCTCGCACGTATGGCAATAAAACCCTTCTTATTCTGATTCTAAATCAGTTTTGATGTGAGCAACCACGATATGTAGAATACCACTTCTTGTCATGAAGTAAATTTTTGCTTTTATGATGAGTTCACATAAAGATTGACACAAACCATTACATTTGCTTAAATGTGACAGATCAGCTCAGTTGACTTTGGATTAAAAAATGTTTTTCTTAGATCCCATGTAACTAGTACGCTGATTTATCATAATCCACCCAAGTCTGAGCTGAGCTGTCAGCCATCAGAGTAACAGCTCTACTACTCTAAACAACAACTAATCCACATGCAACAACACCCGACAGGGAGGCTAAGCACTCCTGGACTAAGATTTATGTATTCTGATGTTGACTGAAGAGCTCAGAATGAATATGTGAGTTCCCAAAGGTGCATGAAGGATGCGAGAGTGACAGCATCCTCAGCAGCTTAAAGTATAAACAGAAAGCCGTCAGCGAGCAAGCACCAATTTACAATAAACCATTTCTTACTCAGTTGGTGACTTAGCACAAACACAATGTAACGGAATATTGGGGAGTTTATAAATCATACTGCGCCAATTTTAAAATGACTGTCATCTTGAAATTGGACCACATGAGCGGATTTCCTCTCCAGAAAATGCTGGTGCCAAGAATGATTCAATTGACTGCTTTTTGGGTCCAGTATTGTTGGGCATTCAGGTACATTCATGTGTCTAATTAGGCAAAGTTTTGTTGTTTTTCTAATTCTTATGTCATTTGTATTCTTAAATCTGATAATAAAGTTGATGATGATTGATGATGATGATGATGATGATGATGATGATGATGATGATGATGATGATGATGATGATGAATGGCACAGTGACAAAAGTCACCCTAACTTTGCTAACATCAAGCCGGTATTCAGTACCAGGATCTGGGTATTTAGGGGAGTGCTCAGACCTGGTATTATAATGCGCCTTTGGCAACCCAATTCTTAATGAACAACTCTAGGAAGTTTTGTTTACTTAGTGTTAAAATGCACCACCACATGCGTCTTGAGTGACAACATGTGGGGATGTGATGGGATCTCAGCTACCTGCCCTCTATGCAAATAAACACATCGCCTCATTCAGACCCGTGTTTTTGAGCTGGCCAATAAAAAAGACACAAATAGGTCAGTGGATGTTTTAGTGAACACAGATTAAACCCAAAACATTATTTGCATGAAAAATATTACAAGTTTTGTTATGTATGTATCTCAAACAAACTTATCATAAAGTGAATGATTTTTGATGTTTCAAACAATAAATCAGAGCAAAAACTGAAGGAAAGGCTGTTGAACGAATGCCACAACCCTTGAATGTTCCACGCTTACCATTATAACAATATCCTCAGAGGCTCAGTCCGTTCAGAGAGAAAGGCCCATTTAAGTGTGAGGCCACTGATTTGATGCAGCACTCACTTTCAAAGAAGAAAATTGCTGCTTGTAATAAAAAGGAATTAATTATGGGATGACTGGAAGAGCCGAACAGTGGAAAGTACAGAGCACCAACTGTAAATGGATAGGCAAGTAAACAGTCTTTTGCTAAATGTAAAATTCAATATCAATGGAGTGCAGCCAACAGTTTCCCCAAGTCACTGAGTGTTCATCTCTCTGAATGTTTTACAGTTGCAGCATGATGGTGAATGTTGCAGCACGGTTGCCTAGGAGCCAGGAGGTCACAGGATAGAATTATGTTTGTGACCTTGTGTGGAGTTAAGATCTCCCCATGCTGTGTGGGTTTTCTGCAGATGGTAAATGTAATCTTTATTTATTTATATGGCACCTTTCGCAGACAAAAAGGTCACAAAGTGCTTCACAAGTTAAGACGACATAAATAGGCTACTATAAAGTACAGTCACAATATACATAAAAAGTCGTATACAGCCAATCCGTATACAAAATATGTTTAGAATGCCCGGAGAAACAAATGAGTTTTCAGATTGCTCTTAAAAGCATCAACGGAGTCGAGTGAACGTAAGAACGGAGGTAACTCATTCCAGAGCCTTGGCGCGACGGCCTGGAATGAGCGATCTCCTCGTGTCTTGAATCGGGTACGGGGGACCACGAAAAGATTTTGATCCAACAATCTCAACCTTTGAGAAGGCATGTAAGGACAGAGCATGTCTCGATTGTACAGTGGAGCCTGACCATGTAGCGCTTTAAATGGTAAATTCCCTGCATTTATATAGGATTCTACAACCCCCCAAGGTGCTTTACAACTGACAATCCCTTAACAGACACATTCACAGGCTGGTGATGATAAGCAACGATGTAGCCACAGTTGCCCCGGGACATGCTGACAGAAGTCATGTTTTGACCCAGAGGTCAAAACATGCATGTTTTAGGCTAAACTGTGAATCCCTTTGGATAAAAGCATCTGCTAAATGCTGTGAAGCAGACAGACTCCTGCGGTATTGTAACTATAAGTTTATAATTTTAAAAATGGTTCAAATTACTGGGAAATTTCAACTTCATTCATTAAAATCTAAAATGTGCTCTTCATTATAAACAAGTTTGAGCCGATTATTTCCTAATCAAGTCTTTCCACTCATTAGCAGATTTCTGGAGAGTTAAAGAGACTAAAGATATGCTTGTCATGATCCATCTTATTGAGTGATTGGTGTTGGTGTGTATCTGTGTGAGCAGATGCCCGTGACAGTAAACGTGCACATGTGTATTCAGGCGTACAGTATAATCCTTCAATAAATGTTTGTGTCATTTCAGTGACATTTCCCCTCCCAGTGCTCCGATAATAGCCTCCCAATGGTTCCATCCTCGTGTGACCCTGACGTTTGTCTCTGTGTCGTGAGCCAGTTTGTTTTAGTCAGAAACGATGAACAACAAAACCGGCGAGGGATGTCCGAGGGAGTGGTGCAGAACCAAAGTTTTTCCTTGTGCTGTCCTTTTACAAGTACCCAAGCCTTAAGTGCAAAACATTGTGGCGCTATGTTAGAGTTGGATGGTTCCTGTTTCTTGCATGTTTGTCAGATTTAAAGTTGTTACATGATGAGAACTGATCAAATTATTACCAATGGGCAATTATGAAGGGAAGTTTGTGTTTTCAACTTTTTTCTGTTATCTTTCCTTTCCTCCTTCCTCAAGTGAAGATTACGCAAGTGTCTGTGCAAATTATATAAAATTGTGGCTGTGAAATGTGACATAAGCATTTATAATAAGGAAATATGCACCATAGGACAACATATTAAAGGTACAATAAGTAAGACTTTTACAGTCAAATAATCACAAAACAGTCTAATGTCTCAATTCCCAGCCTTCAGGATGGAGACCAGTTATCTCATTTGACCCATTCACTGCCAGCTGTTTCCTGATCAGTAAAGCCCTTCACTGCCAGAGTTTTCAGCGTTTTTACTGTTTTTGTAAGAGTCACAGAACGTCGCGCTCTATGATGATGTTAATGCAAAAACTAACAAAACAAAGAGGGGACTCACCTCTTACATCAGGAAGAATCTGCGCATTTCGAGCGTTATCTGTTCTGTCATAATCCGTTGTTGAATTGTGATCAGCAGAAGCTTTTCCTGGTTCATGCCTCACTTTTTTTTTTACAACAGCAGCCCACAAACGATCTCCTAACACATGGATTTTCTGCTTCCTGATCACGTGACGTGTGACGTCCACGGATGAAGATCGGCTTTAGAGCTGAGATGTTTGTTCTCACGGTGCGGGGGCTCGTTCCAACGTCCACACAGTAAAAAAATGCAAATGATGACTTTAGTCATCATTGGCAGTGAACGGTTGGATTTAAAATGACGACATTTGTCATCAATGCCAGTGAATAAGTTAAAAAAGGCTATAGAGGGACATAATCTTTGTTTATTGAAGTCCGCGGGATTGCCATGTTTGCACCAGCTAATGTTACTGCGCTGACATTTGTAATTGCCCACCAAATAGTGCCAGAATTGTGGGCAGTATGCTAGCCAGTAAAATGAGCATCCCAGGAGTTATTTCTTGTAACTAATATTTCTTGCAAACTATTATTGGGTAAAGAAGGCTAGAGAGGAATGTGAAGCTAACAATGCTAACGGTGAATAAGAAAAAAATAGTCGGCTCCAAAAATATCTCAAGCTACTTTTTCAATTACCCAAAACTTGACATTACAGTGAAATGTATTTATCTGCCTATCAACTCACTGTGTATGACTAGTCTTTGCTCGTCATCAACAATCTTCTGGTGCTGATCTGTAACTGGCCATAAAGCTCATCAAACGGCAGTAGCAAAGCCATGTGTGTTTAGAAAATGAGCTGCAGTACCCACATTTGACCACAGGATGCCATCCATACTTCATTCTTACATCACGCACCTTTAAAGTAACCTGGGTTGGTTGACCTAACCGGATATGGGTCACGAGTAAGCAAAAATTCACATGTTTTTCTTCAAGAATAACCTCTTTTAGAGTCTGGATGCTGGATGGAGAGCGATGCTCAGCTTGCTGCTTCAGAATTCCCCACAGGTGTTCTACTGGGTTCAGATCAGGAGACATACTTCGTCATTCAATCACCTTCATCCTGTTCTTCTTCAGAAATGCAACAGTAGCTCTAGATGTGTATTTTAGATCATTGTCGTGTTGGAAAAATGCACGACGACCAAGTGCACAGAGTGACGGTAGCATCTTCTCTTCAGTACACAGCATTGCATTGTTGAGTTCATGATACCATCAATGAAATGCAGCTCCCCAACACCAGCAGCACTCTTGTAGCCCCACATAAGGGCACCGCCACCACCATGTTTCTCTGAAGGAACCATGCATTTCTCTTTGGAATCCTCACCTTTAAGACGTCATACAGTTTTGAAACCATTAGTTCCAAAAACTGTTATCTTTGTCTCATCACTCCAGAGTATAGAGTCCCAGTAGTCTTCATCTCTTTCATCTTAAATGAGTCATTTGATTCATCTGTGGTTGAATGCTTGTTAATTTGATTGCTGTCTTAAGTGTGGCTTTTATCCTAAGACTAAAATTGGGGCAAATGAATAAATCTTGTTTGCAATCAATGGCTCACGTTTGTGGGAGTATTTTGTAGTATGGAATCTCATAGAAAATGTTTATTCTGAAAGGAAACGAAAGGTTTTCTGACAAGTGTAATCAGGTGTACCCGTTTATGCAGAACACTGAACAAAACTTTTCCAAATGAAAGGGAGAAAATTCCGAATTGTCGCTTTAAAGCCCCATTCCTGAACTTTTTGGATGTATGCTCTCTGTTGCCGTCTCCAGGGTTGATGCATAACGTTACTGTCGTAATATTAAATCCCGCTGTCATGCATGAGAAACATGTTTACTGGCTTTTTTCCAACTCACGTACTCAAATAAACACATTAAGCGCCGTTTCAGCATTGAATAAAGTTTTATCAGGACTTCATAACAACTTTATGCCTGACCAAACACAATAACCCTGGGGAAATCATGTATTACTTACCTATCCATTAGCAGCATGGCTAGGTCAGAGTCCTTAGTACATGCCGTTCTTTCGAGAAGAGCTCTCCAGCGAGGAAAAGGCGGCCCAATATTAACTCCGGTCTTTGCCCTTGCTCTATCGCATTCTATTTCTCTTTTCCTAGAATCCTCTGATGAGGGATTTCTAGCTTTCTTTAGTGGATCTGCAATTGCTCAGGTCTCTAAACTGCAGGTCTACCACAGACTTATATATGTAGACGCTCCGTGGACTAGCGCTGCCGTAGTTGCTGGCTGCCATTTTAGATGGGTCTCTATTTGCCCTGAGTGTATTAATTTCTACTAAGGAAGGTGCTACCCAACTAAAAGAACATTTCATCAAGCTTTTTCACAAAATCAGACATACGTTGCTCATCTGCATTAACTTTGGACTTTTCTGCAGTTTCTGCTTTGGAGAGTTAGACCCATACATAAAGCAATACACAGTCAGTCCATCCGGCGGTGGACTGCGGGTCAAAAACTGTGTAGTGCGGTAAACAGACGTGGGACGCCAAAACACTATCACAGCTCCGAAAATGAATGTAATAGATGATATACCGTAAATCCTCTAATACAGGCCGGTATTCAATCAAATAGTGATGTGTCGTTCGCGAACGAACCGGTTCTAAGAGCCGGCTCTATGAAGTGACCGACGGGAGCCGGCTCGTCATTGGGAGCCGTCCCGTCCACCCCCCCACCCCCCCACCCCACTCCACCCCGCGCACGCGCGGTCACATCCCCACCCCACCCCCGCCTAAGCGAAATCTACAGGTGATTGGTCAACATGTGTAACTGCGTGTCCAGACTGTCCACACACAGAGCAGTAGGGGCGGGGAAGAGGGAGGATCAGACAGACACACAGCAGAGCACATGCGGGCGGAGGGAGACGAGAGGGACTGAGCAGAAGGAGGAGGAGGAGGGGGGACTGAGCAGAAGGAGGAGGAGGAGGAAAAAGACGAGCGAGAGAGAGGACAGTGCGGCTACGGTGAGAAAATGAGCGACAGCAGTCGAAAACGGAGCCAAATTTGGACCCATTTCAGTATTATAAACAGCTCAAGGGCCGAGTGTAATGTGTGCAGGGTGAAGATATCATATAGAGCAGGCTCCACAAATAACCTGCACAGGCACATGAAAACTGTTCATCCATCTGTGCTGTTAGAAGAAATAAGACAAGCAAGGCAACCTGCAAATGAAGGTGCAAGTGTGTCTACTGCAACTGTTGCTGCTGCAGTGTCTACAGCATCTTGCAATGCACCACCACAACCACCTCGACCTACCCAGAGCTCTATGAGCCAGTTTCTGCAAAAGGCTATGACCCCAGCCAGACAGAATGCAATTGATGAGGAACTTGGAAAAATGGTTGCACGGGATTTTCAGCCATTCTCAATAGTGGATGACAGAGGATTCAGAAGCTACACCCATGCTCTCAATCCAATGTATGTAGTTCCAAGTAGAAAAACACTTTCTCAAAAAATCATCCCAGGCCTATATGATAGAGAACGTGCTTTACTCCAAGAAAGGGTAAACAATTCCACAGCTGTTTGTTTAACAACTGACTGCTGGACATCTCGAACCACTACATCATATATGTCAGTCACATGCCATTTTGTTGAAAATTACAAAATGGTGTCATGTCTGCTGGATTGTTTTGAGTTCAGTGCCAGACACACTTCTGAGAACTTAGCAGAAGAGCTGCTCAAAGTGGCAAAAGAGTGGGGTGTGGAAAACAAAGTGGTTTGCTGTGTTAGTGACAATGCAGCTAATATAACTAAAGCAATTCAAATCCTGAAATGGACCCACCACCCGTGCCTTGCACACACTATCAACCTGTTCGTGAGAGGTGCTCTGAAGGTGATGAAGCCGACTGTGGACAAAGTAAAGGCAATAGTGGAATTCTTCCACAGGAGTACCACAGCCACAGAGAAGCTCAAGTCAACTCAACGGCAGATGGGCATGCCTGAACTGAAACTCAAACAAGACTGTGTTACTCGGTGGAACTCCACCTTTTACATGCTGAAACGGATCCTGGAGTCCAAGGATGCAGTGATCTCAACCCTGGCTGTCATCAATGCACCTGTCAATCAACTGAGCCAAGAGGAATGGGACGTACTGCAGGAAGCATGCACTGTTCTGGAGCCATTTGAGCAGGTCACTGTGGAGATCAGTGCAGACAGGTACAGTGTATAAATATTATCACATTATTTATTTATTTAATTAGTTGTTAAGTTAGAATGATACTGATAAATAAATGAAAGGATAATTTTAACACTTATTTGTTATTCCAGCTATGTTACAGCCTCCAAAATGTTGATCCTGTGCAAGGGTCTGCAGAGAGTGACAGCTGAGCACCAGACCAGAGTAACCACAGGGAATGTGAAAGAGTTAGTGGATACTCTGTGCGGATCCATGGACAGAACATTCCACAGAATGGAATATAACACTGTCCTGTCAGAAACAACAATTCTTGACCCAAGATTCAAAAAGCTGGCTTTCAATGACAATAGAGCAGTGGATGAAGCTCTTCAGAGAATAACCGCAGCAGCAGCAAGAGCTAGTCAGTCAACTGGACTGCAAGGGGACCAAGAGGGAGAAGAGGCAGCAGAACATGAACAAGAGGAGCCACAAGCATCTACTGTTTGGAGGTTCTTTGAAGAACGGGCAACTGGAGACACTACAAGAAGGAATCCCTCAGCAGATGCAATACTCGAAGTGAGGTCATATCTGGAGCAGCCCCTTTTCCAGAGAGGTGCAGACCCACTGAGCTGGTGGGAGACCAAGGGTCTAGGCTACCCACGTCTTACACATGTTATGGCACGGAGACTGTGTATTGTAGCAACATCTGTACCCTCAGAGAGAATCTTCTCCAAAGCAGGGCAGATAATAACAGAAAGAAGAAACAAGATTAGCCCCTCAAAGCTGAGGCATTTGGTGTTTCTGAATGCTAATCTTCACTAAAGATTTTGTTGTCATTCTGTGAGTTTGTTCAGGTTGCTTTAATTTAAATAGTTGTTGCACATGAGCAACCAGTGAATATTCTGTTTTGTTTGGGTTTGTTAAAATGCAGAATCCTGGATGGGCTGGCTTTTTTATAGCCTTCTTTTGCACTTATTTTTGTAACTCCTTAAGTTGAGATTTCTGTGTTCAGTTAATAAATCCATATAAATGATAAATATTTGAAATATTGCATTTTTTTACATTAATAAATCATTTTACATATAGTTTTACATTATTTTTGGTGATAAATATACTTTATGCAACAGAAAATCTAAGGAGCCATTTGGGAGCCGAAAGAGCCGGCTCTTTTTGGTGAGCTGAGCCAAAAGAACCGGCTCTCTAAAAAGAGCCAGAATTCCCATCACTACAATCAAAGGCCGGGTCTCCAATTTTGGCCGGCGTCGGAGTCAGCGGAGGTAAATAAAGGCCGGTCTCTTATTGTGGCCGGATGGAATGTGGTAACAAGCAAGTAGAGCGTTCCAGCGGCAGGGTTACAGTCACCAAATCAACCAGCAGGAGGCAGTAACAGTTCACGCAGACCCTTAATAGGCTTTTTCTTCAACGCTTTGTAACGCTACAGACACCCATCCTCTATCACGCTCCTACCACACAGAGTCACGGTGTCAGTTAACCATGCTAATTCAACCCGCTCCACAGAACACACATCACCTTCCCTGTGGCTTACATAACACTCACACAACACACAAATCAGCACATAGGAACTAGCAGAACGATAGGAAACACATATAACATAATACCCAGAATGCACCTAGCTTACAACCCCAGCCAGGTCATTACACTATCAAGTTCAAAGAGAACGTGCTGATTATGCTGCAGAACACTCTGGAGAGCAGCAGTAGGGGGTGTATGAACTACAGTAATCCCTCGTTTATCGCGGTAGATGCGTTCCAGACCTGGCCGCGATAGGTGAAAATCCGCGAAGTAGGGACTCCCAGCATGCCCCTCGCGGGGATTCCCTCCACGTCGCACCTACGTCACAAACCGCAGCTATAAACGGAAGTCGCCTTTCCAGCTCACCACTCAGTCATCGTTTCTTCAGATTCATGATCAGAGTTTCCAACCTACCGATCAATCCAACGAACTATCAGCTCATAGTAA